>NC_052156.1:22195647-22830885 GCF_902713615.1 Scyliorhinus canicula | reverse complement strand
GGAGGACTGAAGAAATTAAAGGATGAGCAATTTGGTACAATTTTCGGAACTTTTGCGAGGACCTCGACCCTTGTGCTTCGGCTTGGTTTTAATTGTTTTCAACGTGACATTTTTTTCCTTTCTTCCAGTTGATCTTGCAGCCTGTGCACGCCATAATTTCTAGTTCATCAAGGCATGAAGATTCAAGCTTGTCAGGCTGTGATTCCATCTGGTAAAGTTTCTTACAAAACTGTTGAAAGAATCGCCAGGTTTCTGGGTACACGTACAGAACACGCATCTCTCAAATGTTTCATTCTTTTTGGCAGAGCAATGTCGATCAAAGTACCCAATGATTTCATTGTATCTCTTGTTCTCCTCTTCATTGTCAAAGGAAAAGTATTATACAGTTCTATTGCTTGTGGACCCGGCACCATGAGCAGCAATGCAAATCGCCTTTCATCAGGCCGTGCCTGCAGGCCAAGGGCCGAAACATAGAGCTTCAACTGCTGCTTGAAGACAGGCCAGTTTTCATCTACATTACCCGATACTTGAAGCTGGTGGAGTGCTTTTAAACCTTTCATTTCAAACTTCAGTGTCTTTTACTGCGTTGAGTCGCCGATGGTTGCAGTTCACCAGGTCAGTTCTTCAGCCGAATTTTAACTTTGTGTCTTCTGACGTTACCCTCAAATCTCCATCACTCTGGTACCATGTTGTGTTCCGTGATTTTGTCTAGCTATGAATCTACAGAACTGCTGGTGATTTAACCAGAACTAGGATTCATTACTGTACACGTGGTAGAATAACGATCAGATACAGACCAGGTTATATTAGAGTTACATTAGACTTTCCTGGAACTACCCTTATGCATGTCTGTCCTCATGTACGCTGTTGGAGGGCATTTTGAGATTCTGGACTATGATATAAATTATAGGTGGCCCTGTAACTATATTTGTGCTCCTATATTATTTTTGTATAGTTCTGATGAGACAAACGGTACTCATTGGCTTAGATGCCTGTTTAGAAGAAGCAATTTGTAGAAATAGATAGTCAATGCTTGTTAATATCAGAAAGGACACAAAATGGCTGTTAACTATTTTAGCAATACTAAAGACACAAACTGGATGAACTAGCCTCTTTCCTTTAACAATAAGTTACAAACTGTGTAAACTACCTCATGAGAACCTAGTGAGTATTTTAACAACCACTGATAACAGCTTCACAGAACAAGAAATGCTATGTGGCCCAAGGACCCCAGCTGTAGACAGGACATCATTATGTTTGTTTTGAATGACTTCTGTATGAAGTTAGGGGCAGGTAAGAGAACACCCACTTTAACCATATATGTGATAACTGGGATGCTAGGAAAATTGATTGACTGCATGAAATGAAGTGTGACGCGAATATAGTTGATTGATTGCATGTAAATGAGAATACATCTCATTCCGCCTCTTGAATCTGTATATTAACGCATGTGAGCCTTAGCTCAAGTGAGAAAGGGTGCTGTCAATAGGCTGCGGAGCCTCAGGCCTTTTGTCCCAGAATTCTGATACAATAAACTGCTTTTTTTAAACTTATACTCAGGCCTTCATGCGAATATTCGCCTTCAAACTTCTGGAGGTAGCCGGATGTCACATGACTTATATGTAATGCCATCTGCTGATGGGAGGTCACACTGCTGAGTACATGGTTACCTACTAGTGGGAGGCCACTCTGCCGAATACATGTAATATTATGAACAGGCATATCACCACATCACCCTCTGACCGCGGTGATATCTCCAGTGCTGAAGCCCAGCTCTTGGGTGTTTAATTGTTGGCTGCTGTGGTGTTGATGTCTCCAGATTCAGGCCACGTGTCCAGGCCTCATAGTTTGATTGGGATGCTAGGCAATAGCACTCACCTGCGACATGGCACGTGACCCATGAGATTCCACTCGAGAGCTGTGAAGTGCTAATATAACTAACATTGCCAATTCCCTATCAGCAATACCCTTCAGCTGTGCAACCAGAGACTGCTCACAGTCAGAGAGAGTTATAAGTGATCTCCACCATATTAGTGCAGGAGGTGTTCAGTGGGACAGACAGGCAGCAGCTGAAGTTGCCCCTGTTATGGATATACAGAATCCGGGGATGGCCTCTAGGACCCATGGGAACTGCCCCCCACCCCCCCCCCCCCGGTACATGGGCGACCCCACCCACCAATGGCTTCTAGACCCCAACCATGATGATATATGGGACGGGATTCTCTGACCCCCCGCCGGGTCGGAGAAATGCCGGGGGGGGGGGGGGGGGGGGCGGCGTGAATTCCGCCCCGCTGCTCCGATGCCAGCTGCCGAATTCTCCGGCGCTGGATTTTTGGCGGGGCGGGGATTACATTGCACCAGTCAGGGGCCGTTGGCAGCAGCCCCCCCCCGGCAATTCTCCGGGCCCCGGTGGGCCGAGTGGCCGCTTGTTTTCGACCAATTCTGCCGGCGTGAAATACACAAGGTCCAGGTCCATACCGGCGGGACCTGGCTCTGAGGGCGGCCTGCGGAGTCTTCGGGGGTGGGAGGGGCACAGGGGTATCCGGACCGAGGGGGCCCCCACAGTGGCCTGGCCCGCAATCGGGGCCCACCGATCTGTGGGCGGGCCTGTGCCATGGGGGCCCTCTTTCCCGCTGCGCCGGCCTCGGTAAAGCTCCACCATGGCCGGCGTGGAGAAGAAACCCCTGCTCCCGCACATGCGGGAATCCCAGTCATGATCTATCATCTATTTAGATGATAAAATAACCAAACCGTAAACATTAGTGCCTGTATGTATAGTTTAGTATTCTAGCATCCGACCACAGGTGGCGTGAAGACAGGAGAACGTTAATTAATAAACAGTTTTGTTCATTTCCAAAGCCATATGTTATCTGTTCACTTCAACGACAAAGACTTCGGCATCAGTGCATACAGAGAACATTATACCAGACAGGCCCATAATCCCGGGGGCACACCTAAATGCCCCCTCCACCAACGCCCCCCCCCCCCCCCCCCCCCCCCCCCGAGCACTGGCCAGCAGCTCCAGTGCCCCTGGGCTGCATGCCCAATTTTGAAGTTGGCAACTCATCTCCGATCCTCTCAGCAGCTAGCTTCCCGTTTTAATAATAATAATAAATAATGATAATATTATTGTCACAGGTAGGCTTACATCAATACTGCAATGAAGTTACTGCGAGAATCCCCTTGTCCCCGCTGGGGAGCTGGTTAGATTTGGGAGGCCATTAGATAGTGGCATCCATCCCTTTAATGAGATGGAGATTGCCCTCAATTGATGTTAGTTGGTACCTTGCCACACCTAGGTGAGATCCGGAACCGGGATTGGGCCAGTTAGATCGGTTAAATTGCGCCCGTTGAGTCATAACGTTTTACAGAATAAAAAGAGAGCCTTCAGTCCATCATGTTTGCTCCAGCCATCAAATCCCTATCCTCATCCCATTTTCCAGCACTTGGTCAGTAGCTTTGTACACTATGTCGCTTCAGGTGCTCAACTAATACTCCTTAAATATTGTGAGGGTTGCTGCCTCCATCACCCTTTCAGGCAGTGAATTCCAGATTCTCTCCGCCCTCTGGGAGAAAAGATTTTTCCTCAAATCCCTCCTAACTTTCCTGCCCCTTACCTTAAATCTATGCCTCCGGGTTATTGACCCCACTACGAAAGGGAAATGTTTCTTCCTATCTAGATATAGAGAAATACAGCACAGAACAGGCCCCTCGGCCCACGATGTTGTGCCGAACTTTTGTCCTAGGTTAATCATAGAATTTTGGACACTAAGGGCAATTTATCATGGCCAATCCACCCAACCTGCACATCTTTGGACTGTGGGAGGAAACCGGAGTACCCTGAGGAAACCCATGCACACACGGGGAGGATGTGCAGACTCCACACAGACAGTGACCCAAGTTGAAATCGAACTTGGGACCCTGGAGCTGTGAAGCAATTGTGCTATCCACAATGCTACCGTGCTGCCCTTAAAATCTACGCTATCAATGTCCTTCATAGGGCAGCACGGTAGTACAATGGTTAGCACAGTTGCTTCGCAGCTCCAGGGTCCCAGGTTCGATTCCCGGCTTGGGTCACTGTCTGTGCGGAGCCTGCACGTTCTCCCTGTGTGTGTGCGGCTTTCCTCCGGGTGCTCCGGTTTCCTCACATGGTCCAAAGATGTGCACGTTACGTGGATTGGCAATGCTAAATTGCCCTTAGTGTTCAAAAAAGTGGGGTGGGGTTACTGGGTTACGGGGATAGGGTGGAGGTGTGGGCTTGGGTAGGGTGCTCTTGCCAAGGGCCGGTGTAGACTCGATGGCCTGAATGGCCTCCTTCTGTACTTTAAATTTTATGATCTATGATTCACCGTTTTATATACCTTGAACAGGTCCCCCCTCAGTCTTCTCTGCTCTAAGGAAAGCAACCTCAGCCTAGCCAGCCTCTCTTCTTAGTTGACTGCCATGCACATCTTTCCATCTCCTGTTGGCATTCAGTTTCCTGCTTCCATTGACATTCCTATTTCAACTCCACTAGAATACTTTCTTTGTTTGCCATTCTCATTCTGGAAGACATCTTTTTAATTCTCCTATCAATGCAGCTACCAGACCTAATCTTTTACACTCTGGTAAATGAGGTGACAATGCCTTGAAAAAAATGGCTTCCTTCACATATTTGTCTTTGTAAAATAAAACTCTTACACTTGTGAAGCAGCGTAATACTTCACTCAGACACACGTCAAAGTAAGACTGAGATTTGTTTACAAAAGCATACCCATTGAGTATCCTGAAAAACTCGGTCTTGTGACTTTTTCTGGAAAATAAATGAAAACATACATTTACTTATATATATTTTTTAAAGCTGGCAATTAATTGAATTGTTGATGCTCAGTTTGTAATAAAAAATAAATAAAAACAGAAAATGTATTTATTTTGTGGTGGTGGTGGGGGGGTCACAGGCAAGGCCAGCATTTCTTGTCAATCTAATTGCCTTTGAACTGAGTGGCTTGCTGGGCCATTTCAGAGAGCAATCAATCATATTGCTGTGGGTCGGAGTTACACATTGACCAGATCAACTAAGGATGGCTAATTTCCTTCCCAAGAGAGCATTAATGAACCAGATGGGTTCCTTTTACACAATGGTCCTAATTATTGATACTCGCTTTTAATTCCAGATTTTATTAATTAAACGATGATGGTATTTGAACCCATCACTCCAGAGCATTAGCCTGGGCTTCGAGATTACATTAACGCTACACCACTCTCTACCCCCGAATCAGATTGGGCAGCATTTGTAGGGAGCGAAACGGGTCATTGAGCTTTCATTTGCATTTCTATAGCACCCTTAATGTTGTGAGCCATTCAAAAATGTAATCAGATTTAAATGAATGCAAATTCAAAGATGGAAGTGTGACTCAAATCTTAAGGCCTTTAAAGAGGCAACCGAGTGGAGTGGTTTAGGGAGGAATTCTTGAAAATAGCACTTGGACCGCACAATGCGTAGTCACTAGGGGTGGGGCCAAATGGATGGTGGATGCATACGAGGTCAGAGGTATGTAGAGTTCTCATTGGGTAGCAGGACTGAAGAGATAGAGAAAGGCAAGGCCATGAAGTGATTTGAACACAAGGATGATAATTTATATTTGAGTTGTCGGAGGAGGTAGAAATTAAAGTTGAAAGGAGTGGACAGGGAGGTTTGGCAGAAGGGATTTGATACAAAATAGGATACAGACAGCAGATTTTCTTTCAGATTCCAGCATCGGCAGCAATTTGCTTCTATCTCCGTGTTTAATTCACTGCCACTTCTCTTCCAGGAATGCCTACGCAGAAGAAGTATTGCTCTTCTCTCCGATAAGATTTATAAACCTGACCTTATTTCTAGTTCTCTCTAGATTTGACGAAGAGCCATCCAGACTCGAAACTCCCTTTTCTGTCCACAGATGCTGTCATTGTCCAGTATTTTCTGTTTGTGTCAGTGAAAGGTAGTTTTATTCAAACATTACCATCTTCTGATGGTTTGTCAGCCACAAAGGTGTTGTTCTTATTTTCCTCGGGTTTTGTGACCACCATTGATGTTAAAGTTGTTACAAAGCTGTACTTGAGTGAGAGTTCCAGGATTCGATCCGTTAGGTTTTTCTTTTCATCTGTCTCTGCAGAAATCCTGAAGGCAACAATTGATGGCAATTAATTGTCAAACATGTGAAGTGCAGTAAATACCTGTGCTGCCATTTAAACGCATTTTCCTGCAATCATTTTAACCGCCTATGTGGTTTTCTTCGACAAGTAATCAAAACAGATAATTAAACTTCATGATTATTAGTCATTTTGCTCCAGTGACAGCTACAGTTAGCAAGATTAAAGGATGATAAAGTGTTTTGAACTTGAACAGGAACCTGTCTTTCAGGTGCTGAAGACAAGCTGTGCAAGTGTGCGAGTCATGCCTTGTACATAAATTATGGATGCAATTCTCCCAAAATATTCAAAGTGTCGTCCCTGGTGGCGAAAGGGGTGAGATTCCCAGCCGGTGGGTCAGTCAGACCAAGATTGCAACCCACAAGCGCGAGATTCTCGGGAAAGATTTCGAAGTGCGGTTGCGAGCGGGAATTGCATCCAGCTTCCCAGCACTCAGCCCTGCGAGGCCGGCAATGTTATTCAACGTTAGTTGGTCCAGTTAACGAGGTCTCACGGGCTTCACGTCACAAATGAAGGCTCGCTGGCGGGACCACGCTCGCCAGCAACCCCCCCCCCCTTCCCCCTCCCCCAACAAGATTGAGCAACACTTAAACAGCACTTGCATAACCAACCCCACTCAGCTCGCAACTATGGCACCGAGACGACCGGTCCCAAGGTTTGGAATAGTGGACCCGAGGAGGCTCTTAGATGCAGTGGAGGCCAGGAGGGATGTCCTGTTTCCCCAAGGGTCCTGGAGGGTGAGCCCCAGGGTAGCCTGGGATGAAGTGGCAGCGGCATTAAGCTCGGGCAGCATGACCAGACGGACTGGCCTCCAGTTCTGCAAGAAGGACAACGACCTACAGCGGACAGCATGGGCGAGTTAACCAACCCCCCCTCCCCCCCCTCCCCCCGGAACCTTACCACCCCCAACTCAACCAGAAATTTGTAAAAATAATAATAGAGTAATTATAGTGGGTAATCTCAACTTTCCCGACATTAACTGGGATAGTCATTGTGTTAAGGGCTTAGATGGAGCAGAGTTTGTAAAATGTGTGCAAGAGAACTTTTTAGCTCAACATGTGGAGGGTCCAACAATGGATGGTGCAGTGCTGGACCTAATTCTGGGGAATGAAGCCAGACAGATGGTTGATGTGATGGTGTGGGAGCATTTCAGTGATAGCGACCGCAACATAGTGCAATTTAAGTTTGATATGGGCAAGGAAATAAACAAATGGCAGAAAAAGGTCTTGGATTAGGGGAGAGCAGACTTTAGTAAAATAAGGCAGGATCTGGCCAATGTAGGTTAGAACAAGTTACCGGTGGGGAGACCTACAGAAGAGCAGTGGGGGATGTTCAAAGAGGAAATGGGAAGGGTACAGGCGGGATCTAAAGATGAAGGGTGCCCCGCTCTTCAGCCAACTCTACACCTCCCCCCCGGGGCAGCACGGTAGCATGGTGGTTAGCATAAATGCTTCACAGCTCCAGGGTCCCAGGTTCGATTCCTGGCTGGGTCATTGTCTGTGTGGAGTCTGCACGTCCTCGCCGTGTGTGCGTGGGTTTCCTCCGGGTGCTCCGGTTTCCTCCCACAGTCCAAAGATGTGCGGGTTAGGTGGATTGGCCATGCTAAATTGCCCTTAGTGTCCTAATAGTAAGGTTAAGGGGGGGGGGGGGGGAGTTGTTGTGTTACGGGTATAGGGTGGATACGTGGGTTTGAGTAGGGTGATCATTGCTCGGCACAACATTGAGGGCCGAAGGGCCTGTTCTGTGCTGTACTGTTCTATGTTCTATGTTCTACTCGCTGGCAGAGACCCCCCATTTGCATGCATCTGCCCCCCCCCCCCAATCGCTGGTACCAGCACACCCTTCCCTACAAGTGACCGACACCTCCTATGGGATCGTCAAAGTCTTCCCCCCCCCCCACTTTCAGTCCCTTCCCCACCCCTCCAAGTCCCCCTTTCAGGCACCGCCATCCATGCCCTACCCTTCTGGCACCCCCTCTCTCTATGAACCCCTCTTCAGGTTCTACCCCTGGCATTACGGGGGGGTTGGTACTGGGGTGTCAGGGGGCAGTGCCAGGATGCCAAGGGCAGTGCCAGGATGCCAGGCAGCACTGCCCAGCCATGTCCTGACCACCCAGGGGCTCCAATGGTCTTTGAGCCCCTTCGTCATGGTGATCGTGTCTGGTCTCCATCCTTGGAGACCTACTGATTCATGTTGCTTCATGTTGCGCCGGCAGGGGGTGGAGGGCTCCTCTCAGGAGATTCTCTGGCGCACGCGGGGCTGGAGAATCGCCCCCTACATTTCTACATATCAAGTTCACAGACAGAAAATTCTTGCTGCTTTACCGCTTCTCTAAGAGCTGTTGTATGGTCAAATAAGCCCACAGTCGCTCAGTAAAATCACCAAAAATGTATTGCTGCTGTTGAGTAATGTTTTCAGCTTCTGAAACCTTCACTTCAGCTTGTAGAGTTAGATTTTCATTGGCCTGTGGAAGAATTAAAGATTTCAGCTGAAACTTGTATTTAAATATCAGGAAAATACATGACACTTTGTTGCATGACATAAGTTCACAAATTGTAGTTAGTTATGTTTTTAAAGGCAAACATTTTCACTTTTATGTGTTAGACATAAAATACATAATTTGTTTTCACAAATCTGCCAACAAAAATTCATGGTAAATTTACAATATATAATGTGAACAATAGTATTTTATTATCATGTTGTGTTGATTTGAAATTTATTTTTGTCATGTCCAACATTTATCTTTATACTGGAACAGAACTTTATAAAAATAAATTTAGAGTACCCAATTATTTTTTTTTCAAATTAAGGGGCAATTTAGTGTGGCCAATTCGCCTACCCTACACATCTATTTGGGTTGTGGGGGTATGACCCGCACAGACACAGGGAAAATGTGCAGATTCCATACGGACAGTGACGAGTGACTGGGATTGAACCCGGGTCCTTGGCGCCATGAGGCAGCAGTGCTAACCACTGCACCACCATGCTGCCCCATACTAGAACAGAACCAGTCAGAGATCCCATTGCTTTGGGACCTTGCTGTGTTCAAGTTGGCTGCCATGTTTGCCTGCATAACAACATTAATTACATTTCGGTCTTCCGATGGCAGCCATGGAGGAGTAGGTCACACATTTGATAGCTCCTGCCTGTAATGGACTTTTGGACCTCTTCCCCCTGTTTTCATTTCGGATTTTATGGGATAAATTGGTGAAGAGTGAGACAGTAAGGAGAAATCCCCCTCCAGTGTATGGGGAATTGGACCAGAAGTGGCCGTGTGAGAAGACAAAGTCCTATAAGGAAGACGCAAGTAAAGCTGGTAACGGACAGCATGGTGGAGCAGCAGGGCCATGTGGTCGAAGGATCAGCTGGTGAAGTTTTTCGAGGATTGCTTCGCCAAGCTGAAGAAGGAAACGCTGGACCCGATTAAGGCTTCGATTGATCAAGTGGTTCAGAATCAGGAAACCCACGGGAGAGCGATTCAGGAGGTGGAACAAAAGTTGTCCGAGCACGAGGAGTATATAACCGTGCTGGAAAGCAAGGTGGAGATGATGAACGACCGCCAGACAAGAATGCAGGAGAAGCTGGAGGACCTGAAGAATAGGTCCAGGAGGCAGAATCTCAGAATTGTTGGTCTCCCTGAAGGCTGTGAGGGATCGGATGCGAGGGCTTATGTGACGGACATGTTGGAGAAGTTGATGGGGGCTGGGGCAGTCCCTCAGCCCCTGGAATTGGACAGAGCGCACAGAGCCCTTGCGAGGAAGCACAGAGCGAAAGAGCCGCCGAGGGCCATGATGGTACGTTTTCACCGTTTCATGGACAAGGAACACGTTTTACGGTGGGCCAAGAAAGAACGAAGCAGCAAGTGGGAGAACTGTGAGTTGCGCATCGATCAGGACCTGGGAGCGAATTTGACCAAGAGATGAGCTGGGTTCAACCGGGCAAAAATGACCCTCTTTAAGAAGGGGGTGAAGTTCAGGATGCTGCGCCCAGCTCATCTGTGGGTCACACATGAGGAACAGGACTTCTACTTTGAAACGCCAGACGAAGTATGGACCTTTATTAAAGAAATGAAGCTGGAGGCGAATTAAAAGACACTGAAGTCTTGGAAAAGTACTGTGGCAGCGATTTGTGATGCTGGATTGTATAAATTTAAGTAGCTCTATGTGAAATAATGGGCTGTGTGGATGGTTAAAGGTTGCTTTGTCTTGCAGGGACCTTGTTGGGGGGGGTGGGGGTGGGCTTTGAATTTGGTTCTGCTTTTTGGGTGACTATTTTTCTAAAGTGACTGTTTCTTCAATGTTTTTTTCTGATGTTTGTTTACCGGGGAATGTGATGCTTTTAAAACGTTTATTCATGTGGGGGGAGAGAGGAGAAAAAAATAGGGAGACAAACTGCTTGGTGACAGAGGCGGGAGCTACCAAGTCAGCATGGGTCAGCTGACTCTCGGAAGCGCAGTGGGGGGTGAGCAAGTGTTAAGCTGGAGCTTGACTTGGGGGTTTGAGTTTCTAGTGCTGTTGCTAGGGGGGAAGGGAGGGGGTGGGGAGGGGGAGCTGCTTTGCTGAGGGGAGGAACTGTTACTAGGGAACAAATGGGACGTCTGGAACGGCGACTGCCCGAGGCTGGCCTAAAAAGGGTGATGGCTAGTCGAAAAGTGGTTGGTAGCCTCCCATCCAGGCTGATCACATGGAACATGAGTTGGCTGAATGGGCCAGTCAAGAGGGCGTACGTGTTCACGCGTTTGAAGGAGTTGAAGGCAGACGTGGCAATGCTACAAGAGACACACCTGAAGGTTACAGACCAGACGAGATTGAGGAAGGGGTGGGTCAGCCAAGTGTTCCACTCAGGTCTGGCCTCAAATTCCAGGTGGGTAGTGATCTTGATCAATAAACGAGTGGCATTTGAGGCAGGGAGAATCGTGTCAGACAAGGGGGCTAGGTACGTAATGATGAGAGAGAAACTGGAGGGGGTGTGAGTGGTACCTGTGAACATATATGCTCCGAATTGGGACGACATTGAATTTATGAGGCGGGTGTTAGGTAATATCTCAGACTTAGAGTCACATAACCTGATCATGGGAGGGGACAGCAACACAGTCATTGATCCGGAATTGGACCGGTCAAAATCCAGGACAGGGAGGAGGCCGGCCGCGGCAAAGGAATTGAAGGGGTTTATGGAACAGATGGGGGGAGTAGACCCAGGGAGGTTTGCACGGCCGAAGGAGTTTTCCTTTTTTTCACATGTCCACAAGGTTTACTCTCGCATCGACTTTCTTGTTCTGAGCAGGGCGCTAATACTGAAGGTGGTGGATACGGAGTACTCGGCAATCGCAGTGTCGGATCATGTCCCGCACTGGGTGGATCTACAGGTTAGTGTGGAGAGAGGGCAATGCCCGCTGTGGAGACTGGATGTGGGGTTGCTAACGGACAAAGCGATCTGTGGGTGGGTTAACAAGTCCATCCAGAACTACCTGGAAAGAAATGAGGTCTCCGCAGCAATGGTTTGGGAAGCTCTGAAAGCAGTAGTCAGAGGGGAATTAATCTCGATACGGGCCAACAGAGAAAAGGTATAACGGGCTGAGAGCGATGGGTTAGTGGAGGAGATATTCCAGGTGGACAGGAGATACCCGGAGGCCCCGGACGCGGGGCTACTGAGGGAGCAGCGGAGGTTACAGGTGGAGTTTGGGCTGTTGACCACAGGTAAAGCAGTGGAACAGTTGAGGAAGGGAAGGGGGGGCGATCTATGAGTACGGGGAAAAGGCAAGCAGAATGTTGCCGCACCAGCTCAGGAACAGAGAGGTGGCCAGGGAGATAGGTAAAGTAAAGAGTAGAGGCAGCAATACTGTCCTGCACCCAGCGGGAGTGAACGAGGTGTTTAAGGACTTTTATAGTAAATTATGAGTCGGAACACCCGGCAGGGGTGGAGGGGATGAGGCAATTTCTGGATCAGTTGAGGTTCCCGAGGGTGGAGGAGGACCTGGTGGAAGGGCTGGGAGCCCCAATTGAGATTGAGGAAATAATCAAGGGGCTGGAGGGTATGCAGTCGGGCAAGGCCCCGGGGCCTGAAGGCTACCCGGAGGAATTCGATAAGAAGCTTTCAGAGATATCGAGCCCACTGCTGGTGAGGACATTTAACAAAGCAAGGGAGAAGGGAGTCCTCCCCCCAACAATGTTGCAGACCTCGATTTCATTGGTCTTGAAAGGGGAGAAGGATCCGGAGCAATGCGGGTCATACAGGCCGGTTTCTCTACTGAATGTGGACGCGACACTGCTGGCTAAGATACTGACCACGAGGATAGAGGAATGCGTCCTGGGGGTGATAGGGGAATACCGGACAGGATTTGTTAAGGGCAGACAACTCAAGGCCAATGTTCGAAGGCTTCTAAATATTATTATGATCCCCTCAGAAGGAGAGGAAGCAGAGGTGGTGGTAGCGATGGATGTGGAGAAAGCTTTTGATCGGGTGGAGTGGAATTACCTGTGGGAGGCGCTGGGAAGGTTTGGGTTTGGTGAGGGCTTTATTGACTGGGTGTGGTTGCTCTATCAAGCACCAGTAGCGAGTGTGCGTACGAACCGGCTGAGGGCGGAATATTTTAAACTACACCGAGGGACGAGGCAAGGGTGCCCCCTCTCCCCGTTACTGTTTGTCTGGCCATAGAACCATTGGCCATGGCGTTAAAAGCCTCTAGGAACTGGAAAGGGCTGGTTCGGGGGGAAGGGGGGTGGAGCATCGGGTCTCGCTGTACGCAGATGACCTGCTCTTGTACATTTCGGACCCGTTGGAGGGGATGGGGAAGTAATATGAATCTTGGGGGAATTTGGCAATATTTCGGGGTACAAATTGAACATGGGGAAAAGCGAGATGTTTGCGATCCAGGCAAGAGGACAGGAGAAGAGACTGGGAGAGCTGTCGCTTAGAATGGTAGGGAAGAGCTTTCAAAATCTGGGAATCCAGGTGTCCCGTGAATGGGAGGTACTACACAAGTTAAACTTATCCCAGTTGGTAGAACAAATGGAAGGGGACTTTAAGAGATGGGACATGCTCCCGCTATCACTTGTGGGGAGGGTACAGACAGTGAAAATGACGGTCCTCCCCAGATTTCTGTTTGTCTTTCAGTGCCTCCCCATCTTCATACCAAAGGCCTTTTTCAAGCGGGTGAATAAGATTATTTCGGGCTTTGTGTGGGCGGGCAAAACCCCACTGGAGCGCAGTGGGGGGAGGGTCGGTTGGCGCTGCCGAACTTCTGCAATTACTACTGGGCGGCTAATATAGCCATGATTAGGAAGTGGGCAGTGGGGGAGGGGTCGGCATAGGAGCGGATGGAGGCGGCGTCATGTAGAGACACCAGTTTGGGAGCACTGGTAATGGCACCTCTGCTGTTCTCGCCGGCCCGATACTCCGCAAGAACTGTGGTAGTGGCGGCTCTGAGGATCTTGGGGCAGTGGGGGAGATATAAGAGAGTGGAGGGTGCATCGATTTGGTCCCCGATTTATAATAACCACAGGTTTGTACCGGGTAGGCTAGATGGCGGGTTCCGGAGTTGGCAGAGGGCAGGAATTAGGAGGTTGGGGGATCTATTTATAGACGGGAGCTTTCCCAGCTTGAAAGATTGGGAGGATAAATTTAAATTGCCAGCAGGAAATGGTTTTAGGTATTTACAGGTGCGAGACTTCCTGAGAAAACAGGTGTCGTCCTTTCCGCTGCTGCCACGGGGGATACAGGATAGAGTAGTTTCCAGTACCTGGGTGGGAGAGGGGAAGGTATTGGATATTTACCAGGAGCTTTCAGAGGCGGAGCTTAAGGGCAAGTGGGAGGTCGAGCTAGGAGGAGAGATAGAGGTGGGTCTATGGGTGGATGCCCGAAGCAGGGTTAATGCCGCCTCATCATGTGCCAGGCTTAGCCTGGTACAATTTAAGGTAGTCCACCGGGCACACATGACAGTGGCTAGGATGAGCAAGTTTTTCGGGGTAGAGGACAGGTGTGCGAGGTGCGCGGGAAGCCCAGCAACTCATGTCCACAGGAGAGGGCAGAGCTGCCAAGGGGGTTTGAGTTCAGGTATCTACAGGTTAGGGACTTGCGCGCAAGGTCTGGAGAGGGTTCCCTCGGTTGCCAGGATACACCCTGCTGGAGCGACTGTTGCTTCCGGATATGGAAGGGGAGGGAAGAATTGGGGATATATACAAGTAGCTGGGGGGCAGGAGGTGAGCGGGTGGTGAAGTTCAAGGAAAAATGGGAAGGGGAGTTGGGAGTGGCGATTAATTGGGGAGTGTGGAGTGAGGCACTGCGTAGGGTAAAAGGGACCTTAGATAAGGTCATTGGAAAAAGAGCCAGAGGCGTCAGGAGGAAAGTTTTAATACAGCCAGTTGTTAAGGTTTGAAGTGCATTGCCTGAGTGGGTGGTGGAAGCAGGTTCAGCAATGGTTTCAAAAGGGAATTTGATAACTTTTTGAAATGTAAGAAAGAGCAGGGCAGTGGGACGAATTGATTAGCCCCGTCAAAAAGCAGTCACTCTGGCACAATGGGCCAAATGCTGCATCAGGCGACAACTCCAAAAAAATGTTTCCGGGTTATTTTTTACGATAATCTTACAACTCCCAGAAAAGGTGATAGAATCAGAGCTCACCTTTTGAACTGGAAGCTGAGAATTAATTATAAGAGAAGCCTCAGGTAAGGTATGAGGAAGGTAAGAGATGAGAGAAAGGAGAGAAATTGAGGTAAGTGAATAAATAGTTCTTACAAAGAACTTGTATAAGCACGATGCATTAAATAACATCCCACTGCAATACCAACTTCCATGTTTCACCCAAAATATAAATTGAATAACTGATAGACAGCACTTACAGTCTTAGCAACGACATCTGCTCTGAGATAATCCAGACTGTTGTCCACAATCTTGCCAGCCACAACAATTTCAGACCCAGCAAATAGATGTTTAAAATTGGCCTGAGTTGATTCTGAAATGGCATTCTCTGGATATTGAAATTCAATATCCAAAAGCAAGGGATTTGCCACTTCATCATAAAAACCCTGTGAAAAAGAAAGTGAAGAATGTGACATACTTTTTAAACCATTGATGAGATTTTAAGTGTTGTGTTATGCTGCTTCGGATAACACTGGCTGCTACTTGCTGCAGTCTTAACTAAAGGATGCTCCAGACTCTGAAATGAGTTCAACGTGTTTATTGAACTATTAACACAGTTCTCAAATGAGTTTGACTCTCTGCTAATCTAATTGTAGTAACTCAGTCTAACTGTACCAGCTTGCTCTAAGCCACGTGCTGGGGTGTGATGCTGCTGATCAACCCTGTCTAACTCTCTCAATGTCTGTGTGTGGAAAGAGGCAGGGTGTGAGTGCCTCATCCCTTTTATAGTGTTTATGTCATGCCCCTTTGTGGTGATGCCACCTCTGAGTGTCCTGACTGCCCATTGGTTGTGTCCTATTCTGAGTATTCATTGGTTGCATGTTTGCATATCATGACATTAAGCTTGGAAACTCCTATTGAAACGCAGACAGAGGTTGGAATGCACTCGCAGGACTATTTGCTCCTGATATTGAGGTTTTGTGTGATTGTTCTACTCGGCTCTGAACTTCACAGTTGGCTTGCTCAAGGAGCTCATAACCGAAACCATTTATGGTGCCAAAGCAGCAAAATATCTGTGTTCTTGCCTGCCACACAAGGGATGGGGCAATAAGCTGCAGAATTCCTGGACAATGGATATTTCTCAATTTACTGATGCAGGACTGGTTTTCATACTGCCACGAATGCCGAAAACAAGCTGAGGTTCATGGCCCTGATAGATACCCTCCAACAAAAAGAATGTGGGCACCAGTTCAGCAAGCCCCCGGGTGGTTGCCCTCTGGGTAGGATGGCATGTGGCATAGCTGGTGCCACCTGGGCACCAGGTTAGCAGGGACACTGCCAGGGTGTCAAGCTGGCAGTGCCAAACTGCCAAGCTGGCAGTGATCACGCCGGGGATCGGGCTGGGGCATGCCCTACCCATGTGAGGAGGGATCTGGGGGGGTGGCCGACGAACCCCCATTATGGGTTGGGGCTTTGGAGGGTCCAGAACCGTGTCGGGTGGGGTCGAGAGATCGGGGTGCCATTTAAAAATGGCGTCCCAATCTCCCCTTGCACTGAAGAGTTCTGGTGAGCGGAGCTCCTCAGTGCAGGAAATGGGACTAATTACGACCTCGGCGGGGCGTTCCCCGCTAGGCCCCGGATTGCAGCAAAGTCCCATTCGATAGTGTGGCTACGAGCGCCAGGAAACACCCAGTAAATGTTTAAAAATGTTTAAATGTGGTAGCGAATGGGAATTGCCACGAGCTTCCCGGCGCTCGGTCCAGCAAGGACGGCAACGCAATAGAACGTTAATTGGGTCCGCTTAACGAGGCCGCACGGGCTTCTCGCCACAAATGAAGCCTCGCCAGCTGATTTGCCGGGACCGCGCTCGTCAGCCCCCCGCTCTCAGATGGGAATGGGCGAAGCGCTGTGGGGCTTGTCCCAGTTGCAGGTGGGCATTGCCGAGGCACTGCAGAGCATGACCCAATAACTGAGGAGCATCGCCGAGGACGGCGACACTATGGTGCAGACATTGGGGAACCGCCAGGACTGGCAGAGGCAGATGCTGCAGGGCAGCCAGGGCTCAAATCACCTGCCCCTCCATCCCACGGTGGACCCCAGGGCTCTATGGGCACTGAATGGGAGGAGGGGGGGGGGGGCTGGGTGGCAACCCAAACCCATCCCATGGGATGGCAACAGTGACCCCCCCCCAGCTCCCCCGAGTTCCACGCCTCTGATGAGGCCGCGTCTTGGAGTCAGAACACAGGACAGGGCGGCAGGGCTGTGCATGTGCCATCGACAAGTGAGCCGGGGCATCGAAGGCCACAGCACAAGTTAAGCAGCTAGCAGCCTCCACCGCTGATGAGCATGCTGGGGAGACACCTAGATGTAATGGTAGAGCTAGGAGGGCAAAGCATATCGAGGATCACTGAGGGCACTGGGGTGGGGGGAATGGGGTGAGGGAGGCACCATTGGGAGAGTGGGGTCCGATATAAAACATTAAACACCCTTCTGCACAACCAGTATTTTTTTAATTTTTAATTTTATAGTACCCAATTTATTTTTTTCAATTAAGGGGCAATTTAGCGTGGCCAATCCACCTACCCTGCACATCTTTGGGTTGTGGCAAAGGTACCCATGCAAGCACGGGGAGAAGGTGCAAATTCCACACAGACAGTGACCCAGGAGCGTGATCGAACCTGGGACTTCGGTGCCGTGAGGCAGCAGTGCTAGCCACTGCGCCACCGTGCTGCCCATGCACAACCAGTATGATGCCTGTGACTTTCTTCCTCAATGCATCACCATGTGCAGGTGATGGGTGTTGTGAGCAATCAGCAGACATGCAGGAGTCAGACTATGGCATAGATTGAGGAGCACTGACACTCAGCTTTCTGCGGGTTATCATCACTCCCCTGCCCTCGACAGTGACATGCTCCAGCACCTGGAGTGATATGACACAGACCCTGGGAGGGTGGGAAATGGGGGTGGTGGATGGGTAAGGATGCGATGACAGACGAGGCCATGTCCGAGGTGAATCAGGCCCTTCCGCCAAGTTCACGTTTTTAAAAAGGAGTACTAACTGTCGCCAGCGTGACCACTTGATGTGGAGGCTGGTGAATGCCAGGAGGCCATTGGATATGGGTCACTCTCGTTAATTGGATGGAAATGGGGCTTAAGTGGTAATAATCAGTTTCTCGCCTTGCTACGGTGAGATCCCGATTTCGCCTACGGGAGTGGGCCGGCAAACTGCTTGGCGCCTGGCGCGGTTCTCAATTTTGACCTCTCGCTTGAGCAGCCGATAACTTTATCTGAAGTATGTTTGTAATTCAGTTCATTAATATCAACAGGGTTTTGGCTGCACTTACGTTGATGTTGCAGCAGCAATGGGATCATCTCTGAGGACATTCTGGATCATGGTAAATGAGCCAATATCTGTAAATATTTAATTAGCATTTTACCTGGAGCTGTAAGGGGGCGTCTGAATCCTCATAGATTCTCCGTGCTACACCGTTATTCTCCAATGCCATTTTCTCCAGAAAATTGTAATTAACATCATAGCCAAAACCAAGGCAATACACATTGTACTTGCCATTGGCGGCATTTTTGACATTCTGCTGTATTCTTGTTGGGTCTGATTCTCCTGTAATAAAAATGAAAAAAGTGAAAATGAAATGAAAATTGCTTATTGCCACAAGTCGGCTTCGAATGAAGTTACTGTGAAAAGCCCCTAGTCGCCACATTCTGGCGCCTGTTCAGGGAGGCTGGTACGGGAATTGAACCGTGCTGCTGGCCTGCCTTGGCCTGCTTTCAAAGCCAGCAATTTAGCCCTGTGCTAAACCAGCCCCTAAAATGATTTATTTTGGAACTATTCATTTTGTGAAATTAGCTCTTGGAGCGAATGTGCTACAAAACAAGGTAAAATAAATGATTATTGAAGTATTTCTATTTTTCACAGTCTTTTTAGGGGTTGTATTGGACTGGGAAAAGGTTTTACATTTTTATACGATTAGTACTTTAGGTCCTATTTATAGAGCAACTAAGTTATACATTCTAGTACTTTCACTACTGATGCACATCATATTGTGGTAATATGTGGCGATTTTCCCTTTCAGAGCAACACAGCAGAGTAAAGGTCACCTGGCCTGGACGACGAATAGGGAGTCAGAGTGGGTACTCACCCCGGGGGAGGGGGCGGGGGGGGGGGGGGGGGGAAGTCCTCTCTGAGAAAGGCGACATGTCGGGGAATAGATGCAGCTGTGTGGCTGCTGTACTGCTGCACAATTCTTCTTACTAATAAATCTTTTTGTGTTTCTAATAAAGTCTGTGAAATTGCATCATTACATCTGGCAACAAGGATAAAATTATCCTGACACTGCCTCTGGCCAACCTGTGAGTATCCTGTTTTAATCGAAGTCTGTAAAAAAAAAGTACTTACTCAAATGCTTGTCTTTGGGCGAAGATACGCATTTGAAATGTTGGGATATTACTAGACCCTGAGTAATATAGAATCAGGAAAGATGGACAGTTGCAAACTGTGTGAGCAATGGAGAAAACACACACTGACCCCTGGGTCGGAATTACAAGTAGGGTGACTGAAATGCAAAAATGTACCTCTGCTTACATAGTAAGATGAGGAGGCAAGGCTTTGGCAGGTTGAAAGCAATGGAAAGGCTGAGGGACAGATGCAAAACAAACCTGAACTGGCCAGTCAAAAGAAATGTATCACTGTGAAGCAAGAGCTGTGGCTTTGAGTTTAAAAAACAGAACTTAAGTTTTTTTAAAAATAATTTCTGCAAAGTTTCTAAGAAAGACCATTAAGCTTCTAAGAAAGTGTCACAATGCACGGGTAAATTCAAGGAGCTGAAATTGACTATCTCCCAATGTCAGAGTAGAGTTTTCAGGGGCTCCATGGCAACAATTGCTGCACTGATGGACTTCAAGCAAAAAAAGATAATTTAAAAAAAACGAATGCCCCAAACAGACCTCGTCCACTCCACGAGTGAAATTGCCAAAAGAAATCAGTACCTTAAAAAAGAAATAAGAAACAGACTTTCCAATAAGCCCAAAATCTTCCCCCTACCCCCCTCTCCCCCAACCCATGACCGCTGAAAGGGTTCTCCTTTAGTAAAAGGAGAAGTGTTAAAAGTTTTTTAAAAAGAGAGTACCCAGGTTCATGCCAAAACTCCAAAAGTGCGTGAAAGCTGACAGCTGAGAATGACAGTCTTAAAGCAGCAATGCATTTTAAAGTAGTAATACAATTAAAGTGGCAACCACAGAAGTAATAAATGGTTATGGACACGAAATTGGAGAAGATCCCAGAAAGCAATGAAGACCTCAAAGACGAGGCAATGGAAGACCTCAGAGGAGGCAATGAAGACCTTAAGGAAGGGGCAATGGAAGACATCAGAGGAGGCAATTAAGACCACAAAGAGGTGGCAACAAAGACATCAGTTAGGAGACAAAAGAAGACTTCAGGAAGAAGGCAATGAAACACCCCAGAAGGAGGGCAATGAAAGACCTCAGAAAAGGGGCAATGAAAGACATTAAATACCAACTGGAGGACAATGAGAGAATTACAAAATGAAAACAAATCAACACTTCGTCGGATACAGATCTGACCAACTGCGAAGCCAAAAGGGTTTGGCTGAAGTTAAGGAAAGTAGAAATTAATGTTCCATTCGTGAAATGTATTTTTAAAAATAAATTTAGAGTACCCAATTATTTTATTCCAATTAAGTGGCAATTTAGAGTGGCCAACCTACATACCCGGCACATCTTTGAGTTGTGGGGGTGAAACCCATGCAGACACAGGGTGAATCTGTACATTCCACACAGACAGTGACCCAGGGCCGGTGTTGAACCTGGGTCCTCAGCGCTATAGGCAGCAGTGCTAACCACTGCGCCACCGTGCCGCCCAACATTTGTGAAATATATATGCCCAGTGAGGACATGATAGCTTTCCCCTTGGAAGAAACACAGAAATTGAAGACTTTAAAAAAAACAAGGAACTAGTGAACATAAAGAGGGATTAGCAAAAAGCATAAGTTCTCTAGAGAAGACATCAAAACAAGATGAAATTTTAAAAGTTGCAAAAATTTACAAAATGAAGTTAAGAAGAAGGAGAAATTAATGTGACAATGTTGAGCAAGCTGAATTCCATGAAAAAGCAACTAGAAAATATGGACAAATCCAGTGAAGAATTGCATTGGGAGAATAAATGCTTGAAGAAGGGAAGCTTGGCAATGAGAAATTAACTGAAGAAGTAAAAACAATGAAATTGACAGCAGAGTCAGCAATTCAGACAGAAATTGAGATTACGTGTGGAAAATCACCAGAACCAATACAATAAAATGGTAAATGGCAGAGAGGCCATGTTGAAATGCTGGAAATAGAAGAAACTTTATCACATGGCTTAAGTACCAGAAACAGATCTAACAAGATCTGGTTGGGATGTCGCGATCTCACCCTTGCTGGGCGAGATCCAGATTAATATATTTACATGAGTTATTAGGCTCATTTACATATGTCTGCGCCCAATTATCCCGAGGCCTGGGATCAAAGGCTTGCACCTGTGAGACTTTGCTATGGTGCCGTTTAACACGAGCCCACGCAAATGTGGACCAGGTGTAACGGTACCTGGAGGGGGTCTCCAAGACCACAGGAACCCCCCAGGTTGTCAGGCTCTGGGCAAGGTGGTACCCTGGCACTGCCAGGCTGTCAGTGACAAGTTGCCCAGGTACCAGTTTGACCGTATTGGGAATCATGGCCCGTGGGTGCCCTTAAGAGGTGTAGTGAGGGGGGGGGGGGGGGGGGGGGGGGGTGCTCGAGGACCCCCTAAGAGGTAAGTTGGAGTTTCCAGAGGGGTGCTGTGTGGGGTGGCTGAGGGGGTCGAGAGATCAGCGTGGCATTTAAAAATGGCACCCCGATCTCTGAGGTAGGTGCGGCCTCGGCAGGGTATTGCTCACCAAGGCCCAAAAAAAACCCAAAGTCCTTTTGATAGCAGGGTTGGTTCTCGACACTGCAGGTGCTTAGAAATACCCCTCTATTCGAGCCCAAAACTGGACTTTTTTTTGTTAAATTGCACGCAATGTGACATGATATAATATGAAACTTTGGTAATGGAGCAAGTTAGAGCCCCGGAATTATTGCCTCTGATCCCTGCCATACCACATCGGTGTGGAGCGAAGAATCGTTCGTAACCACGTGAACCATTTGAGGACGAAAGTAATGCTCCAGCAGTCAGTGTTGCTATCAAGAACTGTTTTCAGACCTGTAAGTAACAAAGTAGCTGATCGACCAGTTATGGACATAACTGATGTCTCCATGGAAGCAAGTAATAATGAATTGCCTGTGCCAGAGGGGTCCCCGTTATTGCAGTTCCTGTTAATGTCGACCCTATGGAAAAATCTTAGACGACAGAATTACGGCGCTCCATAAAAATCAGAAAACTCCTTAAAGACTCCATTTATAATTGGCCAGCTCAAGTATATAATGTTTAATTAGAATTTAGGACTCCATAACCTAGTTATTGAAGATTGTACAAAGGAGTTAAAGGGGAATTTGTGGTGATTTGTGGTGATTGTCCCTTTAAGGGCAACACAGCAGAGTAAAGGTCACTCGGCCTGGGCAACCAATTGGGAGTCAGAGTGCGTAATCATATCAATGGGTGGAGTCCTCTTTGGAAGGAGACATGTAGGGGACTTTGTGTAGTTGTGTGGCTGCTGTACAATTAAATCATTTTGTGTTTCTAATGAAGTCAGTGAAAGTGCATCATTGCACATATACTGCAGAAATAGTTCAGCTTATGTGAACAGCTGAACTTTTGGAATAATACACAAATAAATATTGGAGAAAGCGTAGCAAGTCACTCTCATTAATCTTATTATTCTGTATGTTTGCTGACTATGGACATGAAGCAACTTTTGATTAAAGCCGAACTTTACCTCAATCTGTGTTAGCTCAGCTGTTTTGGAGAAAAAGGAGTGCAAGTGTGTAAGGTATTAGATGTGGCTCCTGCATCTCTGCAACAGAAAGTTGAGGCTTTAAAGTCCACTCCAGATCCTAATTCTGGCTGGCCATGCAGAATGCACTGTCAGATGTGCTGCCACTTAGATGAAGTATTGAGTCCTCTTGAATGGATGTAAAGATCCCATGGTACTAATTTGAAGAAAAGCAGGGGAGTTCGCACCAGCATCTTGACCAATATTTATCTTTCAACCAACACCACTAAAAACAGATTTTATGGCTGAGGAATTGGCAGCAGTGACTACAGTTCAAGAATAATTAATTACCTGTAAAGCATGTTGGGTGGTGCTGGGGAAGTAAAAGGGGTTCTATAAAAACAATCTATTTCTTTTCAGGTTGTTAAGTATAATCAAAAGCGACAATTGTTATACTCCTGGGTCCGGCTAAGGCACTAGTGGGTTAAAGGCGGTGGGAATTAACAGCAAGTGAACCCAGGAAGATTTCTAATACAATCCTAAATTTGTAACAGGGATAATCCCCATGGTGTGGTGATTTCTAGAAGAAATCCTTCATGTTTATTTCTATTTTGGGGTTTCATTATCAGAAAACATTGGTTATAAAATATTGCAAATATTTCTCAAAGAACTTTAATTAAGGAATCCTCAGACCGTAAGGCTTAATATTGTCCCTCTCAGATCGATCTTGTCCATGAGCTTTGAGCTCTAGTTTTGACCCCAGATTTTCAAGGAAAGTACATAATTTTAGTAACCTGAATTTGGATGACCGTCAGTTAACAAAATGATCATGGAGACACTTCTTTCAGGTAGCTGCTTGTCTTGATAGGCCTTGTCCAGTAGTCTTACTGCGCTCACCATAGGATCATTTATGTTTGTTCCTGCAACAAAAGATCATTCTGTCTTTCAAAATTTTGCAGACATTTTCACAGTTGCGTGACACCACCAAAATATTAATTAGGCAACTAAATTTCAGACGTTGAAGTGTCATTTGACTCCTTGGGCTGGATTCTCTGACCCCCCCGCCAGGTCGGAGAATCGCCGGAGGCCGGCGTGAATCCCACCCCCGCCGGCCACTGAATTCCACGGCACCGGATATTCGGCAGGGGCGGGAATCACGGCGCGCCCGTTGCCGGGCTACCACCGGCGATTCTCCGGCCCGCGATGGGCCGAAATCCCGCTGCTGTTATGCTGGTCCTGCCGGCGTGAATTAAACAAGGTATTTACCGGCGGGACCAGGCGGCGGGGGCGGGCTCCTGGGGGGGGGGCGCGGTGCAACCTGGCCCCGGGGGGTGCCCCCACGGTGGCCTGGCCCGCGATTGGGGCCCACCGATCCGTGGGCAGGCCTGTGCTGTGGGGGCACGCTTTGCCTTCCGCGTTGGGCATCAGCCTCCGCGATGACCGACGCGGAGGTGACCCCACCCCCCTGCGCATGTGCGAGGATGACATCAGCAGCCGCTGATGCTCCCGTGCATGCGCGGACTTCCGCCGGCCGGCGGAGTCCCTTCGGCCCCGGCTGGCGTGGCGCCAAAGGCCTTTCCCGCTGGCCGGCAGCGCGCCAACCACTCCGGCGCATACCTAGCCCCTAAAGGTGAGGGCTTGGCCCCTAAAGGTGCAGAGGAGGATTCCGCACCTTTGGGGCGGCCCGACGCCGGTGTGGTTCACGCCACTCCATCCCGCCGGGACCTCCCGCCCCGCCGGATAGGGGATAATCCAGCCCCTGGTTTTTAACAATCACAATTGCAAAGTGGCTCTGTTAGAATATCTGGGAGATGCTGTGTACAATAACCACATAATTAGAAAATGGATCTGTTGGGATAGGTGTAGGCGCTGTGCGGGGGTCCTACAAATCATGTCCCTATGTTTTGGGCATGCCTGAGGCTGAGGGGTTTCTGGCAGGGGTTTGCTGATGCCATACTATGTCTTACAAGTGAGGGTGGTGCCGAGTCCAGAGGTGGCGATCTTTGGTGTGTCGGTAGACCCGGGGGCCCACGGGGTGAGAGAGGCCAATGTCCTGGTCTTTGCCTCCCTGGTGGCCCGGAGACGGATCCTATTAGGATGGAAGGACTCGGAGCCCCTGAAGTCGGGGGTATGGGTTAGCGATATGGCGGGGTTTCTCAGAATCGAGAAAATTAAATTCGCCTTGAAGAGTTTGTTGCAGCATTTCCTCGGAGGTGGCAGCCGTTCATTAACTTCCTTGAGAAAAATTAAGCTGTCAGCAGGGGGAGGGGGGAAAGTGGGGGGAAAGGGGAGGCATAGGAGAGATGAGTGAGGGCAGGAGAACCTACGGAGGGGGGCTGGGGAAGGTGGCACTGTTTATGTAAGCCATGTTGGCTGGGCGTGTGCTCAGGGGTTTGTTGGTTACATTGTTGATGTGTAAAATTGTTAAAATTATAAATGCCTCAATAACATTTAAAAAAAAAAGAAAATGGATCTGTTTAAACACCGCTATGCTGTAATCACCAAAGTATCGAGGTACATATCTACGTTTTGTTTCTCCTTTGTAGTAATTTAAGAAACTTATGCCTCGCGTGTAGTACTCTCGCCGGAGTTGCAAAGTTCCAGTTCAAATCCTACTCCAGGACTTGAGCACAAAAACCTAGGCTGACACCCTAGTGCAGTATTGAGGGAGTACTGCATTATTAGAGCCACGGGTCTCCAAATGAAATGTTAAAGCAGAGCCCCTTCTGCCTCCTTGGGTCGGTGTAAAATATCCCCTTGCACTATTTCAACCAAGAATCAGGAAGTTATCTCTATGTGTTGACCAATATTGATCCCACAATCTATATTGCAGAGAACCAAATGATACAGCCATTACCACATTGCTGTTTGGGCAGCACAGTGACACGGTGGTTAGCACTGCTGCCTCAGAGCGGCATGGACCCGGGTTCAATTCCTTCAATGGGGATAAGACGAGGTAGACGGGGGAATAGACGTGGGTAGAGTGCTCTTTTGAAGGGTTGGTGCAGACTTGATGGGCTGAATGGCCTACTGTAGGGATTGTATGATTCTATGGAGGTGTTTTCTGTGAGTGCACTGGCTGCTGCATTTCTTACATTGTAGCAGCAACTACACTTCAGAAGTACTTAGTTGGCTGTCAGGCACTTTGACGTGTACCTTGGGCATGTGAAATCTTATATAATTTCCAGTTTTTCTTTCCTTTTTTTGTAAAATGAGGGGAGTGGGAATCATAGAACTGTAAATATAGTTAATTAAAATTAAATTAAAAGTCGGGTAAAGCCCCGGGGCCGGACAGGTACCCAGTGGAGTTTTATAAAACGTTCTCTGGGGTATTGGAACCGGTGTTCTGTGGTGTGGGGGGTGAGGGTGTTCGGTGGTGTGGGGGGTGCGGGTGTTCTGTGGTGTAAGAGGTGAGGGTGCTCGGTGGTGTGGGAGGTGAGAGTGCTCGGTGGTGTTGGGGGTGTGGGTGTTCTGTGGTGTGGGAGGTGAGAGTGCTCGGTGGTGTGGGGGGTGTGGGTGTTCTGTGGTGTGGGAGGTTAGAGTGCTCGGTGGTGTGGGGGGTGAGGGTGTTCTGTGGTGAGGGGGTTGAGGATGTTCTGTGGTGTGGGAGGTGAGGTGTTCTGTGGTGTGGGAGGTGAGGGTGCTCGGTGGTGTGAGAGGTGAGGGTGGTCAGTGGTGTGTGGGGTGAGGGTGCTCGGTGGTGTTAGAGGTGAGGGTGGTCAGTGGTCAGTGGTGTGGGGGGTGAGGGTGTTCTGTGGTGTGGGAGGTGAGGGTGTTCTGTGGTGTGGGAGATGCGGGTGTTCTGTGGTGTGGGAGGTGCGGGTGTTCTGTGATGTGGGGGGTGCGGGTGTTCGGTGGTGTGGGAGATGCGGGTGTTCTGTGATGTGGGGGGTGCGGGTGTTCTGTGGTGTGGGAGATGAGCGTGTTCTGTGGTGTGCGGGGTGAGGGTGTTCTGTGGTGTGGGAGGTGAGGGTGTTCTGTGTTGTGGGGGGTGAGGGTGTTCTGTGGTGTGGGAGGTGAGGGTGTTCTGTGGTGTGGGAGGTGAGGGTGTTCTGTGGTGTGCGGGGCGAGGGTGGTCGGTGGTGTGGGGGGTGAGGGTGTTCTGTGGTGCGGGAGGTGAGGGTGTTCTGTGGTGTGCGGGGTGAGGGTGGTCGGTGGTGTGCGAGGTGAGGGTGTTCTGTGGTGTGCGGGGTGAGGGTGGTCGGTGGTGTGCGAGGTGAGGGTGTTCTGTGGTGTGGAGGGTGAGGGTGTTCTGTGGTGTGGGGGGTGAGGGTGTTCTGTGGTGAGGGGGTGAGGGTGTTCTGTGGTGTGCGGGGTGAGGGTGCTCGGTGGTGTGGGGGGTGAGGGTGTTCTGTGGTGTGCGGGGTGAGGGTGTTCTGTGGTGTGGGAGGTGAGAGTGCTCGGTGGTGTGGGGGGTGAGGGTGTTCTGTGGTGTGGGGGGTGAGGGTGTTCTGTGGTGTGGGGGGTGAGGGTGTTCTGTGGTGAGGGGGTGAGGGTGTTCTGTGGTGTGTGGGGTGAGGGTGTTCTGTGGTGTGGGAGGTGAGAGTGCTCGGTGGTGTGGGGGGTGAGGGTGTTCTGTGGTGTGGGGGGTGAGGGTGTTCTGTGGTGAGGGGGGTGGCGGTGTTCTGTGGTGTGCGGGGTGAGGGTGCTCGGTGGTGTGGGAGGTGAGGGTGTTCTGTGGTGTGGGAGGTGAGGGTGTTCTGTGGTGTGAGAGGTGAGGGTGGTCAGTGGTCAGTGTTGTGGGGGGTGAGGGTGTTCTGTGGTGTGGGAGGTGAGGGTGTTCTGTGGTGTGGGAGGTGAGGGTGTTCTGTGGTGTGGGAGGTGAGAGTGCTCGGTGGAGTGGGGGGTGAGGGTGTTCTGTGGTGAGGGGGGTGAGGGTGTTCTGTGGTGTGGGGGGTGCGGGTGTTCTGTGGTGTGGGAGGTGAGAGTGCTCGGTGGTGCGAGAGGTGAGGGTGTTCTGTGGTGTGGGAGGTGAGGGTGCTCTGTGCTGTGGGGGATGAGGGTGTTCTGTGGTGTGCGGGGTGAGGGTGCTCTGTGCTGTGGGGGTGAGTATGTTCTGTGCTGTGGGGGGTGAGTATGTTCTGTGCTGTGGGGGGGTGAGTATGTTCTGTGGTGTGGGGGGGTGAGTGCGTTCGGTGGTGTGGGTGTTCTGTGGTGTGTTGGGGTGAGGTTATTTGGTGGTGAAGGGGTCTGGTATTGTGGTGTCCTTGTCCCTGCCACCTCCCCTCCCCGCTAGTTCGTGAAACGTGTGTCGACTAATGTGTCCCGTTCTCGCTGGCCCTGGCGATGGAGTTGTGCGGCCACCCGTTCCTGGCCAGCCCCATGTCCCACTCCCTGTCCCCCTCCCCGTCATCCTCCTCGTCTGACGAGGCCTGCCCTTGCTCCTCATCCTCTTCCAGCACATCGCCCCTCTGCTGGACTATATTGTGGAGGACGCAGCAGATCACAACCTCCTGCTCCTCGTCCAGTTGGGCAGCCAGCTCTCCAGCTTGAGCAGCTGCCACCAGCCCCTCTGCAGCCCGCTCCTCTGCTGCAGCCTCTGCCTCCTCTCTGAGCCACCCCCATCCACACTGCCATAGGCTGCATGCAGGACAGCAGCCCCCGCCACGGCGGCCAACATCGCTGGTTGGTGACCAAACATGATTATCTGCAGGGGGTGAGGGGAAAACATGTCATCATGGCGCATACACCCGTGCACAACCAGGTACCATGGGCCCCGTCGGTGCCGCTGGTCTTGGCGTCTGTTCCTGCTGCCAGTGCCACTGTTTGATGGCACTGCCCTCACTGGGGGCTTCCGTTGATGTGGCCCTGGGTGATCCCGTGGTTGAGTGGGTTGGGCAAGGAGTATGGGCGGATGGACGTTTCCTTGGCATCTACCCAGGGGGCGGGATGGGTGGCGAACAAGATGGCCACCTGATGTGACCATCTATTCACAAGACACGTGGTTGGAAGTGAACAGTGGTTTTAATAGTCTTACAACAGAGCCTGCCTGCGATGAGATGAACTGGTAGGCAGGCTCACAAGTGCAAAGCTTTATACTTCCGATTAACAGGAGGAGACATGGGCGGAGCCAACGATGGAGCCCAGTACAAACTCCTCATCTCCCCCTATGGGCAGAGCCGCGCAACTGCTCATAAACCGAGCTAACATGAATACAACACATCATATAACAACAGTGTGAATTACGAGGAGTGTGATTCACCACATTCACCCCCTGTAAAAAAAATCAAGTCCAGCGGGGGTGATATGTCGACAAATGACAAATTACAAATTAAGTCGATCTGGCGGCCGAGTCGTCCTCTGAGATCGACGAAGCACCGGGGTTGCAGCCTCTTCTGGCGGCTGGGTGGTGACGGTCGGTGAGGGTACGATGGTGGACTCCGGGGGTGATTCGGTCAGAGCTTCGTACCCGACTGGTTCGACTGGTGATGGGGAGCACCGGAAACCCAAGTGCGCGGGGGCGCAGAGCACGGGCAGTGAACCTGCAGGCATGGGGGGCCGGGTGCGGGGGGTTGGGAGGGGTATAGTGTGAGGGGTACCCCGGCGGAAATAGTGTCGGAGTTGGATCCTGCAGGCGCCAGGTCCCGGAGGGAAACAGTGTCCTGACAAACGTCAGGGTATTCGATGAACGCGTATTGGGGGTTCGAGTGGAGTAGGAGCACTCTTTCTACGAATGGGTCAGAACCGGGCCCGGTGTCTTCAACCATGCTGGGAGCGAAACCCCCGTGGTAGTGCCCCTGGAAAAAGCAAATAGCCGCTCGTGAGGGGTCTGGTTGGTGGCCGTACATAGGAGGGACCTAATAGCATGGAGCGCGTCGGGTAGGACCTCCTGGCAATGGGAGGTCGGGAGCGTTCTGGACCGGAGGGTCAGTAGGACAGTCTTCCAGACCGTCGCGTTCTCCTTCTCCACCTGCCCGTTCCCCCTGGGGTTATAGCTGGTAGTCCTGCTCAAGGCGATGCCCTTTTCGAGCAGGTACTGACGCAGCTCGTCGCTCATAAAGGACGAACCCCTGTCGCTATGTACATAGCTGGGGAAACCAAACAGGCTGAAGATGCTGTGCAGGGCCCTAATGACTGTGTGGGAGGTCATATCGGGGCACGGGATAGCAAAGGGGAAGTGGGAAAACTCATCTATTACGTTCAGGAAGTACGCATTCCTGTTGGTCGAGGGGAGTGGCCCTTTGAAATCAATACTTAGGTGTTCAAAGGGCCGTGAGGCCTTGACCAGGTGGGCCCTGTCTGGTCTATAGAAGTGCGGTTTGCACTCCGCACAGATCGGGCAATCCCTGGTGATGGCTTTTACCTCCTCGGTGGAGAAAGGCAGATTTTAGGCTTTGACGTAGTGGGCGTGCCGGGTGACCCCCCGGGTGGCAGAGGTCATTGTGGATAGCTTTGAGGCGGTCGTCTTGCGTGCTGGCGCACGTGCTGTGGGACAGGGCATCTGGGGGCTCGTGGAGCTTCCCTGGTCAATACATAATATCATATTTGTAGGTGGAGAGTTCGATCCTCCACCGTAGGATCTTATCATTTTTAGTTTTGCCCCTTTGTGAATTGTCAAACATAAAGGCAACCAATCTCTGTTCGGTGATGAGGGTGAACCTCCTACCTGCGAGGTAGTGCCTCCAGTGACGTATAGCTTCCACAACGGCTTGTGCTTCCTTTTCGACCGAGTAGATGGTCCAGGTCGGGGCCCAGGACTCCGTTTTCCACGACATAGCCGAGGATGGCTAGCCTGGTCGTGCGGAAAACGCATTTCTCCGTGTTATAAGTAAGATTAAGTTTCTGGGCAGTTTGGAGAAATCGATGGAGGTTAGCGTCGTGGTCCTGCTGATCATGGTCGCAGATGGCGACGTTATCAATGTACGGAAACGTGGCCCGCAGCCCATACTGGTCCACCATTCGGTCCATTGCTCGTTGCAACACCGAGACGCCATTTGTGACGCCAAAGGGAACCTGAAGGAAATGGAAGAGGCGGCCGTCGGCCTCAAACGCCGTGACGTGGCGATCCTCCGGGCAGATTGGGAGCTGGTGATATGCAGACTTCAGATCTACCGTGGAGAAGACGCGATAGTGGGAGGTCTGATTCACCATGTCTGCAATCCTGGGGAAGGGGTACGCATCAATGAGTGTGAACCGATTAATGGTTTGGCTATAGTCCACTACCATTTGGAATTTTTCCCCGGTCTTGACGACCACCACCTGAGCTCTCCAGGGGCTATTACTGGCCTCTATGATCCCCTCACGTAGAAGCCTATGGACCTCGGTTCTGATAAACACCCTGTCCTGCAGGCTGTATCGCCTGCTGCGGGTGGCTACGGGTTTGCAGTCCGGCGGGAGATTGGCAAAGAGTGGAGGGTGGCCGCCAGAGCTAGTTCTGATGCCTCGCTCTCGACCTGGAGTCGATGGCGGGAAGGTTGTGGTTTGAATGAGGGGACGGGCCTTGTCAGCGTAATTGGGAACCCATTGGGCGTAGTAAGCAAAGAAACCCAGGCAGCGTTTCAGGGATTTGAGGGTATTGGGGAGAGGGAGTTTCATCAGGGAGCGCATACGTTCGGGGTCGGGGCCTATCACTCCTTTACGCACTACGTAGCCAAGGATGGCTAGACGGTCGGTGCTAAACACGCACTTATCCTTATTGTACGTGAGGTTAAGGAGTTTTGCAGTTTGGAGGAATTTCTGGAGGTTGGTGTCATGGTCCTGCTGATCGTGGCCGCAGATGGTGACATTATCAAGATACGGGAAGGTAGCCCGTAATCCGTACTTGTCGACCATTCGGTCCATCTCCCGTTGGAAGACCGAGACCCCATTTGTGACACCAAACGGAAACCTAAGGAAGTGGTAGAGGCGCCCATCTGCCTCAAACGCGGTGTATATGCGGTCACTCGCGCGGAGGGGGAGCTGGTGGTAAGCGGACTTAAGGTCCACAGTGGAGAAGACTTTGTATTTCGCGATATCGTTTACCATGGCGGAAATACGGGGGAGAGGATACGCGTCCAGTTGCGTAAACCGGTTGATGGTCTGGCTATAGTCGATGACCATCCGGTTTTTCTCCCCAGTCCGGACCACCAGCACTTGGGCTCGCCAGGGACTGTTGCTGCCCTCGATGACCCCTTCCGTCAGCAACCTCTGGACCTCGGACCTGATGAAGGACCGGTCCTGGGTGCTGTACCGTCTGCTCCGTGTCGCGACGGGTTTGCAATCAGGGGTGAGATTAGCAAACAAGGAGGGGGGGTCCACTTTGAGGGACGTGAGGCTGCAGACAGTGAGGGGGGGTATAGGGCCGCCGAATTGGAAGGTCAAGCTCTGCAGGTTGCACTGGAAGTCCAGTCCTAGGAGTGCCGGTGCGCAAAGGTCAGGGAGGACAAGGAGTTTATAATTTTAAAAAACCTTCCCTTGGACCGTGAGGTCCGCGATGCAGCAGCCGGTGATGCGGACGGAGTGCGAACCTGAGGCTAACCCGATTTTGTGTATTACAGGATGGACAGGGAGCGCGCAGCGTCTTACTGTGGCAGGGTGACCGAAGCTTTCTGTGCTGCCGGAGTCCAGCAGGCAGCCCGTCTCGTGGCCGTTGAGGTAGATGAGCGTTGTCATTTTGGCGAGCGTGCGTGGACGTGACTGATCGAGCTGAATGGCCGCGAGCCGTGGAGAAAATCCGTATTTGTCGTCGTCGTCCGAGTCGATGCTGGAAGAACCTTGCGTGCCAGTCCCGGAAGGTGGTGCCCAGGATCCGCACGTGGAGTCGGGGCCCCAAGGTGGCGGCGCCCAGGGCCCTCACGTGGAGTCGGCGCCCCAAGATGGCGGCACCTGTGGGGCCCTCGTGGTTGCTGGGGGCTAGGTTAGCGGTGCCGGCGGGCCGATCGGAGCGGGGGCAGAGAGGCGCGCAGGCCAGGCGCGGGGGCGGGGGGGGAAGAGAGTTGCGCGGCGTCTAGGAGGGGACCGGGAGGGCCCAGAGGAGAGAGAGAGGCGCGCAGGCCGGGCGCAGGGGCCCGGGGGCGGGGGGGGGGAGAGAGTTGCGTGGCGCCCAGGAGGGGACCGGGAGGACCCGGAGGAGAGAGAGAGGCGCGCAGGTTGGGCGCAGGGGCCCGGGGGTGGGGGGGGAGCGAGTTGCGCGGCGTCCAGGAGGGGCCAGCAAGAGCCCAGAGGGGGGGGGGATCCCTGGTCGCTGCGCGGAACCGCAGCGACCGTTTTGGCCTGGCAGACAGTGGAGAAGTGGCCCTTCTTCCCGCAGCTCTTACAGAGGGCGGAGCGGGCTGGGCAAGGTGTTTAGCGAAACCACAGAAATAGCAGCGGGGCCCCGCGGACTTGTCGGGGTGTCCCGCGGCGCAGGCCTGAGGGAGGTCGGGAGCGGCGGATGGCGGTGGGGAAGCGTGCCAGGAGGCCCAGGGCGCTGCAGCGCGGCTGGGGACATAGGCGCGGGCGTTTAGATCGGCGACCTCCAGGGAGGAGGAGAGAGTCCGTGCCTCAGTTAAGCTGAGGTCGTCTTTCTCCAGCATCCGCTGGCGGATAGTGGGGGACTGCATCCCAGCCACGTAAGCGTCTCTGATCAGCAGTTCCATGTGCTCCGTAGCTGAAACTGCGAGGCAGGAGCAGTTCCTCCCCAGGATGGCGAGGGCCTGGTAAAATTGGTCTAATGACTCACCGGGGAGCTGTTGTCTGGTGGCCAGCAGATGTCGGGCGAATACTCTGTTCACCGGTTTAAGGAATTGTCCATTCAGCTTTAGCATGGCGGCATCGTAATCTTTCTCCTCCTTGATCATCACGTAGGATGCTGTGCCCACGCTGGAGTGGAGGATGTGAAGCTTCTGTGCCATGGTGGGGGGGCTGGTTGCAGACTCCAGGTATCCTTCTAGACATGCCAGCCAATGTTGAAAAAGTTCTGCAGAGTTCGGAGTTTGCGGGCTGATGCGGAGGCATTCGGGCTTGATCCGGAACTCCATCTTCAAAAATCTAGTTTATTAAATTGACGAGTTGCTATACAAAAGTTAGGCTTTAATAAGCTAGAACCTAGCCCTGCGGTTGACTACAATAAAATGGACAACCGCCGGGCGTTCCGACTATTTATACCTCGGTATGGAGGCGTGGTTAACTCAGCCTCTCGACCAATCGGAGAGCCGTCACATGACTGGTCTCAACCAATCGGTCGAGAGGCACATGACCGACCAGGGCCAATGGTAAGCCGGTGTTCTGCACCAATGGCAGACAGCTATGCAAATCCTATCACCACAGGGGGGTCGATTTTTAGCATAGCGAGGCTGCAAATAGTGAGCGGGGGCAAGGGCTCGCCGAAGCTGAATGTGAGGTTTTTCAGGTTACACTGGAAGTCGAGTCCCAGTAGGAGTGGGGCGCAGAGTTCAGGGAGCACGTACAGCTGGATGTTCGAGTAGCTAGTGCCCTGGATCGTTAGGGTCACGACGGTGCACCCTTGGAGGTGAACAGAGTGAGAGCCCGAAGCGAGGGAGAGAGTTTGCCGTGCAGGGAAGATAGGGAGCGAACAACGTCTTACCAGATCTGGGTGTACGAAGCTCTCGGTGCTCCCAGAGTCGAAGAGGCACGGTGTCTTGTACCCGTTGATTTCAACGGTCATCATAGAGTTGCGGAGATGTTTCGGACGCGACTGGTCCAACGTCACCGCGCTGAGTTGCGGGCAGTCGGCGGCTCGATCAGCTGTGCTGGGGTGGCCCCGTGATGACTGCCCTCTGAATTCGTAGCCTTCGAGGCGATTTTCTGAGTTATAAGAGGAAGGATCCCAAGATGGCCGCCCCCGTGGATCGCACGTGGCCGGCCGCGTGGAGGGGTTTGCCAAGGTGGTGGCCCCATGAGTCGCACATGTCATTTGGGGGCGGAGTCGGAGTACAGGCCGCAGCATTTCGGGGCCTGCGGGCCTGTTGAGTTTGAAAGCGAGTGCTCTGGGAGGCTGCGGGAGAGTTAGAGGATGGGGCCTGCTTTGCCAGGCAGACCCGGGCATAGTGTCCCTTGCGACCGCAGCTGCTGCAGGTCGCGTTACGGGCCGGGCAATACTGCCATGGGTGCTGGGGCTGTCTCCAAAAATGGCACACTGGAGCTGCGTGATGGCTGGGTGGCCGCGCGGCACAGGCCTGGGGAAGTCGCTGGTCGGGGGCCCAGGGTGGGGTCGCTTGGTCCGCGGGGAACGAGGTGAGGCTGCGGAACGAGACCTCCATGGTGGTAGCCAATTCTACCATGTCCTCTAGCTTCTGGGCCCCTTTTTCGAGCAACCGCTGGCGCACATAGTTTGACCTGAGCCCTGCCACGTACACATCTCTGACGGCGAGCTCCATGTGCTGTTCGGCTCATACAGCCTGGTAATTACAGTCCCGAGCTAAAGTCTTTAATTCCCGCAGGAATTCTTCCAACTACTTCGCGGGACGCTGGCGGTGGGTCATAAAAATGTGGCGCGCGTAGACCTCATTGATGGGCCTCACGTACATTCGATCTAGCATGGCTAGGGCCCCCGTATACGAGTTGGTACTATTGAGTTGAGTAGATATACGGTGGCTCACCCTTGCGTGCAGTAGACTGAGTTTCTGCTCCTCTGTAGTTTCTGGAGTACTTGATTCAGTCAGGTAGGCCTTAAAACATCTGAGCCAGTGTTGAAAGATTTCTCTTGCCTCTGCAACCTGCGGGTCGAGTTCTAGTCGGTCAGGTTGGAGGGCTGATTCCATAGTCGTTTCCTTAGTTGTTTTCTTCTAGTTTCCTAAGACTATTAAATTGATGTGACCATCAATTCACAAGACATGTGGTTGGAAGTGAACAGTGGTTTTAATAGTCTAACAACAGAGCCTGCCTGCGACGAGATGAACTGGCAGGCAGGCTCACAACTGCAAAGCTTTATACTTCCGGTTAGTGGGAGGAGCCATGGGCGGAACCATGGGCGGAGCCAAGGGTGGAGCCCAGTACAAACTCCTCATCACCCCCTATGGGCAGAGCCGCGCAACTGCTCGTATACCGAGCTTACATGAATACAACACATCCTATAACAACAGTGTGAATTACGAGGAGTGTGATTCACCACGCCGCCATAATGGCGCTCGTTGCGTGTGCACCGCCCTTGTCGTGTCAGAGGCTCCCGCTTCCTCTCCCCCCTCCCCTCCGCCGGCCCTCGCAGCAGGCCCCCCCCGCAGAAAGTATGGGCCCATCCAGGGTGCAGAATCGCTGAGGCCCCGGAGAATCAGTCGTCAGGGCAGATAATGAGATGCATATTGCACTTCCAGGCCGCGCGATGGGCGCCGCAATTTTGTTGAGTTGGGGGGGGTCCAGAGAATTTCGATTCGGCGCAAAACTGGCGTCAATCCAGATTTCGGCATTGGGTCTGATTCTCTGGCTGATCGCGTTTCGCTATTTCGCCGCGTTATCACAGAGACTCCAGCCCCTGACTTTCGTATTTCAAATGAACCATACAATCATGACCGATACAGTCTAAACACCTCATGGGGATGCCACTGAGACACACCATTCCTTCTGGCAGAAGGCCAAAACCATTCTGCTTATTCTCTACCCTGCGGAGGAACATGTACTGGCCATCACGGACAGGGGAGGAGTCCCATGAACAGGGCTGTGATGAGTGGCAAGCTGAAGAAGACACCACACCTTGTCCACTTTCTCCCCTTTTACTTCCATCTCTCCATTTGCACTCTGCACAATAAGCTGCCGCCAATTCTAACTCTGCTGTCCCTTGGCGCTTAACAAACCCTCATTTGTCTCCTTCATATCAAATGCTGAAAACGTAGACATAACTGCCAAAGTCACCCACCACAGCCAAACATTGCTTTTTCACATCAGGGACCCAGTAACCAGCTTGTGACCAAATAGCCTGGATGGAATAAAAGTAGCAGAGAGGCCTTGAACAGGACAAATGAATAGGGTACACTTGAAGAATAAGTATCCCCTATATTTGCCTTACGTGTTAACTGATTTTAGAAAGTAGCAAATCAAAACATTCTCATATTTTACTAATAAAAATAATAACTTTTACCTCCTCTGGCTGAAATAGATTTTACAAATTTCTTAGCTTCAATCACATTCTCCAGAGTTGCTTGAAATATTGTACCCTTCCATGTGTCAATAGTATCATCAAATATAATAATTCCAAAATGATCCTTTGTGTCCATATCACCTAAGATTTTGACAAGCGCTTCATTTGTCTGGAAGAGACAAAATAAAAGTTAACAACTGTAACTCGAGCATCAATGTTAACAAGTACATTAACTGTAGTGCCACAACAGGCTTTGATGCTATTTTTCACATTGTGTTGCGAAGGCATGTCGATGGCCCCATGAAACGCAGCTGATTGCACGATGAATAAGAGAATGCACTGTTATTTTTGACCAAATAGTTTGCAATTGATTTGTATTGAAGTCAACTTACAAAGCATGTTGTGGAACTATAGAAACTGTTGCTATTTAATTCTTACATCTGAAGTAGGAATGTATAATTTAATTGTATTACAGCATTATCAGTTGATATTTGCGTTTGCACCTAAATAGATGATATCATAGTCATGAAACAAACAAAATTATGTGGCTGGATTCACCATTCCTGAGACTAAGAGTTGAAGCTGGGGCAGGATTCATGGACTTCCATGACAGCAGAACTGCCCCAGCTCCTGGATCAATTCAGTGACCATTGAGGGGCTAGCACCGGCGCCATATGGAATGCCAGGTCCGTGACTGACACTCGGGAGGCTGACAAGCTGCAGCCGCAGATACACACTTCACTCCCCACACACCAGCCAACAAGATGGCACCGGTTGCGCTGAAGTGCCCACTGATGGGTTGGCTGGGGCCAGAGGGCATTGAGGAGGGTGGCCTGTGGGGGAGACACAGCCCAATTCCTGTCCACCCCCCTGCTACCCCCCCAGGCCCTGGCAGAAGCCTCCCCTCCCAACCAGTGGCACAACTGTCAGCAAACTATGACGATGTTGGATAGTTTCCATACCCCCTCTCTCTCCCTCAGCAGCCACAGTGCTTGTTTCACGATTTTTAAAAGCACAAGTGAACCTCCCCGTCAGGAATTCGCCGCAGTGAAGACAGAAACTCGCGGAGGCCCCAGAGAATACCGGGTCAGGATCACTAATGATATGCTAATATCGTTTCTGTGCGTTCTGCAACGCATTGACACCGCTGTCGAGGCGACAGAGAATTACGATTTGAAACCGGTGCCAGCCACGATTTCAGCGGGAATCGATTCTCCGCCCACTCGCGTTTCCCAATTCCGGCGTCGGCCATCAGAGAATCCCTCTCATGATGTTTGACACCCAACACAAGCATGAGGGTGACCTGATCCCCTGCATGAATCCTCATCAGATCCCCCCCCCCGCCAGAGACCCCCCGCCAGAGTACCCACTTATCAGAGAACCCCCCATATCAGAGACACCCTTATATCAGAGCCCTCATAACAGAGACCCCCATATGAAGCAACCTATAACACTGAACACCCACCACAGCCCTCCCCCATACCAGAGAACGCCCGTTAAGCACACCCTGGGCTAGTGCGCGATCGATTCCAGCCCCACAGTCTCGGGAGTCTCAATACAGGTGAATTAACCAATAATTTGTGTAATGTGTCCAACGCCACCACAGTCGGGATGGGAGCCATACCGCTGGCGGGGTCGTGATGGTCATTCCGCTGGTGGTGTGCGGACTGGTCCAGGGGTGAAGAGGGGGGTTACGGGGTGCAGCTTTTGGCAGGCCGGGTCCCCGTGCGGCTGGTGCAATGTTGTGCGGCGCAACCACCGCAGGCTGCCGGCATGAACATGCCGGGGGCTTTACGCGGCGTGGTTGCTTGCCCCCCACCGGGCGGACATAGCCGCAGGATCGGAGAATCCAGTCCCTCATCTCTGGAATCAATTACTGGACCAATAACTCTGACTCCTTTAAAACTTCTTTGACATCTTGATAAGCATTTTCACATTCTTCAGTCCTGTGCAATATCATATAGAAATTCCTCACGTGCAACAATGCAGAGCTCACCAGAAATGTTACTCTTCAAGACGAAATTGAGAACACAATTTGACTTCTTGATACCACCTGTTACTTCGGAAACTGTCAAGTGACAACAACAACTGCAAATTACTCGGAGAGAGCAAAACTCAAAGAGTAGTCTTCAACCCGTGGAGTACGAGTATTAGCTTGGTGCGATACAACAAGTGAAAAATGGACACCCATCACCATCCGAGCAAAAACAGGTCTGATATCTTATACTGTCCAGATGGATGATGAAAGAGTTTGGTGGCGTCATGCTGACCAACTACAAGCATCAAGAAGTGAATGTACTGAGTCTTCAAAAGAAGCATTTACATCAAAATGAATGGATAGTGATACATCTTAAATAGAAAAACAGAGAAAATAGAAGCAGGAGGAGGCCATTCGGCCCTTTGAGCCTGCTCCGCCATTCACTATGATGATGGCTGATTATCAAGTTCAATACCCTGATCACATCTTCCTCCCACCTGATCCCTTTGTCCCCAAGACCTATATCTAATTCCTTCTTGAAAATACACAACGAGACCTACTACACAGGAAATTGCAGAATCTGTCACTGCAGAATTTTCAGTACAGCAAGTTAGTTTCTCAAGAATTACCACCAACAAGTAAACAGGAAGACATTTCTGTGATCTCAAAGAGCCAGATTCCTGAACATGGACTATCACTGCAAAGAGACAGATGTACTCCAGAGACTGTCTTACAAATGTATATATGTATAGATGGTACAATGGTGCACTGTAATGAATATTAGTTGGTCTGTTAAAGTGTTTAAAAGAAAGGCCACTTGCACTATATGAGTAAAGAGGGAGGGGTGTTAAAGTAATTGGACTGGATTCTCTGCAGCTCACAGAGTTCCGGATGAGGCGGAGATTGCCCGCTCCGATGTCCAGTCCCCGGCTGGCGGCAGCATCGTTGTTCATGCCCTGTGTCAGCGGGAGGATATAAATGGGTCAATTTTATCCATTTATATTCTATTAACAGGCTGGGCACCAGATTCTCCAAGCGCCCATGAATCTCCAGTCCGCTGGGCCGGGATTCAGCTGGATAAGAATTGGTGCAGGTATTTCCCAGCGTGGCTCTGGCGCAGTGGACCTCACGGTGGACCAAAGGGGAACCCTTTAAGGCAGTTGCCCCAAAGTCTAATGGAGGGTCACCCTCCTCCCCACTTCAATGCAAATGCTGTCCATACCACCCCACCAGACTCTCCCACTGCCCCCCCCCACCAGACACCCCCCCATAAGAGAGACCCCCACCAGAAACACCGCATTACGGAGACCCCTGTGGCAGCCCCATTACAGGGATCCATGTCTGAAACCCCTATCAGTTCTGTCAGACTGTAAGACATACCCCTGCCTGGAAGCTCCCCATAAGAGAGACCACTGCCTGTAAGCTAGTCCAGACAGAGACAATGAAAAGTGCTTTCAGCAGAAAAAAAGAGGAAGAGAGAGCACTTAACTGTCTTTGAGGTGGTCAAAGAGCTGTCAATCATCGCTAGACATTTATAACCATTGTGGTTAGTTTCACTGCAGACTACTTGAAATCCACTCAAGCGTGAAGGGAACTGAGATTACACAATCCAGACAGCTGTGAAAGCTGTTAATCACAGCTTAGTAAAATAAATTTCTCATTGATAGGAATAAAAGCCTTGCAGGTCAAAGATCTGAGTGGGTTGAAACCCAACTGATGTGGTTTCCCTTTCTAGGAATTTACAGCTGGTACTTTTTCTGCCTGAGCTGGCAGGTGTATTGCGCAGGTGAGCTTTAAAGTGCAAATATTTTTCACTATTGCTGTCTGGACTAATCTCTAGCTTCCTGGCAGGGCTGTCTCTTATGGGGGGCTTACTGGTAAGGGTCTCTCATGGGGGGCTTCTAAGCAGGGATTTCTGTAATGGAGGGCTTCCAAGCAGGGGTCTTTCTTTGGGGGGGGGGGGGGGGGGGGTCTGATGGGGGTCTCTCTGATGGGGGATTCTCTGGTGGAGGTCTTTCATGGGAGGGGTGTCCAGTGGGGATCTTTCTTGTCGCGGTTTCAGTCGGGGCCACTCTAATGGGGGATCTCTGGCGGTGGTGGTGGGGGGGGGGTGGTATGGGGATCTGATGGGGATAGGGTGGCCCTCCGATGGACTTTGGGAGCAACCTCCTTAAAGAGTTATCCCCTTGGCCCACCACAAGGTTTACCGTGCCAGGGCCAGAGCGGGAGATACCCACAACTTTAACGCACAGCCTAGAGGATCGGAGATTCACACAGTGTAGGGGAATCCAGTGCCCAGTCCATTAATAGATGAGGAAGGAGCTGCTCTCCAAAGCTAATGATTCGAAACAAACTTGTTGGACTTGAACCTGGTGTTGTAAGACTTCTTACTGTGCCCACCCTCGTCCAACGCCGGCATCTCCACATCATTAATAGATGCAAATGTGTCCATTTGACGCATTCGCATCCTCCCGCTGACACAAGGCGTGCACCTCGATGTCGCCACCAGCAGGGGACTGGAGCATTGGAAGGACACCGATCCCGATTTTTTGGTCATTGCTGGATTCTCTGCCGCACTATCGGTGGAGGAGAGTCTAGCCCTAGGTATTGTCTCGGCTGCTGTCTAAGACATGCATTGAGAGTTATCGGCAGGTGTAACGACCATGATGTTACTCGTAACTAATTTTGAAGGGTAACAGAGGTGCCTTTCCCCTGCAAAGTGGTGACTGTAACAAAAAGCTTAAAATGTTGGTGAGAGCAATTACAACCCACTAACTACTATCTGCAGGAACTAATGGGAAGCAGCTATTGTGTAAAGAGCAGCAAGTCAGCAAACTGCAAGCTGCTTTTGAAGCCAGAACAAACCTCAGTTATGTTACAATGAAGGCTGATTGGTGCAGGACAGTAGTGTGATTGGAAACAGTGGAATTAAATGTGGTACATGTTGATCGCATCAGGCTGCAGGTATTTCATTTTCAGAACTGTAAATTCAAGTCTATGGTTGTTTAGAGTAGAAGAATTCCACGGTGAGAGCAAAATGTGACATGAGACCATAAGACATCAGAGCAGAATTAGGCCACTCGGCCCATCAAGTCTGCTCCGCCATTTGATCATGGCTGATATTTTCTCATCCGTATTCTCCTGCCTTCTCCCCAGAACCCCTGATCCTCATGTTAATCAAGAACCTAACTAACTCTGTTTTAAAGACACTCAATGATTTGGCCTCCACAGCCTTCTGCGATAAAGAGTTCGACAGATTTACCACCCTCTGGCTGAAGAAATTCCTCCTCATCTCAGTTTTAAAGGATCATCCCTTTAGTCTGAGATGGTGTCCTCTGGTTCTAGTTTTTCCTACAAGTGGAAACATACTGTTCATATCCATTCTATCCAGGCCTCGCAGTATCCTGTGAGTTTCAATAAGATCCCCTCCCATCCTTCTAAACTCCAACGAGTAAAGACCCAGAGTCCTTAACCGTTCCTCATATAACAAGTTCTTCATTCCAGGGATCATTCTTGTGAGCCTCCTCTGGACCCTTTCCAAGGCCAGTGTGGTAAACCACTGTTACACCTGTATTAGGTGATGTAAGGTAGGACCTGTATTACAGGTTCACCGGTAGCCCCTGCCTGCTGGCTCCGCCCAGTAGGAGGAGCATGTCCTCTATTCAGCAGGCATTTCGCCAGCTGCTGTGGGAGACAACACATCTTACTGCAATAAAGCCACAGTTGTATCCAACTTTCGTCTTTGTACAATTGATCGTGCATCAATTTATTGCAGTAAGATTTTCTAAAAGATGGACCTGCGAATCAAATCAGATCGCCTGCAGCTGGATCCGCACTCATGCAACGCCAAAAAGGACTTTAATCACTGGCTAGCTTGCTTCGAGGCCTATATCAACTCAGCGACCACCCCTCTGACGGAGGCTCAGAAGATACAGATCTGTACTCAAGGTTGAGCTCCAGCGTGTTTCCGCTGAACCAGGACGCCCTCAACTACGTAGACGCCATGGCGCTCCTCAAAGAAAACTACGCACAGAAAACGAACACGCTCTTCGCCAGGCACGTACTCGCCACACGCTCTCAACTCCCTGGTGAGGTCATAGAAGACTTCTGGTGGGCCCTAATCCCACTCGTCCGGGACTGTGACTGTCAGGCCGTTATGGCCACCGACCATTCATACAACGGGGATTGGGTCGGACCTCATACGCCAAAGCCTGCTAGAAGGGGCCAAGCTCAACCTAGCTGAAACTAAAAAGCTAGCACTCTCCATGACGGTCGCCTCACGTAATGCTCAGGCCAACTCCTCCGGCCGCGCGGCCCACCCCTCCTATCCCTCGTGGACCCCACAGACGGCCGCCCCAGCCGGGGCTTCACCCAGCCAGTACGCCTGCGCCACATGCCAACCCGCGCACCCCGTGGGTCCCCGATGTTACTTCTGCGGCCAGCAGAAGCACCCCCACCAACGCTGCCCGGCCCGCACTGCCATTTGCAAGGATTGCGGCAAAAAGGGGCACTTCGCCACAGTGTGCCAGGTCTGCGCAGTCGCCGTTATCGCCCCCTTCCCCCTGACCTACACACAAAGGGCGCCGCTACCTTCGTCCCAGACCACGCGTGGCCAGTGGGCGTCGCCATCTTCACCTTCCCGGACCACACGCAGCCAGTGGGCGCCGCCATCTTCACCTCCCTCAGTCCACGTGTGGCCCATGGGCGCCGCCATCTTGTCCAGCGCCCACAACGTGCGGCTCATGGGCGCCCCCATCTTGTCCAGCCCCCGCAACGTGCAGCCCATGGGCGCCATCATTTTGTCCCCCACAGGATCTTCAGGCGCCGCCATCTTGTCTTCCTCACGGGTCATGACGCCGACAGCATTCCACGACCTGGGCCCCCCACGGTCTCCATTTTCTGACGCCAGCAACGACCGACCACAGCTCGCCTCAGTGACGATCGACCAGTCTCGTCCGCACAACCTGGCCACCGCTTCGACCAGTGTGAGAATCAACAGTCACGTGACCTCTTGTCTGCTGGACTCCGGGAGCACCGATAGCTTCATCCACCCGGATATGGTAAGGCGCTGCTCCCTCGCGGTCCACCCCGCCAATCAAAGAATCACCCTGGCCTCTGGATCCCATTCCGTCATGATCCAGGGGTTCTGCACGGTCACTCTCATGGTCCAGGGCGTAGAATTCAGCGGCTTCCGCCTCTACATCCTTCCTAATCTCTGCGCTGCACTATCACTTGGCCTGGACTTCCAGTGCAATCTCAAAGTCGGCCTACTGTGTGCAGCCTCACGACCCTAAAGGTCGATCCACCCTTCCTCTTTACCAATCTAACTCCGGATTGCAAACCCGTTGCCACCAGGAGCAGACGGTACAGCACCCAGGACAAGACCTTCATCAGCTCCGAGGTCCAGCGGTTGCTTCAGGAAGGCATCATCGAGGCCAGCAACAGCCCCTGGAGAGCCCAAGTGGTAGTCGTTAAAACTGGGGAGAAACACAGAATGGTCGTGGACTACAGCCAGACCATCAATCGGTACACGCAACTCGACACATACCCCCTCCCATGCATATCTGATATGGTCAATCAGATTGCGCAATACCGGGTCTTCTCAACGATAGACCTCAAATCCGCCTACCACCAGCTCCCCATTCGTAAATCAGACCGTCCGTACTTTCGAGGCGGACGGCCGTCTCTATCACTTCCTCAGGGTTCCTTTCGGCGTCACTAACGGAGTCTCGGTCTTCCAAAGGGAGATGGACCGAATGGTCGACCGGTACGGTTTGCGGGCCACCTTCCCGTACCTGGACAGCTTCACCATCTGCGGCCACGATCAGCAGGACCACAACGCCAACCTTGCCAAATTCCTCCACACCGCCACTCTCCTCAACCTCACCGGCAACTAGGAGAAGTGCGTGTTCAGCACAACCCACTTCGCCATCCTCAGCTATGTGGTCCAGAATGGAGTTCTGGGGCCCGATCCCGACCGCATGCTCCCCCTCATGGAGTTTCCCCTCCCCCATTGCCCCAAGGCCCTCAAACGTTGCCTGAGGTTCTTCTCCTACTACGCCAAGTGGGTCCCAAATTATGCGGACAAGGCCCGCCCACTCATTCAGTCCATCCACTTTCCCCTTACGGCCGAGGCACAACACGCCTTCGCCCGTATCAGAGCTGATATAGCCAAGGCCGGGATGCACTCAGTAGACGAGACACTGCCCTTCCAAGTAGAAAGTGACGCATCAGACGTCGCACTTGCCTCCACCCTCAATCAGGCAGGCAGACCCGTGGCATTTTTTTTCCGCACCCTTCATGCCTCAGAAATTTGGCACTCGTCCATCGAAAAAGAGGCCCGAGCTATCGTTGAAGCTGTGCGGCACTGGAGGCATTACCTGGCTGGCAGGAGATTCACTCTCCTCACTGACCAATAGTCGGTAGCCTTCCTGTTTAACAACAGGCAGCGGGACAAAATCAAAAACGATAAAATCTTGCGGTGGAGAATCGAGGTCTCCACCTATAATTACGAGATGTTGCATCACCCCGGCAAACTCAAAGAGCCCCCAGACGCCCTATTCCAAGGTACATGTGCCAGCGCACAAGTAGACCGACTCCAGGCCCTACACGACAGCCTTTGTCACCCAGGAGTCACACGATTGTACCATCTTGTCAAGGCTCGCAATCGGCCCTAGTCCGTCGAAGAAGTATGGACAGTCACCAGAGACTGCCAGGTCTGTGCGGCGTGCAAGCCGCACTTCTACTGGCCGGATCGTGCGCGCCTGGTGAAGGCCTCCCGCCCCTTTGAACGCCTCAGCGTGGATTTCAAAGGGACTTTCCCCTCCACTGACCGAAACACATATATTCTCAGTGTGGTCGATGAGTACTCCAGATTTCCCTTCGCCATCCCATGCCCTGATATGACGTCTGCCACCGTCATCAAAGCCCTAAACACAATCTTCGCACTGTTCGGTTTCCCCTCATACATCCACAGTGACAGGGGATCCTCATTCATGAGTGGTATCGCCTCCAGCAGGACGACCAGCTATAATCCCCGGGGAAACAGGCAGGTAGAGAGGGAGAACAGGACGGTATGAAATGAAATGAAAATCGCTTATTGTCACGAGTAGGCTTCAAATGAAGTTACTGTGAAAAGTCCCTAGTTGCCACATTCCGGCGCCTGCTCGGGGAGGCTGTTACGGGAAGCTGGCCCTCCGGTCCAGGAACCTCTCAGCCTCTCGCTGGCAGGAGGTCTTCCCTGATGCCAGTAGCATGGTTCAATTCCCGTACCAGCCTCCCTGAACAGGCGCTGGAATGTGGTGACTAGGGGCTTTTCACAGTAACTTCATTGAAGCCTACTCGTGACAATAAGCGATTTTCATTTCATTTCATGCACTCCACTCCATCCGGTCACTACTGTGCACCGCTATGAATAACACACCTCATGAGCGTTTTTTTTGCCTTCCCCAGGAAGTCCACATCCGGGGTGTCACTCCCAACTTAGCTCGCAGCTCCAGGACCGGTCCTGCTCTTTAGGCACGTCCGACTCCACAAGGCGGACCCGTTGGTGCATAGGGTGCACTTGCTCCATGCCAACCCTCAGTATGCCTATGTGGCGTACCCCGACGGCCGCCAAGATATTGTCTCCCTCAGGGACCTGGCACCAGCAGGTTCCACCCATGCACACTTCTCCGGCCCGGCGCCACCCTCCCCTCCCTCGGCGCTCCCAACATTAATCCCACCAGGACCATCCCTCCTTAACCTGCCCACGCCAGAGGATGAAGAGGATTTCGGCACACTCCCGGAGTCATCCAACATCAGGCCAGCATCGACATCGCCAGCATCGACATCGCCGCCACCGCTACGTCGCTCCCAGCGGAACGTCAAAGCACCAGACCGGTTGAATCTCTAACTGGCACTGGACTTTCAAAGGACTTTTTTTTTCCCTGATAAAGCCCTGTACATAAATTCACTACTGTATATAGTTCTCCACCACCTCCGGCGGACTCATTTTTAACAGGGGGTGAATGTGGTAAACCAATGTCACACCTGTATTAGGTGATGTGAGATAGGACCTGCACTACAGGTTCGCCGGTAGCCCCTGCTTGCTGGCTCCGCCCAGTAGGAGGAGCGTGTCATCTATTGAGCAACCATTTCGCCAGCTGCTGTGGGAGGCCACACATCTTACTGCAATAAAGCCACAGTTGTATCCAACCTTAGTCTCTGTACAATTGATCGTGCATCAGCCAGCACATCCTTCCTTAGATACGGGGCCCAGAACTGCTCACAATACTCCAAATGTGGTCTGACCAAAACCTTATAGAGCCTCAGAAGTACATCCCTGGTCCTGTATTCTAGCCCCCTTGACATGAATGCGAACATTGCATTTGCCTTCCTAACTGCCGACTGAAACTGCACATTAACCTTAAGAGAATAGTGAACAAGGACTCCCAAGTCGCTTTGTGCTTCTGATTTCCGAACCATTTCCGCATTTAGAAAATAGTCTAACAGATCTATTACGTAACATAAAGGATGGAGAGGGGATATACATTCTGTTTGGTTCTGTAACTATTGTGTATGGCATATAATGAGTTGAATTTTACTAGACTCAAATAAACCACTGGTGCGATCTAATGAAAAAAAAAATCAGAAACGCCGGATATGACCCCGCTATCTAACAGCACACTGGGGGGAGGTTTCAGGCCTCCGCCTCACCGAGGCCTTACTCAGTCGTGTTTCCTGCACTGAGAAGCTCCGCCTTAAAAATGCAATTACACCTCATTCAACAACACATAACTTTTTCCAGGGTGTTTGCAGTGAAACTAACAGCGTCATTGTTGTTTCGACTAATTCATGATTACTATGGAAATTGCCGTCACTGCCAACCCCTACAGTACACCAAATGGCTGACGATAGACTCACTTACCTCAACTTTTGGATTTCCAAGTGCAGACGCAAAAGCTGCTGTCACTGTCAGTGGAGTAATGATGGCAAACTCTGAAAGTTTCAGTTATTGCCAGAGCAGAATTCAAGCAATTGTATCCAATTGTGAGGAAGACAGGGAATGGGTGACCAAAAGGCAGAGAAAGAGCAGGAAGGCAGTTCAGGTGTCCCCTGCGGTCATCTCCCTCCAAAACAGGTATACCGTTTTGGATACTGTTGGGGGAGATGACTCACCAGGGGAAAGCAGTAGTAGCCAGGCGCATGGCACCGTGGCTGGCTCTGCTGCACAGAAGGGCGGGAAAAAGACTGGCAGGGCTATACTCATAGGGGATTCAATCGTACGGGGAGTAGACAGGCGTTTCTATGGTCAGGGATGTCTCAGATCGGCTGCAGGACATACTGAAGGGGGAGGGTGAACAGCCAGTTGTCGTGGTGCATATAGGCACCAACGACATAGGTAAAAAACGGGATGAGATCCTACAATCAGAATTTAGGGAGTTAGGAGATAAGTTAAAAAGTAGGACCTCAAAGGTAGTAATCTCAGGATTGCTACCAGTGCCACGAAACAGTCAGAGTAGAAATTTAAGAATAGTCAGAATGAATACGTGGCTTGAGAGATGGTGCAGGAAGGAGGGGTTCAGATTTTTGGGACATTGGAACCGATTCTGGGGGCGGTGGGACCATTACAAATCGGATGGTCTACACCTGGGCAGGACTGGAACCAATGTCCTCGGGGGTGCTTTTGCTAACACAGTTGGGGAGGTTTTAAACTAATGTGGCAGGGGGATGGGAACCAGATTAGGAAGTTAGAGGTCAGTAAAGAGACAGAACTAAAGACAGTAAGGTACTGGATAATAAACTCAATGTGACTAAGAGGAAGAGTAGACAGGGAAGAGATGATGATCGCAAAGGGACAAGTGGTCTGAGGTGCATTTGTTTTAATGCGAGAAGTGTAGCAGGTAAGGCAGATGAACTTAGGGCTTGGATTAGTACCTGGGAATATGATGTTATTGGTATTACTGAGACTTGGTTGAGGCAACTAAATATCCCAGGGTATAGATGGTTCAGGAGGGATAGAGAGGGAGGTAAAAGGGATGGAGGGTTTGCATTACTGGTCAGAGATGATATCACAGCTGTGATTAAGGAGGGCACGATGGAGGATTTGAACACTGAGGCAATATGGATAGAGCTAAGAAATAGGAAGGGTGCAGTAACATTGTTGGGACTTTACTATAGGCCTCCCAAAAGCGCGTGTGAAGTAGAGGTACAAATATGTAGACAGATTAAAAAACAATGTAGGAGCAATAGGGTGGTTGTGATGGGAGATTTTAACTTCCCCACCATTCAATGGGACTCATGCAGTGTTGGAGGTGTAGATGGAGCAGAATTTGTAAGGAGCATCCAGGAGAGTTTTTTAGAGCAGTATGTAAATAGTCCAACTCGGGAAGGGGCCATACTGGACCTGGTATTGGGGAATGATCCCGGCCAGGTGGTTGACGTTTCAGTCGGCGATTACTTTGGGAATAGCGATCACAATTCCATAAGCTTTAGAATACTCATGGACAAAGACGAGAGTGGTCCGAAAGGAAGAGTGCTAAATTGGGGAAAGGCTAACTATTATAAAATTCGGCAGGAGCTCAGGAATGTGGATTGGGAGCAGCTGTTTAAGGGTAAATCCACATTTGAAATGTGGGAGTCTTTTAAGGAAAGGTTGATTAGAGTGCAGGACAGACATAGAACATAGAACATAGAACAGTACAGCACAGAACAGGCCCTTCGGCCCTCGATGTTGTGCCGAGCAATTATCACCCTACTCAAACCCATGTATCCATCCTATACCCGTAACCCAACAACCCCCCCCCCCCCCCCCCTTAACCTTACTTTTTAGGACACTACGGGCAATTTAGCATGGCCAATCCACCTAACCTGCACATCTTTGGACTGTGGGAGGAAACCGGAGCACCCGGAGGAAACCCACGCACACACGGGGAGGACGTGCAGACTCCACACAGACAGTGACCCAGCCGGGAATCAAACCTGGGACCCTGGAGCTGTGAAGCATTTATGCTAACCACCATGCTACCGTGCTGCCATGTTCCTGTGAAAATGAAAGATAGAAATGGCAAGATTAGGGAACCATGGATGACGGGTGGAATTGTGAGACCAGCTAAGATGAAAAAGGAAGCATACATAAGATCGAGGCGACGCAAAACTGATGAAGCTTTGGAGGAATATCGGGAAAGTAGGATTAATCTCAAATGCACAATAAAGAGGGCAAAAAGGGGTCATGAAATATCTTTGGCTAACAGGGTTAAGGAAAATCCCAAAGCCTTTTATTCATATATAAGGAGCAAGAGGGTAACTAGAGAAAGGATTTGCCCACTCAAAGACAAAAGAGGGAATTTATGCGTGAAGTCAGAGGAAATGAGTGAGCTTCTTAATGAGTACATTGCATCGGTATTCACCAAGGAGAGGGACATGATGGATGTTGAGGCTAGGGATGGATGTTTAAATACTCTAGGTCAAGTCGGCATAAGGAAGGGGGAGGTTTTGGGTATTTTAAAAGGCATTAAAGGTGGACAAGTCCCCAGGACCGGATGGGATCTATCCCAGGTTCCTGAGGGAAGCGAGGGACGAAATAGCTGGGGCCTTAACAGATATCTTTGCAGCATCCTTGAGTACGGGTGAGGTCCCGGAGGACTGGAGAATTGCTAATGTTGTCCCTTTGTTTGAGAAGGGTAGCAGGGATAATCCAGGGAATTATAGACCTGTGAGCTTGACATCAGTGGTAGGCAAACTGTTGGAGAAGATACTGAGGGATAGGATCTATTCACATTTGGAAGAAAATAGACTTATCAGTGATAGGCAGCATGGTTTTGTGCAGGGAAGGTCATGTCTTACAAACCTAATAGAATTCTTTGAGGAAGCGATAAAGTTAATTGATGAGGGAAGGGCTGTAGATGTCATATACATGGACTTCAGTAAAGCATTTGATAAAGTTTCCCATGGCAGGTTGATGGAAAAAGTGAAGTCGTATGGTGTTCAGGGTGTACTAGCTAGGTGGATAAAGAACTGGCTGGGCAACAGGAGACAGAGAGTAGTGGTGGAAGGGAGTGTCTCAAAATGGAGAACTGTGACCAGTGGCGTTCCACAGGGATCCGTGCTTGGACCACTGTTGTTTGTGATATACATAAATGATCTGGACGAAGGTATAAGTGGTCTGATGAGCATTTTTTCAGATGATACAAATATTGGTGGAGTTGCAGATAGCGAGGCAGACTGTCAGAGAATACAGCAAAATGCAGATAGATTGGAGAGTTGGGCAGAGAAATGGCAGATGGAGTTCAATCAAGGCAAATGCGAGGTGATGCATTTTGGACGATCTAACTCAAGAGCAGACTATATGGTGAATGTAAGAGTCCTGGGGAAAATTGAAGTACAGAGAGATCTGGGAGTTCAGGTCCATTGTACCCTGAAGGTGGCAACGCAGGTCGATAGAGTGGTCAAGAAGGCATACAGCATGCTTGCCTTCATCGGACGGGGTATTGAGTACAAGAGTTGGCAGGTCATGTTACAGTTGTATCGTACTTTGGTTAGGCCCCATTTGGACTACTGCGTGCAGTTCTGGTCGTCACATTACCAGAAGGATGTGGATGCTTTAGGGAGGGTGCAGAGGAGGTTCACCAGGAAGTTGCCTGGTATGGAGGGTGCTAGCTATGAAGAAAGGTTGAGTAGATTAGGATTGTTTTCATTGGAAAGACAGAGGTCGAGGGGAGACCTGATTGAGGTCTACAAAATTATGAGAGGTATGGACAGGGTGTATAGCAACAAGCTTTTTCCAAGAATGGGGGTGTCAATTACAAGGGGTCACGATTTCAAGGTGAGAGGAGGAAAGTTTAAGGGAGATGTGCGTGGAAAGTTTTTTACGCAGAGGGTGGTGGGTGCCTGGAATGCTTTGCCAGCGGAGGTGGTAGAGGCGGGCACGATAGCATCATTTAAGATGCATCTGGACAGATATATGAACGGGTGGGGAACAGAGAGAAGTAGACCTTGGAAAATAGGCAACAGGTTTAGATAAAGGATCTGGATCGGCGCAGGCTGGGAGGGCCGAAGGGCCTGTTCCTGTGCTGTAATTTTCTTTGTTCTTTGTAATTGAAATTGAGTCAAATTCCCCACACCTTTTCTGTTTACATCTGCTCACTTCCAGTACATTGTGCTTCACTTGAAGAATGTTTATCTAAAGGTGGCATGTGTGTGTGTGCACGTGCAATGGGAGTGGAGGGGGTAGAGAAAGATAATTAAAATATAATGTTGCTCCGCAACAACCTTCGTATAACAGCCATATAGAATGGGCAATTCTTGCCAAGCTGATTATCTTAGAAACGTATAACCTATATATTAACAACATCAATTTAAGAATGCAGGAGTACAACATGATGTATTCTACATTTAATCTACTAAATCATCCTCATACATTCCTATAGTAGTCTTTGTTCAGTAAGATTAAAAATGCATCTATTTGGCCCGGATGAGCAGATTCTTTGGGGTGGAAGACAGGTGTGCAAAATGTGCGGGAGGGCCAGCGAACCATGTCCATATGTTCTGGACATGTCCGAAGCTTAGGGGATTTTGGCAGGGGTTTGCAGATGTCATGTCCACGGTGTTAAAAACAAGGGTGGTGCTGAGTCCAGAGGTGATAATTTTCGGGGTGTCAGAAGACCCGGGAATCAAGGAGGAGAAAGAGGCAGACGTTCTGGCCTTTGCTTCCCTGGTAGCCCGGAGACGGATACTATTAGCTTGGAGGGACTCAAAGCCCCCAAAGTCAGAGACCTGGCTATCGGACATGGCTAGCTTTCTCTGTTTGGAGAAAATCAAGTTCACCTTGAGAGGGTCACTGTTAGGGTTCACCCGGAGTTGGCAACCGTTTGTCGACTTCTTCACGGAAAATTAATCGTCAGTAGGAGTTGGGGGGGTTAGTTTAGTTTAGAGTAGGGGGTTAATATAGGTGGGACCTGTAAGGGAGGGTGATGGCTTTTGCACTGTTTATAGTTTCATGTACATTGTTTATTGTGTTGTTATAATACCAAAAATACCTCTGTACCAAAAATGCATCTATTATTTCTTAATGGTCCAAAGTGAGGATGGATCTGCACTCTGTGTCTATTATTAGAAATTCAACAACTTGTATTTATATAGCCTCCAGCAAAATGTCCGAAGGCACTTCACAGAAGCATAATAAAATAGGATTTGACACTGAGCCACAAAGGAATGTAAATGGGCGGCATGGTAGCACAGGGGTTAGCACTGTTGCCTCACATCGCCAGGGTCCCAGGTTCGATTCCCGGCTTGGATCACTGTCTGTGTGGAGTCTGCACGTTCTCCCCGTGTCTGCGTAGGTTTCCTCCGGGTGTTCAGTTTCCTCCCACAAGTCCCAAAAGACGTGCTTGTTAGGTGAATTGGACATTTTGAATTCTCTCTCTGTGTACCCGAACAGGCGCCAGAATGTGGCGACGAGGGGATTTCCACAGTAACTTCGTTGCAGTGTTAATATATTCTTACTTGTGACAATAATAAAGATTATTATGAATTATTATTAAAGGCTTGGTCAAAGAGGTAGGCTTTAAGAAATGTCTTAAAGAAGAGAGAGGCTGAGAGATTTTAGAGAGGAGAGGATTTTCTTATTGCAGGAGTAGTGCACTGAAGGATCAAAGTAGAGTACCACGGAGGTGGGTGAGACAGGCTTGACCTTCTGTAGTAATCTACGGGAGGCAGGTGTTCCGTCACCACACCAATATTTATTTACAATAACGATATTACAGGAGCAGCTACAAAACAGTGCTGCGAGCAGTCCAGTCAATTTAAGACTGCTCACAAAGCCTACACAGGTGATTATATGGTCCCCTCAATGAGCTATCATTGAGGGAGCTCATACTCCAATTGGCCAACCAATAAAGCCAATTGGAGTTCATTACACCCCTCCCCCCCCAAGGTCCGAGGAATTCCTGCCAGCTGGCATTTCTCTGAGCTTCTTCCTGCTCCTCATGTCTGGGTCTGTCACCTCTGTCGTCCGCCGGGTCATTCTCCGAAGTGGGCGGGGTGTACCTTATAGGTGCCCGTCTTTTCCTTGAAGACCTCCTTGGAAGTTGTTCTTTCTCCTCCTCGGGGAGAGGTGTCGCGGCGGCCTCGTCGTGTCCATCTCCGACTCTGATCACTGGATGACGGGGTCTGGAGAAATTGCTCGGGGCTGGGGTGTGGGTATCCTTTCCGTCTGGGCTATCCCAGCTTGAGGTGGTCCTGCTTCGCCTGCCTCCAGGTGTGGTTCCGCTGCCCTTATTTGGTCTAGGTGTCTCATAGGATATGGGCCCTGTTTGGGACTCTACCGTGCCTTTGACCCACGTTGGTCCATTCCCATAATTCTTGACCCAAACCGGTGCCCCCACCTGGAAATGTCTCTGCTGCCGACTATTATCATGCCCCCTGCGTTGGGCCTCCTGTTGTTTCTCCACTTTCCCCGTTAAATTTGGGAAAAGGAGACTCAGCCTCGTTCGCAGCCGCCTTCCCATTAAGAGTTCAGCTGGCGGTATGCCCGTTGTGGAATGCGGTGTGGTCCTGTAATCAAACAGCCAGCGGGAGAGCTTTGTGTCTATTGACGCTGCCGGCTGCTTCTTGAGTCCCGCTTTAAGTGTCTGGACCGCTCTCTCTGCCAGGCCGTTGGTCGCTGGATGGTAAGGGGCCGTTTTGATGTGACGGACTCCGTTTTCCTTCATGAATTATCCAAATTCCCCACTTGTGAATGCCGATCCGTTGTCTGACACCAATACCTCCGGAAGTCCATGTGTTGCAAACGAGGCCCTGAGCTTTTCAATTGTTGATGCTGTGCTTGCCGTGTTTACCCGGTGGACATCCAACCATTTGGAGTGGGTGTCCACTATCACCAAAAACATTGAGCCCATGAAAGGGCCGGCGTGGTCAATATGCAGGCGGGTCCACGGTCTGCCTGGCCACTCCCACGGGTGCAATGGCGCCGCTGGTGGCACTCTTTGCCCCTGTTGGCACTCCTGGTACCGACGTACCAAGGCTGCTATGTCTGTGTCCAAACCTGGCCACCAAACGTAGCTTCGAGCTAGCATCTTCATTTTGGACACCCCTGGGTGTCCGTGATGTAACTCGGTTAAGATTGCCTGACGACCCTGAGCTGGGACGATTACCCGGGCTCCCCATAGTAGGATACCGTCTTCTACGGTTATTTGGTCCCTTCTGCTCCAGTATGGGTGCATCTGGGGCTCCACTGGTCTTTCCAGATCCCCTGTTAGCAGTAAATGCTTCATCTTGGCTAAAACTGGGTCTTTTTGCGTCCACAACCGAATATGTTGTGCGTCTACTGGTAGGGTGTCCAAAAAATTTAGAGTCATTACTGTCGCCTCTACTTTTGGTATTTGCGGCGGACTGTCCGGGAGGGGAAGTCTGCTCAAAGCATCTGCATGTGCTACTCGCGTTCCCGGTCTGTGCTCCAGAACGTATCTATATGCCGCCAGTAGCAACGCCCAGCGTTGGATTCTAGCTGATGCAATCGGGGGTATTGACTTGTCTTCTTTTAATAATCCTAATAATGGCTTATGGTCCGTCACTATGGTGAATTTCCGCCCGTACAGATACTGATGAAATTTTTTTACTGCAAATATCACCGCCAGTCCTTCCTTCTCGATTTGGGCGTACTTCCTCTCAGCCATCGCCAAGGTCCTCGAAGCATAGGCTATTGGCCGTTCTTCCCCATTCCTTCCTCTATGGGCTAAGATGGCTCCTACCCCGTAGGGGGATGCATCACAAGTGACCACCAACTCCTTCCTTGGGTCATAATGCTCTAGGACATTTTCGGATGACAGCTGTTCCTTAATGTCCCTAAATGCTCGGTTTTGGCGGGCAGACCATTTCCATTCTTGCCCCTTTTTTAGTAGCTGGTGGAGGGGTTCTAGGATGGATGCCCTATTTTCAATAAATTTTCCATAATAGGTTACCAACCCTAGAAATGATCGTAACTCCTGGACCGTGGTGGGAGCTGGGGCTTCTTTTATTGCCCTTACTCTGTCTTCTAATGGATGTAAGCCTGACTCGTCTACTTTATATCCCAGGTACGTCACTTGTGGGGCCAGAAAAACACATTTTTCCCTTTTTAGCCGTACGCCTGCCTTTGCAAAACACCTGAGCACTTCCTCCAGGTTCCTTAAGTGTTCCCTGTTTGTCCTACCCGTGATTAAGACATTGTCCAAATAAATCGCCACCTGCGGTAGTCCCTGCAGAATATTTTCCATCGTACGCTGGAATATAGCGCAGGCTGATGACACTCCAAAAGGTAGCCTAGTATAACGAAAGAGGCCCTTCAGGGTGTTGATCGTAGCGAACTTCTGGGAGCCCTTGTCCAGTTTTAACTGCAGGTAGGCATGGCTCATGTCTAGTTTCGTGAACAAAAGCCCACCTGCCAATTTGGCATATAGGTCGTCTATTTTCGGGATTGGGTATTTGTCTAGCAGTGCGTATTTGTTTACTGTCTGTTTGAAATCTCCACACAGAGACGTATCGTGCCGTCCGGCTTCAAAATTGGTACCACCGGCGCTGCCCATTCTGAAAATTGTACTGGTCTGATAATGCCGTCATGCCGTAACCTTTCTATTTCGTCATCTACTTTCTTCCTTAATGCAAAAGGTACCGGCCTGGCCTTACAAAATTTCGGAAGGGCTTCTGGGTCCACGTGCAAAGTTGCTTTGGCGCCTATGATTTCCCTCAAACCTTCCTGGAAGACCTCCGGGTATTTTTAGAGTACTCCACTCAACTGCCCGCTTCCACTCTGGAAAATTTTCATCCAATCTAATTTTAGGTCTTTCCGCCAGTTTCGTCCAATTAAGCTCGGTCCGGAGCCCTCTACTATCGTCAACGGTAACCTGAGCAATTGTTTCTCATATTCCACAGGTACATGAGTCATGCCTAGAACTTCCAGGGGTTCCCCCGTGTAGGTTTTAAGTTTCGTCGATGTTTTTGTTAGGGTTAGTGGCTGGAGTCCATCTTTGATTTTTCTAAATGCTGCCACTCCCATTACTGATACGGCCGCACCCGTGTCTATTTCCATTATTGTCGGCCGCCCGTTCACCCGTGGGGTAATCCTAATGGGTTCTGCTTTCTTCGTTACAATATTATATAATTGTTCCCCTTCGGAGGAGGATGGGGCGTCTAGGTTGTGTACTTCCCTGCGTCCCCACCTGCTATTCCTCTTTTGCCACCTCCTTCTAGCATTTCTGACGTTGTTACCCCACTCTGTCTGGTGCCAGAAACGGTCCTTCTCTGTTGGGGGAGCCTCAGCCGGTACTTCCCTCTGTCTCCAGTTAGTCCTGGCAGACTTGGGGGCAGTTCTGGGGTTTTCCTTTTTCCCTCTATTCCTCAGGTTTTTCCTGAGAGCGGCTATCTGGTAGCAGGACCCGTTGTGGTAGTCCCTCTCACAGGTATCTACCTCCATTGGCGTGACCTGTAGTTCCTGCGCCCCACTTTCTGCCTTTTCTAGGGACAGTGTGAGCTGTAACGCCTGCCTGCAGTCTAGCTCTGTTTCCGCCAACAGGTGTTTCTGTATTGTGAGGTCGTTTATACCACACACTAACCCGTCCCGAAGCATTTCATTTAGCGTCGGGCCGAACTCACATTTTTCCGCCAGCCTTCTCAGGCGGTCAAGAAATTCGTGACTGACTCCCTGTCTTCCTGCTTCGCTGTGTAGAATCTGTACCTACGCAAAATGAGGGGTGGTTTTGGGTCGTAGTGCTCTTTCACCAATTCCGTTACTTCTTGGAAAGTTTTTGAGTCCGGCGCATCGGGATAAGTCAGACTACGTATAATGGCGAAAGCGGAGGGTCCGCATGCCGACAGCAGGATAAGCCATCTCCTTTCGTCCGTCAGTATATAATTTGCCCGGAAGAAGTAACACATTCTCTCCACATACTGGGACCAGTCCTCAATAGCCGGGTCGAATGCCTCTAACCTCCCAAAAAACGGCATTTTTAAAACGGCAAGGCTTACCCTCCGAGTGCGGCAGCTGGTCTCCGCAAAATTCGTAGTTTACCTCGTCGCCACTGTAGTAATCCACGGGAGGCAGGAGTTCCGTCACCACACCAATATTTATTTACAATAACGATATTATAGGAGCAGCTACAAACAGTGCTGCTAGCAGTCCAGTCAACTTAAGACTGCTCACAAAGCCTACACAGGTGATTATATGGGCCCCCTCAATGAGCTATCATTGAGGGAGCTCATACTCCAATTGGCCAACCAATAAAGCCAATTGGAGTTCATTACACCTTCCATGCCACTGATGTGTGCATCTCCATCTGCTGCTGCACAGAGGCACTGGAAGAAGGTGCAACCTCACAGAAAGAGGGAAAAATCAGAACAATACTTTTCCCTGGAATACTATCACATGCTTCCTTGTTCCCAGTTGAACAGCATCTGGTGACCAGTTGTGGCTCAGTTAGCACACTTGCCCCATGTCAGAAAGAGACACAAGCACAAAATCAAAGTTCGCAAACCAGTGCCATGCGAAGAGCTTGTTACACTGTCAGGGGTTTTCCAGATGAGATACTAACCAAGACTCTGCCTTACTCTTGCATGGATGTTAAGTAACCCAGGGCACTACTTCAAAGAAAAGCAGAGGTGTCTTCCAATGTCCTGACCAACGTTTATCCCTCAACATAACTAAATCCGATTATCTGGCCATTATCACACAGCTGTTTGTGGAACTTGATCTTGGACAAGATGGCTGCTGTGTTTCCTACATTACAACTGTGACTATACTTCAAAAGTTAATTGGCTGTAAAGCACTTTGGGATTTTGTGTGGTTGTTAAAGCTGCGATATGAATTAAAGGCTTTTCCTTCTTTCACATATTGGTTGATGTATGAAACAAGTTAATTACCTTTTTGCCTAAAGCTTGAACACCTAAGAAGGAAAGAGAGTGTGAAAAGTGCGATTCTCCGGTCCGACAATCGCGTTTCCTGCGCGGCACGCCTCCGCCAGCAGCGGGATTCTCATTCTGCAGCCGGCCAATGGAGTTTCCCATTGTGGGCCACCCCATGCCGTCGGGAAACGTACAGGCATGGGTACGCTGCCGGCAGATTGGAGGATCGCACCGACAGAGACTTCCACAGAGGGATTTCGATCTTTCCCTCCTACACTGAACATTTCTCTTACCTGATGCATTTTAGTCCCCGACATAGATCCACTGTGGTCAATCACAAAGATGACATTTTTAGGGATTCTGGCTAGATTAGCAGGTGCAAAATGATGTACAAAATATCCGTTTACAATCTGAAAAAAAAATTACAACATAAATTTTGTTTTAAATCATCAGAGTGATGAATCCAATGAGATTTCCATTTTAAGTATAAGTTCCAATTACCTGAACACTACCAGCAGACAGGTCTCTATTGACATCATACTTGATGATGAAGTCTCCATCTAGAATTGTTTCATGACAATCAGGACACTTGCGCTGTTGTTGAAGAGTTGGTTTGAAGGAAACGTGTGCCTAAATGAAGCAGAGACTCAAAGTTAATTTTTACAGAAATTGGTGAGCTAAAGATTTTTCTAAACAATGATATGTACCCACCTTTGTGCCAGAAGTAGTATTTTTCACAATTGAAGTCAGATTATTGGTTAGGAAATTTGCATCAACATTCAGAAAGGCAATGCCTTGTGGTTCAAAAATGTGTACGTCAATCTGGAAACAGCAAATCAAAATGTGAGAGAATTTAATTATCAACAAATAAGAAAATCAAAAACAGCCACAGTTGAAATATATTAATAATGTTGCTGCTTTAGAAATGTACCTGGAAATGGTTGACAAGTTGCTGGGGTTTTACTCTGATTTGCATCTCATATGCCCCCAGGTGACGTTTTAATAGTTCCTCATAGGTTAGTTCAAATATGACTTTTTTCTTTGTTCCAATATTTACTGAAACTTTAAACTTTTCCATTTTTCTTCCAGATGCCCTTTGAAAATCAAGAAAAAAACACAAGTTGAAATATTGCTGTTACTTTGACAGAAGATTCTTTTTAAGCAAAAATATACGTTATTCAATCCCAAAGAGTTTCACTCATCAAATGGTATGAGGAATAAACTAATGAAGAATGGATGTCTCAGTTAAATGCAAAGAAATTGTTCTTACTTTACAAGTCCCGCAGTCTGTCCCCGTGAAACTGCTTGCTGGTACTGTTTCTGAGCCACTTCTTTCTCTTTCACAACTCCCACATAGGTCACTCCATCTAGAGTCCTACAGAGAGATAAATCACATGGATGGTATAACACAAATCGGATTTGTCTTAAATCTTCACTCACCTCTTCCACTGATTTCTTCTTTTAACCCACCATTTTTAATTACATTCAGACTGTTCAAAGAGGAATGTTCACACTGATTTAACATGCTTCTAATTATTCATTGCTGTACTATATTTCAACACATATTTATGCATCAAGAAAGATGATCTTGAAAAACACAGAGTGGACACTATACTGGGCCAATGCAGAAAAACATGTAGAGGTCTGAAAAGCAATTGAGGGTATCTTTTTCTTTATTCGTTCATGGGACGAAAATTTATTGCCCATCCCTAATTGCCCTTGAAGGGGCAGTTAAGAGTCATTGTTGTGGGTCGGCTGTCACATATAGGTCAGAGAGGACAACAGATTTATTTTCCGAAAGAACATTAGTGAACCAGATGGGTTTTTATGCCAATCAACAATGGTTTCATGGTCATCATTAGACTTTTTCATTCCAGAGATTTTTTATTGAATTCAAATTGCACCATCTGCAGTGGTGGGATTTGAGCATTACTCTGGGTCTCTGGTTTACTAGTCCAGTGACAATACCACTGTGCCCCTGCCTCCCCCATGGCACAATGAGGTCAGGAGAGTGATACCAAGCAATATATCAGAGAAATCTTGGAGTCAGGGAGTAAAGAGGTAAAATCTCAGAACCATGAAGCGATACTGTATAGTTATAGGGGTTACAAATATCTTGGAGTCATGTAGCAAATTGAAAGAAAAAAAAGATGTTGGCCTGAATTTTACATTCGGGGAGCGCCCGAGGTAGACACAAACAGAGTGGATGTGAAATCCGCTCCCATTGGAGAACGCGCTGTGAACATGATAGTGCACTGTCTGGCCAATTAATGGCCATCCAGCATGGAATGCATCCTGTGAAAGACTAAACGCTGTTGGGGAGGGTGAGAGGAGGGCACGTGTCGAGAAAACGGAACATGCGGGATGGTATTTCCAATATGTCCCTTCAGGGGGAGAGCCTCTGTGGGGCTATCTGAGGGAATTGTTGACCTGTAAAAAAAATAGATGTCAACAGAAATGCTTTGTAAATGAAAATGAAATGAAAATCACTTATTGTTGCGAGTAGGCTTCAATGAAGTTACTGTGAAAAGCCCCTAGTCGCCACATTCCGGAGCCTGTTCGGGGAGGCTGGTACAGGAATTGAACTGTGCTGCTGGCCTGCCTGGGTCTGCTTTAAAAGCCAGCGATTTAGCCCAGTGAGCTAAACCAGCCCCTAGCCCAGTGTGCTAAACCAGCCCCTGGTTTAAGGACCTGGGCAGAACAATCACACACAGACCTCAGTCCCCAGACATATCTGTTCATTTTATTGAATCCTGACTTTCATCCGGCCCTGAATCGAGGTTGCAGCTTAAACATAAAGGCCACCTTACCAATCAGTCTGCCCACCTGCCAACCATAAAGCAGATGGGCAACAAAAAGTCCCAGTCAGTTGCCGTTTAATTAATTTAAGTTGGCTTCTAGATTGTCAGTGGGCATGCTTCCTACTTGAGGGTTCATCGGCCAACTGGAACGTGGCACGGAGATGTGATGACTTCAGGACACGCAGCAACATCTTCTCATGTGATTTTAGAAGCTTCTGGCAGTGCCCCATGGCAGTGACCCCAGGCACAGCTCCCGGTACGCACTACCAGGGCAAGTGCCGTGGAGAGGGCTGCTTCAAATATAGTGGTCCATGGGTCAATTAGGTACTTGCTGAAATTTTAAGTAAATTCTTGTTGAGGAATTGACAATAGTATCGCCACGTATTGGTGTTCTCCTGTCGAATCCAAAGATGTGCAGGTTAGGTGGATTGGCCATGCTAAATTATTCCTTAGTGTCCAAATATGCCAGGTTAGGTGTCTTTAAGGTGTTAGGGTGGGGGGTGGGCTTAGGTAGAGTGCTCTTTAACACTTTAGCTCTTTAGCAAGAGTGCTCTTTAAACAGGGGCTGTTTAGCACACTGGGCTAAATTGCTGGCTTTGAAAGCAGACCAAAGCAGGCCAGCAGCACGGTTCGATTCCCGTAACAGCCTCCCCGAACAGGCACCGGAATGTGGCGACTAGGGGCTTTTCACAGTAACTTCATTGAAGCCTACTCGTGACAATAAGCAATTTTCATTTAGGAGGGTCAGTGCAAACTCGATGGGGCGACTGGCCACCTTCTGCACGTTCGGGATTCTATGGACTCTAATCTTAAATGGTGGACAGAATTTAATGAATCGCTGGAGGGGAAGGTTGGGAGACAGGATGGAGGGGGCATAAAATGGCTTCATCCCCCAGATGCCATTGCATTATATTAGCGGCAGGGATGCTGCATGGAGGCCTACCTGCGCAGAGGGAAATTGAGGCCTGTAAGTGGCCAAGTAATAGTCATCTAAGCTCTTTTTCCCACCACAACTGGAATTTTACCAGCAGGCAGGAGGGGAGCCTCCGCTGTATTGGGAAATAATTGCTGCAGCCTCAATGTGGGCAGGAGGGTGCGGGGTGTGCCCACATAGGGGCCATCCGGTGGTAATGGCCACCCATGGTAACATCACAGCCACTGCCATGCCCAATCATTCTCCTCCCTCCTCTCTTGCACTTCCCTGGGCCCCAGCAACTTGTCACCATTTACCTTCTTCTGAGGGTGATGTGCACGCTGTCTCACTGGGCTGGGTACAGTTTATGGTTCTGGCCACTGCTCCCAGTGGTGCTGCTGGGCACGAAGTGCTGCCAACTCTCCAAATGACCAGCAGCTGCTGGATGTGACACCTTGGGCACGATTCTCCAAAAAAATATTTAAGGGCTGGATTCTTTTGCCCCGCCCACCGCTAGAACACCATGGGCGAGGCACGGACAATGGAGAAGTCCATTAACCTTGGGCGGGGTTCTCTGGTCGCCGGGCGGACGTGGCCGGACAGTCCTGCCCTAAGTGTCATTTTGGGCAGGATGTTTCCCTCCAGCTTTTTGGGTGAGATCCTGACTTGGATTCACCCACACTTTGGGCTGGATTCTCCGTTTGGGAGACTATGTGCTGACGCCGGTGTGAGAACGGTGGCATTTTACGCCCAAGAAAACGTTGCAAAACCTCCACCGATCCTCCATCTGGTGGGGGGGGGGGGGGGGGGGGGGGGCGTGCTAGCAGGCACGCAAGATAAAGCCCCTGGCTCTAGCTGATGGTACGGCCAGCCAATTGCCGGGTCCGTGGTCGTGCATGTGCATGGCGCCAGCCGCACAAGGACCCAGCCTGTCAAACAGTGCCCCCCTTTGGCCAGGCTCGCCACCTCCAGACCACCCCCAACCAGTGCCTCCAGCCCCCACCAAAGTTCCCCTCTGCCGCGGATTGGCTCCCCCCCCCACTGACTGTGGTGGCGCTGAACTTAGTCCGCAGCCGCTATGCCGGGTTCCCGAAATAAATAAGCACTTGTGCTTATTTCCGTTGGGAACTTGGCTCATTGGGGGCGGTGCATCAGGGGAGGGCCTCAGGTAACGTTCCGACGGTGTGCAGTTTTGGAGGGGGTGGTGCATCGCAAAGGTGGCGCTGCTTCCGATTTTGGCACCAACAAGGGCTCTCCGGCCGATCGCCGAACCCAATTCCGGCGTCGGAAACCGGAGAATCTCGCCCTTAGTCTTTTTTGAGGGTCTTGGGGTGTTTCTCCATGGTCTAGCCCACATTTAGAAACATTTTTATAAGTGGGGATCCGAACCTTCCAGCAAGACTGGCTCCTCAGCGATCAGGGTGCCATTTTGAAAAGGTGCCCTTATCTCTAAGTGAGCTTGAGGGGCCCCTACATCCCTCCACCCATGGACAATGCCACCTCCCGCAGGTATGGGCATTACCCCCTCTCCCCCTACAAAGTAAAGTACAGCACAGGAACAGGCACTTCGGCCCTCCAAGCCTGCGCCGACCATTCTGCCCGTCTAAACTAAAATCTTTTACACTTTCGGGGTCTGTATCCTTCTATCCCATCCTATTCATGTATTTGTCAAGACGCCCCTTAAACGTCACTATCGTCCCTGCTTCCACCACCTCCTCTGGCAAGATCAGTATTGAGAAGAAACTTCCCCCACACACACCTCACAGACATGGGGAACCCTCCCACATGCATTGGGCTCCCACCCAACAAGCCTTAGGCCAACCCCCCATAAACATCGGGGCACAATCCCCCCACAAGCATCGGGGCACTCACCTGCACACACTCCCTGGCAGTGCCAGGGTGCTGTGCCAGCGCACTGCCCAGGTATGTTCCTCGCCCAGGTATGTTCCTCTACCCCGGGGGTTATACTGACATTTGCATACCCGATGGGTTCCCCTCAATAGCTTCACATTTTGCAGAAGTTGTTGTGAACCTCGCTGGGAATTCCCTACCTGAGGAGAATATATGGCGCGGAAGCTTTATTGCCTTACTTATTCTTCATACTAAAGCTCCCTCCATAACACATTAAATGTAAGTAAGGTAAAAATCACCATAGTCCGAGATGGCCGTAGTCTCTTTCCCCTTTGAGAGAGAGAGCTGGCTGGTGGTGATTTAACGAGAGGATCACCACACCTCAGCGAGGAGCATTACATTCTTCTTAATGCGTGGTTCCCAGAATTGAACACAATACTTGAGGCCAAACATTTATATTAATAATCTTTATTAGTGTCACAAGGAGGCTTACATTAACACTGCAATGATGTTACTGTGAAAATCCCCTAGTCGCCACACTAAGGCGCCTGTTCAGGTACATGGAGGGAGAATTCAGAATGCCCAATTCACCTAACAAGCACGTCTTTTGGGATTTGTGGGAGGAAGCCTGAACCGGAAAAATTGGTAGAATTGGTGAAAGATCACCGACTTGAAAGTTTAAATCTGTATTTCTCTACATAGGTGCCCATCGAGCCTGCACCAACTCTCCGAAACTCCGAGCTCTCTCCCACGCCCTATCCCGTAACCCACACATTGATCATGGTCACTACACCTAATCTGCACATCTTTGGACTTTGCAGCACTTTAGTTATTTCATCAAAGTTTTCTTGCTTTTGTGCTTCATACCTCTACTATATTTATAAAGTGTTATACTTTTATAAATGCCTTTCACCCTCCTTAAGCCAGGCAAAACTAATTTGTGATGTAAAATCACAGCAGTTTCTCTTTAGTTTAATCTCTCGCTAAATATTTTCACGCTACGGCTGGGATTTTCTGCTGGCATTTGCCATGGCTGAAAATGGCGACGCCGGGGAAAAGTCTCGCGAGACCGGTGAAATTTAAATCATGGCGGCGAGATTTCGCTCTCTGATTTTTCCCGCCCCTCATAGGTGAAATAGCGAGCTTCCCACCCTGGCTGGTGAGAGCTTCATTTAATCCATTTGAATAAATTTACATACATGCAAGGGACATTCCCACCATCTGTTCCTCCCACATTACATTGGCGAGATTTACTTCCAAAACATTAAGCAGTCGAGGGGAATCTGCCAGGGGCACAAAGATAAGTATAGCCCCTGGGAGAGAGGGACATGCCTGGTCAGTGCCCTGGCACTGCCACCGCTACTGTCAATCTGACACTGCTAGGTTGGCAGTGCCCATGCTAGGTTTGTCTCTCTCGGAAACTCCATGGGTTCCCCTTTAGTGTGGGATTCCCCTAATACATTGGGGTGTAGGCTGCCCCGGTGCTTATGGGAGGAGGAGTGATCTCACCATATCCGTTGGAGGGTGGAATATTCTGTTCAGCGCAGCCCACCCCCGCCCACATGATGGTGAACACCACCCCTCCAGATTTTCTGTGTAGAGTGCCAGAGAATCTGAAGGGAAAACACGGCTGTGCAGCTGGAGAACCAGACGCCGTTTCTCTTGCCTCAGCCAGCACTCTGTGCAAAGTGCAAAATACCGTCCGAAACATATTCACTCAGTCTGTATGAAAGAGCTAGTGATTGCTAATTAGTAACTTTGATGTCTAGCTGATACTCACATGCTGAAGTTGGTAATGAAGGCTGTTTTGGGTAGTTCAATTTCAAAGAAAGCTTCCTTTGACACATTTGCTCGATTTAGCACCTGGCTGATGACCACAGTGTGAGCAAATCGAGATGTAACTTTGGACTCAATCTTCATAGCGTGAAGTTCAAGATCCATCTGAGACCGAAAGAACATATTTCAATGAGAAGTGATTGGTGCTGGCGAATAATATAATTGGAAACATCCAATTTCAATTAAATCTGTGTTTTGTGCTGTTCTTGTGGGACATTAATTATAAAGCATCTACACTCTTAAGTGACCACAGAGTACAAGTGATAGCCTCATATACATTATGCAAAATCCCAATCCCAATAAATCATCAAAACAAAGTCAATGCAGCAATTGTGTAGAGGAAGAGTATGCAATATAACTGATATATATCATCCAACATATTAACAATATCCACAGTTTGTTACTGAAGTAAATCCTATCAGTGAAATCAAACCTACTTTCTTGCCATGCTCCTCAATGCTTCTTTTCTGTGGACAGCCAAGAAAAGGAGCAACACGTTAATGTTTCAAATTTTTTCGTTAGACACACAGATTATACAAGCAAATGGAATCATATCAGAAATTAGATTAAGTTCCAAAGAATTAGATGTTTGATGCGCATAAAAATGAAATAAAATGTCAACACTGAAGCTTTCCTCTCTCTTTTGTGAAGTTGAATGTCAATGACACCAAATGGGGGGGGGGGGGGGGTTTGTCAATACTGAGCGCTGAAATAATTTACGCGAGAGCATTAATAAATTTGCAGAATGGGCAAATAATTGGCTCGTTAAGTTCACCACAAATAAATGTGAATTGCATTTTGGAAGGAAGGGAGCGAGATCTGTTATTACATGGAAGTTGCTAATCGAGGTAGGGTAGAAAAACAAAGGGATCTCAGAGTGCAAACACATCAATCACCAAACGTTGCGCCATAGGTTTGCAAGGTCTTAAAAATAAAACAATCACTCGGCATCATTTCTAGAAGGATAGTACTGTAAAGTAGGAATGTTATGCTAAATCTGTTGAACCTTGGTTAGACTGCATGTAGACTACAATTGCATATATTTGCATGCAATTTTGATCACCTGGAGACAGGGAGAATGTTTTTTCTTGTGGGAAAAGCATAACTCGAGTCCATCACTACAGATAATCACCAAGAAATCCAACAGGGAATTCTGAAGAATTATTTACACAAGAGTGGGAAGAATGTGGAACTTGCGACCATAGTGAGTGGTTGAACAGTATAGATATATTTAAGGGGAAACTATACAAAAATACAAGGGAGAAGGAAATGAAGCGTTATGATAATCTGATTGAGGCAAAATAATGAATATGAATGCATGCAGTTTTGTATTTGATCAAACAATCTTGTGAATCAACAGTTATGCCTCATGACTTCATAAGAGGCTCTCATACCTCTGCATTTAAGAATGTCTGTCACATTCAATAAACACTAATAATGTACTACAAATTGCAATAAATAGGGTTCCAATTTGAAGATGATTTTTGCACAAAGACATCATAATAACTGATCCTTTGCAAAAAAGAAAATCCTCAGCAGGTGGCTGCATTGACTGCTGTTGTAAACTGAGGTTAAAAGCAAAACAAGCCTCCCAGCAATTTGAAGCAGTAATCCTTATTAAAGGAAATTAGGTGTTGGATAGTGATTATAAGCCGTGAACATAACTGAAGGGTTTAATGAGAATTAATAAAATTGTCCTCGGTTTACTCTCACACAGGATTTCATTTGGAAAAGTAACCTTTTTGTCACTGTATAAATTTAATTCGATATGTGGGTAGTTTGAAAATAGTTTTAGTTGTGTGTGAGGCTTGTAAATCATGGCTGGTGGGGACAACGCCTAATATGACTGACATTGATCAAAGCTCAGACATGAAGCATATAATCAATAGTTAATCCTCTTCTATTTTGCTTGAGATAACATTTCACAGTGATTAAATGAAGCACGGTACTTTTACATGTACAGATCAGTTGCTGAGTACCTTCAGGGTTCTTCCCGCCTGTTTCAGAACATTTGACGCAGTGTTCGCATGATCACTCTGCTCAAAATAAAAATGTAAATGTTTAAACAGTCAGCCAATTAAAAAAGTTATTAAAATATTTGGTCATATAAGTAAAACATTACCTTATGCTGCTCTGCTTCCGTTATTATGAAATCAGAGGATATTAAGGCCGGAATAGAAATTAGTAAAAGGAAGGACAACATTGCCTTCATTTTGCACAAGCCTATGCGTCGAGTGAGTGACAAGAAACTAGGTTTTATTCTGAACTCTGTTAATGAGCAACAATAGCATTGACCCTAATCCTACAATTGCCAAAAAATGTTGACCCAACAAGGATATAGTGTAAACAGTCAGCATAAATAAAGCAAATAAAGATGTTTGCAGAGAAATTGAGAAACCTGAATAATCAAGACAAAGGGTAGTCTGTAATGGGGCTCAATACTGAAATATAAATATAAATTTCAGTGTGGGAATTCATGGATACCAGTGTTATCCAGAGCAAGGACTGCCTCACGGAACCAGGGACTCAGGTTGAATTCTGGCCTTGGGTGACGGTCTGTGTGGTGTTTGCATGTTGTCTGCTTGGATTTCTTCCAGGTGCACCGGTTCCTCCCACAGTCCAAAGATGTGCAGGTTACATAGATTAACCATGCTAAAATTGTCCCTTAGTGTCCAAAGGTATGCAGGTCAGGTGGGGTTATGGGGATAGGGCAGGGGAGTGGGCCTAGGTAGGGAGCCCTTTTGGAGGGTCTGTGCAGACCTGATGGGCTGAAAAGGCTTCCTTCTGCACTGTCGGGATTTTATGTTTCTACAATAAGTGTCTGCGACTTGAGGAGCTTCAGTTCAGAGTCATTGATCTGAAGACTGAGCTCTGGACTCTGTAACACATCAGGGAGGGAAAGAGTTACCTGGACACTTTGTACCAGGCGGTGATCATCCCTTATGTTAGGATCTTCTGGTCTGCAATGTGGTCAGGAACAAGAGGCCGTTTCTGCAGCTGAGGTAGGGCAAGGGGACCGAGGGCAGGAGAGTAGGAGTGTGAGCCTCTGCAATCTGAGGCTCTTCTAGTTAATAACAGTAATATTTATTGTCACAAGTAGGCTTACATTAATACTGCAATTAAGTTACTGTAAAAAGCCCCTAGTCGCCACTGTTCCGGTGCCTGTTCGGGTACATACAGGGAGAATTCAGAATGTCCAAATTACCTAACAGCATGTCTTTCGGGACTTGTGGGAGGAAACCGGAGCACACAGAGGAATCAGATGGTTGAGAGTGGGGGTTACAGGGTGAATGAGCTGACTGACCATGGCACTGTGGTGCTAGATGCCATTGATTTCAGGGAAGTACGTAAGAATGTAATGATAGTAGAGGACATTATAGTGAAGGATACTGACACTGTTCTCGTATCAACACTCAAGACACCTGGGACGGGATTCCCCTCGAACTGGCGGGCGGGCCACTCCGGCGCCGAGGAGTGGCGTGAACCACTCCGGCATCGGGCCGCCCCGAAGGTGCGGATTCCTCCGCACCTTCAGTTGCTAGGCCGGCACCGGAGTGGTTTGCGCCACGCCGGCCGGCGCGGAAGGGGCTAGGCACCACGCCAATCGGCACCGCAGGGCCACCGCCGGCTGGCGCGAGTTGGCGCATGCGCGGGTGCGCCAGTGTGTGCTGGCGTCATCCCAGCGCATGCACAGAAGGGGTTCATCTCTGCGCCGGCCATCGTGAACTGTTACAGTGGCTGGCGCAGAGGAATGGAGTGTCCCCACAGCACAGGCCCGCCCGCGGATCGGTGGGCCACAATCGCGGGCCAGGCCACCATGGGGGCACCCCCCAGGTCCAAATCCCCCCACGCCTCCCCAAGGACCCCAGAGGCCTTCCTCAGAGCCAGGTCCTGCCGGTAACCACCTGTTGTAATTTACGCCGGCGGGACCAGCTGAAAACAGTTGGCCACTCGGCCCATCATGGGCCGGAGAATCGCTGGGGGCTGCTGCCAGCGTCCACCGACCGGCGCGCCGCGATTCCCGCCCCTGCCAGATCCCCGTCGCCGGAGAATTCGGCGCCGGCAGGGGTGGGATTCACGCTGCCCCGCGGCGATTCTCCGACCCGGCGGGGGGTCCGAGAATCCCGCCCCAGGTGTCTGTGTGTGCCTGCCTGGTGCCAGGGTTCAGGATATTTGCTCCAGGCTGGAGAGGACCTAGTAGTAGGAGGGGGAGGATCCAGTTGTTGTAGCCCATGTTGATACCAGTGACATAGGCAAGACAAGGAAGAAGATTCTGCACAATACGTATGAGGCGCTAACCACCAAATTAAGAAGTAGAACCTCAAAGGTAATAACATCTGGATTATTTGCTGAGAAACATAAATATGGCACAGGAGAAATAAGATCAGAGGACTGAATATGTGGCTTAAAGACTGGTTTGGGAGAAGTGGGTTCCAGTTCATGGGGCAGCACAGTAGCATTGTGGTTAGCACAATGGCTTCACAGTGCTAGGGTCCCAGCTTCGATTCCCATACTTGGGTCACTATCTGTGCAGAGCCTGCACATTCTCCCCGTGTCTGTGTGGGTTTCCTCTCGGTGCTCCAGTTTCCTCCCACAGTCCAAAGATGTGCAGGGGTAGATGGATTGGCTATGCCAAATTGCCCTTAGTGTCCAAAAAAAGGTTAGGCAAGGTGGGGTTTTGGGGATAGGGTGGAAATGTGGAGATAGGCTTAGGTAGGGTGCTCTTTCCAAGGGCCAGTGCAGACTCGATGGGCCAAATGGCCTCCTTCTGCACTGTAAATTCTGTGATTCTGTGAGGCATTGACCCCAGTACAAGGGAAAATGAGGTCTCTACCATTGGAACAGTATACATCTGAATAGTGCTGGGACTGACTTTGGAGTGAGCTGCATAAGTAGGAAAGTAGAGAGAGTTTGAAAACTAAATTATGGGGCCAAGGGATCAAATTTAGAAGATGTGGTGGACCAAAGAGTAGAGACAAGGCAAGAGAAAAGGTACTAATATGGGAAATGTTAAACAGACCATGACAAGAAGAGACGGAGAGTGCAAATCTAAGAGTAAATCAGCAGATAAGGCTAGATGCTACAAAAATAATAAAAGGACAAAATTAAGGCTCTGTATCTGAATGCATGTAGCATTCAAAACAAAACAGATAAACTAATAGCACAAATAGAAATTAATGGGTGCAATTTTCCCCCACATTCTCCTCTTTGGGAGAATCGTGCCAATGAGGATGATTTGCTATTCCAGAGCTACAGGATGACATAGATTGGTACCTGAATATTAAAGATATGTGACATTTAGGAAGGACAGGAAGTTGAGAACAAGTGGAAAGATGGCTCCCTTAGTGCTGGTAACAGAAAATTAGAGAGGAATGACCCAAGTTCAGGAAACCAGGATGTAGAAACAGTTTGAGATGAGAAATGATGAAGGCAGGAAATGACTTGCGGAAGTAGCGTACAAACTGCCTCATTGTAACTACACAGTAGGACAGAGTATAAAACAAGTGATAATTGGAGCTTGTCGGAAAGGTAGTTCATAGAACGTCTTCAGGAAAGTTTCTTCGAACTCCATGTTCGAGAGACAATAAGAGGACAGGCTGTACTGGACCCGATATTGTGCAATGAGGGATGGGGCACGATTCAGTGAACCAGAGTTAAAGTCCGGTTTTGAACACCTTTGCTGGGGAGTTACATTGGCAAGATCGTGGCCCTCATTCAACGGCATTTAGTGCCAAAAATGAGCCTCCACGAGATTCTCGACATTACTGGCTCCCTCGCCATCTGATTCGCCTGAATCGCACTTCTCACCGCTATCAAGGTGGAGCTGCTTTTAAGCGCTCCCTCATCACTCACTCCCAGCCAGCTCACAAGCATGGCAGCGCGCAGACCTGCTCCTCGCTTTGGGGATGCCGACTTGAAGGCTTCTTGTAGCTGTGGGTGAGAGGCGGGGCACCCTGTTCATCGGGGGCGGGGGGGGGGGGGGGTCAGAGGACCAGCAGCAGGGTCAGCAATGCCGCCTGGGAGGCAGTGGCAGTGCGGAAAGCATTACTAGGAGGACCACTGTCTAACGACGGAAGAAGATCAATGACCTCCACCGAGCTACAAGGCTCTCTCCGCATCAGTTCCGCCTGTGTCATAGCTATGACCTGCACCTTCCACCATCGAATAGACACACACCTCGGTGGGTGACATTAGTGCACAAGTTTCTGCAGCACAATCTGATGAGCACCACACAGCTACAGATGCTCATCAGATGGAGGCAGAAACATCCAAGGGAAACAGCAGTCAGAGGTCTGCTGGATCCTAGGACACAGCCGTGGTCCCAGCCAGATGCTGAGCTGATGCAGATGATGGAACACAGCCGTGAGATACAGGAGAGAGTGTCAGTGATATTCCAGTGACTGCAAGGCCACTTGGAGGAGTCCCAAGTGTTAAGTAATGGGTTAAGAGACATTGTAATTAGTTGTCTCATTTATGTTAAGTGTTCAATGATTGACACTGATATGTAAAGGGGCTTCAGGTGGCCTCTGGATCAGGTGATGTGCAGAGTTCTGTGCAGAGTCAGTTGGAACAAATAAAAGTGGTTTGATGGAAAAGGAGCAGAACTTTTGCCTTTTCATACACAGCATCGAATACGTCTAACACCAAGGGCTGCGGACACAGGAGATTGTGCAGACAATGCGCAGCACCAAGGCCAACACTGCTAGGGTGGCGATGGCAGTGGAAAACCTGTAGCACAATGTCTGCTTCTTGTGTGGTCATGTCCAAGGCAGGGCTTAGACTGTGACGTCCATGGATATGGTCTTCAACATCATGTCCCAGACACTGAGGGATGTTTCCCAGACACAGATGGATATTGCTGAGGTTCTGCAGACTGTGGGCCAGTCACTGAGGACCGTCGCTGAGGGCGTCAACACCATGGTGCAGATAATGGGGTTCCTCCAGGACTGGCAGCACAAGGTGATTCAGAGGCTTCTATAGTTCACTCCAGCTGCCCTGCCATCCCATGGAGTTCCCCGACGGGCACCATCAGAGTGGAGGACCTTTTTGAGGCCATGCCGGGGCCTGCCACCAAGGAGACTATGGCAGTCTCCATTTCTTCTGAAACCCCCTACTCTGGCACTGGTGCATCTCAAGGACAGATGGCAGAACAGGGTGGCACGGCAACACCAGTGACTCCAGTAAGCCGGCCCGGTGTGAGTCGCGCCGCCCGCCTCGGAGAATGGTGGGGACCGGGTCGACTCAATGGGCCCCGGGGCTGCCCGAATCCACCGGCCCACGATGAGCTGAAGTCCCGCCCGTTTTTTGCCAGTCCCGCCGGCGTAAATTGGAGTAGGTCCTTACCGGCGGGACCTGGCGGCGCAGGCGGCCTCTGGGATTCTTGGGGGGGGTGGGGGGGGGGGGGGGGGGGGGGGGGGGGGCCGGGGGGGGGATCTGGCCCCAGGAGGTATCCCCATGGTGGACTGGCCCACGATCAGGGCCCACCGATCCACGGGCAGGCCTGTGCCGTGGGGGCATGCTATTATTCTGCACGGTGGCTGTAGCAGTCCGCCATTGCCAGTGCGGAAACGAACCCCCTGCGCATGTGCGGGAATGGTGCCAGCACACGCTGGCGCTCCCGCACATGCGCCAACTCGTGCTGGCCGGCGGAGGCCCTTCGGTGCCGGTTGGCATGGCGCCAAGCCCCTTTCCTGCCGGCCGGCGGGGTGCAAACCACTCTGGGGCGGGCCTAGCCCCTGAAGGTGCGGAGGATGCCGCACCTTTGGAATGGCACGATGCCGGAGTGGTTCACCCCACTCCGTCCCGCTGGAGTTGCTCGCCCCGCCGATTACGCCAGAATCTCTCCCCAAGTTATCATAGCACACCTGCCTTACAGAGTGACCTGCTGACAGTGACATTACAGGCCCATCTCCCTGGAGTGATGTTATACAGACCCTTGGAGGTGGGAAACAGGTGGTGGGTGAAGGAGTGGTGCGATAGGGGGTGAGGGAATGGGAGGGTTGGGGTAAGGCGGGAATGGATGGAAGGGAGGTAAAAGGGGAGGGGATTTCTGGGGGGTTGGGGGTTGAGCTTACGAGCACAGCCTCATCCTCGGAGAATGGGGAAATGGTGAGGGCCTCCCTGGTCCTCCTGGTATGCCGGAACCTTGCCACCACCTGTCCTCCATTCTCTGGCTCATTCTTGGGCTCGTCCTCCAGCTCCTCCTCGGCCACCTCATCTTCCTCCTCAGACAAGGCCGCATGTCCCTCTGTCTCGTCCTGTTCCGCCCCTCTTCCTCCTCCAGGGTGGTCCACCTCTCCTACAGCTCGGTGACCGCAAACCAGGGTGCCACTTTCCGTTCTGCCATCATGGTGGCTGGGATGTGTTGGTGGGGGGGGGGGGGGGGGAGTGGAGTGTGTATATGCTGCTGGACCTTGTCTGCCTCTCGAGTGTCAATCCCAACACCGGAAAATTGGACACCGTTTTTCATTGGAATCGATCGTGTTCCAAGTGGAGCCATTGCTAGCCCATTAACGGATCCTGAATACTCCGGGTCTGGCACCAATTTAGTTGTCGAAGAAGTCCACTGATTCAGTCCCGGCTTCAACACAAAGGGCAGGATCAAGCGAAACAAGGCCGGTGACTAGCGGGAGTGGCAGAAAACGAGAATCGTGCTGGGCACCACCCAAACCGTTTGCGATGCAACTAGCCCGCTTCCGCAGCGGGAATCAGGATCCCGCCATAGTGTGGCGAGAAACCAATTATCACTACTCAAGCTTTATTTCCATACAATTAATAGGAGCCACCCCATATCCACCAGCTTCCCATGATTCAGCAGCATCCCCAGCACGTGGTCACATGGGCGCCGATTAGTACTTCTTTTGAAAAATGTGACCACGGTGGATGGGCTGCTGTGAGAAGCTGAGGAGGTGAGTAGACATCTTCGCTCACAGGCAGTGAGCCCGGGGGCACTTGGGGACTTGGGGGGGGGGGGGGGGGGGAAGCACTGTGGGGCAGTGGGGCGGATGGGTATGGGTCTGCCATGTCAACACTTGGACCTTGTGTTCTCGTACCAGGGGCAACACTAGCCCCTGCCTGTCTGCCCACCGATCACCCATAATGCTCACTGACCGGGGAGACCTCTGGCATGGAGGCTGACGGATATTGCTGAAAGGGAATTGGCAATTGTAGCCAGATGAGCACTTCACACATCCCAAGTGGATCCCTGTGGGTGGGCGGGCGATATAGCATCTGGGGCTCATTGCCTAGCATCCCAATCACACCTTGATGCATGGACACTGTACCTGAACACTGCGGGAGGCAGCACCACAGACACAGCACCTGGGCACATGTCCTCAGCCAGGTGTGCGTGGGCAGGGTATGTCAGCTGGGGGGCAGAGGCGACCATGTCTCAGGTGATGGGCTATTGGATTGGTGGTTGGCCCACATCACGGAACAAAGAGCCAAGGCGTCATACTGGTTGTGGTGAGGGTATTTTAATGTCCCTCTACAAGTGGACACCACTGCCTCACTATCCTGATGATGCCACTCCACTATCCCCACCCTCCCTCCCTTTCCCCCCAAACCCTCTGCAATGCCTTCCGACCGCATACTCCACTCCTTACCCCCACCACCTCCTCTCCCCCCCCCCCCCCCCCCCCCCACCTACCGTCGCCCTCTCCAATGCTCTCATTGATCCTCAATGTGCTTGGCCTTCCTTGCTCTACTGCTCCGTCCCCAGGATGCACATCAGAGGAGGAGGCAGCCAGCTGCTTACTACATCCCATGGCCATGCTGGCTATTTGATGCCGCCTCAACAGATGAGTGGAACTGGGGGAGCTGGTGGCCACTGTTGCCAGTCCATAGTGTGGAGATGCCGGCGTTGGACTGGGGTGAGCACAGTAAGAAGTCTTACAACACCAGGTTAAAGTCCAACAGGTTTGTTTCAAATCTTAGCTTTCGGAGCACAGCTCCTTCCTCAGGTGAATGAAGAGGTAGGTTCTAGAAACATATATATAGACAAAGTCAAAGATGCAAGACGATACTTTGAATGCGAGCATTTACAAGTAATTAAGTCTTTACAGATCCAGAGAGAGGGATACCCCCAGGTTAAAGAGGTGTGAATTGTCTCAAGCCAGGACAGTTGGTAGGATTTCGCAAGCCCGGGCCAGATTGTGGTGGATGAATGTAATGCGACATGAATCCAAGATCCCGGTTGAGGCCGTACTCATGTGTGTGGAACTTGGCTATAAGTTTCTGCTCAGCGATTCTGCGTTGTCGCGTGTCCTGAAGGCCGCCTTGGAGAACGCTTACCCGGAGATCAGAGGCTGAATGCCCTTGACTGCTGAAGTGTTCCCCGGCTGGAAGGGAACATTCCTGCCTGGCCATTGTCACGCAATGTCCGTTCATCTGTTGACGCAGCGTCTGCATGGTCTCGCGAATGTACCACGCTTCGGGACATCCTTTCCTGCAACGTATGAGATAGACAACGTTGGCCGAGTCGCACAAGTATGTACCGTGTACCTGGTGGGTGGTACCCATGTCGATAATCTGGCACGTCTTGTGGAGATTGCCCTGGCAGGCTTGTGTGGTGTCGTGGTCACTGTTCTGAAGGCTGGGTAGTTTGATGCAAATAATGGTTTGTTTGAGGTTGCGCGGTTTTTTTTTTTTTAGAATAGTACACCACAGAACAGGCCCTTTGGCCCTCGATGTTGTGCCGAGCAATGATCACCCTACTCAAGCCCACGTATACCTATACCAGTAACGCAACAACCCCCATTAACCTTATGTTTTAGGACACTAAGGGCAATTTAGCCTGGCCAATCCACCTAACCCGCACATCTTTGGACTGTGGGAGGAAACCGGAGGACTCGGAGGAAACCCACGCACACACGGGGAGGATGTGCAGACTCCGCACAGACAGTGACCCAGCCGGGAATCGAACCTGGGACCCTGGAGCTGTGAAGCATTTATGCTAACCACCATGCTACCGTGCTGCCCTGGTTGTTTGAAGGCAAGTAGTGGGGGGGGGGGGGCGGGGGGGATGTTCGTCTTTATCGATGACGTGTTGAAGGCTGCGAAGAAGATGTTGTAGTTTCTCCACACCGAGGAAGTACTGGACGGCAAAGGGTACTCTGTTGGTTGTGTCCCATGTTTATCTTCTGAGGAGGTCGGTGCAGTTTTTTGCTGTGGCGCATTGGAACTGTTCATCAATGAGTCGAGTGGCGTGATTCCGCGCATGCGAGTGGGTTCCCGTCTCCATGCTGGCCCCGGGCAATATGGGGGAGCCCTACAGGGGCCCGGCGTGGGGGAACATAGGCCCCCACAGAACCAGCCCGCCCACCAATTGGTAGGACCCGATCGCAGGCCAAGCCATCGTGCAGGACCCTCCAGGGTCAGATCCCCCCAGCCCCTCCCTCCAGGACGGCCCCCACAAACACACCTTCCAGGTCCCGCCATGTGGGATCTGAATAACCCCACCAGCGGGACTCCGCCAAACTCGGCGGGCACTCGGCCCGTCGAGGCCTGGAGAACCGCCGGGGGGAGGGGCGCTTTCATCGGCCCCCAACCGGCGCGGCGGTGATCCCGCGGGTGCCCAAAAATTGCCGCCAGAGAATCGGCAAGCCGGCATCTGGGCGGCGTGTCGCAATTCCCCCCCCCCCCCCCCCCCCCATATATACCCCGAATAATTTTATAAACTTCTATCAGGTCGCCGCTCAGCCTGTCTTTCGAGGGAGAACAATCCCCGTTTAATCATCCTCTCCTCATAGCTAATACCCTCCATGCCAGGCAACATCCTGGTAAACCTTTTCTGTACTCTCTCCAAAGCTTCCACATTCTTCTGATAGTGTGGTGACCAGAATTGGACACAATATTCTAAATGTGGCCGAACTAACATTCTATATAACTAATATAATTTGTGAACTTTTATACTAGATGCCCCGTCCAATGAAGGCAAGCATGCCATATGTTTTCTTTACCATTATTTCCACCTGTGCTGCCATTTTTCAGGACCTGTGGACCTGCACACCCAGATCTCTCTGTCTCTATGCTCCTGATGGTTCTGCCATTTATTTTATAGCTCCCAACTGAATTGGATCTACCAAAATGCATCACCTTGCATTTGTCCGGATTAAATTCCATCTGCCATTTCTCTGCTCAATTTTGCAGCCTATCTATATCCTGTTGTATTCTCTGACAATCTTCATCACTATCCACAACTCCTTCAATCTTAGTATCATCCGCAAACTTGCTGATCAGACCTGCTACATTTTCTTCCAAGTCATTTATAAATATTACAAAGAGTAGAGGTCCCAGAACTGATTCTTGTGGCGGGTTGGGGTGATGGGAGGGTTACAGTGGTGGGAGGGGGTGAAGGGTGGGTTGGGGAGCAGATGGAGGGTTGTGGGTGTCTAGTCAGGTTGGGGGTTGGGAAGGTCTCGGGGGGAGTGGTGTCAACTCACCCATGCCACCCGGTGTTCGAGGCCAGTCCTCCTGGTCACACTTTCTGAGCTGACAGACCCTGCCACTTCGTCCCTGGCTCACCCTCCGGGACCCCGGAGGAACAGGACATCCCTCCTGGCCTCCATCTAGGAGCCTCCCTAGGTCCATGTCTCCAAACCTTGGGCTGGTGGTCTTGGCGCCATGGCTGCGAGCGGAGTGAGGTTGGTTGTGCAAGTGCTGTTTAAGTGCTATTTGACCGTGGGCGGGATTCTCCGACCCCACGCAGGGTCGGAGAATTGGCGGGAAGCGGCGTGATTTCCGCTCCCGCAGGTCTCCTAATTCTCCCGCCGGTAAAAAACCGGCGTTGTGCAAATCCCGCCGGCAGCCTGTGAAAACAGCTGGCGCCGGCGGGATTTCATTTTTTAAAAACTCACCTTTAAATCTCCGGCCCGGATGGGCCGAAGTCCCGCCGCTGGGAGGCCTTCTCCCGCCGCCGAGGTGTACACCACCTCAGAAACGGCGGACTCAGCGGCGCGAGCGGGCCCCCGGGGTCCTGGGGGGGGCGGGGGGCGATCGGACCCAGGGGGGTGCCCCCACGGAAGCCTGGCCCGCGATCAGGGCCCCCCGCTCACTCCGCGGGGCAGTGCCGTGGGGGCACTCTTTCTCCTTCCGCTCCGCCACGGCCTCCGCCATGGCGGACGCGGAGGAGAACCCCGCATCGCGCATGCGCCGGCAGTGAGGTCAGCGGCCAGCTGCCGCTGACGTCACTGCCGGCGCATGCGCCGACCGCCGAAAGCCTTTCGGCCAGCCCCGCTACCGACTGCGCCGGGTGTTTGCGCCAGTCTACCGGTGCAAACTGCTCCGGCGCGGGGCTGGCCCCCAAAGGTGGGGAGAATTCCCCACCTTTGGAGGAGGCGCGACCCCTGAGTGGTTGGCGCCACTCCCCTACGCCGGCACCCTCCGTCACGCCGGGTAGGGGAGAATCCCGCCCCGTATTAGGGAGATTCTGGCATTTGCGGTCCCGATGAATTGGCTGGTGAGTCTTCATTTTGTGGCGTGAAGCCCGTGAGGCCTCATTAAGTGGACCAATTAACGTTGAATAACATTGCCAACCCTGCCGGGCCAAGTATGGGGAAGCACGCAGCAGTTCCCACTCGCTACCACACGATGAAATCTTTCCGGAGAATCACACCCTTAGGGCGTGATTCTCTGCACCCGCGAGAAATCGTGAGGCTGGCGTCAAAAACGGGCGGGTTTGACGCCAGCCTCCGCCCCCCCGACCGGGAACCGATTCTGCTCCCCGGTCGGGGCTAGCATCGCGCGGCCGTGACCTCCGGCATAGCGGGCTTAACGAATTTCGTTAAGCCCGCTAGCCAGAGTTAGCGACGGCTGACGCGTCAGATGACGTCAGCCGCGCATGCGCGGATTGGACGACTCCAACCCGCGTATGTGTGGATGACGTCATCACGCATATGCGTGAAACCCGCGCATGCGCGGGCCGGTATGCCCCTCAGCCGCCCCGCGAATGGATACAGCGGGGCGGCGGAAGGAGAAAGAGTGCGCGGGGTAAGTACCCGCTGCCCGCGATCGGTGCCCACCGGATCGCGGGCCCATGGCACACTTGGCACGGCCGTGGTACTGCCGTGCCAATCGGTGCCATGGTTACCCAGATCGGGACTTTACGGCCGTTTTTACGAACGGTCAGACCAGGTGTGATTTACGTTCATAAAAACGGCCGTAAAGGCCTTGGAAATCGGCCCATCGGCCAGGGGAGAATCGTTGCTCGCCGTAAAAAAACGGCGGGCAGCGATTCGTGTCGGGAGGCGGGCGTGGGGGGGGGGGGAGAATAGCGGGAGGGCGTTGGACCAGCGTGGCCGTAAAACTTTATGCCGCCCGCTATTCTCCGCCCCGTCGTGAGTGCGGAGAATTCCGCCCTTAGTTTTGGTAACAGAGAATCCCGCCCTCCCAACCAGTTTCAACTGGGCATGGATCCATATCCCATAATTTGCCTCAGGTCAGTGATAAATTGACTGTCACTCAGAGATTATGAGGATAGTTGAAAAGGGAAGAACACTTTGTGGCTCTTAAATTTTGCGTCATTTTTTGTTTGCATATATTTTTTAAATGGGTAAATCATTTAAAAATGAGAGAAAGCTTTTGTGACGAAGGACAAGTTGCTTTGCAATGGAATCAATTTTTTTGAGTCTTGCAGGAGAGCTGTACAATAATTGTATAAAATTGTGAATGTTGTTTGAGAATGTTGTGTCCTTTGCTTTGTAATCTACTGCTTATAAGAATGTGCAATGAATAAAATTTTCAATTAATTTATGCATTAAGGTAAATATAAATTGGTTTAATTGATAATAGTCCTTCTGTCATAGACCGAGCATGATCATTACATTGTTGACTTTGTCCATAAGCTTATTTTAGTACCTTCTATTCCCCAAACAGAATATTATTCAGCTCTCCGTGTGCTGAATGAAGAGAAGGAATCCCACTACATACTGAGAGAAAGTCTTTAATTCCTGAGATTAGCATTAGAGGCATGCTGTGGGATTCTGTGTTGGTGGGATCCTCCGCTTCACCGGCAGAGCACCCAAGCCCGTTGGTTTCCCGACGGTATGGGGTGGTCACAATGGGAAACCCCGGACAGGATTCTCCGAGCCTCCGCGCCGGAATTGCGCTCGGAGCGGGGGCGGATAATGGGCATCAAACCCTCAGAGAATCGCCGCGAATCGGGCACGCGCAGTCGACATGATGCCGGTCGAGGGCAATTGAAAAAGGCCCCAGCAGCGATTCTCCAAAATCAACTGGCCGAGTTCCCACCAGCGTGGTTCTCTCATAGTTCCACCCGGCAGGCGTGGCGGCTGGGGGGGGGGGGGGTCCGTTTCGAGGGGGGCCTCCAGGATGGCCAGGGTTGCGATCGGGGGCCACCGATCAGCAAACCCGCGCGATCTGGAGGGGGCCTACATTGTCGGTGCCGGTCCGCGGTGTAGTAGGCCATGTCGCGTGGCGCAGCCGACACAGGCTACTGCTATGCGCATGCGCAGACCCCTGACCAGAAGTGCAGGGCCCCGTATCGACAGCCGGAACTGCAAGGAGTATTCCAGGGCCCTGCTAACCCTCTGGAAATCGCAGAATCACCCTGGACATACTCCAGGTAAGTCCAGAGTGATTCGCACACATTTGGTCGCGGGTGTGGGGGACATAGCCCCATTACTGGAGAACTCACCTCTTTGCCAGCTGCAGGAACAGAGAATCCCGCTGCCAGCGGAAGCGCTCCAGAAAATGGGGCTGGCGGGGCTGCACAGGGAATACAATCATCATCCAACAAAGCAATAGGCTTTTCCCGCAGGCTTTGAGACCCCAGCATGGGACCAAATGGGGATCCCAAGCCTCAACATACTGGCAGCAAGATCAGCTTAACAATCTATTGGGAGGCAGCCTCCTCATTGGCCACCTATGTGTTGGCCATCTTAGGAAGGCTGGCAGGTGGGCTCTTAATGCTGTTGTCCCAAAATGATGATCGGATGCTCTGCAGCCCCATTGTTGAGGCAGGTCAGGGACTGTGAGCATGCCACTAAATGGAAGCATCCTCACTGCCCTGCATGCAGTGAAGAAATAAACAAGGTCCACACTGCTGGATCCATTGGGGATGATTGGAGGATCCGTTTGCTGAACTGGGTTTGGCCTAGGTTGTGAATTTTCATTCTCATGATCCCATCAATATGGTATAGAGCCTCTGGTTCCAATAACCCAGCCTACCCGCCAGAGGTAGACGCCTTCAGTGAGCTGGGAGCCTCCTCCCACAGCACACAGGGCCACTCAACTAGCAGCCAATTGCACAAGTCCTTGAGTGGAATTTACAACCTCTGACTTAGAGGTGGCAGTTCTACCAACCGAGTGCAGGTGATATTGATGCTTATTACATTAATCTCAAATTCTTCTGTTTGTTATTTTCATCAGGTTCCGCATGCTGGATGAGTGGTGGTGAAGAGAGGTTGCCATTGGCATGTGCAGTGATGCAAAAATTATACTTGTTTCTTTTAAAGGGGTTTTGATGAAAAATAACACTTCAAATACTCAAGTAGGATTGCGAAGGAAATGGTTGAATAAAACGTCAATTTTATTCTGCTACAATCAATCTAAAAAATGTACTGAGTGATTGCGGCATTGTGGGAGGTGGTACTCATTGGCAAAGTGTCAATGGGCTCTTTAAATTCCAGTTACGTAGAGATGTTATTACTGCTGAGGAGACTACACTCAGATCGAAATATGTTGAGAAAATTAGCCTGCAATTGGAAAATTATATTACTTAGCCAAGTACATTTTTATGCTCATGGACAAAATAGATATTTACACATTTACCCTACAGGTCATGGTACTGAAGCCAATGTTGTAAGAAAAAGAGATAAGTGCCACAGCCCACATTTGTTAAGGTTTCTCAGCCAATGCAGTGAAACTATGGGCGGGAATCAACGACCAACCCGCCACGTGTTTTGCGGTGGCGGAGGCGGCCCACCAGCGGGATTTTCTGGTCCCGCTGTTGTCAACAGGAATTTCCATTCGCTGCACCCCTCATCACCGGGAATCTCGTGCGCCGTCAGTGGTACCGGAATATGGTACTGCCAGCGGTAAATTCTGCCCATATCGAAGGCAAATAGAGAACTATCCTGTATCCTCAGGATTATTTGTTATAAGTTGAACAAGACCTGGGCGGCACGCTGGTGCAGTGGTTAGCACTGCTGCTTATGACGCTGAGGACCCAGATTCAATCCTGGCCTTGGGTCACTGTCCATGTGGAGTTTGCACATTCTCCCCATGTCTGCGTGGGTTTCACCCCCACAACCCAAAGATGTGCAGGGCAGATAGATTGGCCAGGCTAAATTGCTCCTTAATTGGAAAATAATAATTGGGTCCTCTAAACTATTTTATAAAGTTGAAAAAGACCTTGGTGAGACATCACTTAGAACTCAGAGATGATTTGATTGGGGACTATAAAATAATGATAGAACTAGATTGTGGCCACACTAAAAAATTATTTCAATTGAGTGGGTTGAAAACGTTGCCTCAGAGAAAAACCATCCAGGTATAATGCCTCTCGCAAGTGACAACATGGACCCAGGATACATGGATAGGAAAAGATTAATAGTGATAGGTTAGATAAACAAACCAATCTTTTCCACTCGAGCTTTTCCATATGTTTGTATGTTTAAAGTTGCAACTTTCTATTCAGGTGGCTGTTCAAGATTGCACAGTGTAATTGAAAAGCAGTGGCTTTGCTTTCTTACATAGCATCAATCACTGGACTTCAAACTTAAATTGTTCTGTGAAGCCCTTTACAATGTTTTGATGTGATCTGTATGAAAATGTATGAATAACATAAAAACTACAATTCCAGGGTTTCACTGTCTTTATTAAACTGGCCAAATGTTGTGGCTATGTTGAGTCAAATAAAGAGGCAACAACATAGTCAGTGTAAGTTCCATCAATAAATCCTTTTCCATTGTTGTGAACAAACCAGCATGAAATATTGGTCCCCCGCTTCGGATCCAGTCGATAATCTTTCTGCCATCCTCTAATAAGAAAAATATATGTAAAAAATTATCATTTCTAAAAATATCAGTTAAAATATTCTCAGATATGTAGGCTTACCCATAATTGAAACCTTTACCTTGTTACTATGAGATTGCGACCCTTTACAACCATTGTAGCATCTGTTTTTTCTGGGTCTGATCCAGGGTGAATGTTATATATCTTATAATCAAGATCATGGTAAAATTGACCTGTGTGAATATCAAATAGAATCAGCTCTGGCTAAAAATTAGAATTTCACAAATACATCATGGCCAGGATTTTTCGAATGGTGGGGTTCACCCTCTGAAGAGTCGGTGAAGAAGATTTCCCCACTGTTATCTCCAGCCTTGCAGCTATTTAACCCTCAAACAAGCTTTAATTGGTTGCAAGTGGGCCTTCGACCCCTCACCTGGGAGGAAGCCCCACCTCAGAGAGGGGGGTAACCCAATGTTAAAAGGTGGTTGCTGCTGGAGGCTCCCCTACCACCTCTTGCCCAAGGCCTGAACATGATTCATTTTGGGCTTCCCTCCTGTCCCTGATTTCCTCCTGCCAGCCTCAAAATTGAGGCTGGGTGAAAAAGGATCCTTATAAGTGTTCAATAATTGTCCATTTAGGGCCTCAACTGGGGTAAAGGTGGGCGGGCCTATCTAGATTTTGCCTGTGCAAGGGTAAAGTGTGGCATGGTTACAATGTGCCCAATGGGAAACCATCCACTACATTTTACAGTCACCCCACCTACAAACACGCCAGTGGAAAGAAGGTAAAATTCTGTATCACAGTACAATAAGAAATGTGAAATACACGCACTACAAAATGCAAACTGAGTTCCAGCTGGTATAAATCTTTGTTAAGTAATAGCAATTATCTCTGAATAAGAAGGTCATGGGTTCAAGCCCCAATCTTGGGATCTGAACATGTAATCTTGATGGACATTTCAGTGCAGTATTGCGAGAGAGCTGCACTGATACAGCAAAGGACAGAATTTTCCTTTCCAGGACTAAATCCCACGTGAGGCAGGGACGGACACTATTTACCACCATGGAGGCCAGTGGGAATTTGTGCCATATAGCATGACCCAGCGTCATGAAATATGCATTTGGGGGGGATTTTTGCAACATTTCACATTGGCGAGGTTTGCCTTGCCATCATATCCAAGCACCATTTCTAAAAGGCGTCCAGACATAACTGATTCACCGTTGAAGATAGAAGATGCACCTCCTGAAGAAAGAATATGGACCTCCAGGAACACTCTGAAGCTGGAAGATATAGCTGACAGATAGTCCCCTCACCCACTGCTATACATTTCAGGGTCCACGGTCACTGGAGGCCTCCATCCCAACCTCCGGAAGCATCACCAGGCCTTCTTCAGGTAAGGACTAATATGTACATGCCACTTTGGTCCAATAGTGTATTGGACCAGTCTGATTTCCTGCTGGCGTCACAGTGTGTGTGGGGGGGGAGTGCGATTCCAATTGGGCCTTCATCATCATCCCATTAGTGGGATGCAAATTGGTTTCATGCCAGCCTCTAGCAGGAATTGCAGCCTGCCATGGCAGAAGGGTGCGGATGTTCCTGCCATCATTTTCTGACAGTGTGAAACCTAATTTTTGAGCTCCTGCCACATTGTCTCCTGCACCCACCAGTAAACCCACTGCAGGGGCATGGGAAAATGCCACCCTTTTAGATTAAATGTTAAACTGAGATCATGTGCTCATTTTTATTTGTTCATGGAACATGAGCATTGCTAACAAGTCAGCATTTGTTTCCCAACCCTAATTGCTCTTGAGAAGGTGGTGATGAGCCAGCTCCTTGAATTGCTACAGTTTATATGGTGTAGAAAAACACCCACAGTGTTGTAAGGAAGGGAGATCCTGGATTTTGACAGCAATGGTAAAGGAGGGGTGATGTAGTCCCAAGTCAGAATGGTGTGTGGCTTGGATCGCGATCTTGCAGGTGCTGATGATCTCTTGCATCTGCTGCCTTTGGTCTTCTAGGTGGTAGAGGCCTCGGGTTGCTATTGAAGGAGTCTTGTCGAGTTGCAACAATGCATCGTGCCTTTGGTACATGCTGCTGTCACTGTGAGCAAGTGATGGAGAGTATGAATGTTTAAGGTGGTGGAAGGGCTGCCAATCAAGCGGGCTGCTTTGTCCTGGATGTTATCAAGCTTCTTGGGTGTTGTTGGAGCGGCACTCATCCAGGTAAGGAATATTCCTTCACACTCCTAACTTATGCTTTGTGGATGGTGGGAATGATGGTAAGTTACTCACTGCATAACCTCCAGCCTCTGATCAATTCATCGAGCGTCAGTATTTATATGGCTGGTTCAGTTAATTTTCTGGACAATGGTAGCCCCTAGGATGTGGACAGTGGGGGATTCACCGATGGTGATGCTATTTTACATCAGGGGGAGAGGATTAATGGTCTGTAATGGTCGCCTCCAGAAACCTGTGTGGTGTGAATGTCACTTGCCATTTATTAGATGGCACTATTCAAAGAAGAACAGGGCAAGTCCGCCCAGTGTCCTGTATAATATTTATCCACAATAAATATCAATAAAACAGCCATTTATGTAATTTCCATTTGTGGGATGTTGTTCTGTGCATATCTCTCAGACCTTTCCTTGTATTACAACAATTACTAGGTTTCAAAAGTAGTTAATTGGTTCTGAAGTGCTTTGGGCATCATGAGATGCTGCATAAATGCAAAACCGGTGTAGGTAATAAAATGAATACTCCACATACCAAGTAGTCCATGGGTCCTATTTGAGAGCCTGTGGCTGTCGAGTGTATAAAATCCCAGAAAGTCTCTGTGCAGAGGGTGATTTTTCCAGACCCGATGTAGCACAATAACAAACGTCGCACCATTGCCCATCGTTACTGTGAGGTTTTTTTCTTGCATCACGCAGACTGAGAAGCTAGGAAGAGATTATTTTTACGTGTTCAATTCTAATCCATTCAGCAACGGTAAAGATGAATGATTACAAGAATATAATCTCAAGCACTTTGTCATTAGAGATTTTAGATTAAATTAAGTGTATTGAAATTATGACGATCTTATTTTACGATACATGTGCTGCATTTCGCTCTCGATAGTACTGGGACATTTGAGGTCATTGCCACTGAAATATAAACTCATGATGTCGTCATTTTAAGATGACAGGAATTCAATCTCCCAATTCACCCCAAAAAATGACGAAGTGTCATTTTAGGTGGGTTTGGCGGAGTGTTTCCCCCTGGCTTTTTTGGCTTTTTTGGTGTGAGGCAGTCCTGGTGCGATGACTCACACTTAGTCATTTTTTTTCGGGTTTGGAGAGTTTCTCACCGGTCAATCCCACACTGCAATGGGGAACTAAACTTACCACCAGACCAGTTCTTCAGAGATCAGGGTGTCATTTTGAAAGGATGCTCCAATCTCAAAGAGAGCTTGAGGGCACCACACACTCCCTAGCCATAGAGGATGTAACCCCCCCCCCCCCTGACATGGGCAACACCCCCAAGCATCGATGCCCGAGGGGCAACCTTCCCCCATCAGTAAAAGCTAGCGAGAGCCCCACCCTCCACCATTCAGGCATTAGGGTGCCATGCCCACACCCATCCACCCCATGTGAGCCTACAGGGCACCCATTTTCAGTACCACCCCTTTCAAGATCCTCCTTTACCCCCCTCCCCCACCCGTCATACCCACCCTTCACCCCTCTTTCATGGACATGATCCTCAGGCCCCACCCCTTGGCACTATCTGACCTGGACAGTGCCAACCTGGCACCCTAGCACAGCCCTACATTCTGCCAGTGCCAACCTGGCACCCTGTCCTGCCCGTGACCATCCAGGGGGCTCCAATGGTCTTTGTGCCCCTGGAGTGGTCTTCGATCCGGGTATCCGCTTGTGAAGACTAGTACTAATCTGCGCCCAGGTGAGGCCTTGCCAGTGTCGCCGGTAACTCCCCGGCGCCAGGAGAATGCGACCTCAAAGAGGGCATGCATAATTAGATGAGTCTAATGGCTCATTTAAGCATGATTATCTAGATCATGCCCAACAAGGATGTGATCCAGATCGCACCGGGCGTCATGGATGGGGTTACCTGTGCACGCTTTGCACCAGCTCAAAGCCCATTTTGAATTTCTCCTGCTATTTATTCTGAAATGCAAACAACTGACAGTTTATAATTGCAGCCAATACCTCTCATATGTTAATGTTGCTGTGGTTGACCAGGGGAGAATAATCTTTTCTTCACTGTAATAAATGATGATTATTTCAGTTGTCACTGTTATTTTCATGTTTGTTTTCTTGTTTTCAAGCCCAAACTTTCCAAAATACGTATTTAATTTCTGGTTGTTTTCTGTTTTCTTGTCTCCTATTAATTGTCCATTTACTTTTATGCCTATTGTTTTTGAACAAATACATTGAAAATGACTTAAAAACAATAAAACCACATGCACAGATAAAACATTTGATGAATAATTAATAATTATTGATAAACTAAATTTATGGTATTATATAAACTGCATCACCTGACAAGTCAACGACAGGGGGGAAAGTCAGATGGGGGAATGAAACAGTATGGAAAATAGTAAAAAGACAAGAAATAAGTGCACAAAGTGGGAAATGGGGAAATAAGCTGGGAGGATAAGCATGGGAATTGTTGGCCATCCCTAATTGTCCTTGAACTGGGTGACATTTTAAGAATCAACCACATTGCTGTGGAGCTGTAGCCACGTGGTCCACCCACGTTGACAGTACCACCAAGAAAGCACAACAGCGCCGATACTTCCTCAGGAAACTAAGGAAATTCGGCATGTCCACATTGACTCTTACCAACTTTTACAGATGCACCATAGAAAGGATCCTATCTGGCTGCATCACAGCCTGACATGGCAAATGCTCGGCCCAAGACCGCAAGAAACTTCAGAGAGTCGTGAACACAGCCCAGTCCATCACACAAACCTGTCTCCCATCCATTGACTCCATTTTCACCTCCCGCTGCATGGGGAAAGCGGGCAGCATAATCAAAGACCCCTCCCACCTGGCTTACTCACCCTTTCAACTTCTTCCATCGGGCAGGAGATACAAAAGTCTGAGAACATGCACAAACAGATTCAAAAATAGCTTCTTCCCCGCTGTTACCAGACTCCTAAATGACCTTCTTATGGACTGACCCGATTAATACTACACCCAATTTACATTGTGGACCTTGTGTTGCCCTATTATGTATTTTCTTTTTATTTAATTTTCTTTTCATGTACTAAATGATCTGTTGAGCTTCTCGCAGAAAAACACTTTTCACTGTACCTCGGTACACATGAAAATAAACAAATCCAATCCAATGTAGGCCACACCAGGTAAGGAGAACAGGTTTCCTTCTCTAAAGGACATTAGTGAAGCAGGTGGGCTTTTACGACAATCGTTTCATGGTCATCATTAGACTTTTAATTCCAAATTATTTTATTGAATTCAAATTCCACCACCTGCCATGGCAGGATTCAAACCGGGTCCTCAGAGCATTACCCTGGGTGTCTGGATTACTCGTCCAGTGACAATACCATTACGCCACCACCTCCCCATATGTGATGTGATATGTGCTCTGTGGTGACTTTCTTTGTCTTGTCCAGCCAGAACAAAACTACAGGGAGGAAACATAAATGCAGATGATGATGTGAGACAAGCTGAAAAGAAGAGAAAAGCACAGAGAATGAAAAGGGAAAGAGAGGGAGAGAGAGGGGGATAAAACAGCAATGTGAAGTCAACAGAGACAGATACGAAAGAACAGAAATTCTTTCACTCCCAGCAGCAAAACTGGGAGATCTACTTTTAGTGCTGCTATTAATTGCCAACATTTCTTAGTCGATAAGTTCTGAGTCAACCTGTAGTGTCACTCGGGGATGCTTCTGAATCATTATAATGGAATGTAAAAACCAGTGGCTAAATTGTACAATAAATAGATGATCATCTATAAATACATATTAGTTACAAAACAATTTGATTTTGTGTTGCACAAGAGAACTTGATAAGAAAAATATTTTACTGTACCATGCTTTTCCGCAATAAATAAGAACAAATAAGAATTCCACCATTTTTACTGAATAATAAAGATTTATTTGAAGAAACTTCTATTGTCTCACTTAAATTTGTGCTGTGATACCAGGATGTTCACATTAAATGTGGCAGAAAGTCTGGCTGTTCAAGTGGAAGCAACAAAAATTCCACGGCAGTCTTTAAACAAAAGAAAAGAATCGTTCCAGGTGCCCTGGCTATTATTTACCTCTCATTTCATTAAAGGTTTTCTCACTGTTGAGTGTGGGACCTTGCTGTGAGAAATAGGCTACTATATTATGGCAGCACGGTAGCACAGTGGTTAGCACTGTTGCTTCATAGCACCAGGGTTCCAGGTTTGATTCCCGGCGTGGGTCACTGTCTGTGCTGAGTCTGCACGTTCTCCCCATGTCTGTGTGGGTTTCCTCCGGGTCCTCTGGTTTCCTCCCACAAATCCTGAAAGATGTGCTGTTAGGTAATTTGGACATTCTGAATTCTCCCTCAGTGTACCTGGACAGGTGCTGGAATGTGGTGCCTGGGGCTTTTCACAGTAACTTCATTGCAGTGTTAATGTAAGCCTACTTGTGACAATGAAGATTATTATTATTTGCCTAAATTAGTGACTACATCTGAAAATCAAATAACTGCCCATGATGCACTTTGCAACATTATTAGGATGCGAAAGTATGAGGAAAATAAAGATAGTTTTAAGAGATTTATGTATTGGTAAACTTTAGAAATGGTCAGAATTCTCCAGCCTTTGGGATTCTCTTTTTCCACCGGCAGCACACCCCTGTCCATGTGTTTCCCAGCAGTGTGGGGCAGCTTCAATGGGAAACTCCATTGACAAGCAGGGGGAGTATAGAATTCCGCCACCAGTGAATGGCGCACTGCCAAGAAACACATGGCTACTGGACTGGAGAATCAAGCCCAAGGTATAGTTGGAAGTGATTTTAATGTTTCTATACCTGCAAGGGTAAAACCTATAGTTAGATTCATGCTGGATAAAGGTGTTTGTATGTGTGGGGTTAGTTAAGTTCCAGCTTTATTTCTATTGTGCTTAAAGAGGACTATGGTGTGAAAAATAAATCAAAAGCATAAGCATGTGGCCATTGCTTAGCAGCTGGAGGCCCTAGCAAGATAAAACAAATTTAATTTTGAATTTAGATAATTTGAGAGCAGTTGGAGCGAGATCATTGAGGAGTGAACAGCTCTCAATTATGCCAGGAGAAGCTGGAGAGGGCAAGGGAGTTGAAAGTAGGCAGGCTTCCTAAGGTACAAGATACAGTCCAGATAACCAGGGAATTTGGATAGAAAGATTGCCTAGCAAGTCTGGAGTTAAGTGAACAGAGACCAAGGTATTTTTCAGAGGAATTCAAATAAGAGTAAACAAAGTGATCTGAGTTAAAGAGACAATTGTAGCAACCAGATTTAAAGTGGGACAAAAGCCTTCAAAGGTAAAATAAATGTCTGATGCCATTTTAATATATCTGGGAAATCGACAGTTAAAGCAATTGTGAGCAGTTTGCACAGCAGTCAACACAAAGAAATCCTAAAGGAAGTTGGTGTAAAATCCAGGACTGGATTCACTATTAAAAGTGGAGCAGATAAATTACAGGCTTTTGAGCCAGGATTCCATTCTGGCATCTTCCAGTCCAGTTACAACATCAACTGGGATCTTAGCAAAAGGCACTACATAAATGTGCGCTAATTATTTCCATTATTATGAAAAATGCAATACTATCTTATTGTTGTGTCCTGTTCTAGTGCTCTACTTAAAAACAACACAATACTGGATATATGAAGTAATATATTACCTGTGTGTGGATCTAAGACAAGATTTACTATTGAACCTGGTTTTCCACCAATGTTGAAACAGATGGCATCAGATTGTCTTGGCAGTTGGATAATAAAGTGTGGATCTCCGTCAACTTTGAAAAAATGTAAAGTTAAGAAATCTTGCATAATTGTCATAATTGAATAATATTTATATTTTAACAGACGAACAGGTGTTACATTTGCTGATGTCAGATATCAATATATAAGAAAACACCATGCAATGAAAAAGTAGTAAACTTCATTCCATTTGTTACATTAACTACAGAAAACATTGTTTTGTGTTCATTTTTCTCATAAACATTTAAATGATGTTAGCAAACTAATTTTCATCTTTAAATATTCCCGTAAGGATTTTTCAATGCATACTATTTGACTTCCTGTCATCGCACCAAGTATTTTTAAAATCTGTCTGCAGTAAATGGCCTTGCCACCAAACAAAGATTCAAACTATTCTGAATATAGATAGATTTTATCCAACGTGATCCTCAGCAGGGTGAATTTTCAGCTTCAGGGAGAAGGATTGAAAACATATGATGGGGAAATATTTGGGTGGGTGGAATGATAAAATGTTAAAAATCTGAATCACGATCACAACTTCTGGCTTCAATGGAGATGGGATGGTGGATTGCTGGGTTGTCAGTGTGAGCATTATAATGAGGCTGATTGCCTCATATTTTATCACAATTTTTAATTTAACTCAGTTGGCAGAGCTTTTTGGGCATTGGGAAAACTGGCAGCTAAAGGGAGATGAGGACTGAAGAATCTAGGAAATAAGTGCCCTTTCTTTTTGCTTGCTAGATCCAGTTTACCTGCTTTACCGACCACCCCCACCTTGATCAGATGCACTCATCCTCTACTCTACCTCCTCCACAAGGCCACCATACTCTTCAAATCTCTGCACCAATTCCGTGGACTTTTTGGATCCTTTCCATAAGGCCTCTGAGATTCCCCACCCAACCCTGGCCATTGATCATCTTTCTGGTCTCCAATCTCGTCTCTACTCTGCCCTCTGATCTACTTTGCTCAAAGCCTTTCTGGATATTTATTTTACATTTACGTCTACCCATCGACCTTCTGCCCCTGGCACCCATCCCTCCACCTTTCCAATCACTTCCTCTTCCAATCCAGTGTTTGGCCTGGCACTAAAGACACCCCCTTTTTGACAGACAACCTCTCAACCTGAAGGCTGCGCCTTCATTGCAAAAAGCTGCGCCTGCAAAACAGACATGAATTTTTAATCAGGTCCTGCCAGCTTTAGGGAGCCCACTCTTCCAGGATTCCAGACCTCAAAGCAACCCATTCCTCTCTCCCCATCTCTCAATTAATATCCAGTCCAGAATATCTGAACAGCGAAGTAACATGTCTACCCTTCTCTAGCCCAAACATAATTTATAAAGGGGAGGGAAGACATAGTGGAAATTATTAGAAGTGGTCAGAAATGTGAATGTCATCAACAAATTAAGCTTTTAAATACATTTGGAAATAACTTGGTGTGCACTGTCTAATTATCTATTTGATAGTTAGAAAGAAACATGACCAACTTACCACTAATTATTTTCCGGGTAGCTGCTTAGAAATAAACAGAAAAAGCATGTTGTTCAATAAAATTACATTGAATGAATTAGGTTTGCACTTTTTCAGTGAATTATGAAACAGAAATCTAATTATGAGACTCAGATAGCAAAGATAATCACGGAAATTTCACTTTCTTCATTCAAGTTGATTACTTAAACTCATTAAATAGAACATAGAACATAGAACATAGAACGATACAGCGCAGTACAGGCCCTTCGGCCCTCGATGTTGCACCGACATGGAAAAAAAAACTAAAGGCCATCTAACCTACACTATGCCCTTATCATCCATATGCTTATCCAATAAATTTTTAAATGCCCTCAATGTTGGCGAGTTCACTACTGTTGCAGGTAGGGCATTCCACGGCCTCACCACTCTTTGCGTAAAAAACCCACCTCTGACCTCTGTCCTATATCTATTACCCCTCAATTTAAGGCTATGTCCCCTCGTGCTAGCCACCTCCATCCGCGGGAGAAGGCTCTCGCTGTCCACCCTATCTAACCCTCTGATCATTTTGTATGCCTCTATTAAGTCACCTCTTAACCTTCTTCTCTCTAACGAAAACAACCTCAAGTCTATCAGCCTTTCCTCATAAGATTTTCCCTCCATACCAGGCAACATCCTGGTAAATCTCCTCTGCACCCGTTCCAAAGCTTCCACGTCCTTCCTATAATGAGGCGACCAGAACTGTACGCAATATTCCAAATGCGGCCGTACCAGAGTTTGGTACAGCTGCATCATGACCTCATGGCTCCGGAACTCAATCCCTCTACCAATAAAGGCCAACACACCATAGGCCTTCTTCACAACCCTATCAACCTGGGTGGCAACTTTCAGGGATCTATGTACATGGACACCGAGATCCCTCTGCTCATCCACACTACCAAGAATTTTACCATTAGCCAAATATTCCGCATTCCTGTTATTCTTTCCAAAGTGAATCACCTCACACTTCTCCACATTAAACTCCATTTGCCACCTCTCAGCCCAGCTCTGCAGCTTATCTATGTCCCTCTGTAACCTGCAACATCCTTCCGCACTGTCTACAACTCCACCGACTTTAGTGTCGTCTGCAAATTTACTCACCCATCCTTCTGCGCCCTCCTCTAGGTCATTTATAAAAATGCCAAACAGCAACGGTCCCAGAACAGATCCTTGTGGTACGCCACTCGTAACTGAACTCCATTCTGAACATTTCCCATCAACTACCACTCTCTGTCTTCTTTCAACTAGCCAATTTCTGATCCACATCTCTAAATCACCCTCAATCCCCAGCCTCCGTATTTTCTGCAATAGCCGACCGTGGGGAACCTTATCAAACGCTTTACTGAAATCCATATACACCACATCAACTGCTCTACCCTCGTCTACCTGTTCAGTCACCTTCTCAAAGAACTCGATAAGGTTTGTGAGGCATGACCTACCCTTCACAAAACCATGCTGACTATCCCTAATCATATTATTCCTATCTAGATGATTATAAATCGTATCTTTATAATCATCTCCAAGACTTTACCCACCACAGACGTTAGGCTCACCGGCCTATAGTTACCGGGGTTATCTCTACTCCCCTTCTTGAACAAAGGGACCACATTTGCTATCCTCCAGTCCTCTGGTACTATTCCTGTAGCCAATGATGACCTAAAAATCAAAGCCAAAGGCTCAGCAATCTCTTCCCTGGCTTCCCAGAGAATCCTAGGATAAATCCCATCCGGCCCCGGGGACTTATCTATTTTCACCTTGTCCAGAATTGCCAACACTTCTTCCCTACGCACCTCAATGCCATCTATTCTAATAGCCTGGGTCTCAGCATTCTCCTCCACAATATTATCTTTTTCTTGAGTGAATACTGACGAAAAGTATTCATTTAGTATCTCGCTTATCTCCTCAGCCTCCACACACAACTTCCCACCACTGTCCTTGACTGGCCCTACTCTTACCCTAGTCATTCTTTTATTCCTGACATACCTATAGAAAGCTTTTGGGTTTTCCTTGATCCTACCTGCCAAAGACTTCTCATGTCCCCTCCTTGCTCGTCTCAGCTCTCTCTTTAGATCCTTCCTCGCTTCCTTGTAACTATCAAGCGCCCCAACTGAAACTTCACGCCTCATCTTCACATAGGCCTCCTTCTTCCTCTTAACAAGAGATTCCACTTCTTTGGTAAACCACGGTTCCCTCGCTCGACCCCTTCCTCCCTGCCTGACTGGTACGTACTTATCAAGAACATGCAATAGCTGTTCCTTGAACAAGCTCCACATATCCAGTGTGCCCAACCCTTGCAGCCTACTTCTCCAACCAACACATCCTAAGTCATGTCTAATGGCATCATAATTGCCCTTCCCCCAGATATAACTCTTGCTCTGCGGGGTATACTTATCCCTTTCCATCACTAACGTAAAGGTCACCGAATTGTGGTCACTGTCTCCAAAGTGTTCACCTACCTCCAGATCTAACACCTGGCCTGGTTCATTACCCAAAACCAAATCCAAAGTGGCCTCACCTCTTGTTGGCCTGTCAACATATTGTGTCAGAAAACCCTCCTGCACACATTGTACAAAGAACGACCCATCCAATGTACTCGAACTATATCTTTTCCAGTCAATATTAGGAAAGTTAAAGTCTCCCATAACAACTACCCTGTTACTTTCGCTCTTTTCCAGAATCATCTTCGCCATCCTTTCCTCTACATCTCTAGAACTATTAGGTGGCCTATAGAAAACTCCCAACAGGGTGACCTCTCCTTTCCTGTTTCTAACCTCAGCCCATACTACCTCGGAAGAAGAGTCCCCATCTTGCATCCTTTCTACCACCGTAATACTGTCCTTGACTAGCAGCGCCACACCTCCCCCTCTTTTGCCCCCTTCTCTGACCTTACTAAAGCACCTAAACCCCGGAACCTGCAACAACCATTCCTGTCCCTGCTCTATCCATGTCTCTGAAATGGCCACAACATCGAAGTCCCAGGTACCAACCCATGCTGCCAGTTCCCCTACCTTATTTCGTATACTCCTGGCATTGAAATAGACACACTTCAAACCACAGACCTGAACACTGCCGCCCTCCTGCGAAGTCAAATCTGTGCTCCTGACCTCTCTACTCTCAATCTCTCGCACCCCAAAACTACAATCCAGGTTCCCATGCCCCTGCTGAATTAGTTTAAACCCCCCCAAAGAGTACTAACAAATCTCCCCCCCAGGATATTGGTGCCCCTCAGGTTCAGATGTAGACCATCCTGTCTATAGAGGTCCCACCTTCCCCAGAAAGAGCCCCAGTTATCCAGAAATCTGAATCCCTCCCGCCTGCACCATCCCTGTAGCCACGTGTTTAATTGCTCTCTCTCCCTATTCCTCATCTCACTATCACGTGGCACGGGCAACAACCCAGAGATAACAACTCTGTTTGTTCTCGCTCTGAGCTTCCATCCTAGCTCCCTAAAGGCCTGCCTGACATCCTTGTCCCCTTTCCTACCTATGTCGTTAGTGCCAATGTGGACTACGACTTGGGGCTGCTCCCCCTCCCCCTTAAGGACCCGGAAAACACGATCCGAGACATCACGTACCCTTGCACCTGGGAGGCAACATACCAAACGTGAGTCTCTCTCGCTCCCACAAAATCTCCTATCTGTGCCCCTGACTATTGAGTCCCCAATTACTAATGTTCTACTCCTTTCCCCCCTTCCCTTCTGAGCAACAGGGACAGACTCCGTGCCAGAGGCCCGTACCCCATGGCTTACCCCTGGTAAGTCGTCCCCCCCACAAGTATCCAAAACGGTATACTTGTTACTCAGGGGAACGACCGCAGGGGGTCCCTGCACTGACTGCTTCTTCCCAGTCCCTCTTACAGTTACCCATCTATCTCCAGTCTTTGGTGTAACTACTTCCCTGAAGCTCCTATCTATGACCCCCTCTGCCTCCCGAATGATCCGAAGTTCATCCAGCTCAAGCTCCAGGTCCCTAACACGGTTTTTGAGGAGCTGGAGTTGGGTGCACTTCCCACAGATGAAATCAGCAGGGACACTGACGGCGTCCCTCACCTCAAACATTCTGCAGGAGGAGCATTGTACTGCCTTCCCTGACATCACCTCTAGATTTAAAAAAAAAACAAGAAAAAGAAAAAGAAAGGAAGAGCTTACCTGATATTACCTCAAACCCTGATCCCGCTGAAAGGTAAGCAAATTTAAAGGCACTCACTCACCTTCACGACAGGCCCCTGCTCCCGCTTCCCAACCACCGTGGGGTGGGGGGGTTGGTTAGAGGAGGATGAAATGAAAGTACTATTTTAGAAAAAATATCAGGCTTCAATTTTGTGGTAATGGTAATGAGGAAGTAGCATTCTTTCAAAATCATTTTCTTGATGTAGCGCTTTTGCTGTGTTTTGTTACTCTTTAAAGGCTGCCATGTGACAATAGGACCCTAAAAGATTCTTTTCTGAACATAAAAAGTCCAATGTTGTACCTCATTTGTTTTTTTTTTCAATTTAGTGTACCCAATTCATTTTTTCCAATTAATTGGCAATTTAGCCTGGCCAATCCATCAACCCTGCACATCTTTGGGTTGTGGGGGCGAAACCCACGCAAACACGGGGAGAACATGCAAACTCCACACGGACAATGACCCAGAGCTAGGATCGAACCTGGGACCTCGGTGCCATGAGGCAGCAATGCGTCACCGTGCTGCCCGTTGTACTTCATTTGTGATATGGGACTGGAACTGAGAGGTGATAACTGACAGGAAAGGCTGAAGAGGCTGGGGCACACTTCTCTCAAAAAAGGTAATGCTGCGATGGTGACCAAAAAAAATATTTACACAAATGAAAGGGTGTGATAGGATAAACATAGACAAAATGTTTCCTCTTGTGGGGGAAGGCCAAAACTAGAGGCTGTATGGTAGTCACTAATAAATCCATTAGGGAATTAGGGAGAATCATCTTTACCAAAAGTGTGGTTAGAATGTCAAATGTGCTTTCATTTGTGTAAATATTTTTCTTTGGTCACCATCGCACGCATTACATTTTTGAGAGAAATGTGCCCCAGCCTCTTCAGTCTTTCCTGTCAGTTATCACCTCTCAGTTCCAGTCCCATATCACAAATGAAGTACAACAAGCATTCAGCTATTAAGTAAAAGATGGTTACTTTGAGACTACCCAAGGGTGTAAACCATTAACTAGCCCTTTATTTGCCAACAAATGGAATCCAGATCTATTAGAAATGCGTAATAGGAATACCATGGATAGGAGGGCAACTTAGACCAACAGTTTGTTCCTGCTTGCAACTGTTAACTGTGTATAATACCAACTCTAGGGCATCTCAGAATTGCTTAGTACTGGCATAATGTTGTAATGAATTATCAATTGGGTGTATGCTTAATTTGGAGCCAAGAATCAATTAGACTTTTAAAAGAGTTCATACGGGACCATTCATTATAACTATTAACATATTAACAAATATAAAGCATGATCTTAGAACATAATTTTCTAACTGCTTAGTGCTGGAAGCCAGTTAACAAGATTTTGTCTCGTTAATAAGCCTGTTGACACTCTGAGGAAATACTGGAATTAGGTACATTTTTATGCAAGTCAGAGTAAAATACATGCCTAAAACGGATTATGTAATGTTCCAATTAAAACAAGCTGTTAATATTCATTTTACCCATATTAAAACTATTAGAACTAAATTCTACACTTAGAAATATTATAACATTTTGCAAGCATCCATTTCTGTATGCAACTTGACAAGTATCTGTGACCAGAACTTCAAGCTGTATTTACAGAAATTGTGTCTAACTGCCAGTTTGTTCATCAGCAGGTTTACTGTGGTTTGGAGAATGATTAGCAACTGGTCAAATTCAATCATTAATCCATCAACATATTTGTTAATGTTGCATCAGTGTGTACAAATCAAACTAGAGCTATGCTGAAGGCCATCGAGCAACTTTTCCTAAATAGCGGCTGCACAAAGTGTTGGGCAATTCCAAAGCACAAACATGAACAAAGGGCGAGATTCTCCCAAAATGGGAGAAATCGTAAAGCTGCCGTAAAACCCGGGCGGGTTTTACGGCAGCGCGCCCCTTCCCGACCGGGGACCGATTCTGGTCCCCGGTCGGGGCTAGCAGCCCGACGCCGTAGGCTCCGGCAAGACGGGCTTAACGAAAATCATTAAGCCCGCTTGCCGGAGTTAGCGCCGGCTGACGCGTCATATGACGTCAGCCGCGCATGCGCAGTTTGGAAGACTCCAACCCGCGCATGCGCGGGTGACGTCATCGCGTTTTTGCGCGAAACCCGCGCATGCGCGGGCCGGGTTGCCCCTCAGCCGCCCCGCGAATGGATACTGCGGGGCGGCGGAAGGACAAGTAGTGCGCGGGCATCGGGCCCGCTGCCCGCGATCGGTGCCCACCGATCGCGGGCCCATGGCACCCTTGGCACGGCCGTGGTACGGCCGTGCCAATCGGTGCCATGGTTATTAATAGCGAGTATGTGACGCCGTTTTTACGAACGGCAAGACCAGGTGTGTTTGCCGTTCGTAAAAACGGCGGAAAGGGCTGGGACTTCGGCCCATCTAACAGCTGAGAATCGCTGCCGGCCGTAAAAAAACGGCGGCAGCGATTCGGGTCGGGACTTCGGCGGGGGGGGTGGAGAATAGCCGGAGGGCGGCAAAAATGTCGGGAAGGCCCTCCCGCTATTCTCCCACCCGTCGTGGGGGGCGGAGAATTTTGCCCATGTTTCACTGAAGATACATTTGTTCTTTGGAAGAAAAATCAACATCACCATCAAAACCCAACACATTTGAATTTACAGAGTGAAAGGATGAAGCACAAGAAATTATGCGTAATAATGTGCGAAAAACAAGTCTACTTGATTGATGAGCATGGAGATTGTATCAGTCAGAAAGATTGATTGTTCTCAACATGCACCATGGCTCAACTGAAGATCTATGACAACCATCATGTCTCCTCCAACAATGCTATGGGTGCCCTCAGCTGATTAGCTAGGGAATGATATATGCCCCGCTGTGTGCCTTCTTGAGAGGATACCCCCACCTGCAACCAAACATGTGCTGGGAGGCTGTGATTACGTTCTATACGTCACATAGTCCAATATCTGATTCAATGCACTCCACTCCACGTCCTCTTCCCCTTCCTGCTCCCAGGTCGTGGTTTATATCCTGTGGGGGTTCCTCCAATTGGGAGGAAGTTCCACCCCCTAATCACCTGGGGAGTTTGTGTTCAAAGGTGTAGGAGGGGAATCTGATACAATGTAGCATCTGAAACTTAGGGGTCGTAACAAATCCAATCCAGCCAACCACCTTCAATCTATTCTCAATCAAGGGCAGCACGGTGGCGCAGTGGTTAGCACCGGGACTACGGCGCTGAAGACCCTGGTTCGAATCTTGGCCCTGGGTCACTGTCCGTGTGGAGTTTGCATATTCTCCCCGTGTCTGCGTGGGTTTCACCCCCACAACCCAAAGATGTGCTGATTAGGTGGATTGGCCACGCTAAATTGCTCCTTAATTGGAAAAAAAAATAATTGGGTACTCTAAATTTAAAAAAAAAGGAAATAAATCTATTCTCAATCATCAACAAAGTAATGGAATGTGTTATCAAGCAACACATACGCAGCAATAACTCGCAAACGGCTAGAAATGTAAATGAATTCCTGACTAGCTCTTTTTATTTCATTTTTGAAGTAGAATGTCTGACCATCCCTTTGATAGCATTTCCATTCAGATGATGACAATGGGATATGATTAAAGTTTAGTTAATTCCATATTTTCTGCGTGGTGTTCTGAACAAATATTTCTTTGATCTATGTTACATGTACAAACTGATGTTTGAATTTGGAGGTTTTTAAGAGTAGGTGATGCTGATCTGAGATATAGAAAGCTGTTTGAAAGGTGAAACATTGTGATTCTGAACTAATGGCAACAAAAGAAATGAAATGAAAATCGCTTATTGTCACGAGTAGGCTTCAATGAAGTTACTGTGAAAATCCCCTAGTCGCCACATTCCGGCGCCTGTCTGGGGAGGCTGGTATGGGAATTGAACTGTGCTGCTGGCCTGCTTGGTCTGCTTTAAAAGCCAGCGATTTAGCCTGGTGAGCTAAACCAGCCCCTAAATACTTGGGGCGTGATTCACCCCAAAAATGACGAAGTGTCATTTTGGCCAGCTTTTTTGGTGCGATCCAGACTGGTATTCCCCCACATGTAACCATTTTTTTTGAAGCTCGAGAAGCTTCTAACCGGTAAATCCCACACTTGGATTTTTTTCTGCGGTGGGGAACTAGACTTGCTGACAAGGCCGGCTCCTCAGAGATAAGGGCACTCTTTTTAAAGGATGCCCCAATCTCAAGTGAGGTTGAGGGTCCCCCACAAACCCCCAACCACAGACATTGCAACCCCTCGCAGACATGGGCAATACCCATATTCTCGAGCCCCGAGGGATAACTTCACTCCCCGTTACTAAAAGTGAGTATCGCCCTCATCATCCAGGCATGAGGGTAATCTTGCCTCAAATCCTTGTGAACATCAGGGCATTGCCCATCCCTCCAAACCCCCCCTACCTTTAGGGTCACCCCCTTTAGTCCCCCTCCTTTCAAGCCCTCCTTTACCTCCTCACCTTTCATACCCCCTTCACCACTCCTTTCATTGGCATGGTCCCCCAGACCCTGCCCCTTGGCAGTGCTCCTGGAACTCGAACACTGCCAACATAGCATCCAAGCACTGCTGACCCTGGCACTGTCAGGGTGCTAGGTTGGCACTGCCCAAGTGCAAGGGGCACTGTCAGGGCATTGCTCTGACCCGACCACCCAGGGGTCTCTAATAGCCTCCGAGCCCCCCCTCCCCGCCTGATCTCTGTTTCTGGAGGCCAATACTAATCTGCATCTGAGTGAGGCCTCGCCAGTGTGACCGATGACTCCCGGACGCTGGGTGAATGCAGGTCCAAATGCGCTGTGCATATTTAGATGTACCTAATGGCTCGTTTAAATCTGATTAGCTGTCCACACTCAGTGAAGGCCCATACAGCTGATGGGTCGGCTGGGGCCAGATGGCCGAGGGCACCCAGGGGGGGGTGTCCCGGGGGGGGGGGGTCATCTATATGACCCAGGGCACCAGGTTTAAAGCAGGCTATCAGTGGCATGTGCAACTGCATGACTGCCTTGCCGGCGGCGGTAATGGTATTGCGTACCTGTCCACCCCAACCCTACAGCCCACCTCCTGGACATCCCCCACAACTCCACCCAACCGTGGCAGAAGCCCCGGCCAGCGGCACGGCGAAGTATGGCGGCGCTGGACACTGCCCGTACACTCCCTCTCTCTCTCTCTCTCAGCACCCATCATGCCAGGTTCACGCATTGTGAGAGCACACGGGAATTCGGCCCATCGGAGGTGGAGAATCGCGGCTGGGCCCACTAGTGACATGCGAACAGTGTTTCAACTACCCGCGGCGTGCATCACATTAATGCCTTTTTCGAGGAGGCGGAGTATCGTGATTCGGTGGCAAACCGGTGCCTGCTGCGATTTCGGCGTCGGGAGCTCGTCCCACCCAATCGCATGCCCCAAATTCAGCGTTGGCTGATGGAGAAACACGCCTTTATCTGTTTGTTTTATGACTTTCAGTTTTGATCTTTTTCACATTAATGTACACCAACATTGTGAAAATGCTCATTTTCTTATATGGGACAGGATACGCCACCACGATACCTGTTGGCTGGGCTGGGCTGCCGGCGGGAAAAGTGAATCGCAATGACCGAAGAATTCCGGCCATAATCTGGATTTCGGAAATAAATGAACATTATAAATATTTTCTGAGGAATAAAGACAACAATTTATATACTTCAAATTGAAAGTTTAGGTTGAATATTTCTGTAATTAAATGCTAAAGTAACATGGAAGGCAAAGAATCATCCAGACTCGAAACCTTAGCGCTGCTCTCTCCACAGATGCTGTCAGTTCTGCTGAAATTTTCCATCATTCTCTGTTTTGTTTCAGGTGCCAGCATCTGTGGTATTTTATTTTTCTGGAAGAATTAATATTGCTTAGAACAGATTTACATGCTTGGCTGCATTTCTTATTTGAAAATTAACTCTTACCAGATAATATAAAACTAAATCTAGGATTCAATTCTTGTGCGTTTGAGAGACCTTGTGATGTAGAGGAAATTTGTAACGTGCGGGAACTTCCTGATGGAGCAAAACCTTGTAAACGAGGGGAATGTCTTCCACTCAGCTCTGTCTGGGGTTTGGCTGGAACAGTAAAACATCTGTTAGTCTTCTTAGATTCATTTGTATTATTCTTCATAGCGCCATTCGCAAACCAATTTCATTTAAAATAAGATTTATTGAATTTAGCAGTTTAAAAGTATTCTTCAGTTCTATCAAATTGCAAGTTACATTACATGTAACCTACAAATCCCTGTGTTGAAGATTTTGTATCGTTCAGTCCATTTCATTAAGGGGAGAACCTGAATTTATCTAGCACCCTTTATAACCTGGATGCCTGGTGTCTCAAAGCATTTCACAGTCAATGAAGCATTTCTTGAAGTATAGTCACTGTTGTCATGTAGGGAAATATGGCAGCCAATTTGCACACAGCAAGCCCCCACGAATAGCAACGGGATGAAGCCCAGATCATCTATATTTTATGTTGGCTGAGGGATAATTATTTGACAGGGCATCAATGAGAACTCTCCTAATCTAGTTCACGAAGTACAGAAGAGGGCAGGTTGAGCCTCAGCAGAATTATATATGGGGCTTAGTTGCACCTTCACAGAACTTTTGTATGCATGAAAACTGGCTCTGGCCAGTGCAGGAAATTGAGCCAGAGTTTCTTCCTCATGGAGGAAACCCATACAGACATGGGGAGAATGTGCAAATTTAAGACAGTCACCCAAGGTCAGAATCAAACCAGGGTCCCTGGCACTGTGAGGCAGCAGTGCAAAGCACTGTGCCACCGTGAGAGATATGACACACAGTGCTACTGCCACCTCCCTTCACATAGTTCACGACTACTGCCTCTTGCCATAAAGACCCAATAGCCTTATTCTCCTTTTGTTCTCCCCGTGTCTGCGTGGGTTTCCTCTGGGTGCTCCGGTTTCCTCTCACAGTCCAAAGACGTGCAGGTTAGGTGGATTGGCCATGCTAAATTGCCCTTGGTGTCCAAAGGTTAGGTGGGGTTACGGGGCTAGGCGGGGGAGTGGGCATGGTTGGGTGCTCTTTCGGAGGGTTGCGCAGACTCGATGAGCTGAATGGCCTCCTTCTGCACTGTAGAGATTCTATGATATCCCATCCGGAGGGATTATACATTAGTCACACTAAAGTCATGTGCTCAATGTTTTAGCCTATTTGCAATGCCTTTCTCCCTTATTTGGGTGCCTGTGTCAGCACCTTCAATTGTAAAATATTCTTTGGAAGTTGTGCAAAATCATATATGAACCATCCATGATAGTGACCTGGTCAACTTACTGAGGCAAGTACTTTCCCTTGTATTTAAAAGTAAAGTCACCATAGTCCCACATGACCATAGGCTGTTTTCCCCTTTGAGGGGGAGAGCTGACTGGTGGTGATTTAACTCAAGGATCACCACACCTCAGGCGAGGGGCAAGGTTGAGAAGGCAGGGCCTTTACGAATAACCTCAGCTGGTACGGGAATTGAACCCACGCCGTTGGCCTCGCTCTGCATCATGAACCAGCTTCCCAGCCAACTGAGCTAAACCCAGTCCTCAATACATGTAAATATATATATGTATATTTATATGTAATAACATGTATATTTATTTATTTAGTGAAAGCAAATCCCCAAAGCCAAGTGATAGCCTCCTCATTTACTGAGTGTAAGCTGATAAGTCCACCACTCAGTCTGTAGAGAAGTCATCCTTGGTAATATGCAGCATTGTTTGTGTCTTTCCACACAAGTGGGTAAGGGGTTTGTACTGAGACCCCTTGGGTTGTGGTGATTGTCCCTTTAAGAGCAACACATCAGAATAAGGGTCACACTGCCTGTACGACCAATTGGGACTCAAGAGTGTGGAACCACCTCATGGTGAGAGAGGCTCCGAGGTGGGAACATTTTGGGAGCTAGTTACAGCAATGAGGATGCTGTACAATTCTTATTAATAACTACCTTTTGTGTTTATTAATGAAGTCTGTGAAAGTGCATCTTTACAGCGGTGCAGTTTGGTTGTTCAGGGGTCCCATTTTGTATTTATGTGTCACATCTCCAGCTTGCTGCTGCACACTTCAGCAGAAGATTGGTGGATGAAAGTTCTGCTTAAGGACGAAGCCCAGTGTGGAAGCCTAAACCCAGTTGTTTAGCAAACATCCTAAATCCTCAGCTGTCTGCCAATTCAGGTGGTAAATACATTTGGAATTGATTTCTTATTCAATCTGTCCCCCAAGTAAATGCTACTTTAACTTTCTATCCACCCCAGGTCAAACATATTTGTTTTAAATACTGATCCCTGCACTGTTGTTACGGTTAATTATTACATTTCTGGGAAGTGCAAAGATTGCAAGAATATGCAAGTATAAAAATTACCATGACAACCAAATACTGAATTATTCATGATTGAAGTTTTAAAATAGCATTAGGAATGCCAAGTGAGCCTCCTGAGACCACTGGCTGGTAATCACCAAAAGTAATTTTGAGGATCACTCTCAAAATACATTCTACAATGACTACTTCCTCTGCAAAGCCTATACCACAATATAGATTACATCCAAAAAAAGTAAGTTAAACAAAGGAACAAAGTAAAATGGTTACCAATGGGTTTATCAGCCAAGACGATCACATCCATTTTCTCCTCTTCTGGTTTAGTCACAACCATAGACGTGAGTGGCGTTACAAAACTGTACTTTAGCGAAAGTGCCAAGGCTCTGTCTGTTAGTTTTTTCATTTCCCCTCCAGTAGCTGAAATTCTGAAGAATGGAACAGATGGCATGGATTATGAACTATTTTCATCTGTTTGTTGCAGCAAAAGTCTTAAAATGTTAAATCTTGTTATGCCGTGCCTTCAAGTTGGCCACTGGGAATTCAAATATCTTTTTCAAAGTTAATAGTCTCTACAGGGATGATAACAATAGAAGTACATTTTAAACATTCATTCATGGAATGTAAGTGCCACTATGCCAGTGGCACTTACATTCCAGCATTTATTACCTTTCCCTAATTTTTTTTGAGAAGGTGGTAGTGAGCTTCCTTCTGAACTTTTGCAGTCCCTGAAACAGAGGTCCGCTTAGGAAAGGATTTCCAGGATTTTGACCTCGCGACAATATAAGAACAGCGATATAATTTCAAGTCAGGATGGTGTGTGCTTGATGGGGAACTTAGAGGCAGTGGTGCTTCTAGGTGGCAGATGTCAGGAGCCAGCTTCTGAATCATTAATCCAGGTCTTAACATAATAACTGTGCCCATAGCAGGAAATTTTGATAATGGTTAGGAAGACCAGTTTGTCTGACATTTCACTTTCCCAGCTACAGAGATGCTGAGGGGCTAATTGTGGTTCTCAACTGTTGACTTAGTTTGGCTAATTCACTACTTCTTCTTTTATGATCAAAGCTTATTGTGATGGAGTCTGGCGCCGGTATCTGGATTCCCGATTGGGCAGAGAATAGTCCGTTATCCGCTAAACGGAATCGTCGCCAGGTCTGTTATGGTGCTCCGTCGCCTGCCTGGTTTCCCGATGGCCCAACTGGGCTTCCACCCTGATCCTGTGTGACCATAAAAATAGCTCATGAGAACTATTTTGCTTGTTATTGTTGGGCAGGACACAACATTCACAAAACAAATGATATGCTCCGGTCGCCCCTTTTGCATATTACCAAGGAGTGACTTCTCTACAGACTGAGTGGTGGACTTATCAGCTTACACGGTTAGAGAAATAGAGGTTACCCTGAGCTAACAGATACGGGCAGAGCCAGAAAAATAAACAATCTGATTCATTGCTTTGAATTTCCAGCGAGCTGTCAATTGCAAAGTTTTAGCAGGTAATGGAGTGAGAATGTCAATGTAAACAATCCAATTCAAAGCATTCAGCCCCCTAGCCATACCAATACTTCAAATGGAAATGAAATTGACTATGTGAAAACCACTTCAAAAGTTTCCAACACTTAAAGGCGTAACATTCATCCTCATCTCAAGGACCCTTAAACTTGGCGTACTGACAGTTTAAAAAAGATTTAGGGGGCCAGATGAGAACATTTTCACTTTATTAAAGGGTGTGTATTATATAATGAGATGATGAGTGACTGTCTAAATGGTATAAGGGTACAGATAAGCACATTTTTACTTTATTATGGGAAAACTTTATATACTTAGTGACAGTTTAGTGGGTTTTAAAGGCTGCAGATGGGGAGAGCAGTCAAAGTGCCCCATTCCAGGGAAGATTTCCAGCCTGCAACTCCAGACCAGCCAAGACCCCTGACCCTCACCGCCCATGAAGGAGCTCCCTCAGCATGCTGGCATCAATTGTTGTGAAGGTACCTATCACCTTGCCCCCCTTAAGAAGGAATGCTGCCAGGTTGGCACTGCCAAGCGGTGTTACTGGCAAGGGGAATGGGTGGGCGAGGAGGGACTGAATGGGAGCTTGGGGTGCTGAATGGGGGCAGGCGAAAGGGTGGTTCTGAGGGAGGTGATTAGGGAGGGATGGTGCCCCTGCCTGCAATCCAGGTTGGGAGGGAGGGGGGGGGGGGGGGTGAGTACTGTAGCAGCTAACGAAGATCGTAGGACTCTTTAAAAAGGGTCTCAGAGGTGTGGGACCTGTCTGGGAGATTAGGTCCCACCTCATTCAGTTGTAGCACGGATCCATGAAAACCCAATACGCAAAAAGAAAGTTTCCCAGTGCCATGGAATGGGCTCCTACCACCAATGGAAACCTGCCCCAATTCGCCACTGGTGGGAGCACTTAGACTCTCAAACGGAGAGTCCCGGCCGTTATTTATGGAAAACTGCTCAGAATTCTATTCAAATATGAACTCAGCCTGTTTTTCATGCAACTCCTCAATAAAATACACTGCAGGAACTCGCCAAGGTTCCTTCGGCAGCACCATTCAAATCCATTGCCACTTCCATCTAGAAGGACAAGAGCAACAGATACGCGGGAACACCACCACCTGGAGGATCCCCTCCATTCACTCACCACCCGACTTGGAAATATATTGACGCTCCTTCACTGTCACTGGGTCAAAATACTGGAACTCCCTCCCTAACAGCACTGTGGGTGTACCTACAGCTCGGGGACTGCAGCGGTTCAAGAAGGCAACTCACCACCATCTTCCGAAGGGCAACTAGGAATGGGCAATAAATGCTGGCCTAACCAGTGACGCGCACAACCCGTAAATGAAGTTTTTTTAATCAGTGGCGCAATTTTGAGAAAGCAAGAAATCCAAACTTTACCTTTGTTTCAATAGCTGTTTAATAGTCAAGTATGCCCACAGTCTCTCAGTGAAGTCTCCAAAAATATATTGCTGATATTGAAGAATGTTCTCTGCCTCTGACACATTGACTTTACCTTCAAGAGATAAATCAGTGTTGGCCTGCAAGGGAATTACAGCATCAAAACTGGTGACATTAAAGATTTCAATCTGGCTCCATAGAAACAAATCATTCTGTTCACGGGAAGACATCTTAATTTACACAAAATCAACTGTGGCATGTTGTAAGGGAAAAAGAAAACTGAACGTAGTAACTTCATAATCAGAATAAATCGTATTATTCATGTACTGGCTGCCAACATGGTATGGCCACTAGCATAAAATCAAGGGTCCAACCCTACGTCAGAACCTGAGCGCATTGAATCATAGAAACCCTACAGTGCAGAAGCAGGCCATTCGGCCCATCAAATCTGCACCAACCCTTCTAAAGCCTATCCTACCTAGGTCCAATCCCACGCAGACACAGGGAGAATGTGCAAACACCACACAGACAGTTACACAGGGTCGGAATCGAACTCGGGTCCCTGGCGCAGTGAGGCAGTAGTGCTAACCACGTGCCACAGTGCTGCCCATAATTTAGACTGATGCATTGGTGTACCCCAAAGAATATTGAAAACTGATCACCTCAGCCATTGAAAGCATACTAGAAGGGTGCACTTACCTCAGCAAAATAACTTTCTTTTATATATTCCTTTCACATAATCATGTGTCCTAAGATGCTTCACATGCGCGTTAAAAAGCAAAGATTTGTCATTAAGCCCCACAAGGCAATGATTTTTTGAAAATATTTATATTCAAATTTTCTAAATTTTTACAAAAAATAAACACACACCCAACCAAAATGCAACCCCCCAAACTATGCCCCCACCCCACCCCTTGACAGCAACCAGATTCCCAAAGTGTAAGATCTCTTGTGGAACCTCCTCATTTGGCCCCCTTAGAGCTAATTTTCACCTTCTCTAAATGCAGGAACTCCATTAGATACCCCAGCTATGCCTAGGTACAGGGGGTTGAAGCTGACCTCCACCCCAACAGGACCCGCCTGTGAAAATTCAATGAGGTGAAGGCTAAGACATCCACACCTGCCTGCAACCCCGGCAGGTCTGACACACCAAATATGGCCTCCAGAGGACCAGACTCCAAATCCAGGATCGCCAACATGGAAGACAACCCCCAAAATTTCTCCAACTTCGGGTAGGACCACAACATATGGACATGATTGGCTGGGCCCCTCCCACACCACCCGCAGTTATCCTCCACCCCCTCAAACAGCCAGCTCATCCTCGCCTTTGTTAAGTGCGCCCTGTGCACCACTTTTAGTTGAATCAACCCCAGCCTCGTGCATGAGGTTGAGGCATTAACCCTCTGCAGCACTCACACCATAATCCGTCCTCCAATACCAGCCCCAGCTCCTCCTCCCAATTGGCCTTAATCTCTTCCATGGACACATGATCAAACCGTGAAATGCCAAAATGACCTCACCCTCCAGCTCCAAAAACAAATCCTTCATCTCCTGCATCCCTCTCTCTCTCCTCCCATCCCTGGAACCTCGCATCCATCATTCCTTGCTCCATGCCCATGGTTCCCTCTGATTGGCATCACCCTTGAGTGCTGTCGCTATTGCCTCCAAATCTTCAATGTGGCTACCACCATAGGACTCCCTGAATACTTCCCTTGGGTGAATGGTGGCGGCGGCGTTGCCAGAGTCCGCAATCCTGTAGAGTCTGGGGCTTTAAGTATGTTCAAGACTGAGGTGGACAGATTTTTAATCAGTCAGGAAATTTAGGGTTATTGGGATAAGGGGGGGGAAAGTGGAGTTGAGGATTATATCAGATCAGCCATGATCTCATTGAATGGTGGAGCAGACTCGATGGGCCGAGTTGCCTACTTCTGCTCTGACGTCTTCTGTTTTTTTGGGAATAGGGATAGGGGAGCAGGAGATGGGTATGATGGACAAGATGAGTTCAGAGATGGCATCAAGGGAGACACAAGAAAAAATAGAGAATAATACAAGTGCTGTTTTGGTCAATGGCTAGGAGAAAGGAAGGAAGTAGCAGAGATTGCTGATCAAATGGTCTCAATCTTTGTTATAAAGAAGTCCATAGGCTCTGCCCTAATTGTTGGAGATAAGAATGGAGGAGACAGGAGAGAGGGTTTTAAGAAGTCTGAGAAAAGGAACAGGAGTTTATTTTTTCACTCCAGAAGTGTGAACAGTTTTTGGAGATGACAGCAGGACCTGACAGTGCTTTGTGGCTTCAGCCAGGCCTGGTGGTGAATGGCTAAAGCAGCTCACTGTTTTTTCAAGTCTGAGTCTCTTGAACTTTAGGGACCGGAGATGAAGACTTAATCAAGGGGAATGGTAAGAATGCGGGAGAAGAATGGCTTTCATGGGATCTAGGGCATTAAAGTTGGAGGTAAGAACGTGGTTGAGCAAATGAGAAGTTGTTGAAATGTTATGATGACAGGACGGGCAAAGGCTAGATAACTGGAATTTTGAAAGTGCAATTGTAAGTGATTTTTGTTTCCAAGGGAAGACACAGAAGAAGATTAATTTGGGACCTATAAAATAGGACCATAAAATGTGGGTGGAGAATGTTAGAAAGAATTGATCTGCGATGACCTTATCTTAACTGGAAATACTGAGACCCCATGAGATGGCAAGGGATGGCTGTAAAGATAAGCTGTAGAGTTATAATGGAGGGAGAGATCAAGGGAGGAAAGGAGGGCAGTGAACTGAGGGGAGAGACAGCATGGTGAGCTGTAATGATTGTCACCAAGGATACAAAGTTGCTCAGTGCCGAAGCAAAGCAGCGGAACAAGGTAAGATGCTCAAAGGCGGAATAGTGTCAGAGGAGTAAGGGACAGGCCAAGGCTTGATTTGGTGATAACAGACATGGTCTTGTTGAGACAAGTCATGGACGGTATAGCCAGGCAGGGGGCTTCATTGAAGGGGAAGTGTCATCACCCCACATCCAGGTTTCCATTAAGGCCACAATGCCAATGCAATTATTCATGACAAGCTCCATAGATGGCAAGTGCCTTGTTCACAAGTGAATGGGCAATCTGGAGGGAGATACAGTGTGCCACAGTAATAGCTAATTTGCTGGGAAAGCCCATGGGGTCAGCAAAGAAGGGATGAATTGGGAAAGTAGCATTTGGAAAGATTATCCCCCAGTGCGCGCATTGGGTGGCAAAATTGATGGGAAAGTAGGATGGAGCAGTTGGCATTGCTGCTCGTAACGAAGCAGCACTGAGTACCTCAGTGGGCCTTCCAAAAGAATACCAACATAAGCAGAGAGAGAAATGTAAATTGATCTAAGAAAGAGTTAAGCTTGAGGATGTGGCAGGAGAGCAGGAGGATGAAGGGCCACTGAAAGGTTGGAATTGGGATGTGTGAGGGCAGGGTATATGAGGGGAGAGAAATAAAGAGGTTTGACAAAAGGAAATATGGGTTTGGAGGGCTGAAGAGAACGGAAGTTAAAGAAATGGAGGTAAAAAATAAACAATAGGACTGAAGCAGGAACCAAATACACATGCAAATAGACACAAGGAAAATAGGTCATCTGTGCAAGAAATCGGTGCATTTATCTACCCCAAAACACAGACACCACAGTCGGGATTCTCTAAAATCGCGGCTAAGCATTGATGCCGGCGTAAACACCGGAATGTTTCACACCAGCGTCAACGGGCCTCCTGGCCCAGTGATTCCGTGGCTAATAGGGGGCCAGCATGATACCGGAGTGCTGCACGCAGCGCTGGTGCCGATACGTAGCCCTGCACTGCTGACCACTGGTCCGCGAGGCCCCCCCCCCTCCGGCCGGAGTCTGATCCCCCCCAGGTCTGACCCCACCAGGATGCCCACCAGGATTCTGATCCCACCAGGACAGTCACCGCGGCCGCGTTAGAACCACGCTGGCAGGAACTCGGCTGGTCAACCACGGAGAATTGCCGCCGGGTCCTCTTTCAACGGCCCCCAACCGGCGGCGCGTCAACCGCGCGCGCAGCTGGTGGTGATTCTCCGGTCACCGGTCAAATAATTGCAGAATACTGGAGATGCTGAGATCTGAAATAAAAACAGGAAGTGCTGAGAAATCTCAGCTTGTCCTGCAATATCTGTGGAAAGAGGAGCAGAGGTAATGTATTGAGTCCACTATTACTCTTCTGGGTGTGTATAGCGGGGTGTTTCTCAGCAGCTGCAGCACCGAGAAGCACCTCATTATTCTACGGCACATTGCTGTTTTTCTGACCTCAGGGAGGTTTATCTTGGCCGAGGCCGCACTTGGAGCAATTTTCTAGGAAAGGCTCCTCGCAGATCAGGGCGCCATTTGGAAGACTGCTCTGAACTTTCACCACCCCAATTTTCGACCCCCCTCCGTCCTCCATCCAACTTCAGATAGGCCTCCAGGAACACCCTCTCATCCTCCACCTACCTGGTAAGGTCCCCCAGACCAAATCACTGGACTTGCCAATCTGGCCACACTGACACTTGCCACCCTGGCATATTTAAAAGTATGCAGATCTGGATCATGCCCAGAGAGGGCGGCATCGAGATCACAACGTCTCGTGAAATTTCGTCAAATCTCGCGAGGCCTCTCTCGAGATTCAATGGCCCCAACACCAAGTCGGGCGTGACAAGGCCTTTAAATCCGCCCTCTGTTTCTCTCCACAGGTGCTACCGGGCCTGTCGAGTTTTTTTCAACACTTTCTGTTCTAACATTGCATTTCAAAGTTCTTCATTCTATCTAAAGCACTTCCGAGAACTTGAAAAGCTGCTATCAAAATGCTTCCTTTCAATTTGGTCAGCATCTGAAAAAGTCATAAAAACTGAAAAAGTCACAAGAACTTACATTTATATGGCAAGCCAAGGTGGAAAGACACTCCAAGGTGCAGCACATGAAGATTAGATCCCAATGTGAACTTGGTAAGAAGGGTTAAGAAAGATGGCCATTGGTGATTAAAGAGGTCTGAATAAAGGAGGAATGGCAGAGGATGTGATGAAGTTCACCTGCTAGATTTTAACCCATTTAAATCTGTCACCTTGCCTTTGTTTTTTTTAAATTTAGAGTATCCAATTATTTTTTTCAAATTAAGGGGCAATTTAGCGTGGCCAATCTACCTAACATGCACATCTTTGGGCTGTGGGGGTGAAACCCACGCAAACACGGGGAGAATGTGCAAACTCCACATGGACAGTGACCCAGAGCCGGGATCGAACCTGGGACCTGAGCACCGTGAGGCAGCAGGGCTAACCCACTGCGTCGCCGTGCTGCCCCACCTTGCCTTTGTTGGCAGCAGACGTGACTGTAAATTAGATGACAGTGGTTCAAGATGATAGTGGGACTCCATGATATTCTCCATTGTTATACCTTGTCTTGGGCTCGACACTTACTTAATTCTGGGCATGTATGCTCCTTCCTCTTTCCCTTCCATCATCTGGGGCAGAACTGCCAGGTGCCTCGGCTCTAATTCCTAGGATACCCTCTTTGTATCCTTCTGTATCACTTGCAGCATGGTAGCACAGTGGTTAACACAGTTGCTTCACAGCTCCAGGGTCTCAGGTTCGATTCCCAGCTTGGGTCAGTGCCTGTGTGGAGTCTGCACGTTCTCCCTGTGTGTGCGTGGGTTTCCTCTGGGTGCTCCGGTTTCCTCTCACAGTCCAAACATGTGCAGGTTAGGTGGATTGGCCAGGCTAAATTGTCCTTAGTGTCCAAAAAAGCTTAGGTGGGGTTACTGGGTTACAGGGCTAAAGGGGATAGGGTGGACGGCATGGGGCTTAAGTGGGGCTTTCTAAGGGCAGGTGCAGACTCAATGGGCTGAATGGCCTCCTTCTGACTGTAAATTCTATGAAACACGCTTCCAAACCCAACCCTGCTGAAGAGATCCACCATGCGGATTTAGTGAAGTCTTTCGACACTAAAACTCTGTAGAAATTTGAGTTAAACTTCTTGGATGCAAACAAGAATCTTTTATTGCCTCTATTTGATTACAATTAGGAGAAGCATAAATCTATTCCCAATAAAGTCCGGCTAGCAAAAGGACTTAATAAGAAGTAACTTATACACAATTTAACTTTCAAAATAATATAGAAATGGTTTCTTGCATACGGCAAAACAGCTTGCATTTACTTCAAGAGTTAGAGTGGAAAAGTGAAAATATGAAAATAGAGATAGCGAATAGTTAGGTCAAAGTATAGAATGATCCCGGAATAAAGATGGCCGTGCGGACCATCGTGTTTAAAGATAATTTTATCAGTCTGAAGCCATCTGTCTACACCTCTATGTCGTCCTAATTGGTTTGGGTGAGAATCAAATACATTTGATTCGATGGTTAACTGTCAATCCTTAATGTGCAACTTAAGTTCTGAATGTTTCATGTTTGAATATTTGTGTATGCTATGGAATGCGATTTTGTGCTTTTATCAAGACTGGTTTTTACTGGTTTTTTGCTGACTTTGTTTTATCCACATTCTGGACAATGGTGCCTTCATATTGCTGTGGTGCTTACTTGGCCTTGATCTCAATTACTGGTACAGCTTATTTCTTAATGTCAAACTGACTTTGAAAATATGTTCATCAGAACAATAGCTTTTCCATCTTGCTTAGTGAAAATTTAGTTTTTATCTCCAATTAGTTTATGCATGTGTCAGGCTTTTGTGCTTCTGTTGAAGTTATGTGTTTTGTCATGGTCTAACTGAAATCCTTATTTTAATATGGGTATTAAAACTGGGCTTTAGTATTTATATTAAAATAGCCTTTTTACCTATCTGAAAATAGTTGATTCCCTTCACCTGCTTTTCGTCACCTTTTCCAATCCGTCCGCTTAAGCATCATGTTAATTTTGACTCTGCAATGAAATCCGTGAGCCATTTTCTATGTTAAAAGTATTATATAGATGGAAGCACTTTGTTATTAATGGCACTATTTAAGAAGGAACTGGGAACTGTATGTCCTACACCACCCTGCCAACCCTCAACCCAACCCAACCAAAACCACAGCAAACATGAATAATGCCTCACATTTCTGTTCATCAAATCTTGTGCACATTTACCACGTAAGATGGGTTCCTGCAGTCCCAAAGAGAGTAATTGTCACTGTATTATGCTTTGCGATGTTCTGAGAGAGTTATAAATTGTCATGTGAAGTTTGAGCCTTGCTGCCGGCCAGCTTGGCGCAGCTCTTGTGTAAAGTATAAACAAGTGTTTTCGAAGCGGAACTGATATTCTAGAGCAATTTCGATCTGTATGCTCTAAAGCTGTCTTTTCCCCCCCCCCCCCAAGTGAAGATGCTATGCTACAGAGTTAAAGAGTACGTGTGAGGAATTCAGGTACTTACAGTGCGAGCTCTAATTTCTACCATGAATACATCTAGACTGTTGTTCGATATCTTGCCAGCTACCACAATTTCAGATCCATCGTAATACTGTCTAAAATTGACCTCTGTTAATTCTGAAATGGCATTTTCCTGATATTGCAGCTCAACATCCAAAAGCAAGGGATTTGCCACTTCATTATAAAAGCCCTGTAGGAAAACAAATAATTACAGACATTTACACAAACTGAAGGTTTCAAGCATTTTTTAAAAGCTATTTCATTAAAACCTAATTAAATGAATCATTAACATAGCAACAGGCAACGCTGATCAGCCGATCAGATACAGCATTGGCCAAACGTTACATTTCCCTCTTACGTGCAAAGTGTCTCCTAACAAAATTAATCCTGATGTGCAGACAGGGGCTTTTCACAGTAACTTCATTGAAGCCTACTCGTGACAATAAGCGATTTTCATTTCATGTAAAAATTTCATATGCTTCTAATTGGTTATTATATGCTAGCGATATGGCAAATGGAATGTTGCCGTTTACTGAAAGGAGAATGGAACATAACAGTAAGGATACTTTGATACTCTTGTACAAGGCCTTGGTGAGGCCTCAAAAATAGTATTGGGTAGAGTTTTGGTCTCCTTATTTAAGAAACAATATAAATACGATAGATGCAGTTCAGAAAAGGGTCACTCGACTGATACCTTAAATCGAGGAGTTATCTTACGAGGAAAGATTGGGAGACTGGGCCTGTACCCCTAGAAGAATGAAAGATGATCTAATTGAAACATAAGATACTGAGCGGACTTGATAGAATGGATGCTGAGAGGATGTTTTCCCTTGTGGGAGAGACTAGACCTAGATGACACCGTTTAAATATAAGGGGTCTTATATTTAAACATGGGGGTAATGCCTCAACTAATCAGAGTCCAGTTGCCAACCAATCAACAATCCCCTTATATCGGTATTCTTGCAAAGTGCAATGAGTGCGACAAAAAACTTTGATCCGTCTCTTTTGTCAGCGATCCTTAAGAGTTATGTAAAATTGAAAAAAATATTTTGCTATGCATCTGCCTTGCAATCAAACCAGAGGACTCCACTGTAAGATAATGATTTTGCCACAGATGGGGATTAGAGGCTTTGAAATGGATAAAGTGGATGGGGTGCGTATAGTGATTTGAAGTTGCCTATTATGTTATGCACCTCCCAACCCACAAACATTCCTTTACATAATTGAGCACTTCAACAGAATATTAATTGTGTCAAGAATTAAATATAGCAGTAAACAATCTTAGTTGGCTTCCCAAAATTTGAACCCCCCCTTCTCATATTTTCACTCAATAATCTATCAGCTTTATATTGGACAAGGGTGATTATTCCAGTATTTCTATTTATCAAAATTCTCATCTTCATATTCAGCTGGTGCAAATATGTTTAATTCCTATTGAATGTTGCTCCACCCATTCAATGTTATGTGTCAAAAATTCTTCTTCTCATCATCAGTCTAGTTTCCCTCCATCTATCCGCCTCCTGAGATCTCTCTAGTTTTAAATGATCATTCGGAGCCTGCATTCAAGAGTGAAAGTTAGTATTGAAATATTATTTAAATATCATGGTAGATTGAAGCAAATGCTGATGGCGATGTACCATACTATGTTTCAGATAGGTTTGTCTGCACCTTTGGAAAAATACTTTTTTCTGACAGAAATTATCCAAGGAAGGTTATAGTCCATAGACAAGTTGGCTTTCCTCTGTTAACCACAAAGAAAGCCATACATATGGTATGTAAAAATCAACCATTTCTGGTCTATGTAGAATCCTTAGCCAACTGAAAGTTAAAAAGAGACAATACGCCTCGTAGATTGAAGGCTAGGATAATTTCATTTCTGATACCTCTAAATTCTGCTTTCCTGAGGCCATTATGTGGGTAACTGAGGTCATGGATATTTATCGGCTTGGTACTTCACATTAGTCAAAGTGAACCTTGACCACAAGTAGCAGCAGTCTATACACACCCGGTGCAATTACAGTCTAACCCAATCCTATCCTCTTTCAGTAATAAACTGGAATTGAGTTAAATGAAGTGATGCTGGAGTACACAACACTGGCCCATAACTTCTTGGTTCCCCAGTGTCGCATTTTGGGGGGTATCCCTATGATGCATTAGGAATCCCTCTAGGAAGTTCCCATGGAAGGGTTTAGCTAGCAATTGCCCAGAAGAGCTAACTTTGTTTGGATAATTGCGCTGGGCTGGGAACCATCACACCAAAGCGATTTAAATGGCTAACTTCAAATGGTTCTGCCAGTTTCACTCTGATAGTTACTCTGGAAACATTAAAGGGGAAAAATGACTTCTAAATCCAGAGTAGCAATTTAAATTCCCAAAGCCAGCCTCGCACGGGACATCCCGCACAAACACAACACCCAGGGGCCCCACCACCACCCCTGCACCCAACAATGTCCCCCCAGCCCCGGCCACCGCCCCAACCTGACCCCTCCTCTCCCAACCTGATCCGACCCCACCCAGCCTGACCTGCACCCCCAACCCCCTGACACCCCTTCCCACACCTCCCACCCCCCGCCGCAACATGACCCGACCACATCCCAACATGACCTAACACCGCCCCCTTCCCCAGCTCATCACCCCTCCACACCACCCACACCAGCCCGACCCCCCCCTCCCAGTGCAACCCGGTGTCAACACCTCCGTCCTGACTGACCCCCCCCCCTCCTGGACTGATCTACCTCCCGAGCTAACCCACTCTCGAACTGACCTTCCTCCTGAACTGACCCCGCTCCCACCCGATTGGCCCCCTTCCCTCCCAGACTAAACTCCCTCCCTCCCTACTGACCGCCCTCCCAGATCTGTGTTTGACCAGCCCCCCAACTCATTCCCTAAACTTTATAACTTAGCTGCTCAGCTGTAAATTGTCCCTTTAAACCTCCCCATTACAGCAGTTACTGCCATAAAAAGGGGGAGTGACTCATCGCCCTGCTTCCAGTTAGTCCACGGCGATCTGCCGGAGGTGCACTTCACTGTTTCTGTCTCACATTCCTCCTAAATGAGGAATGGTGGTCGAGCCGGGGGTTTGGGAATTACAGCGCAGGTAAGCCTGGAGAGAGTGACAATGCCAGGGAGATTGCCACTCTGCAGAAGTTAATGTGATCAATGAAATATTTGTAGGTTTTGATCACTTCAGTGTTTCCATTTATTTCTATGTGAATCTCTACAGCAGGCAAAATGTTGCCAATTCTCCACAATATTCTATTTCCGACAAGCATTAATTCTACCTCTCCTCCTTATAGTCTAATATAGCAAAGGCAAATGGCACCAACGTTTCCTATTCCCCCATGAGTGAGGGTTCCAGGGATGAGAAACTTCAGTTATGAGGATAGATTGGAGAGGTTAGGATGTTCTCCTCCGAGATAAGCAAGTTAAGAGAAGATTTGATTAGAGATGTTACAAACCATGACTTGGCTGGAGAGGGCACAGCTTGTATGTGATTTGCAAATGCGATGTGAGAAAAAACGTTTTCACATAGCGAGTGGTTCGGGTCTGGAATGCACTGCCCAGGACGTGGTGGATGCAGATTTAATTGAAGCATTTATGAGGGCATTAGGTGATTAGTGAATAGACACAATGCGTGAGGATAGGGGGGATAAGGCAGGAGAATGACATTAAGTCATGATGGTCATTTTGAGAGCCGGTGCAGATAGGATGGACCGAACGGCCTCCTTCTGCACCGTAACAATTCTGTCATTCTGTGGTTATATTGGAATCTGGTTCTGAATTCGTGAATTAATCTTTATTGATTATTATTTAATGAATCATCTGCTTACCTGGAGCTGCAAGGCTGCATCAGAATCGTCATAAATAAGTCGAGCCACACCACCATTATCAAGTGCCATTTTTTCCAGGAAACTGTAATCAACATCAAAACCAAAACCAAGGCAGTACAAGTTGTACCTCGCACGTATGGCATTTTTAACGTTGGTCTGGATTTTTGCTGGGTCTTTCTCTCCTGTGACATAAGTGAATAAACTTATTCTATTTGGCAACCCTTTTAATGAGCTTTCTTCCAGGTTTTAGCTCTTCATTAGCAATGTCCAGTTTCATTCAGGGAGAAAGGTTAGATAACTTCCTTTTATCAACTCTCTTTTATTAACTCCATTATGTTACCATTTGCAAGAGGATAATACAGTGCGTTAATGTAAGTCATCTTCCACATTCCCTTCACTATTTTTGGGGAAGCAGCCAATGTCCAAGAACAGAGACTCATATCACCTGGTGCAAAACTTCATCCTAATACTGAATGTGATTATCACCAAATCAATACTGATATCGTTCTGATTATTATAGTTAGGCAACTACTGGTTCACATTCACCTTTCCTCAAATAAAAATGTTAATCAGCTTTAATAAGATAAATTCCAAATTTATGGCCAGTATATATTTCCATTTTCCTATTTTAAAAATGCACGTTATAAGAGTAAATACTTTATAATATTTGACAATTTTAGTTATTTCAACAGTTTTATAATGAGAATGTTTTTTTAACTAACCCACGTTTGGATCACCATCGGTTAAGAGGATTATCATGGAGGCACTTCTCTCAGGCAGTTGCTTTTGTTTGTGACCTGTGTCCAGAAGACTTACAGCTAGCAGCAGAGCATCATTTATATTGGTTTCTGCAATGAAAGGAAGGATTAGTGTTTTAAGCTTACATTTAGAAATGGATACTTTATACAAGGACAATAGATAGGACGAATTTTCCTCTGTGCTATATATAGTCTCATGATCCTCTACAGAATTACTGTTTGTGAGTGGAATTATAAGTCATTTATAAGGGCCATGCATTGTAATGCAAAATGTAGCATGTATTATTCTGCTGCTAAAGTGATTTACATCTCTTCAAGGTCACAAACCCTGACTGTTCTTAAGTAAACATTGGATGATCAGGGGCTGGTTTAGCACACTGGGCTAAATCGCTGGCTTTTAAAGCAGACCAAGGCAGGCCAGCAGCACAGTTCAATTCCCGTACCAGCCTCCCTGAACAGGTGCCTTTGTTCACTGCCTTTGTTCGCTATGTTTTCAGTCCTACTATTGCAAGAGTGAGAGAGGAAATGGCTTAGCATTTTTCTAATTTCATTCTGATCAATATTTGAGAATAACTGACTCAAAATGTAAATACAACTTAACAACAGAGAACTGAACTCATTAGAATGTATTCATTCATTCATTAACAGGATGTGGGCCAGCAATTATTGTGTACCTTTAATTGCCCTTGAGAAGGTGGATGAATTCTGATTCCTGCACAAAATTTCAAATACACCAAACTGCCCTGCATTTGTTAACATTATATCTAATTGAGGAAACATAACTTGAAAATGCATTACATTGACCCAAACACAATGTCATTTTCAATTATTCATGCTTTTATCACTTAGCATGTGAAGTATAATCAGTCTGAGCACTGAGTCATCCCATTCACAGTAATAACTCTGCTTTTTGTAAATAGTTTTCAATTATATTCATCGGTGATTAAATGTGGTACTAATATAATAAAACTGACAGCATTCCCTTCACCATCCTGATCCCATCCACAATCAGTCTGCAGAAAGTCAAGCATTTTTGGGAAGATAATTTTTACGGGTTAGCTGCACAGATAAAGAAAAAACCCACATTTATTTACCATCTCGACATGTCCTGCATTAATCCAAAGCACTTTACAGACAATGGATTACTTTTGCAGTGCAGTCATTGTTGTTATGCTGGCAAATGTAGCTTATTGTACATCAGAGTGTGGCAAACAGCAAATGATAAATGGTCAACGAATCTGTTTTGGGTGTTTTTAAGGTCAATTTCTTGGCCCGGACACCTGTGCAATTGCCTGCTATTTTGTTAATAGTATCATGAAATCCTTTGCATTCACCCAAGCAGTCAGAACGCATCTCTGTTTAAAATCTCATTAATCTGTCAAAAACATTACGGGCACAATTCAATGGACTTGAGTTGAAGCCTCTAACGCTGAGAAACAGCCCGCTATTCAACGCCACTTTGCCGTTTTGTTTGGCCTCCGGGAGATTCTCTCCGCCGAGGCCACACTTAAGAGGGCTTGCCAGCTGGAAAGGCTCTTCACAGATTGGGGTGCCATTTTGGAAGGCTGCCCCGATCTTTCCCCTCCCCCTTCCTTTCAGATCTCCCCAGTGGGAGTGCCACCCTGTCCTGTCCCCAACCACCTGGGGGTCTCTGATGGCCTGGGTGAGTCCCGCAGGTGCATTACGAACTGGTCCACGTTTGTGTGGACCAGTACTAAATGGCACCCTGGTGAGGCCTCCCAGGCGCGGCCGTTGAGTACCAGGGCCCGGGTGAATCCGACATCCAGGTATTTAAGCAAACAATTATTCTTATCTAAATAGTCAGATCTGGATCTCACCCAGCACGGGCAAGGTCAAGATCGTGATGATTTGAGAGATTCCGTTGAATCTCGTGAGACTTTTCGAGCGTAGCGGATCTCGCGAGAGGTCTGTCACGAGATTCAGCGGCCTTGTCCCGACACCAAGTCTGGCACCACGAGGCCAGTGAATTACGCCCTACATTGGAAAGTACTTCCGTTTGAAATTTATGACGACATTAGGAACTCATTCTACCTGCACTAATGGTGACTTATTCTTACTTGCATCTCTACTTGCTGTTTGCCATGAGTACAAACGATCTCCTTACCTGCTCCCAGTTGTAAGTAGATGATATATCTTTTTGCTTGCAATAGATTTTCTGGAGTTGCCTGAACTAATGAATCCCTCCACTTTTCAACGGTGGAATCAAAACTGATAATTGTAAAATGATCCTTTACGTTCATATCTCCTAAGATTCTAAGAATAGCTAACTTTGTCTGTAAATGAGAAAATAATATTTTTGTTACTGCCTCAGGTTAAGGATGTTCCTCTCTCCACTTTTCTTTCTGCAATGGCGGACAACATTCCACGTGTGAAGCGGCAGAGGCAAACCTGACCAATGCAGCTCAAGAGGTTTCATCATCCAACTTTCCTCCCCCTGTTCTGTTGCAGAGGCAAGGAGTAGGAGAGAAGAATTTGAAAGCCACACTGCTGAAGATCAATATTTGCGCTGAAGCTAGGCAACTTCAGTTCTCAGCTGTGTGATCCGGTGTCAGAAATTTATATGACTCAATTTAAACTTGAGCCTGGATTTTGCCATGTCAATAATGATAACGTATTCAGCATTCGCTCTTACTGTATGCATTATGATACCCATAGAGAATGAAAACATTTTAGAAGATATTTGAATTTCCAATTTCTGACTTGAGAAGGATAATGCCACAAGATTTTTACTGTAACTTTTAAGACTTTTACTGTAACAAACAAGTTAAAAACAACATTTACTGGCCAGCGTTTTACATTGTTTGTGCAGCCACACTCCCAACCTGGCATTGTGCACTCGTGCAATATTTTGCTCAGCGGGCGTAACCAGCAGTCGGAAGTGCACCCACCAACAATGAAGCCGGCAAATAAGCCCATTCAGGAATTTCTTGAAAGCGATTTTATGTGGCCCGTCCACTCTTACAGTTGATGGGCAGGTCAATCAGCCAGGCAACCTTCATTTTTTGTACAACCTCAATCCAGGGAGGGATTAAATGTCTGAGGTGAAATATAATTTAAAGAAAGATGTTTGTGGGTGTTGCTTTTTGAGTTTTGCTATCCGGTGCTTGAATATGCTGCATAGACAGTTTGCTGCAGCTGTCTGCCTCCAAGGTGCTCGTTAGATGCTCCCGCCCATGGGACTTCCGGTGGCGGCCATGGAGGAGTAGGTCGCACATTTGATAGCTCCCACCTGTGATGGACTTTTGGACCTTTTTCTCCAGGTTTTTTCCGGATTTTATTGGATGAATCGGTGAGGAGTGAGACGGTGAGGAGAAGTCCCCCTCCAGTGCATGGAGAATTGGACCAGAATTGGCCGTGTGAGAAGACAAAGTTTTACAAGAAAGGCGGGAGCAGAGCCGGCAACGTGGGAAGACATGGCGGAGAAGCAGGGCCGCGGGAAGATGGCACAGTGGTCGATGGAGCAGCTGGTGAAGCTTTTTGAGGAATGCTTCACCAAGCTTAAGAAGGACACGCTGGGCCCGATCAAGGCTTCGATTGGTCAGGTGGTGCAGAATCAAGAGATCTATGGACGTGCGATCCAGGATGTGGAGAAAAAGGTGTCCGAGCGTGAGGAATACATAACCGTGTTGGAGACCAAGGCGGAGATGATGAATGACCGCCAGACAAGAATGCAGGAGAAGCTGGAGGACTTAGCGAACAGGTCCAGGAGGCAGAACCTGAGAATCGTTGGCTTCCCTGAAGGCAGTGAGGGATCGGATGCGAGGGCCTATGTGACGAACATGTTGGAGAGGTTGATGGGGCTGAGGCGTTCCCTCGGCCCCTGGATGTGGATAGATCGCATAGTGCCCTCGCGAAGAAGCCCCGAGCGAACAAGCTGCCGAGGGTGATGGTGGTACGCTTTCACCGATTCCTGGACAAGGAACATATTCTGCGGTGGGCCAGGAAACAATGGAGCAACAGGTGGGAGAATTGTGAGCTGCGCATTTATCAAGACCTGGGCGCGGATTTGGCCAAGAGGCGAGCTGGGTTTAATCGGGCAAAATCGTCCATCTTTAAGAAGGGGGTGAAGATTGGGATGCTGTACCCAGCGCGTCTGTGGGTCACATATAAGGACCGGGAATTCTACTTTGTAACACCGGACGATGCATTGACTTTCATCAGGGAAAAAAGACTGGATGTGAACTAAAGAAACTGGAACCTTGGGGGGGGTATTGCAATGGCGATTTGTTGATAATCACTTTTGTGCTGGTCTAAATAAGTAATGTTATGTGCAATATGGGGCTGTTTCAAGGTCTAAAGTTAACGTTGTTTTACTGGGAGCTGGGTGGAGGGAGGGGGGGGTTTCTGTGGTTGTTTTTCCACTGTTTTTTCTACTATTGATTGGGGAATGTGATGCTTTGAATATGTATGTCCAAGGATGGGAGTAGGAGAGAGAACAATGGGGAGACAATCCGTTTGGAGCCATGGGTGGGAGCTATCAGGTCAGCTAGGTCAGCTGGCTCACGGAGCAGGTGACAATCTTGAGCTTGATATGGGGGGGTTGGGTTTCTGGTGCTGTTACCGAGGGGGGGAAGGAGGAGGGGGGGGGGGGGGGAGAGCTGCTTTGCTGACAGGGGAGGAACTGCAACTTGGGGACAAGTGGGAGGTCGGGGACGGCTGATGCCCGAGGGCGGGCTCGAGGAGGCCGGGGACGCGAGCTGGAGGCTGGCCTAAAAAGGGTGATGGCTAGTTGGCAGAGGGGGGGGGGGGGGGGGGCGGGGGGGGGGGGGGGGGCGTCGAGTCCCCCAACCAGGCTGATTACATGGACCGTTAGAGGGCTGAATGGGCCGGTCAAGAGGGCTTGCGTGTTCGTGCATCTGAGGGGGCTGAAGGCGGACGTGGCAATGTTACAAGAGACACACCTAAAGGTTACAGACCAGACTAGATTGAGGAAGGGTAGGGTTGGCTAGGTGTTTCACTCAGGGCTGGACTCAAAGACCAGGGGGTTAGCGATTCTGATTAATAAACGGGTGGCATTTGAGGCAGGGAGAATCATGGCAGACATGGGGGGGCGGGTACATAATGGCGAGTGGGAAGCTGGAGGGGGTGCGGGTAGTACTCGTGAACGTATATGCTCTGAACTGGAATGATGTGGAATTTATGAGGTGGTGTTAGGTAAGATCCCAGACTTAGAGTCACATAATTTGATCATGGGGGGAGATTTTAACAGTCATTGATCCAGAATTCGACCGGTCAAAATCCAAGACAGGGAGGGTGCCAGCCACGGCAAAGGAATTGAAGGGGTTTATGGAACAGATGGGGGGATTAGAGCCATGGAGGTTTGGAAGGCCAAGAGTGAGGGAGTTTTCTTTTTTCTCCCATGTCCACAAGGTATACTCGCGGATCGACTTTTTTCTTCTGAGCAGGGCCTTACTACTGGGGGTGGCGGACACTGAGTACTCGGCAATCGCAGTATCAGATCATGCCCCACATTGGGTGGATCAGCAGGTTAGTTTGGAGAGAGGGCAATGCCCACTATGGAGGCTGGATGTTGGGTTGTTAGCAGATGAAGCGATCTGTGATGGGTGAACAAGTCCATCCAGAACTACCTGGAAACAAATGATACGGGGGAGGTCTCTGCAGCAATAGTCTGGGAGGCTTTGAAGGTAGTGGTCAGGGGGGAATTCATCTCTATACGGGCCCACAGAGAAAAGGTGGAACAAGCTGAGAGGGATAGGCTAGTTGGGGAGATACCCCAGGTGGACAGGGGATACTCGGAAGCCTCAGACGAGAGGTTACTGAAGGAGCAGCGGAGGTTACAGGTGGAATTTGGGCTACTGACAACAGGGAAGGTGGTGGAACAGCTGAGGAAGGCAAGGGGGGTGATCTATGAATATGGGGAAAAGGCAAGCAGAATGTTAGCCCACCAGCTCAGAAAAAGGGAGGAGATAGGGGAGAGTAAAGAGTAGAGGTGGGATCACGGTCCTGGACCCAGTGGGGGTGAATGAGGTGGTTAGGACTTTGACAGCAAATTATGAGTCGGAACCCCCGGCTGGGATGGAGGAGATGAGGCAGTTCTCGGGTCAGGTGAGGTTCCCGAGGGGAGATGAGGATCTGGTGGAAGGGCTGGGAGCCCCAATTGAAATTGAAGAAATAATGGAGAGTTTGGAGGGCATGCAATCTGGAAAGGCCCCAGGGCCTGACGGCTACCTGGTGGAATTCTATCAGAAGTTTTTGGAGATATTGAGCCCACTGCTGGTGAGCACATTTAATGAAGCAAGAGAGAAGGGAGTCCTCCCCCCAACAATGTCGCAGGCCTCGATTTCATTGATCCTGAAACGGGAGAAGGATCTGGAGCAATGCGGGTCATACAGGCCAATTTCTCTACTGAATGTGGACGCCAAACTGCTGGCTAAGATATTGGCCACAAGAATAGAGGATTGTGTCCCGGGGGTGATAGGGGAAGACCAGACGGGATTTGTAAAGGGCAAACAACTCACGGCCAATGCTCGAAAGCTCTTGAATGTTATTATGATGCCCTCAGAAGGAGGGGAGATGGAGTGGGTGGTCACGATGGATGCGGAGAAGGCTTTTGATCGGGTGGAGTGGGATTACCTGTGGGAGATGCTGGGGAGGTTTGGGTTTGGTGAGGGCATCATTGACTGGGTGCGGTTACTGGTGCAGGCACCAGTAGCGAGTGTGCGTGCGAACCGGTTGAGGTCGGGTTATTTTAAACTTCACCGAGGGACGAGGCAGGGGTGTCCCCTCTCCCCGTTACTGTTTGCTCTGGCCATAGAGCCATTGGCCATGGCGTTAAGAGCCTCTAGGTACTGGAAAGGGCTGGTTCGGGGGTGGGGGGGGGGGGGGGGGGGGGGTTGGAGCACCGGGTTCACTTTACGCAGGTGACATGCTCTTGTATATCTCAGAACCGTTGGAGGGGATGGGGGAAGTTATGCAGATCTTTGGGGAATTTGGTAATTTTTGGGGTAAAAATTGAACATGGGGAAAAGTGAGATGTTCGTGATCCAGGCGAGAGGGCAGGAGAAGAGACTGGGAGAGCTGCCGTTTAGAATGGTAGGAAGAGGGTAGCACGGTGGTGCAGTGGATAGCACTGGGACTGCGGCGCTGAGGACCTGGGTTCGAATCCCAGCCCTGGGTTATGTCCACGTGGGGTTTGCACATTCTCCCCATGTCTGCGTGGGTTTCGCCCCCACAACCTAAAGATGTGCAGGTTAGATGGATTGGCCAGGCTAAACTTCCCCTTAATTGGAAAAAAAATAATAATAGTGTACTCTAAATTTTAGAGAAGAAAAAAAAAAGAATGCTAGGAAGGAGCTTTCGATATTTGGGGATCCAGGTGGCCCGGGAATGGGAGGCATTGCACAAATTAAACCTATCCCGGCTCGTAGAACAAATGAAAGAGGACTTTAGGGGATGGGACATGCTCCCGCTATCACTGGCGGGGAGGGTACAAACCGTGAAAATGACGGTCCTCCCCAGATTTCTGTTTATCTTTCCGTGCCCCCCCATCTTCATCCTGAGGGCCTTTTTTAAACGGGTGAATAAGATTATTTTGGGTTTTGTGTGGACGGGTAAAACCCCGCGAGTGAAGAAAGTGTTGCTGGAGCGCAGTCGGAGGGAGGGTGGGTTGGTGCTGCCGAACTTTTGCAATTACTACTAGGCGGCTAATATAGCCATGATTAGGAAGTGGGTAGTGGGGTAAGGGGTGGGGGGGGAGTCAGTGTGGGAGAAAATGGAGGCGGCGTCATGTAAAGATACAAGTCTGGGAGCACTGATAACGGCACCTCTCCCGTTCTCGCCGGCCCTGATACTCTACAAGTCCGGTGGTGGTGGCGGCTCTATGAATCTGGGGGCAGTCGAGGAGATATAAGAGAGTGGAGGGAGCATTGGTTTGGACCCTGATTCATAATAACCATCGGGTTGTACCGGGTAGGCTGGATGGTGGGTTCCGGAGATGGCAGAGAGCAGGTATTAGGAGTACGGGGGATCTATTTATAGACGGGAGCTTCCAAGCTTGAAAGCCTTGAAGGATAAATTTGAATTGCCAGCAGGGAACGGGTTTAGGTATCTGCAGGTATGAGGGGCGAAATTCTCCGCCCCCCACGGCGGGTGGGAGAATAGCGGGAGGGCCTTCCCGACATTTTTGCCGCCCTCCCGCTATTCTCCCCCCCCCCGCCGAAGTCCCAACCCGAATCGCTGCCGCCGTTTTTTTACGGCCGGCAGCGATTCTCAGCTGTTAGATGGGCCGAAGTCCCAGCCCTTTCCGCCGTTTTTACGAACGGCAAACACACCTGGTCTTGCCGTTCGTAAAAACGGCGTCACAAACTCGCTATTAATAACCATGGCACCGATTGGCACGGCCGTACCACGGCCGTGCCAAGGGTGCCATGGGCCCACGATCGGTGGGCACCGATCATGGGCAGCGGGCCCGATGCCCGCGCACTACGTGTCCTTCCGCCGCCCCGCAGTATCCATTCGCGGGGCGGCTGAGGGGCAACCCGGCCCGCGCATGCGCGGGTTTCGCGCAAAAACGCGATGACGTCACCCGCGCATGCGCGGGTTGGAGTCTTCCAAACTGCGCATGCGCGGCTGACGTCATATGACGCGTCAGCCGGCGCTAACTCCGGCAAGCGGGCTTAACGATTTTCGTTAAGCCCGTCTTGCCGGAGCCTACGGCGTCGGGCTGCTAGCCCCGACCGGGGACCAGAATCGGTCCCCGGTCGGGAAGGGGCGCGCTGCCGTAAAACCCGCCCGGGTTTTACGGCAGCTTTACGATTTCTCCCGTTTTGGGAGAATCGCGCCCGAGGTTTTTTGCGAAAGCAGGTTCCAGCCTTCCCACTACTGCCGCCACAGGGGATCCAGGACAGAGTAGTCTCCAGTATATGGGTAGGAGAGGGGAAGGTATCGGACATCTACCAAGAACTTATGGAATCGGAGGAAACTCTGGTGGAGGAGCTAAAGGGCAAGTGGGAAGGTGAGCTGGGGGAAGAGATAGAAGCGGGTCTGTGGGCAATGCCCTAAGCAGGATTAATACATCCCCATCATGTGCCAGGCTTAGCCTGATACAATTCAAGGTAGTCCACCGGGCTCACATGACGGTGGCCCGGATGAGCAAGTTTTTCGGGGTAGAGGACAGGTGTGCGAGGTGCGTGGGAAGTCCATCAAATCATGTCCACATGTTTTGGGGCATGCCCGAAGCTTAGAGGGTTTTGGCAGGGTTTTGCTAAGGCAATGTCCACGGTGCTAAAAACACGGGTGGTGCCGAGTCCGGAGGTAGCAATCTTTAGAGTGTCAGAAGATCCGGGAGTTCAGGGGGCGAAAGAGGCTGACGTCTTGGCCTTTGCCTCCCTGGTAGCCTGGAGACAAATCTTATTAATGTGGAGGGACTCGAAGCCCCCGAGTGTAGAGGCCTGGGTTAGTGGCATGGCTGGGTTTCTCAGTCTCGAGAAAACAAAGTTTGCCTTAAGAGGGTCAATGCTAGGGTTCACCCGGAGGTGGCAGCCGTTCGCCGGCTTTCTCAGGGAAAATTAAAATGTCAGCAGAAGCAGCATTCAAAAAAGGGGGGTGAGAGGGCCAGACTGTTGTTTTATTGTTGGGGGTGTGAAGATTGTGATGGGGTTGATAATGTTTATTGTGCCATGTTGTGTCATTGTTATTGTTATTATTATAAAAATTCAAATACCCTAATAAAAATATTTTTTTTAAAAAGGAGCTCCCGCCCATACTCTGTTTTTCTGTGTGTACGATCTCTTTCCCACTCACTCTGGCAACGCCAAGCTGCTCTCACCGCGTGTGTCACGCTGACGGCCCGTTAATTAACCAGCCAGCTTGAAATTATGTTCAGGGGCCGATCGCGGAATTTAAAACAGTGCATTTTGTGTTGAGCAGGTGCGCCCGTTAGCACAAGCCTCAGGCCATTATCTCAAAAGGCAATTTATACTTTAAACTGGAGAATGATTTCCCTATTTAACTTTTAAAACAACCGTGAACTGAAGCTGCGCTATGAGGCCAACATTCTCATGGAGGGTTTGCCAAATATTTTTCAGTCAAATCTTTAAAATCAACGGAACATTTATTCTTTGATCACTAGATGGGTTGGATGAATTATATTACCTGTTTGAATTTGAGGCCACGCATAGAAAAGCTCCGGTCTATCACAAAGATGACATTCTTAGGCACTTTGGGTAGATTTGCAGGCGCAAAATGATGGACAAAGTAGCCATTCACAATCTGAAATAACATTTATGAGGCAACTGGTGAAATGTTACACATGCGAACAAATAGAAACTATTTTGAATTGTCATCTAATCACCTGTATGCCGCCACTAGACAGATCTCTATTGACATCATACCGTATGACAAAGTCTCCATCCAACAGAGTTTCGCTGCAATCTGGACATTTCCGTTGTTGCTCCAGAGTTGGTTTAAAGGAAATATGAGCCTAAATTGAGTTTGATTTTAGATTTCAGTTATTCCATTCTGAAGGAAAGCTTAAAGATGCCTCCATCAAGTTCGGAAATGCATACCTTTGTTCCAGTTCTATTCTTCACCAGAGCTTGTTCCAGGTCATCCGTTAAAAACGTTCCATGAACATTGAGGAAGGCAATGCCCTCCGGTTCAAAAATATGGACATCAATCTGAAAACATTAACGCCAATATTAAGAAATTTACTTACAATTTCATAGCATGTCAAGCAATGCTTAAAATGTTTTAGTTATGGAATGTCAATTAACCACTTTACCTGGAAGTGACTGACAAGCTGCATAGGTTTTACTCTGAGGATCATCTCATATTTCCCCAATTTGCGTTTTAATAATTCTTCATAAGTTACTTCAAAAGTAACTTTTTTGGCTGGTGCAACATTTACTGACACTTTAAACGTCTCCATTTTTCTTCCGGATGCTCTTTGTACACCAAGAAACAAGTAAAAGTTAAACAATGTGAGTTATCACATAGTAGTTGCTTTCACTTTGAGAGCAGAGCATGAAAATAATTCAACCTGGAAAGTTAGTAACTCCTGAACTCTCCGGGGTGAGGGTAGGGTTGTGAATCAAGTTTCCACAGCACCCCCCCTCCAACTACTAAGCCCACCCTGCGCCCCCCCCCCCCCCCCCCCCCCCAACCACTACCACCACCATATATCTCACTATTCTCTGCTAATTATTCTGCAATAATATGAGTATAACTTACTTTACCAAACCTGCAGTCTGTCCCCTGGAAACTGCTGCATTGTACTGCTGCCGAGCAGCTTCCTTTTCCTTCACATCTCCTGAGTACTTTACTCCATCTATAGTCCTACAGAGGATGGCAACAGAAGAATGAATTAGCAAATTTAGAAAGACCCCCACTATTAGGGGAGGCAGTGGCGTAGTGGTATTGTCACTGGACTAAGAATTCAGAGACCCCCAGGATATTGCTCTGGGGCCCTGCGTTTGAATCACAACAGGGCAAATGGTGGAATTTGAATTCAATAAAAATCTGGAATTAAAAATCTAATGATGATCATGAAACCATTGTCAATTGTTGTGAAAACCCATCTGGTTCACTAATACCCTTTGGGGAAGGAAATCTGTCATCCTTACCTGGTCTGGCCTACATGTGACTCCAGACCCACAGCAATGTGGCTGACTCTTAAATGCCCTCAGGGATGGGCAATAAATGCTGTCCAGCCCCATCGATGCCCACACATCCCAAAGACAAATAAACTTTTAAACCATGATTAGCTACCTTGGGCAAGTGGGATTAAAGTTCATTTTCCATAATTGTTTTTCTGTGAATAAACTGGGTCATTACGAGAACAAATCATCTTGCAACGTTTTCAGGCTGGGTATTTTCTGCATACTTCACTACAATGCTTGAAGTGACACAATACAAAGAACTGAAAATTCAATCTCAATAATTTACAGTAATTAGAATTAAATCTTTTTTTAAAAAAATACTGTGATAATCTAAGGAAGGATGTGCTGGCCTTGAAAGGGTCCAGAGGAGGTTCACAAGAATGATCCCTGGAATGAAGAGCTTGTTGCATGAGGAACCGTTGAGGACTCTGGGTCTGTACACGTTGGAGTTTAGAAGGATGGGGAAGTCTTATTGAAACTTATAGGATACTGCGAGGACTGGATAGAGTGGACGTGGAGAGGATGTTTCCACTTGAAGGAAATACTGGAACTAGAGGACATAGATTAAAGGGACGATCTTTTAAAACAGAGATGAGGAGGGATTTCTTCAGCCAGAGGGTGGTGAATCTGTGAAACACTTTGCTGAGGAAGACTATGGAGGCCAAATCACTGAGTGTCTTTAAGGCAGAGATAGATAGGTTCTTGATTAATAAGGGGATCAGGGGTTATGGGGAGACGGCAGGAGAATGGGGATGAGAGAAATATCAGCCATGATTGAACGGCGGAGCAGACCCGATGGGCCAAGTGGCCTAATTCTGCTCCTATATCTTATGGTCTTATGGTCTTAATCCTCACGAGGGCTACAAGAGATCACTTACTGACCTCCCTGTGGGGCTCGTGGAATAAAGGTTCTCCAGGGAGATCAACGAATGATTCCTCGTGAGAGTTATCACAGATACCATGAGCATCAGTTATGTTTCTCTAGATTGGTTGTCAGCATTAAATAGCCTTCGGAGGACTTAACCCATAATCATATTCATGTGAGGCCTATCTAAGGTTAGTTTGGGAATGTGTGCGCTAGAATTATTAACCAAAAAGTTTCTTCAGTACTCCAAGCTAAGAGCGGTCAAAACATTCACTTAGATCACAAATACACCGAAAAATGTTAAAAATTACGGATAAATAGCTCAGAAATTAATTTGTGCAGTCATTTTAATCTCTTTAAAAACGGATTTGTGTGGTACAACAATAATTGTATCTTAGTGCCTTCACTTAATAGGCGAACAAAAGCGGTGCAGAAGCACAATCTTGTACAATGTTTCATTCAACTCTGTAAGTTGCAATGCATTACCTAGCTTCCCAATGTGTCCATGAATTTTGCATTATCAATTTAGTGGAAAGTTGGCAAATAGTCGGATGTGTTAGAAATTTATTTTTAAAAATTGCTGACTTGATATATTCTGATTATGCATCGTCCAATGCATATTCTGATGATGCACAGAGCTAAGAGAGGCAGCAACAGAAAGAGGGCTAGTTAACGGTACTTAAAACTGTCTCTTGTCCTGCTCTCAGCAGCAGCACAAGTTGCAGGATGCAGTCTCAGGATTTACTTGGGGGAGGAACAAAAAATCGCACTACAGCCTCTGAAGCTGAATGTCTGAGTCACCTCATTAATTTCCAGCTCTATTTTTTTTTATTCAGTCATAATATTTGTGCATTGTTGGTAACGCAAGCATGCCAGAACAATGGCAGATTGCCTTCCCTAAAAGCCATCAGTGAAGCAGATGGATTTTTGCAACAACCCAGTAGAGCATAGATCATATAATTTACAGTGCAGTGTCATTCCTTTATTGTTACTGGGTCAAAATCCTGGATCTCTCATGTACCTGTATAATATGGACATCAGCAGTTCAAGAAGACCACTCACCACCACCTTCTCAAGGGCACTTCGGGATGGGCAATAAATACTCTCTTGCCAACTATACTGACAAGCCATGAACAATGATAAGAAACAGGGGGCCAAGGATAGGGGGCCAGAGGTAAGACTGGGGGAGCGGGAGAAGAAGCCATTGAAGACAAGTCTCTGGCTATGGTTTGATAAATAAGAATGGAACCAATCTAGGATAGTTCCGCCATGTCGAGAAAGAGCATGAACCCAAGACATTCCAAGTTTGGTTGTTATACTGGACTAATAATTTGGAGATGTGAGTTCAGATCCCCCAATGGAAGTTTTTGAATTTGAATGAAGGTAGGTTCATTAATGGTGACCGTGAATCTACTGGGGCAGCACGGTAACATAGTGGTTAGCACAGTTGCTTCATAGCTCCAGGGTCCCAGGTTCGATTCCCGGCTTGGTTCACTGTCTGTGCGGAGTCTGCATGTTCTCCCTGTGTCTGCATGGGTTTCCTCCGGGTGCTCCGGTTTCCTCCCACAGTCCAAAGATGTGCTGCATTAGGTGGATTGGCCATGCTAAATTGCCCTTAGGTGAGGTGGGGTTACTGGGTTATGGGGATAGGGTGGAGGTGTGGGCTTAAGTGGGGTGCTCTTTCCAAGAGCTGGTGCAGACTCGATGGGCTGAATGGCTTCCCGCCGGCAGCAGGATTCTTTGTTCCTGCACCAGCCAATGGGATTTCCCATTGCCACCACACGCCGTTGGGAAACCCGTGAATGTCAGTGCGCTGCCGGCAAAGCAGAGGATCCCGCCGGCTGAGAATCCAGCAGAATATATTTCCACGTGAGGACGGTGTGCATTGGAGGACAGCATGGAAGAACTGGTGTTCCCATGTACCTGCTGCTGGTTGCAGGTTTGGAAGGGAATGTCAAAGGAACCTTGGCGAGCTACTGTAGTGAATCGTAGCGATGGGACACACTGCTAACCACAGTGCTTTGGTGGTGGGTGGAGTAAATGTTAAAGGTGGTAGATGGGGCAGCAATTCTTTGTCTTGAATAGTGTTGAGCTTCTTGAGTGTTGTCGAGCTGCACTCAACCAGGCAAGTGTAGAGTATTGCATCACAATCCTGACTTGTGCATTGTAGATAGTGGACCGATTTTGGAGGATCAAAAGGTGAGTTACGGGCCGCAGAATTCCCAGCTGCCAACCTGCTCGTGCAGCCACAGTATTAATGTAGCTGATCTAGTTAGGTTTCTGGTCAATGGTGATCCCCAGGATGTTGCATTATTCAGGGATGGTAATGCAGTGGAATGTCAGGGGACGATAACTAGATTCTTTCTTGGTGGGGCTGATCATTGACAGGCGCAAATGTTACTTATTACTTATCAGCGCAAGTCTGAATGTTCTTCAGGTCTTCCTGCATGTGGGCAGAGATTCTTCAGTATCTGAGGAGTTGCAAATGGAACTGAACAGTGTGCAATGATGAGCAAACATTCCCAATTCAGCCCTTATGATGGAGGAAAAGTAATTGATGAAGCAGCTGAAGATGGTTCAGCCATGGATGAGCTGAGGAACACCTCCTGTCATGTCCTTGGGCTGAGATGATTGGCCACCAACAACCACAACTATCTTCCTTTGTGCTACGTATGATACTTCCATCATTTGTTTTATTGTCCATCTCCATCAATGACAGGATGTGGCAAGACTGCAGCACTCTGATCTGATCCATTTGTTGAGGGATTGCTTACTTCTCTAAGCAAACTTCTGCTGGATAGTATGCATGAAATCCTGCATTGTAGCTTTACCAGGTTGGCATTTCTTTCACAGGTACGAATAATGTAGCACCAGGCATGTTTTCCTTTACTCCCCATTGAACTCAGGGTGGTCCCTTGGCTTAGTGATAAGGGCAGAGTAAGGTTACAGATGGGGCAATTAGCAGAAACAGATTTGCATTCAACTACACATTGCCTCATAGATGCCTGGTTTGAGCTGATAAATCTGTTCTGAATCAATTCCATTTTAAACTGTGGCGATATACAATATAGTTGAGAGCGCCTTCAGTGTGCAGAGACTTTAGTCTCCACAAGGACTATGGAGTGGTTACTCTAACCAATACTGCTGTGGACAGCGGGATCTGTAACAAGTACATTGGTGAGGATGAGGTCAGGTAGGTTTTTCCCCTCATGTTATTTCTCTCATCACCTGCAGCAGACCCAGTCTGGCAGCTATGCTGCTCAGGGCATGGTCAACTTGGCCAGTAGTGGTGTTGTTGATTTAAGCTTGGTGATGGACATTAGAGTCCTCCATCCAAGTTCACTTTGTACCCTTGCTTTACTCAGTGCTTCTTTCAAGTGGTGTTCAAAATGGAGAGTACTGATTCATGGCCAGAGGGAGGGTGAGGTAGATAGTAATCAGCAAGGGGGTTTCTTTTTCATGTTTGACCTGGTGCTATGAGACATTATGGGGTCTGGAGTCAATGCTGAGGACTCTCAGACTCACTTTCTCCTGACTGAAGACCATTGCGCTATGCTGCCACTGCTGATGGATCTGTGCTGTCTGGATCTGGTGGGGCAGCTCAGGAGGAGTCTGAAAGGCATGATTCTGAGAGTGTGACTGGGCTGTGGGACAGCTCTCTCAATTTTGGCAAAAGTCCTCAGATGTTAGTGAGGTATTGACTGGGCAGGGTGCGCATTTACCAGTGTCAGATTGTCCATCCAGTTTTATTTAAATTTTATTTTCTGTAGCAGTTGGTGCAACTGATTGGCTAATCCATTTCAGAGCGCAGTTCAGAGACACCCTTGCTATGGGCTTGGGGTCACAAGAAGGCCAGACCAGAGAAGGGCAGCAGATTTCCTTCCTTAAAGAAAATCGGTGAAGTAGATGGGTTTTTATGTCAATTTGGTGGTTTCATAGCCACTATTGCTGAGGCTAGCGGTTCAAATTTCCCTTGGGGGTGTGAAACAGAGGTTGGCATTGTTCTGAGACCCAAACTCATTCTCAGAGCAAATAGTCATTCACCTGTGATTTTCCCTGGCAGGTGGCAGGGGGACTCTTGAAGCTGAAGGACCAACAGAGGCCGTGTAGCTTGAGAGGAAAAGCAGGATTCAATGGAAAGGGAGTAAGAGGCTCCTTTCTCCAGCATTTTAAAAATATTTAATTAAAAATAGATTCAGTTGCCAGGTAACCAATCTGGGAGGGGTGGGGGGACCCCTCTGCAGGATGGACTGCACCCACTCCGGCAAAAAGGGCCTTTAGGCCTTCTGCAGGAACTTAAATTGGCCCCCATGGTCTGCGGGAAGCTGGAGGTCTGTTGTGGGGTGTCGGTTACAGTTTGGTTGGTCTGAGGAAATCTTCGTATTCATACGGAGACTAATTGAAAGTTTTTATGGACTATTCAAACTCGTAAAAAATATACAGTGAAGGGTACAAGCTAGGAGCTGTCTCCATACTTAGGTCTGCACGTGGCTCTGTCCAAAACCACACTGACCCAAAGGAGTGGATCTTGGGTTCATAGAATCATAGAATTTACAGTGTAGAAGGAGGCCATTTGGCCCATCAAGTCTGCACCGCCCCTTACAAAGAGCACCCTACTCAAGCCCATGTATCTACCCTACCCCGTAACTCAGCAACCCCCACTTAACCTTTTTGGACACTAAGGGCAATTTAGCGTGGCCAATCCACCTAATCCGCACATTTTTGGACTATGGGAGGAAAGCGGGACCCTGGAGCTATGAAGCAACTGTGATAACCACTATGCCACCGTGCTGCCCTACTTCTTTTACATCATGCTGTGGATGGTATTATACTCAATACCACATTCACCCTTTATGTGTCAAAGCCTTAAACTACAAGGACGACTGGAAAACCCTGGTTGGCTTCATTTAATCAGCATAAATTAGACCAATGAGCCTAATCTGCTCTCGCCACCCCCCATGACCAGAAGCAGGATCGAGCCAGGGTACCAGCATGCCAGCTGTTAGGGCTAATTTACGGCCCTGCTGAACTCCAACCCTGGCCCTAGATGGATCAAAAATCCAGCCCTCACTTTTTATTCCAGATTTATTTAATTAACAATGGAAAATAAATTCCCCAATTTCTGAGTTGGATTTGAACTCATATCTCCAGATATTTTCATCTACATCCTCAGTGCTGTCATCCAAGAATGCAAAATAGAGGCCAGATCATGCACAGATGGACCATTGCGCTTCACTTTTCCCGCCGGCAGTACACCCCAGCCCACGGGTTTCCCAGTGGCATGGGTGGTTTCAATGGGAAATTCCGTTAACAAGCGGTGGGATGAGAGAATCCCACCGCCAACGAATGGCGTGCGCTGGGAAACACGCGGCTGGGGGACCGGAGAATCCAGCCCAATATGTAAATATCCTAATAAATGCCTCACAGATATGTGGCAGGGGCCATTTGAGCATATCAAGGTGGCCACAGAGAGAAAAATATTAGCTTCACAATTGGTAAGATTGTATTGCTTACATATAGAGATTCATTATAATCATTACGCACAATCTGCCTCCAGTCTAACTCTAAATTCAAGCACAACTCGCCTTGCAAACTTAAAAATTAAAAAAGGAATCTCTACTTTCATTTTCAATTTACAAGCTGAAAGTGAAACAGCTCTTGTTTAAGATCGCATTAATCATCAGTTTGGGTTGTATCTTGTTTCTAAATCTGCCTGACAGAAAACAAACAGAGTGCATCACACTAGTAATTGCAAAAGCTGGTTGCATTCTTCTACAATTCCAAAAAAACAAAATTAGAAATCCACAAGTGCACATGCTCCCCAGCATATGCACTGTCCAGTCTTGCTACAGACAGCCATCTATGAAGGCATTCACCATTTGGAATCATCAATGATGCCAATTAAAGTTTGTTAAATGTTTTGGTTATTTTGTGCAGTTCAGTACTTAGCAATTTAAAAGAACATATGAATTAGGAGAACTCGACCCTTCAAGCCTGCTCCACCATTCAGTACAATACAATAATCTGATTGTAACCTTACCTCCACAGTCCTGCCTACACCCAATAACCTTTCACCCCTATGCTTGTTAAGAATGCATCTACCTCTGCCTTACACATATTCAAGGACTCTGGTTCCTCTGCCTTTTGAGGAAGAGAGTTCCAAAGGCTGACAATCCTCTGAGAGAAATAAATTCTCCTCATCTCTCTCGTAAATCGGTGACCCGGCAGCACAGTGGGCAGCATGGTAGCACAGTGGTTAACACAGTTGTTTCACAGCTCCAGGGTCCCAGGTTCGATTCCCGGCTAGGTTACTGTTTGTGCGGAGTCTGCACGTTCTCCCCGTGTCTGCGTGGGTTTCCTCCGGGTGCTCCGGTTTCCTCCCACAGTGCAAAGATGTGCAGGTTAGGTGGATTGGCCATGCTAAATTGTCCTTAGTGTCCAAAAACGTTAGTTGGGGTCACTGGGTTACAGGGATAGGGTGGAAGTCTGGGGTTAAGTAGGGTGCTCTTTCCAAGGGCCTGTGCAGACTCGATGGGCCGATTGGCCTGTTTCTACACTGTAAAATCTATGATCCCTTATTTTTAAACAGTGGTCCCTGGTACTAGGTTCTTCCACAAGAGGAAACATCCTTTCCACATTCACCCTGTCAAGACCCCTCTGGATATTAAATGTTTCAATCAAGTTACCTCTCACTCCTCTAAACCCCAGCAGATACAAGCCTAGTTTGTCCAACCTTTCCTCATAAGACAACCCACCCATTCCAGGTATTCATCTATAAAGCTTCTCTGAATTGCTTCCAACACATTTACATCCTTCCTGAAATAAGGGGAGCAATGCTGTGCACAGTATTCCCGATGTGGTCCCACTTATGCCATGGATAACTGAAGCATAACCTCCCTACTTCTGTATTCAAAAGTATTCAGCTCCCCAATTTCAGGTAACGTTCGGTCTTCAAGATGCTTCAAGTCTCCACTTTCTGCCCGACTCTTGTAATTATTAATAGTGTGAACAGCTGATGGAAATTCCAGACAGCTTCAATCAGTTGTTTACCTTGTTAATAGCCACACAAAGCAACCAGAAAGTGGAGAATTCAAACTGATTCATTCTGGTGGTTTTACCTTGGATCACAAATAACAGGCAATATGCGTTAGCAAAAACGCATGATTATATGTGGTGGAGACTACAACCAAAAGTATATGGTATTTGGCAAAGTCATTAAGATTTGTGAGAGATGGCAAGAGTCTGCCATCATATGTTATTAAAAAGTGGTCAGGGATCAATAAGTAACTAGAAGAAAGAGAATTAATATAAGCCACTACTAATATAAAATAAAAATGAGGTATGGGGATGCATCAACATTTATCCCTAATTTAGTAGTTTGTCAGGTAATTGTAGCAGGTACATACATGGTAAAATTGGTAATGAATGCTGTTTTGGGCAGTTCAATTTCAAAGAGGGCTTCCCTGGACTGAGTTGCCCTGTTTACCACTCGACTTGTTATCACATTGTGAGCGAATCGAGATGTAATTTTGGAATCGATCTTCAAGCTGTAGACTTCAATCTTTTCTCGACCCTGAAGAAATTAGAAAATTGTTTTAACTGGTGAAGAATTATAATGAGTCACTGTGTTGTGAACAAAGTAAAGCTGCTTTGATTGGGTTGGCTGTCACAGCGTGTGCCTTGTTAGAAAAACATGCTTCCCAGTCCAAGGATAACCAACGGAATAATGGGAGGCAGAGGGCTCTTTCTAGCCACCTGTCTTAAAGAAAATGTCTGAAAAGTTTCCCTTTGTGGAACAATGACTGCACAAAGAGCCCTGCCCTACCCAATCAAACACACTCACCTAACATTGCATCAGTTTGTTTCAGATGCTACAGTACCCACAAGCTATTATGACTAATAACTTTACAGAAAATCCTTGAACGAGGAAGTCCCAGAACAATAAAAATAGATTGATGCCAATTGTAACAAATTAAGATCAAGGTTTATATGCCAAGTAGTATTTGGATGCAGATCATGTAAATCCATTTTGCTTAGGACCCCACAGATAATTTTGTCTGATCAATTTAGGCTGGATTTGCTACTGGGTCTCAATAAGTGGAAGGTCAAAGTCACAGTGCCAATTTTGCAATCTCATAATTTAATGGAAATTGTTTAAAATCCCCTGATGTTGAAAATGTCATACTGTACACAATTTCCTCATTTCACAATGAATTAAAATTTATACTTGGCTTCAGATCATCCAAGGTCTAATTGAAATGAACTGAAAATCCAACAAATGTCGGAAATACTGGCATCTCCTTCACTATCTGGCAGCTTACCCTTCCTGACGGAATTACCAGCTGCCTTACAATCACCACTGTCTCACTCCCACTACGAAAACTGAACAATTCGCAACAATCACGATGATGGTGTAACTCAAAGAATTTCAGAAATGACACCTCACCCCCTACCAGTCCACAAAGTGTTTACTGTGAAGAGATAGCATTGACATTATCAAAAAGATATAAACACTAAATTGGCCCTTTGCACATCTATGTGTTTTTCTTTGGAAGAATGAAACTTTTTTTGAAACAAACAAAAGCAACTTGTATTTAACACAGTAAAATATCTTTAACACAACAAAATGTGCTTCACTGCAAGAATGTTATAAAGTAAGCGTTTAGTACGTAGCCACATAGGACGATATTAAGGCAGATGACCAAAAGCTTGATCAAAGTAGTTGGTTTTAAAGGAGAAAAGAAAGATAGAGAAGTGGAGAGGTTCAGGGAGGGCATTCCAGAGTTAAGGGCCTTGACAGCTGAAGTCAAGTGGCGGAGTGATTAAAATCACGGTACTCAAAAGGCCTGAATTTATAGAGCGTAGATATTTCAGTAAATTGTGGGGTGGGAGGAATTACAGAGCTGGGGAGGGCGAGGCCATGAAGGGATTTATAAACAAGGATGATAACAACAATGGGCAGCACGGTAGCATAGTGGTTAGCACAGTTGCTTCACACCTCCAGGGTCCCAGCTTCGATTCCCAGCTTGGGTCGCTGTTATGCGGAGTCTGCACGTTCTCACCGTGTCTGCGTGGGTTTCCTCCGGGTGCTCCGGTTTCCTCCCACAGTCCAAAGATGTGCGGGTTAGGTGGATTGGCCATGATAAATTGCCCTTAGTGTCCAAAAAGGTTAAGTGGGGGTTACTGGGTTATGGGGATAGGGTAGAAACGTGGGCTTGAGTAGGGTGCGCTTTGTAAGGGCCGGCGGGACAAATAGCCTCCTTCTGCACTGTCAATTCTATGAAATGATCATTTCAAAATTGAGACCTGCTTGACCAGGAAGCTATGCAAGCAAGCACAGGGGTAATGGGTGAACAGGGCTTGATGTAAGGATCCAGCCAGCAGTTTCAGGTGACCTCAGGTTTATGGAGGGGAGAACACGGGAAGCCAGCCAGAAGAGCATTGGAATGGTCAAATCTAGAAATAACAAAGCACTGGATGAGGGTTCCAGTGGAAGATAATCTGAGATAGTGGCAGGGTCAGGTGATGTTACAGAGGTGGTAAAAGGTGATCTTAGTGTTGATGCAACTATACATTGGAAAGCTTACTTCTGGGTCAAATGTGACACCAAGGTTGGGAAAAGTCCTGTTCAGCCTCAGGCCATTGCCAGGGGGAAGTATAACATCAGTAGATGGGGAACAAAATGTCTGGTGTGGACCAATGATATTGGCTTTTCTGTTCCCAGTATGTAGTTGGAAGAGATTTCTGTTCCTCCATAACTTGATGGTAGAGAAGCCACCTGACAATTTAGAGACAGTGGAGCAATCATGAGGGGAGGCAGTGAAGTAGAGCTACATGCTGTCAGCATATATGTAGAAATAGACACTGTGCTTTAGATGATGTTTTTGAGAGGCTGCATGTAGAAATAGAACATGGCAAGGATAGATTCTTGCGAGTAAGAGGAATAACAGTGAGGAAGTAGGAAAGGGGAAGAGAAACCATTGCACGTGATTCTCTGTCTACAATTTGACAGATAAGAACAGCACCAAGAGAGTGCAGCACCATCCAGCTGGATAAGTACTTACAAAACCAGGTTAAAATCCAACAGGTCTATTTGGAATCACGAGCTTTCGGAGCATAGCTCCTTCATCAGGTGAGTGAAGAGGTAGGTTACACAAATGGAATATATAGACAAAGGCAATAATGCAAAATGATAGATTGAATGTGAGTCTTTGCGGGTAATTAAGTCTTTACAGGTCCAGATGATGCGAATGGAGGGAAGGATAAGGGTGGAGAGGTATTGGAGGATGCTGTGGTCAACCATGTCAAAGATTGCAGACAGGTTGTCAAAGAGGAGGGATAGCTTACCTTTGTCACAGTACCTTAAGATATAATTGCTGACTTTGAGCGCCATTTTGGTATTGTGGTTGAGACAGAAACTGATGGAGAGATTCAAACTTGGAGTTGTGGGAAAGATGGGTAAAGATTTGGGAAATGATGAGGACCGTGGAGAGGAAAGGGAGATGAGATAGGGAGTGATAGTTTTCAGGGATGGAGAGTTCAAGGTTTTTTGAGAGGGGTGATTGGACTTGGAGGAGGCAGGGACAGAACGTGAAGGGAAGGAACCCATAAAAATATTCGCGAACGTGGGAGCAAGAATGGGAAATTTGGTGGTCAACGTTTTAGTGGCAAAAGAGTAGAGCGAGCAGGAGGTGGGTCTCATGGACAAGATAATCTTGGTGAGGGCATGAGAGGAAAAAGAAAGGAAACTTGAGTTCAGGACGAGGGCAGAGGGGAACCTTAGAGAGGAAGTTTGACCCAGTAGTAGAGGGGTATGTGAGGGAGGGGGAGAGGGGTAGATGATCGCATGGTGTTTCTGTTAGTGATATCAAAATCCATGAGTTCTTCACACCTGCTGTAGGAGGTGAGGCTGGAGGAGACAGGGAAGAAGGATTTAATAAGACATTTTGCAGAAAAAAGAAACTGGAGGTTCTAAGGTATGTTAGGGTCAAACAAAATTAACTGCTTACAGCACAAATTACATTGCCAGTTTAAAAGACCTGGTAAACAATACCTACTTTGTATTTCAGTCCTCTTGTAATTCTTTTCTATTATCAAAAATAAAAAGAACATGATTTTTAGTGAATGTATAAGTACATTGGCTTTTGAGAGGAAAAACATTTTTGGTAGTGCGTCACTAACAAGGAGATAGCAGTTGAATGTAAAACATGAGAAAAGCCAATTAGTAACTTAGCTAAAGACATAGCGAATTAATGATTCAGATATGACTCTGTGATCAATCTCAATAAACAACATCTGAAGTTACTCCCAAAGGTTTAATGTTATTCTCTGGCAAACAGCACTGCAAATAATAAAAGGTATTAAAATGGTCAACCCTGATTACAACAAACACAATGGGATCAACAAGGCAGTTTGTTTTCATCAATATTTAAGTATTGGTGTTCCTGGAATGGGGCTTCACCAGTCAATGGAAAAAAGGGTTTCTAACGATGAGGTGTTTGTGACACTGAGATTGTAATAGCGAGATTCCATGGGTGGGATTCTCTGTTGGCCAACGGCAAAATCGGGAATGGCGATTGGGAAGAGAACAGGTCCAATGACAGAAGTCACGGAGGGTGCAGATTTGATGCCAAATTGCAATTCTCCGTCACCTCGACAGCGGCGTCAACGCGTTCCTGAACCCACATACAGCAGACACCGTTTGCATACCATTAGCGGGCCCGACACTTTATCCTCTGTGATTCTCCATCTCCGATGGGCCGAGTTCCTGACCACGCAGTTCACGTGTGCTTTTAAAAATCATGACACCGGCTTCATGGCTGCTGAGGGAGAGAGGAGGTAAGGCACAGAGAGGAACGACTGCAGGCTGCCATGATGGACACTGGCCAGGCTGGGTGGGCTGGGGGAGCCTCGAACGACGTGTGCTCCAGGGCCAACATGCACGGGACGCTCTGATCGCCTCCAGGGGTGGGGGGGGGGGGGGGTGGGGGGGGGAACTAGCTGTGATTTGTGGCATGCGATCTGGGTTGGCGGGTGTCTTCTGGGTCGACCGGGCCTGGATGGACTCGCCTGCTGCTCTAGATGGCGTGGTACCGCCCCATTCTTCCCGCTGCCCACCAGATGTGCCAGGGACATGAGGTGGGGGGGGGGGGGGGTGAGTCCAAGGTGATGCAGTGTTCCGGCACCTTCCCTGTGGGAGTCACCGGCACAGGGCCCATCACCTCCTCCTCCCTCGGGATGCCAGATGACCTCAGGCTACTCCATGGATCGGGGGTGCGAGGGGAGCTTTCCCCTGAGGCTCCCTCGCCACCTGGCGCTGCCAATCCTGCCACTCTGATCTCGACCAGAATCCGCACGCTCTCGGTCATGGAGCACAGCGAGTGGACATCTCCGTCTGGGATTGTGCCATATCGCGCTGTGACTGTGCCATCACCTTCTGGTTTTGTGTCACATCAGCCAGTGACTGTGCCATCTCCCCCTGGGACTGGACCACCTCCCTCTGTGTTTGTGCCATGTTGTCCAGCACCTGGGCAATGCCGCTGACATTCCCGGCCATGGCCTGCTGTGACTGGGACACGCTCAGGAGGGCCACTGCAATTTCCAGGTGGCTCTGGGGCATGGTCGCCTGTGATGGGGCAACCCTGTCCTGGGCCTTGGCCAGCACTCGCACAGGATTTCTCAGGCCTTGGACATGCTGATCCATAGCCAAAACCGTCGCCCCAAAAGTCTCCACCATGGATGCCACCCGTGCGGTGTTGGCCTGGATGGCACGCATTGTCAGCACTACTTCCTGCTCCTGCAAGCGGATGGATTCCTCCAAACTACATCTGCAGGTACCCCCCCCCCATGTCGTCCCTGGCTCTGCGACTGCATCGCCACTATGGATGGGACTTTTCGTTGCAGAAGCTCGAGAAACAATCTAGACGGCAGCTAGTCCCTGCGGTCAGCCTGCCCTCTGACCGTCTGCTCCCTTGGGTGCTCCTCCCTCCACTGCTGTACCACGTCAACTGTGCGGTCTGCACCAGATAGTGTCCCAGGAGCCTCTTCACTAACATGCTCATCTGAAGTGAGTGTCTCTGGGATGGTGGAGGGTGTTGGATGGGAAATCTGGGTCATCCTCCGAGCCGAGCTCCGGGGTCTCCTGAGAATCGATGGAGAGCTGATGTCCAAGTTGCTGTCAGTGTCAGTGCTCGGCTCACGGGGAGGCCCCAGCTGTGGCACTGGCTGGGGGCGGGGGACGCCAGATGGACCTGACCCATCACCAGCAGGTCTTGCAAGACACAAGACAAAACGCATGATTAGACTGCAGGCTGGCGGGAGTGAGGGTGGGCATGTGGATGGAGGTGAGGGGTGATGGTGTTGGTGTGAGGGTGGTGTGGGGGTGAGGGTGGTATGCAGGTGTGGGCGGTGGAGGGTTTGCGCACGTGTCACAGGGAACCACAAGCCGGGTCTCACGTCCTCGCCCATGGACGAGCTCCACCTCAGCGGCATCCCGTTCCTCCAGGTCACTGACCATGTCCAGGGCCTTCTGCTCGGCCACAGTGAGGGGCAACAGGTTCGGCGGTCCCCTTCCTGTCTTCCTCATTCTCCCGGCAGTTGTGCGCAGCCTTCTCCGGGGTGAGGGGGGTCAGAAAACGACCAGACAGTCTGTCACAGGCAGCTCAGGGGTTCGGTAGCTGGTGGCCCCAGTGGCCAGGGCAGGGTACCGGTCTGTGGGGCAGGGTGGGGGTTTGGCCATCCTCCGGGTAGAGGGTAGGGTTACAGGTGTGTGGGATGTGGGTCACTGTTAGGGGCACAGTGCTGCCTACTCACCCTGGTCACCCTGAGGAGGTTGTGCAGTTTTTTCGGCAATGTTGGCCAGTCCAGACGGCGTTGCCCAAGGTGCTCACGGCCTCTGCCACCTCCGCCCAGGCACAGTGAACGGCGGCAGCTGGCAGCCTCCTTCCCGGGCCAGGGTACAAGGTCATCTGCCACTTCTCCACTGTGTCCAAGAGGGTCTTGAGTTCGGCATCGGTAAACCTCGGGGCTGCTCTCCCCACTACCATCTTGTTGGCTGGGGTGGCGTGTGTGGGGAGTTAAGTGTGTATATGTGGCTGCAGCTTGTCAGCCTGTGAGTGTGAATCGTAAAATCAGCAAATCTGGCACCCTTTCTCATTAGAATCGATTGTGTTCCACGTGGCGCCAGTGAATTGGTCCAGGTGTGTCGCCTGTTTTCCTGCGTGAAAGTCCACAAATTCTGTGTTGACGTCAACACTTAGTCTCAGAAATGAAGAATCCCGCCCATAGCATGTCTTATGAATCAGACGACATTTAAGGATTTGTAGGATTAAATTACTAAATTCAAAGAAATCCAGAGGGGATTTGCTTTCAATGATTTAAACATACCATTTTTAATGGTTGACGGTTTAATGAGTGGCTTTCAAATGCAACTTACCATGTTAATTAAAAAACAAAAAAATACGTTAATCATAATTTTAAAAATATATCCAAAATAACTAAATTTTGAACATGTGTTGTACCTTACCCCATGGTCCTCTGATTCTGCGATTATGAAATCAGCTGATATCAATGTCGGCAGAGAAAGTAGCAAAAAGTGGACTAACATTGGTCTCATTTTGAAAAAGAGTAGATCTGTCCCCGCAGGCGAATTGCTTTATTTAAACCTCTGTTAATAATGGTACATATTGACCATCAAAACAAACTCAACAGATTTAAAGACAAACAACATGTTTTTCATATTGACCTTCAGTACCTTGATTTTTTTGTTAATGTTCATTTTTGTGGTTCATTAGACTAACTGGAGAATGGATTTAAAAAGTAGCACAGAGGCTCTTTTGAAAAATCTATGCGTACATGTTCATGCATACTAAAAATAATTATGATGCAATGTGAAATTTCACTTATCAAAGAGAACTGTGTGAGTTAGCAATGTGCGGCGGTGGGTTGAAAAGTTTGTTTAACTGTTAATACACAGTAATCAAAGTAACTTCACAGAAGTTTCCTAATAATTGACAACAATAACTTTTATTTCTATCGTAGGACTTGTGTAGGATTTTTAAAAATAAATGTAGATTACCCAATTATTTTTTCCAATTAAGGGGCAATTTAGCGTGGCCCATCCACCTACGCTGCCTATTTTTGGGTTGTGGGGGGCGAAACCCCGCAGACACGGGGAGAATGTGCAAACTCCACACGGACAGTGACCCAGAGCCGGGATCGAACCTTGGACCTCAGAGCCGTGAGGCGGTTGTGCTAACCACTAGGCCACCGTGCTGCCCTGTCGGAAGATATTTGAATATTTTCTAAAGCAGGAAAATAATTCTGTAAGCACAGAATATGGAGAGGGGAGAATAAATATATGAAACAAATAAAATATAACGGCAAGTACTTTAAGCTACACGTTGCGGTGTTGTGGAGAGATTTGTCACAAACATTGCAATAGGCAAAGACATTTGCTTCTTCAACTAACTAGGGCTGCCTAGATTCGTCTGGAGTCAACAGCAACTGAGGATTAATTTCTTGGACACAAGTATAAGCAGCCCAAGGGAAAATTAGTTGTTTTGATCACATCCTTTGAATACGTTTGTTTATTAATTATCAAAATATTGGAAGTAGTAAAATTGGCTTTTTGACAATATAGGCCTGTTGAAGGTGGGAAACTTGTAATAAATCCTACAGAAATACATCCAACTGGAGTGTACAACCCCACATCTGAAAGCCTGAAATCTGAAATTTTTTGTTTACGGACATGTACTATAACAATCCTTTCAGGACCCTTAACATTTAAAAAATAATTACGAACACCTAGCAATTACCAACAGAACTACCCCATAAGATTTTGCATTTTTAAATGAAGAAATTATATATAGAGAAATTAAACAGAGCACACACCACAAACCTAACATTAGAGCTTCTAAAAATTTCTGCTATAAACTCAGTTCTACTTTTCAACCACCCACGTGTTCGCTTACAAAATCTTGAAAATTCATTCATTCTTCCTTGATTAAATCCAAAAATATGCCACAGCTCTCCAGAATTCATTTTAATTCACTCAGCTATCCTCTGGGGTAAAATTCGATGGGGATCCTTCCATTAGTTTTTAAGGTCACGTGAACCTGCACCTTTTCCTTAGAGACTTCACAATTGTAGATGCCTTAGTTCCTAGTTTGAGTTACCATCAGACACACAAATGTCATCCCCTGACTTCCGCTTGTGACCGTGGAGTAATTGGTCACATAAAGGGCTGATCCTGTTCAAAGTCACAGAAAAGGGCTCTTTTTAAATCATATCCGGGTGGAATTTTTATGAAAAGGCTTAGAGGAGTAGTTTATCCCTGGAATGGTATGTCTTCTGATCACCGGACCCGGCAGAAAACTGAGAGAGGTTTAGCTGGAAAGTTTAAACAATCTTGTGCTTCACAGACAGTCTCTTCCAGCATGTAGGCAGGAGCGGGGCAAGCTGTAAGGCCCCAGGTACAGGAACTGATGACTTTTATCAAGGAGGAATTCCATAAACAGAGGAAAGAAATGCATGAGGATCATGCAAAGGCCATTGCAGAAGCTGTGGCACCCCTGAAACGTACTTTGGAGTGGATGGAGAGGTGTTTGGAGGTGCAGGGGTCACAGATTCGGGAGATTGAAGGAGCGATCTCGGACCACAGCGATCGTGTGGTGGCTCTGGAGGCAGAGGAGGGGCTCCTAGGAGACCTTTGTAAAACGCTGAAGGCAAAGGTTGAACAGCAGGAGAATACCTCGAGAAGACAGAACCTGTGAATAGTGGGCCTGGAGTGGAAGGTGTGAGTGCCACGAGGTACGTCTCGAGGACGCTGGCAGGACTCGTGGCAGAAGGGGTGCTAGATAAGGCACCTGAAGTGGACCGAGCGCATAGGTCTCTGAGGCAAAAGCCTAGAGCTGGGGAGCCGACACGGGCGGTCATCGTGAGACTCCATAAATTTTGTGGAGAAAGAGAAAATTCTACGGTGGGCCAGGGAGAAGCGTAGCTGCGATTGGGAGGGAAATAATGTACGGATTTATCAGGACATTGGAGTTGAGTTGGCAAAATGGTGGGCAGGTTTCAACAAGGCCAAGGCAGTGCTGTGCTGGCGGCAGATCAGGTTTGTGGTGCTCTGCCCGGCAAAATTATGGGTGATGTTCGGAGGCCGGGAGTATTATTTCAAGACCCCAGAAGCGGCTGAAGACTTCATTAAGGAGCATAAATTGGGGGAGAACTGAGTGGACAATGCTTGGGAACCGGGGTGCTGGCACTATGTAATGGTTGGGAGCGTGTTTGAAGTGGGTGTAGGGATTGGGGGATTTTCGCCTTTTTTTGTGGGAGAGGGGTTTCTGTTCAATGTTGAGATTGTAAGGAGTTGTCAGGGTGAAAAGTTTATGTGGGGATGGATGTTCCCATCCCCTCTCCTGTTTTATGGGACTGTTTGTGTTAAACATCTGTTTGTTTGCTTTTGGAGAAGGCTACCTGGAGAAGGAGAAGTCCTTGTTTGGGTGGGGGAGGGGAAGGTCAGCATGAGGCCTTCTTCTTTGATCTGAGGAGTGGAGGGGGTGGGGGGGGGGAGAAGGAGGGGGAGGGCATTAGGATGTGCCTTTGGGCAGGGGCAGCCGCGCTAGCTGGTTATGCCGGTGAACGGAAGTGAGGTGGTGGGGGGGAAGGCCAAGGGGGGTGGCCAGGGGGAGGGGGGAAAGGGGAAGTGGGGGGGAAGAAGGGGAAGGGGAAAAGCGGGGGGGGGGGGGTAGTTTCTGCGACGCGGCAGGGGGTGAGAGATGACATTGTCAAGGGCGAAGAAAGGGGCCATCTGGGATGGGCTAGGTACAGAGTGGAATTAAAGGGGCAGGAGTTAAGTGGGGAAGATGACGGATGGTAGAGGGGATTGGAGGCTCAAGCCTCCGGTAATGTAGGTAACGTGGAACGTCCGGGGACTGAATGGGCCGGTTAAAAGGTCGCGTGTGTTCGCGCACCTCAGGAGCTTGAAAGCGGGGGTGGTCTTTTTGCAGGAGACCCACCTCCGTGTGAAGGACCAGGTTAGGTTAAGGAAGGGGTGGGTCAGGCAGGTTTTTCACTCGGGGAGTGGCGATTTTAATGAGCAAAAGACACGTAAGTGTGAAGGAGGTGAGGGATCCAGTGGGAGATATGTGATTGTGAGTGGGGTTTTGGAAGGGGCACCGGTAGTGTTAGTAAATGTCTTTGCCCCAAATTGGGATGATGTGGGTTTTATGAGGGGGTTGCTGGCAGCAAACCTGGATTTGGCCACGTACTAGTTGAACACGGGAGGAGATTTTAACTGTGTCTTGGAGCCGAGGGTGGATAAATCGAGCCCCATGTCGATGGGAAGGGTTCAAATGGCAAGGGAGCTGGGGGGGTTTATGGAGAGGATGAGTATGGTGGATCTATGGCGCTTTCAGAACCGAGGGGGAAGGGAGTATTCCTTCTTTTCACACGTCTATAAAGGTGTATTCGAGGATTGATTACTTTGTAGTGAGTCGGGAGATTTTGGTTGGGGTGGAGGGGGCAGAGTATGCAGGGGTAGTTATCTTGGACCATGCACCCCACTGGCTGGATATTCGGTTCAGTATGGGACACGAGCAGAGGCCGGGATGGAGGTTTGACTCGGGGTTGTTGGCGGATGGAGGTTTTTGTGATAAGGTGCGGTTGGCGATTAGGGATTATGTGGAGTTCAATCAGAATGGGGAGGTATCGGCGGGCATTTTTTGGGAAGCACTGAAGGCAGTGGCCCGGGGAGAAATTATCTCATTTACTGTTCGTGCGAATCCAAGGAGGGCAGAACATGACCGTCTAGTGAGCGAGATAGTGGAGGTGGACAGGGTATATTCGAGACTGCCCACCGTGGAGGGATTGGCGAAGAGGAAAACGTTGCAGGGGCAATTTGACAGGCTGACAATGGGGAGGGCGGTAGGGCAACTGCATAGGGCAAGGGGGGTGCAAAACGAGTATGGGGAGAAGGCGAGCCGCATGCTGGCGCACCAGCTGCGGAGGCAGGCTGTGTCCAGGGAAATATTGAAGATCCAGACTGGGGCTGGGGATGTGGTGTCAGAGCCAGGGAAGGTAAATGAGGCATTTAGAGAGTATTACCAGGGACTTTATGAGGCAGACCCAGGAGGAGAGGAGGGGACACAGGGTGGTTTCTGGACGAGCTGGTATTTCCCCAGGTGGAGGAAGCACAGAGGCAGGCGTTGGAGGACTCCCTGGGGCTGAGGGAGGTGCTGGATAGTATCAGGGGTATGAAGTCGGGAAGGCCCCTGGGCCGGATGGGTACCCGGCAGAATTTTATAAGGAATTTGCGGTGGACCTGGCACCACATCTGTTGGATGCGTTTAATGAAGCACTGGAGAAGGGGGAGTTGCCGGAGATGATGAAGCAGGCAGTAATCACACTAATCCCCAAAAAAGGGAACGATCCAGTGGAATGTGGGTCGCATAGAACCATATCACTATTGAACACAGATGTGAAAGTATTGCCTAAGTTGTTGGTGGGGAGGATGGAGGATTGTGCCCCGGGGGTGGTTGCAAAAGATCAAACAGGCCTCGTGAAGGGCAGGCAGTTCGTGAGTAATATAAGACGGCTGTTGAATGTGGTGATGAATCTGTCGAGAGCTCTGATACCGGAGGTGGTGGTGTCCATGGACGCGGAGAAAGCATTTGATTGGGCGGAGTGGCGATACTTGTTCGAAGTTTTAGGAAGGTTTGGGTTTGGGCTGAGATTTGTGGCATGGATGCGATTGCTGTATGTGGCACCAAGAGCGAGGGTGAGGACGAATGATATGAGCTCACAAAGCTTTGACTTACACAGGGGTACGAGACAGGGGTACGAGGCAGGGGTGCCCGCTGTCGCCGCTGCTGTTGGTGCAGGCCATAGCGCCATTGGCGATGGCTCTCAGGGGGGTCAGCAGAGTGGCAGAGGATAATGAGGGGACAGAGAGAGCATCGGGTGTCGCTCTATGCCGATGACCTCTTGCTGTATGTTTCGGATCCGTTGGAGAGTATGGGAAGGATTATGGGCCTGTTGGGGAGGTTTGGATGGTTCTCGGGATGCAAGCTGAATGTTGGGAAAAGCGAGGAATTCCCGGTGAATGAGCTGGCACAGCGGGCTAATTTAGGGGGGATGCCATTTACAGTAGCGAGGGATAGGTTTAGGTACTTGGGGATTCAGGTAGCGAGGTAATGGACGGGGCTCCATAAGTGGAACTTAATGAAGCTGGTGGAGGAGGTCAGGGAGGATCTTAAGAGGTAGGATACACTGCACTTAACGTTGGCGGGGAGGGTCCAAGTGGTGAAAATGAATATTCTGCCGAGGTTCTTGTTTATCTTTCAGGCTCTCCCGATCTTTATACCAAAGGCCTTTTTTCAGAAAGTGGACACAATCATCTCTGGCTTTGTATGGGCGGGGAAGGTGCTGAGGGTGGGGAGGACCCGGCTACAGAGGCAGAGGCAGCAGGGGGGGTGGTTGACGTTGCCAAACTTGCTTCATTATTATTGGGCGCCGAATGTGGCTAAGGTGCGGTGGTGGTGGGCTGCCCCCCCCTCGGTCCGCCCCCCCGCTCCGTCCGCCCCCCCCTCGGTCTGCCCCCCCCTGGTCCGCCCCCCCCCCCGCTCGGTCCGCTCCCCCTCTCTGTCCGCCCCCACCCTCGGTCCGCCCCCCCCCTCGGTCTGCCCCCCCCCTGGTCCGACCCCCCCCCCCGCTCGGTCCGCTCCCCCCCTCGGTCCGCCCCCCCCCATCCCCCCTCGGTCCGCCCCCGCCTCGGTCCGCCCCCCCCTGGTCCGCCCCCCACTGGTCCGCCCCCCCGCCCCCCCTCGGGTCCGCCCCCCCGCCCTCCCCCCTCGGCCCCGCCCCCCCTCGGCCCCGCCCCCCCCTCGGCGCCGAAGTTCAGCTTGCCCGGGGCGCCAGCAACCCTAGGGCCGGCGCTGGGTAGAGTGGGTTAGGATGGAGGAGGAATCTTGTAAGGGGTCTAGTTTGAGGGCTATGATGACGGCAGCATTGCCAATGGCTCCGAGTAGGTATTCAGGGAGCCCAGTGGTGCAGTCCACGGTGAAGATATGGAATCAGCTGAGGAGGCATTTTAGGGTGGAAGGGATGTCGGTGCTAACGCCGCTGTGCGAGAATAATGGGTTTGAGCCGGAAGGGATGGATAGTTAGTGTAATCAGGAGGTGGAGGGAAGTGGGGCTAGTCAAGGTGAGGAATTTGTATTTGGAGGAAGGGTTCGCTAGTCTGGAGGAGCTAAGGGGGAGGGTACAGCTGCCGAGGGATAGTGAGTTCAGGTATCTACAGTTTAGGGACTTTGCACGAAAGGTCTAGAAAGGGTTCCCTAGATTGCTGGGATACACCCTGCTGGAGTGACTGCTGCTTCTGGATGTGGGAGGGAAGGGAAGAATTGGGGATATATATATATAAGTGGCTGGGGGAGCAGGGAGGCGAGCGGGTGGTGAAGATCAAGGAGAAATGGGAAGCAGAGTTGGGAATGGAGATCAATTGGGGAGTATGGAGTGAGGCACTGCGAAGGGTAAACGGGACCTCTTCTTGTGCAAGGATGAGCCTGATACAGTTTAAGGTGGTGCACAGGGTGAGAATGAATGCATTCTTTCAGGGGGAAGCAGATGAGTGTGAGAGGTGTGGGCAGGGACCAGCGAATCATGCTCACGTGTTTTGGGGTTGTGAAACATTGAGAAGTTTCTGGGCGGGAGTGTTCATGGTCTTAGCCAGGATAGTAGAGGAGGGAGTGGACCCGGACCATTTGATGGCGATATTTGGGGTTTCAGAGAAACCGGAGTTCATGGAGAGGAGGAAGGCCGATATCTTGGCTTTCGCCTCTCTGATTGCACGGCGACGAATTTTGCTGGCGTGGCAGTCGGCATCGCCATCGGGGGTAGCAGCATGGTTGGGTGACCTAGAACATAGAACAGTACAGCACAGAACAGGCCCTTCGGCCCTCGATGTTGTGCCGAGCAATGATCACCCTATTCAAACCCACGTATCCACCCTATACCCGTAACCCAACAACTCCCCCCCCCCCCTTAACCTTACTTTTTAGGACACTACGGGCAATTTTAGCATGGCCAATCCACCTAACTCGCACATCTTTGGACTGTGGGAGGAAACCGGAGCACCCGGAGGAAACCCACGCACACACGGGGAGGACGTGCAGACTCCGCACAGACAGTGACCCAGCCGGGAATCGAACCTGGGACCCTGGAGCTGTGAAGCATTTATGCTAACCACCATGCTACCGTGCTGCCCCTGTATGACTTATGGTTAGAGAAGATAAAGGATGAGTTAAAAGGCTCAGCACAGGAGTTTGAGAAAAGATGGGGGATGTTTGTGACCGCGTTTGAGGAGCTGTTCGTCGCAGGGGGGTGGGAAAGTAGACAAATCTGTACAAACTGTATAGTTGATGTGTAGCTTCTTCCCTACTGCCATCAGACTTTTGAATGGACCTACCTCGTATTAAGTTGATCTTTTTTCTACACCTTGCTATAACTGTAACATTATATCCTGCAGTCTCTCCTTCCTTTCCTATGTACGGTATGCATTGTTTGTACAGCATGCAAGAAACAATACTTTTCACTACATACTAATACGTGACAATAATAAATAAAATCAAAAGAATGTTTCCCGGGATGTTTTTTTGCTGTAACCTATTTTGATACAAGTTGAATAAAATGCATTTAAAAAAACAAAAAAAAAACAAATGTCATCCCACAGCTTTCCAAACTAACTCCCTTGGTTGATTTCCGCCACAACATTCCGTGAAAACCGTTGCAGATTTCTTCCACTAGCTGCAAGATACGGTGAATCTTCCAACTTTCCTCCATGAAATCAAAACTGAGGTTGAGCTCCACCTACATTCCAAGTGGGGATCAATGGAGCTGGTACTTTCTGTTCTTGTAGTGCAGAAAGGCCCAACGGACTATTTCTTCTGGGTCCTCTCCACCATTCGAGATGCAGCTTACACACAGCAAAGCTGCTTTTGTCAGAACACACCTAGATAAATTAAACAAGAGAACATCTATCCCACATCCATCACACTAGAATGTTCTGATAATAGTTGTATTGCAACTGGAATTTTACTACAGCATCTGAAGAGTGGGAAGAGATTTAGGGGAGGAAGTCTAGATGAGAGCTGACTCCAAGGCCTTCATGATTTTATTGTTAGGTCTATATAGAGGAAGGAGTATGCACAACATGTCCCTCTCTCTCTTCATCCAATGATTACTGGATGTTACCAGTGATTACTAACACCCTTCTCCCGGAAACTTCTTTGGATCAGCAGAGAAATTGGAAAATGTAGCGGCTTGCTGGACCTGGCTTCCTGCCAGAATTTTCATTTGACAGCTGGGGAAAGGGTCACTAGCACAGAGGAGAAAAATTCAGATTGGGGTAAATCGCAGCAATCGGCTTTAAACCAGTGATGGGCAAACCCAGGTGAGTGGGTGGGCCACATGTGTGACCCTCCTGTGGTCGTATGATTTGCATAGCTGTCTGCCATTGGTGCAGAACACCGGCTTACCATTGGCCCTGGTCGGTCATGTGCCTCTCGACCGATTGGTTGAGACCAGTCATGTGACGGCTCTCCGATTGATCGAGAGGCTAAGTTAACCACGCCTCCATACCGAGGTATAAATAGTCAGAACGCCCGGCGGTCGTCCATTTATTGTAGTCGACCGCAGGGCTAAGTTCTAGCTTATTAAAGCCTAACTTTTGTACAGCAACTCGTCTCACGTGCAATTGATGGCTCATCACCTCCTTCATCTCAATGGGCCACAAGATTGAAATCGGGCTTGTTCACAAATCATGACCCCATGAATTAGATTAAACATGCTTAGTAAATGCTGAATATTTCATAACGAGTTATAGAAAATGCTTAATCATTTATATATTAATGGAACTACCGTCAACTTCAAATGGCAAAAATAAATAAATATTTACACTTTGTACACAAAGGGAGCGCACGGCTCTCACGGTCAATGTTGTGAGCAATCATCATGCACCTCACTTCACTTGGCCTTGCTTTACGTGCATATCACTTCAGTAATACTGGTGGAAAAAAACCTACATGAACGGAAATCAGTGGAATGTTGCAACCCTGTGCGTGGGCAACGGTCAATAAACTGTCTCGTGGGCCATGCTGGGAACCCAGTTGGGCCCCCGGACTGCAGGTTGTCCACCACTGCTTTAAACAAATTAATTTATTTTTAAAAATAGAGATAATTGTTTTAATAAGAGAATTTGAGAGCTCATGCAATGTTTCTTTCCAACCATGAACTCAATAAAAGCTTTACAACCATTTTGAAAGCTCCACTCATTTTTCTGCTTGCTTCCAAGTAACTTAGCTCTTGCCTCTGAAAAGCTAGTTCCAGAACTGGATTCTTGCCGTTCAACAAAACCAAAGGCTCAGTCAGGTTGACCAATGCAGACATGAAGAAAATAACTTTCAGAGCTACGGGGATTGAGTGGAGTTTGGGACTGTCTGGATTATTTTGCAGGGAGTCGGCATGGATTTGATTGGCTGAATGGCCTCCTGCTATGCCATAAATTATTCTATGACTCTACGTTATGCAAATTGGACATTCTGAATTCTGAACCCAAGCAGGTGCCGGAGTGTGTAGACTTGGGGACTAATAAGCCTACTTGTGACAATAATAAAGATTATTATTATTATAAACACCCCTCTTCCTTAAGATGCATTAAGTAGCTACATGATACTGCCATCTAGTGGATGAAAGGAGTTACCACATTTGGGCATTTGCCACTGGGCGCTATTTTAATAAATTCATTAACAGAGTTAACAATTGGCAGAAAAATGCTGAATGTCTGCTCATTTGAAATTCCAGAAACTATCCTGGACACTTTCACAGAATGCCACCCCATTTTGCTTTAACCATTCTACCCTAGCTCAGCTCCAATTCTCCACAGTTGCAAATTGGTTATAACTACAAATCTCTTGATTGTGCCTCAATTTCTTTTCCATTATGTACTAGCCTAATGTACTCCAACCCCCAGATTCTTTCTTTTGCAGACTTCAATGCAGACTCCATCTATAAATCCTTTAAATAATTTTCACCTATGCTATATTATATTTCTCCTTTGGCTTGCCATCTTCCGTGGTGGAGGCTTGAACGTTCCATTGATCACAAGAGCAATGCTGTTGGGAGTCTGAAGATTCTGTCAGAATCACCCATGACGGTACGGTTGGAGGGGAGGAACTTGATAAAGCACAATCCAAAACAAGTCCTCAACAGTGGATCAAGCGAAAGATACACATATGGTATCAACTGCTGCAATGGCGGATGAAGACTGCAGAATGAGAAGATACTCAGTTGTCAAGGTTCCCTTTCCACTGGAACTGGACCTACCCTCCGACAAGGACCGTGTCTGCAGGTGTGCAAAAAGGCATACCCATGTTATGACCTCCACCAGGTACCTCTAAATGAAACCAGCATAACCCCCACACAGACCAGCCCTGCGGTGGCAAGACCGTGAGAAGTGGAAGTCCGTAGCTTCAGGCCAGCATGTGAGCGATACGCTGGATCAGTGATTAGCACTGCTGCCAAGGACCGGTGTTCGATTCTGACCTCGGGTGACTGTGTGTGTGGAGTTTTCACTTTCTCCCCTTGTCTGTGTGGGTTTCCTCTGGATGCTCCAGTTTCCTCCCATAGCCCAAAGTTATGTAGGTTAGGGGGATTGGCTATGTTACATTGGCCCTAAGCGGGGTTTGGGCCTCGGTAGGGTGCTGTTTCAGAGAGCTGGTGCAGACTTGATGGGCCGACATGGCCTCCTACTGCATTCTAGGGATTTTATGATTCTACGAATTTGATTCAGTAGCGTCGCTCTTGGAATAGGAACTGGAGAATGTTCCAGAGCTTTCTTCATGGCTGAGCAGCCCTAGTGAGGATCCACTTTGCTCACCCAGCATGGGGAAAGTGCCAGAAAAGGTTTCCTAAAAATAGTCTGTTCCATCCCCAACATGCATGGCAAACCGGATCTAGCAGGATCGTCTACCTGTCGTCAGAAAATCAAAGTTAAACTGAATTTCAGAACATAGAATGTATGGATAACGAGCAAAACAATTGAGCGGAACGGAGAACAGCCCGTGTTGCCTGTCAACTCAGGCACTTCAACAATGACATTGCTGCCCTGCAAGAGACTCGAAGAGCAGGTGAAGAGAAGTTGAGGGAATATGGCAGTGACCTTCTACTGGAGAGCAAAACCCGAGGATCAGCTCAGGATGCATGGAATTGGTTTCGCCATCAAGAACAAACTCGTCAACCGACTCAGATGTCACTGTCTGCATTAACAAGCGCCTAATGACACTCCATTGACAACTTGCCAAGAACCCGCAGGCAACGGTCGTGCGTGCCGATGCTCCAATCCTTGATGACAATGAGGAATCCAGTAACGGCTTCTTCACCCTGGACACCATACTCTCCAATACGCCCAAGGAAGATAAGATCATCCTCCTTGGGGACTTCAATGCGAGCGTTGGAAAGGACTCCCAAATCTGGAAAGGAACCATTGAAAAGGAAGGAGTTGGGAACTCCAATGGGATTCCCCTGTTCACCAAATGCACGGCCCACCAGCTTATCATCACTAACACACTACACTGTTCCACCTAAAAGACAATTTCAAGACTTCCTGGAGACATCCAAAATCAAAGCACTGGCACATGATCAGTTTGTCATCCTCCAATCCATTACAGTCCAATCCAAAAAAACCTCATTATGAAACCGATGACTAGTGCAGATGACTGTTGAATAGACTACCGGCTCATCTGCTCCTCTATGTCCATCAAACTCCACCATAAGCAGCAGAAAATGAAGAAACCGCTCAGAAAAAATATCAACGTTGAGTGAAGAGCCAAGCATGATGATGAACTTTCACCAATATCTTCTCCAAAATCTCCAAAGTGTCCATTCTAATGGAGTGGAGGAAAACTGGAAAGAGCTGAAGACAGCTATTATCTCAAGCTGTGAGGAAACCATCGACTGCAAGACCAGGAAACACCAAGATTGGTTCAATGAGAATGACCACACCATCCAAGATCGCATTGACAAGAGAGGAAAGCTTTCCGTTCCAGGCAAAATCACAGAACCAGCAAGGCAAAAAGAGCTCAGCAATTAGCCAAAGCAGAGGTACAAAGAAGATCTAGTGAAATCAAGCATAACTCCCAGGGGTTCTTCAGTGCCACAAGATTCAATGTGGATCCAATACCCTAAACCTCAAACCGGTGCAGAGTAAGGGCAGAATTTGAGAGATAGAGAAAGCATCGTCCTTCGATGGAGAGAACAAAAGTCATGATGCAACCATAGATGAGGACGTGTTTGAGAAAGTACCCAATTCCCCATCAAAGATTATCTTGGACTCCTGCCAAGTGTACACAAAGTCAAAGTCGCTATGAAGAATGGAAAATCCACAGTAGTGGACAGGATCCCAGAAGAGATTTTTCAAACATGGAGCAGAGCGCACCATAAACTGTTGCTGAAAATCTGGGACAGGGAAGAAGTTCCTTCCGACCTCAGGGATGCTGTCATCACCATCATCCTCAAGAAAGGAAACAAAGCAGACTGTGGGAACTACCGAGGAATTGCCCTATTCTCCAGCGTCAGAAACATCATCCCCCAAATCTGCGGTAGTCACCTTCGCCCAAGAAATCCTTCCAGAAAGTCAGTGTGGCTTCCAACCAAATTGTGAAACAAGGGACATGATTTTCACTGCTCGGAACTACAGAGAAATGTTAGGAGCAACATCAACCACTCTACATGACCTTCATCGACCTGACCAGGGAAAGGTCTTGTCAAAGGTTGGTTTCCAGAGAAAATCCATCAACATCCTCCAACTCCTCCACAAGGTGTCGGCAACAGTCGTATCGATGGAAATATGACAGAACCCTTCGAAATCAAGACTGGTATTAGGCAGGGACGTGTCATCACTTGCACCCTCTTCTCCATTTTCATTGCCATCATCCTTCACCTTGTCAAAAGCAAGCTTCCCAGTGGAGTGGACATTGTCTACAGGATGAACGGAAAACCTTTCAACCCCAACTGGTTAAAAGCAAAGAAAACAGCACTGACATCATCGTGGAACTTCCAGCGTGCGGGTGACATTGCCATCTCCATCTCTCAGAAGAGCATTTCCGAGTCATGCTTGACATCTTTGTGGAAGCATGCCAAAGAATCAGTCTCAGCCTCAAGAAAACCCATCCTTTACTAACCCACCCCAGGGCAAGATTTGGATTCTCCCTCCATCAGGATCAATGGAGAAACTGGAACATTTCCCGTACCACCGCTCCTCTAAAGCTGACATCAACGTGGAGATTCAGCATTGTGAATGTGGAAATTCAACATCTTATCCAATCCATGAGCGCCTCCTTCAGAAGAGTCTTTGACGACCTTGACATCCATGCTGACACCAAGATTCTAGTGTACAAGGGGGTCATCCTCCCAATTCATTTATGGCTCAGAAACTTGGACTATGTAGTCTCCATTTTTCTGAAGATGTACTATCATCGCTGTCCAAAATGGATTCTCCGCATCAGCTGGGAGGTGTCAGTGTCCTTGAAGGTGCCAAGAGCACCAGCATTGAGGCCATAATCATCCGAAACCAACTCCGCTGGGCCAGCCATGTGCTTAGGATGCCAGAGTCCCCACTGCCAAATCAATCTTCTTTGCCCAACTCAAGCAAGGCTTCTGAATAAGAGGTCAAATTCAGCACTTCAAAGACACCCTGAAGGCTTACCTCAAAAAATGCAACATAGAAGCCAACTCCTGGAAGACCTTTGCTCAGAAGAGACCTACTTGAAGGAACCCGATTGAAGGGACGCAATTCTTCAAGGACACTCGACAGCTAGAGGAGGCTTGGAAAAGGAGCCGGAGAAAGGAATAACAGTGATCTAGTCCAAGGGCTGATCCCACCTCCTGGAAACACCTGCCAAGTGTGCAGTCAAGGATTCAGCTCTGGGATCGGGCTCATCAGCTATGCAAGAACCCACAGAACTCATGGCCAGTAGCTTGGAGTTTCTTAGGTGGACAATCATACTCGTTAGCGAGTGATTGCCAAATGTTACATTGCTCCATTATAATTCATGCCCTGATTACCCAGCTTTATTTCTAACACACAGCTTACTTACATGAAAATACAGCAACCCAACAAATGACAGGAACATAGAAACAGGAAGCTATTAAGTTTCTCAAGCCTGTTCTGCCTTTAATGCAACTGCCAATAATGGCTGATATGCGACTTAACCCCATTTACTCAGTTTTGCCTCATATTCCTTAATACCTCCATTTACTGATTTAAAATTAATTATTTATCTAGCATCAATTGCCAGATGTAACAAAGGAGTTCCAAAATTCTACCACCCATTGCATGGAACAGTATTTCCTCACCTCATTCTTGAAAAGTCTGGAGGTTGTATTTTAAGGAGGCTCCCTGATAGCAAGTTGGACTGCAGAAGGAGGTGGTGACATCTCAGTGCCCCCTATCCCGATGCATGCAAGGTACCCCCTGAAATGTTCTGACCCGCTTCCTTTATGTCATTTCTCATTCAGGCATTTAAAAACAGCCTGCCCACTCCAGCACGATTGCCCATGGTAACTGTTATGGCATGAGCAATTTTTTTATTCAGATTAATGGCGCGAACAAGCCTAAATTACCATTAATTATTTACTTACATGTTGCTGATTTCAGCACCTACCCACCTAGCGTATTATGGAGGTGAGCTTTGAGGCGGGCAAGCTTCCCAACCTATTTTCCATGCCCCCCGCTGAAAACATGCCCAATGGATGCAAGTAAAATTCAGCCCTGGTTATAATTTTTAGATTTTTACATACCCTCGTCCTCAACTCCCCCTATAACAAAATACTTTCTATTTACCTATCTGTTCCCTTTAATACCTTGAAAATGTCAATTAATTCACTCCTCAACCTTCTAAGTTCCAAGGAATACAACCCTAGTTTATATAACCTCTCCTCTTGGGAGTCCCAAGTATCGATCAGGTAAATTTATGCTGCAGTCCCTCCAAAAGATCACAAATCCTTCTTGAGATTTTACAAAACTGTTGATTCAAATACAAGTAACACATTCATAACATTCAATTGGAATCACATCCCGCTGCCAGTATATTCACACAGGTAACTAGTTTCTCAGTTGAACTAACCCGGTCAGTATTTACAGAAGCAATACCGTACGGTGAAATAACACGTAGAGTTATTAGAATTCCAGTTCAAGTCAGACCAAATGCAATGGATTTTTAAACCCCAAATTTTGAAGACTTGGCTTTTAATTGAATAGATGCTTCGAGGCTGAAAGGATCACAATACCCACCTTAGATAGGCAAAACCTGCACTTGAATATGACTGCTTCAGACAAGAGTAATAAAAGATGAGGTGTTTGAAGTTGGAATGTCAGAGGGTGACAGCTGAAAATAATCCAAAGAGTTGTGTTCTTTTCATCAACTGAGAGCACGAAAGTGGGGTTGCATTACATGTACCCGTCATTTGATTTTCAAAAGAGCATTCTAGTCACCACTGCAATCTGAAAATGGAGTTTCTACATCAGCTCACCTCAGTCTATCAGGTGATTTTGCTTTGTATACCTCAGTACACAGGCAGGTCTGAAAGTTACATGCCTTGGGACATGAAAGATTTATTTTGTGAGGTAAAGTCATTTTTGTATCAAAACATATCAACATCTAATCTGAAAAAACACAAAAAGGAAAAATCTCAAAGCTTTGATACACTTGAATGTGAATATCCACTGAATTAGAAACTGAAGAGTCAAATTGGTAGTAATAGTACAAATGTTTTATTTTGTATTGATGTTAGCAATGCCTCATTGTTATAGGTTACATGGTACTGCAAGTTAAAATGCAGAAGAAATTCACAATAATGCAATTTAGGATTATTTTTTGTTTTGACAAGCTCTAGTTTGCCTATCATCAGACGTACTTTCCAAAGTGCCCATGGGTTCATTGATTGTTTGATGAATGATATGGAAAAATGTCAGTTTCTCATTTTGGAGATGGACATTATTTATAATCTGCACTCCCAGCATGCGGATAGGTTGACTTTTTTTGGAGGACCATTTTATTGATGCCAGTCACCCAGGAGCCATTATTTTATCCTTTTAACAGCGAGTGACCGGTGCAGAATTTGAATCTGCTAGAGGAACCAAATCCCCTTGCTGAAAACATTGCTGTGACTATAAATTTGATAAGACAAAGGGTAAAAACACATGTTTTTCAATGTCATCAGAAAATCAGTTCAGATATCAACATCTCCAGGGTCCTTTGCTCAACATAGTACAGTTAAGAAAACCATTAATATGAGCAACACAGCATCACTGAAGGCTTTACACAAAATTGGATGCACCATGGGATAGTACATATCACAGTGTCTCTTCTATGGGCACATGAAAAATTTAACCCGCTCCTCAAAGTTTTGCTTTTTTCAAATCTTCAGGTAGAATACGTCCCTTCTTTCTTGCTTTGTCCTTCTTCCGTTCGACCACAGCTTGTTTCTTTTTCAGTATATTTCTTGTCCTCTTATTTTGACGGCGTTCCATCCTTTCGACAACATGCTCCGTTCGCTTTTCCCACTTCTTCTGCCGCTGAGATTTGTGCTTTTCCTTTCTCTTTAATGATGCTTTCAGCATTTCCTCGTTGTCTTTGATTTTCAGGCCTTCAGCTTTGTAAAGAAGGTTGGTCCACTTCACCTTGGCTACGACTTTCTTTGCTTTACTTTCATCTTTGCTCTTCAACTCTTCGATCTTATTCTTTTGCGTTTCCAACCTAGATAAGAGCTGCTTGTAGTTTCTGCCAATCAGGGGTGTGATGCCACCTTTAATGCTCTGCCGTTTCTCCTTTTTCTTCAGCTTTTTGTCTTTAACTACTTCGGATGGCATGTTCACTATATTGAAAAGTAATTGCTCTTCCACTTTCTTAGTCATGTCCTTTTTCTCTGTATCTTCAGTCTTTGATGCAGCGCTATCCTCTTGGACAGTCTTCTGTTCTTTCTTCATTCGTATCTCTTTTCGTTTTTGTTTTTTCCTTGCCCGTTCCTGCTTTCTGCGCAGGCGTTTCTTCTCCAATTCTTCCGACGGCAAGCCTTTTGGATTGCCCTGATAAAAGGTGCAAGAAAGAGCACAATTAATGATCGAGCAATAAAAAGGCAGTAAATGGAAATCTTTGTAGTGACAAACTGGCAAATTGTGTAAACTTGACCTAAAATTTGAATACATTTATCCATAAAGTATACAGGATGGGTATGGCTCAATGTAGAAATAAAGGTTTTCAATCAGCAAATCTCTAATTTCAATTCACTTGCCACCAAATTATTCCTAAACAAGTACTTTCCTTGAGTAAGAGAATTACCATAAGCAGGGTGCAGTGGTTGCACAGTGGTTAGCATTGTTGCTTTACAGCTCCAGGGTCCCAGGTTCGATTCCTGGCTTGGGTCACTGTCTGTGCAGAGTCTGCACGTTCGCCGTGTGTCTGCGTGGGTTTCCTCCGGGTGCCCCGGTTTCCTCCCACAGTACATAGATGTGCAGGTTAGGTGGGCTGGCCATGCTAAATTGCTCTCAAGTGTTCAAAAAGGTTAGGTTGGGTTATGGGGATAGGGTGGAGGTGTGGGCTTGGATGGGGTACTCTTTCCAAGGGCAGGTGCAGACTCTGTGGGCCGAATGGCCTCCTTCTGCACTGTAAATTCTATGATCGATCAAACTGTTAGAGGTCTACCAGCAAATGATTTGTGCAAAGACTATTCCCATCCAGTGGATTTTTACATGGCTGACCCTAGGCCAATGAAAAAGAGGTCAGTCTATCTTCAGTGAGCAGCCTTTCCTCAAAGGTTGGTCGAGATCAATGGTTTACTTTGTGAATGCTCCTCTGTGAGCATCAGTGTACTCACTATACCGGCACAGAGAAATTCCACATAAATTTGCTCAGACAGCAGAGCACAAAAGCCTAAAATTACTCACAATGCAAGTGCAGCAAAGGTTTTACTCTATACTGGCATGCCACCCCACCAAATCCCTTGTTTTATACGAGGTAGCATAGAAAATTAAATGTATTGTCTCTATACTTTGAAATTTAAAAGGCTTGGTTATTAAATCCCCAAGTCAGAGTAAATGTAATCATTAAACTTCAAAAACGGGCAAAATGTTATGCTCTAATCATCAATATCTTATTCTAAGCCAGGTAGATCTTTCATTGCATCGGAATACTGTTTTATTTGGGCGGCACGGTAGCATAGTGGTTACCATCGTTGCTTCACAGTTCCAGGGTCCCAGGTTCCATTCCCGGCTTAGGTCACTGTCTGTGCGGAGTCTGCATGTTCTCCCTGTGTCTGTGTGGGTTTCCTCCGGGTGCTCCGGTTTCCTCCCACAGTCCAAAGATGTGTAGGTTAGGTGGCGTGGCCATGCTAGTGTCCAAAAAGGTCAGGTGCAGTTACTGGGATAGGATGGAGATGTGAGCTTAAGTCGGGTGCTCTTTCCAAGAGCCAGTGCAGACTCAATGGGCCGAATGGCCTCCTTCTGCACTGTAAATTCTATGATTCTACGATTTTCATTCCCTTTTCCTGCCTGAAGTGAGCTTCTCGAGTTGCAAACACTCCAGAATTGACCGACTAACCAGCTGTCTTTAAACTCAACTCCAAGGATGCCCCGCACGTTAACATTTAAGGCATTTCAAAATATCCTACCTGCCCACGGCTTTCTTGAATTTTCTCATGTAGTCTCTGACGCAGAATATTTACTGTTGAAAAGGAGCTCGGCCCCACTTTGCTGACTGGGAAAGCAAATCAGGAGTTATTATTTCTAATCATCTGTGCCCTGAGTTTACATTACCTATGTGAAAGACAGAGCTTTAAACAATATAATCATTTCAAAAGACTTTTTTTTTTTAAAAAACAAAATATAATTTTGAGAATCTTCATAATTTTAAGATGCTTCTTCACAATTTTATTTAATGTCATAGCGAAAACGTGAGTAAGCTCGGAGTTCGGAGTGAAGAAAGGAAATAAAGAAAAAATTAAATTCATATAACGAAACATCCCAAGAGCTTCACAGGTGTCATAAATTATGACACTGAGACACTCGAGGAGATAACGGTCAAATGAATACAAACTTGGTCAAAAAGTTATAGTCTTGAACAGAGGTACAGAGGCCGAGAGGTGTAGGGAGGGAATTCCAGACTTGGAACCTCGCCAACTGAAGGCGAGGATGACCTTGAGCTTACACAAGGTAGAATGTGGGAGCTGGAGATTTTGTGGCATAGTCCCTACCTTCTGGGCCAAAAACTCTGGATTCAAGTCCTACTTCAATACTTGATAGTCATGGAAGATGCATTCATAACATGGTAAAATAGGATGATCAGCAACATTTAAATCTTTGCAATAAGTCTGATGGCAGTCAGTAAGAGTAGGAGCGTCTCTTGACCAGCCATACTGCAGAAGGCCACAGGAAACCACTGCAGTACTTTGCCAAGCATACTCGTGGATCAATCCTTTGGTAGTCTATGATCACCAACACCCTCTTAAGGATGGTACCTGGAGGAAGAGGAGAATGTGGGAGACCAGCCAGGAGTGCATTGGAATAGTCGAGTCTAGAGCTAAATGAAGAATAATAAAAGGTGTAAAGTGTTGAACCCAAGTACCTCATTTGTGAAACAAGATAAATTTCACAATCCCAATGGAGATGAGGGAACTATTACTCATTCTACAAAAAACAAAGAAAAATTACAGCACAGGAACAGGCCTTTCGGCCCTCCAATTCTCTATCTAAAACTGTCGCCTATTGTAAGACGTGGTTGACACACCTGTGGGACATTGCTGGACATGGTTCTCTTTCATTCCACCTTGAACAGTCTTCGGCTGATCCCCATTCACTGCTTGAACATTTTTCAGTGGCTTGTTAGTTTTCTTTTTTCTTTTCTTCCTCTTCTTTTTAGGTAGGGCTGTGTCTTCTGATCCTTCCCTTCTAGAAACTGAAGAACAAACATAACCAGACATAGCCCAAACAGGATTCAAATTTTATTGAATTAAAAACATTTTGTCATTAACCACATCATCTGAGCATTCCTACAAGTTAGTCCCCAAGCAGTAACTTTGATGTAAACCACATTATTAATAAATAAACGAACAGCACTCCCGTCAGTATCTGAATAAAGGACCTGCTGTTTCAGGAAGACAATGCATCTGGGTCGCAAAAAAAAAAAAAACTGCTAATTTAGATTTATTTTTCCAGCTTGATGTTTCAGCATTTCAGTTTTCATTTCGGAATTCCTAAATGGTCAATGTTGATCAACATGAGTAATAAACCCACAAAATTGGTGACTGCTCTTCTCGCCTTGACTGTTTTCATTGGATAGCCTCCAGCATTGCACCCACCGATACTCTGTCCTTCAAACAGCTTCTGAATTCACTTCCTGCACACAACCATCTCATACTAATGTTCGGTTTGTGAATGCTACAAGCCAACTTGCTCCCAGCACTATAGCTCACAACTTAACTTTCCTCATACCATATTCATACTGTGGAGATGCCGGCGTTGGACTGGGATGAGCACAGTGAGAAGTCTTACAAAACCAGGTTAAAGTCCAACAGGTTTGTTTCAAACACTAACTTTCGGAGCACTGCTCCTTCCTCAGGTGAAATTTAGATTTGTTGATCACCTGAAGAAGGAGCAGTGCTCCGAAAGCTAGTGTTTGAAACAAACCTGTTGGACTTTAACCTGGTGTTGTAAGACTTCTCACCATATTCATACTGTAACCTCCCATCCGGATTATAATCAGGATGGATGTTTTTTATTCTTTCATGGGATATTAGCATCGCTGGATAGGTCAGCATTTGTTTCCCATCCCTAATTGCCTTTGAGAAGGTGGAGGTTACCTAACTTCTTGAATCACTGCAGTCCATGTGGTGTAGGTACACCCGCAGTGTGGTTAGGAAGGGAATTCCAAGTTTTTGACAAAGTCAATGGAGTATGGCTTGGTGGGGAATGTGCAGATGGCAATGATCCTATGCATCTGCTGCCCTTGCCCCTCCTACGTGGTAGAGGTCGTGGGTCTGGAGGGAGCTGCCAAATGAAGCTTGGAGGGTTACTGCAGTGAATCTTGTGGATGTTACACACTGATGATTCTTCTAACCACTGGCATATTTATGTAACCTAAATTTCCTTTAGTTATTTGTAAAATTTGAATATACAAAATACTTGGATTCTGGATGTATGATCAGGTAGCATCATGGAAAGAGAAACAGTTAACTTTTCAGGTCTACCAGCTTTCATAGTCATTGATCTGAAACATTAACTTCACAGAACTGTTATGGCGCAGAATGTAGCCCTTCAGCTTATCGTGTCTGCACTGGTTCTCCAAATGAGCATTATGACTTTGTGACATTCCCCTGTACCCCTTCACATCATTTCTATTCAAATAATCATCAATTGCCCTCTTGAACGTATCGATTGAACCTATATCCACCACACCTCCAGGCAATGCATTCCAGATCTGAACCACTCGTGTGAAAAAGCTTTTCTCACATCACATTTCTCTTTTTACAATTCAATTTAAATCTGTGCCTTCTCATTCTCAATCCTTTTATGATAGGGAACAGTCTCTCTCTACATACTCTGTACAGCCCTGTCATCACTTTGAACCTATCTACCAAATCTCCTGTTAGCCTTCTTCTCGCCAAGCAGAATAGTCCCAACATCTCCAATCTATCCTGATAACTGAAGTTTCTCATCCTGGAAGCATTCTTAAAACTTCTTCTGCACTTAATCCAATCACATCGTTCACATCCTTGCGAGTGTAGCGTACACAATATTTCAGCTGTTGTCTAGCTAGTGGGGACCTCCTTGCTCTTGTACTCTAAGAAGTTTTACAACACCATGTTAAAGTCCAACAGGTTTGTTTCAAATCACTAGCTTTCGGAGCACTGCTCCTTCCTCATGTGAATGAAGAGATAGGTTCCAGAAACATATATATATAGACAAGGTCAAAGATGCAAGACGATACTTTGAATGCGAGCATTTGCAGGTAAATAAATCTTTACAGATCCAGAGAGAGGGGTAATCCCAGGTTAAAGAGGTGTGAATTGTCTCAAGCCTGAACAGTTGGTAGGATTTTGCAAGCCCAGGCCAGATGGTGGGGGTGAATGTAATGCAACATGAATCCCAGGTCCCGGTTGAGGCCGTACTCATGAGTGCAGAACTTGGCTATAAGTTTCTACTCGGTAATTTTACATTGTCGCAAGTCCTGAAGGCTGCCTTGGAGAACGCTTACCCGGAGATCAGAGGCTGAAGTGTTCCCCGGCTGGAAGGGAACATTCCTGCCTGGTGAGTGCCACGTGACGTCCGTTCATCCGTTGTCGCAGCATCTGCATGGTCTCGCCAATGTAACATGCTTCAGGTCATCCTTTCCTGCAGCGTATGAGGTAGGCAACGATGGCCGAGTCACACGAGTATGTATCGCGGTCCTGGTGGGTGGTGTTCTCACATGCAATGGTGGTACCCATGTTGATGATCTGGCATGTCTTGCAGAGATTGCCATGGCGACTTCCGGTTGCGGCTATGCGGAGCTAAGCCGCACGTTCGGCAGCTTCCGCCAGGAACGGACTTTTGGGCTCTTTTAAGGGCCCCCAGCGGTACTTGCTCGACAGTTCCCGACGTGGACAGGTGTCTGCAGCAGATCCCCAGTGGTCTATGGTCTTGACCAGGAGTGGGGCCAGCAAAATAGCGGAGGCAGCACCTAAGAAAAAGCGGGGGAAGAAAATCAAGATGGCGGCCGGCGGAGGCCTCGAGGAATGGAGGCAGTGGGTGCAGGTGCAGCAGGAGACTCTCCAGCGCTGTTTTGGGGCAGTAGTCAGTTCAGTTCAGTATGACGGCGGTCCTGCCTTTGTCTGCTGGTGTGATGACGATGTTGCGGTTGGTCATGAGACCACGGCTTGAGCGTACATGTCGAGTCTAGGGCAGCAGCCTTCTGGAGGGGTCCAATTCGACTCTTTCCTCTTCGATTGCCACACCGCAGATCTCTCGGTCTGCTGTTCCGATTCCGGGCTCGCTGTCGGCCTCTTGTGATCTGTGGAAGAACTCCCGGACCCTCATTAGCCTGATGAATTCCTCCGTGTCTGCCGCGAGACTGATGGGGTCCATTTTGGTGGTGGTGCAGAAATTGAGCCCTCTGCTGAGGACATCAATTTCGTCTGGTTGAAAGGTGTAGTCCGACAAGTTGACAACAGATTTCCCTGTATTGTTTTCTACTGTGGTACCAGGGGAGGCTTGGTTGCAGCTGGTGGTGATGCAGAGTTTCTCAAGCTTCCTGTTCTTGGTGTGCTATAGGTGGTGTAGTATCGTCGTCTCATCTGTTTGGCGGTGTTCCGCAACTGCGTCCTGAGCGCAAATTGAGAATATGGACTCTATCTTGGTATTCTTACCACACTAGCCATTAGTAAAGCCCAGGAAAACTGCTCTCGCCACCTGTCCTGCCACCTTCAATGATATATGCACAGGTGTGGTTAGGTGGGATTATGGGGAATTGAGCCTAAGTAGGTTGCTCTTTCGGAGGGTCGGTGCAAACCTGATGGGCCGAATGGCGTCCTCCTGCACTGCAGATTCTATGGATATACACACAGGTCCCTCTGCTCCCGTAATACCGTACAAATGTTATATTGTCTCTCCATGTTCCTCCTAACAGAATGCATTACTTCACTTCTCTGCATTTAACTTCATCTGCTACCTACATGTCTACTCTACCAACTTGTCTATGTCCTTTTGAGGTTCTACTGTCCTCCTCACAGTTTACAATACTTCCAAGTTTTGTACCATTCTCAAACTTTGTAATTGTTCTCTGTACACCAAGTTCTAGATCATTATTATATATCTATCAGGAAAAGCATGGGCCCACTGAGAACACCACTACAAACCTTCAAGCCTGAAATATTTCCATTGACCATTCCTCTGTTTCTTATTGTTCAGCCAATTTTGTATCCAGGTTGTTACTACCCTTTTATTCCATGACCTATAACAATTTTCTCAAGTCAGTTGCATGGCACTGCATCGAATGCCTTTTGAAAGTCCATGTACACCACTTCAACAGCATTACCTCATTGACTCTTTCTGTTGTCTCTTCAGAAAACTCCAGCAAGTTTGTTAAACATGACTTCCCCTTTCGAAATCCGTGCTGGATCTTCCTAATCAACTTACAGTTTTCAATGTGACCACTAATTCTATCGCTAATAATTGTTTCCAGAAGCTTGACCACCACTCGTGTTAAATTGACTGGTCCATAATTGCTGGGGCTATCCTTACGACCTTTTTGGAACAATGGTGTAATATTTGCAATTCCAGTCCTCCGGCACCTCCCCAGAATCTAGAGAAGTCAGAGGATTATGGCCAGCACCTCCGCAATTTTCATTCTCAACTTTGTTTCTCTCCACAGATGCAGCCTGACCTGAGTATTTCCAACATTTTGTGTTTTTATTTAACACTTTATCACATTTTATGCAAGTTCATTATTCCTACCACACTAGCCATCTCCTCTACTGTTCAGTTCAGTGCAAATGCATCAAATTTCAACCAAAAGACCCCCCAATAATGACCTTTCACATCCCGTTACCTCCGATGCCCTTCAAATGTCTATTCTTGGTCCCCCTACTTTCCTCATTTGTAGAATTCTGCAGACATTGAATCAGTTTCTACATGAAAGCTGACCACATCGAATGGTGCCTCTGTACCTCCTGTGTTGTCAAACTATTTGTCCAACATTCAGTCTTCGATGACCTGCAATTTATTCCACATAGACATTTTGAAAACAGCAATCAGCACGTCAGCTATCTTCACACACACTGGACCTTTCCAACACTTCCATCCTATTTTGCACGCCATGTTACAGGCTGAAACAATCTTCTCAATTTATTCAACACTGAGTGGAGATTTCAACCCCACACCTTCTCCATCACAAAAATCACCTATAAAAATCCACCACCCTTTGCTTCAATTCATCTGTTGCTGAAATCTTTATCCACGCCATTGTTACCTCCAGGCTCCACGATTCCAATGGGGGAGCATCCAATCCCTGCAAAACTTGAACTCATACAAAATGTTGTTGTCCTTATCCATTATCAAGTTCAACTTATTCTTGTCTTTGATTACTTTCATCCAGTCTTTTAATGTCTCCAATTTAAAATTTTCATCCCAGTGTTCCGTTTTTCTTTCTTCTTTTCTATCTGCTCTTTAGGACAGGTGATAAAGCTTGATCAGAGAGAAAGGTTTTAAGGAGCATTTTAAAGGAGACAGAAATGGAGAAGAAAGGTATTTTAGGAGAAAATTTCAAGACTTAGGGCAGAGAAGGCTGAAGGCATGGTTCCGAACTTTTTTTTTGGAAGGGGGGGTGGGGGTGCACAAGAAGCTACAAACCTCAGACGTTCATCAGATTGGAGGTCAGAGAGGAAGGTGAGCAAAATCAATTTGGTTTAGCCCAGGTGTCCAGGATATTAGTTTTGTTTTGAATGTTTAATTTAAACAATGCTGCCATGCTTTTCAACATTAGAGACCAGGGTGATCCTCTCAACAGAACAATTTCTAACACATCAAATAAAAGCAAAATGCCAGGAGCCTGAAATAAAAACAGAAAATGCTGGATAAACTCAGCAGGGTCTGGCAGCATCTGTGGAGAGAGAATATTCATCTTACTCTGTGTTTCTCTCTCTCTCTCCGCACGTGTGCTGCCAGACCTGCTGAGTTCCTCCAGCATTTTGTTGTGAATTTCTTAACACATGCCTCACCAAGTTTTCTTTTGCGCTGCTCCTGATTCTGGGACGCACAGATTTTGCTCCCCAGACTCTGAAAATACTTGTCTTTTGCAGCAAGGCTGGGATCGGCCATTCTGATTTCACACCAACTGTATTCGATCCAACTGTGGGTCTGTTCCCTAAGGGAGGGAGAAGGACACCAATCACCACGCGGCTAACAGAACTGCCCGCAAATCCCGCGTTGGAGAAACTCCAGTCTTTTAGGAGGGCCAGTGATTTTTTTTAAAGCGTGTTTGAAGGGATTAGCCAAGCGGGTTAAACCGAAATTAAACTCAATTCCACACTGAACGAATTCACCTCCACGCCGCCTGCCCAGTGTAGCTGCCGTGATCTCATCACCGTGCTGCCAGCTTCTCTCCTCGAGCGCATTAAGACGACGTCACAGACTCAAATAAAACTTTTTCCAAGTGGCCGAGTCGAGGTACTGCAGGGTTCCATGGCGAAAGCTTTCTTCACTTCGCCTTCCAAACTACAAGTTGCCCACTGATTATCAGTTGTTTTTAAGTTTCCGTTCCTCTTTGTTATTTTTGGGGCTGTGCTCCTACTCGGAGCTTCCCCCCTTTTAATTTTTTTTATTAGAATTAGAACAGTACAGCACAGAACAGGCCCTTCGGCTCTCAACGTTGTGCCGAGCAATGATCACCCTACTCAAGCCCACGTATCCACCCTATACCAGTAACCCAACAACCCCCATTAACATTATTTTTTTTTAGGACACTAAGGGCAATTTAGCCTGGCCAATCCACCTAACCCGCACATCTTTGGACTGTGGGAGGAAACCGGAGCACCCGGAGGAAACCCACGCACACACGGGGAGGACGTGCAGACTCCGCACAGACAGTGACCCAGCCGGGAATCGAACCTGGGACCCTGGAGCTGTGAAGCATTGATGCTAACCACCATGCTACCGTGCTGCCCCATTTTAATTTGCCCCTCTGTTAATTTCCATTCTATTAAGTTGATTGGCCCTGAAATACATTATCAGCTCAGGAGGGTTTTGGCCCGTGGCCAAGAATGAAGATTCCAGGACACTGCTGTGTGCAATCCTGAAGAAAAGTTTCATTACATTAAAAACAATTGTACTTTTTGATAATTTCTCCTTAATAGTTATAAAATTTTCAAAAATGGCAAATACAGCTTGGTCGGCTGATAGTCAAATATTGCCAATTGGATGATGAGTCTTTGCTTCCCAATTGGTGTAGGAAGACAGTGTGGGTGTCTTTAAGACAGATAGCTAGGTTCTTGATTAACAAGGGGATCAGGGGTTATGGGGAGAAGGCAGGAGAATGAGGATGAGAACAACATCAGCCATGATTGAATGACGGAGCAGACTCGATGGGCCAAATGGCCTAATTTTGCTCCTATGTCTTATGGTCTTATGTCACAAGGATTGATGCGTTGGCTGATGCAAATCATGTGATAAAACTTCCAGGAATACATTTAATCACAGTTGCTAACCCTACAACACAGACAAGCGTGTCACATATTAGGGAGAACATATAGTTAAAAATATACTGCAACACTGGAAATCTGAAATAAAAAGCAAGTCATCTTAACCTGGCACATTAACTCTCATTCTCTCCACGGACATGCTGAGCATTTCCAGTACTTTTTGTTTCTGTTTAGTTAACAATATGGTTTATTTTAATAAGTAGTCCCTTCTTATTCAAAATAAGATTTCTCTTTCAACAGGTTGACAAGATTTACAGGCATTATACCAGGACTGAGAGGTTACATTTATCTTGGATGGTTGCTCTGGCATCGGCCATTCTGATGGAGGCTGGGGGCTCTTAAGAAAAGAAAAGGTTGAGAGGCAGAACATAGGAACAGGAGTAGGTCAATTAGCCCCTTGAACCTGTGTCACCGAGGGTGACCAATCGTCTGGATTTTACCAGACTGTCCCATATTTGAGGCAGTTGTCTCATGTCCCAGATTGTTTGCTGCCATGGCATCTTTTGTCCCGTATTATTTATCTTTGTCTTCTGTGCATGATCGCAGGATATTCAAAACACTTTACAGTCAACAAAATACTTTTGATAAGTAGCCGCCTTTGTAGTGGCGGAAACCACCCTTTGTATGTAGAAATGTTTCCTATTTTCACTCCTGAAAGAGCTGGTTCTAATTTTAGACAATGTCCCCTTGCTCAATACTCCTCAATTAGTTAATCTCTGTCTGCCTCATCTCTTTCCCTTACTATTTTTAAAACTTCAATTGAACTATCAGTTATTTCGCGCAATCTCTCCTCCAGTTATCATTCTGGTAAAGCAACACTTCACTCCCTTCCAATGCCAAAATAGCCTGCCTAAAGTTGGGGGCCCAGAACTACTCATGATTCTCCCAGTTTGGCCTAGCCAGCACTTTGCATAGTTGGACCTTGACTGGGAACAGAGGGAAGTAGACCTTGGAAAATAGGAGACAGGTTTAGATAAAGGATCTGGATCGGCGCAGGCTGGGAGGGCCGAAGGGCCTGTCCTGTGCTATAATTTTCTTTGTTCTTTGTTCTTTGTTCTACATCTTTCTTTTAAAACCAGCCTTCGATTAGTCTTCTTCATTGTTTTCTGTACCTGTCCATGACATTTAATGTTCCATGTACCTGGAAACCAAAGTCTCTTTGGACTTTTATGGTTTCTAGTTTTTCACATTTAGTGAGTACCATGGCCTATCCTTTTCAGGTCTAAAGTGAGTGATATCACATTTACCCGCAGTGAAATCCATTCTCTACAGTTTTGCCCATTCACTTAATTTATCAGCGTCTCTTCTTTTAATTTTATGCTTCTATCTACATAGCTTACAATACTGCCTTTGTATCAGTGGCACATTTGGACACTTGTCTTTCTATCCCCTCATCTAAGTCATCAATAAATACAGTAGGTAGTTGAAGCTCCAACACAGATCCTTGTGAGAAATGACTAATCACATCCTGTGTGTAACTGCCTATTATCCTTATTCTTTGTCTCCTGACACTCAGCCAATTTTCTAACCAGGGCATTTGTCATCAATACCATGGGCTTCAAATTTAGCTAACAGTCACTTATGAGATATTTTTTTCAAATGCCTTCTGGAAGTCCATATAAATAACATCTATAGACATTCCCCTAACATCCATAGACATTTTCTTATCAACTACTTTAGTCAGTTTTTCAACAAATTCAATCAGGTTCGTCAGACATAGCTTAACCATACTAGCTCTATCTTATGAGCTGAAAATCTTCAAGGTGTTCAATCAATTCAACCTCTAGTAATTCCCTTGCAACATATGTTAGGTTACTAACAACCCACCGAGCATCCTGACTTCGAGCTATATCACCGTTACTTCACTATTGCTGGGCCAAAATTCTGGAATTCCCTGTCTAACAACACTGTGGATATACGTAATCCACATGGACTGCAGCAGTTAAAGAAGACAGCTCACCACCACCTTCTCAAGGGTGATTGGGGATAGGCAATAAATGCTGGGCTAGGCAGTGAAACCCACATCCCTTAAATTAATAAAAAGCGGCATGGCTGTCGGCGAAGTATGGCGGTGCTGGACACAGTCTGTACACCCTCAATCTCTCTCAGCAACCACCACGCCAGGTTCACGATTTCTGAGAGCACACGTGGACCGCGCCGTCGGGATCTCGGCCCATCGGAGGCAGAGAATCGTGGATGGGCCCGCTAATGATAGGCGAACGGTGTTTCAACTACATGTGGCGTGCGTTGCATTGACGGCGTTTTTGACGATTCAGCATCAAACACCCGGTGCCTGCCGAGATTTCGGCGTCGGAACCTATTCTCTCCCCAATCGCATTTCCGATTTCCACGTCGGCCAACAGAGAATCCCACCCATAGTCTTTTAACTTTTATCTGGACTCTAACTTTTCCTATGAGATGTGTGTGTGTGTGTTTTGTCATTTTTTCCTCAGGTTTAGTAACTAATAGGCTGACTCTTTACTTGGCTCAAGACGAGCTGGTTTGATCGGCTTTTTATGAAAAATGAAATACATTTGGTTGAAAAGGCATTCAGAGGGTAATTTAAAAAAAAAATCTTTGTTACGACCAACTGAGGAGTCTGAATAAAGGGGAGCCAATTCACTCCATTTCACCCAATCATATCCTCTTATTTTGTTACATATAATTGCATCTTCATAAAAGACCAAAGTAAAATACAGAGCAATATAAACACTGCACTAATACAGTGCTATTATTCTGCCTTAAATAGTTTCAACACCAAATTTAGTTAATATGATAAAAGAAAAATTACCCATTGGAAATCTATACCATACCCAATGATCTAATGTTCCAGCAAAACAGATATAAGAGCCTAAATAGCACAACTCTGAGAAGCTTGAGAAACCTATTTGTAAATGAAATATAATGCAAATTTAAACATATTTATTTTGCATTGTCAATATTGAGACGTACAACTTATGAATAGATAGAATGAGAAATATATTTTAAGGCTGTTCAAAAATGTTTTTTTTATAACAAATGAACCATCAGTCATGTCAGGTTAACCAAAATCAGGCGCTCTTTCTTTCCAGTCAGTGAGACTGGGCAGGTTAACGAGCCAATGTACCAGCAAAACATAAAAAAGAGCCAGATGGTAAAACTCTGAGAAGTTAGAGAAACTTACTTAAAAATTAAATATAGTGTCAACATATTTATTTTGGATGTACTGTCGACATTAAATGCAAGACTTATAAATAAATAGAATGAGATATATATTTGAAGGCAGTGGCTTTTCCTGTCTTGTCATTGAGACTGGGCAAGTCCGTTTGCTGGTCCTCCTGTATCCCACAATTCTTAGAGAAGAAGCCGGCCGGTTGAATAGACTCTGATGGATGAACATGTGCCGTGCACTTAGAAACACGTCGCAATGAACACAGGTACAATATTTTAAATATTTATATGTGTTGGTCATCAGCAGGTTCTTGACCTTGACCGGAACCCGCCGGCCGGGGCTCGGGAGACTCGAGGAGTTGCGGTTGAGTCAGGAGAACCGGCGCCTTTCCATCATTAGCAGAATAAACCTCCCTCTACCCCCATCCCGGAGTCACTGCTCCTGAATCCAGATTACCAACGGGGCCAGAGTGCTGCAAAACAACAGCAGCAACTTTATATAACACTTTTCACTTGAGGGAAAAAAAAACTTCCTGAGGCGTTTTGCAGAAGCCCCGGGGAGGTAAGGACCAGACCCCAAGGTTAAAAAAAGGGGTGGGTGACCAAAAGCTTGTTTGAAGGGTCCAAGCTGGATTTTAAACGAGGAGAGAGTGGAGGCAGGTATTTTTTTCTTTTTGGAGGAGGTGAAATTATGAGTTAAGGTAGATATGAAAATAAACTATGGCTTTTGACGTGCAGGGAGATCTAAGTTTTAAGTTTGTTGAACATGGTGGGTGGGTGAGGGATAGGGCATTGGCCATCGGAACATTGGCGTAATTGTGTCTGGAGGTGACCTGAATGAGGATTTTAGTGGTAGATTGGTTGATTTAGAGATGGGCCTGTTCATGTCACAGAGGTGGAGGTAGATGATGGAGATAATTTGGGGGTGGGCAGCACCGCTCAGAGTCAAGCAGGACTTTTGACTTTGTGAATAGTTAGATTTCTGCCATGTTAATAGCCAGGCAGCAAACATAGTTAGTGGTAAAAGTATTATTTTGTGGCAGGAGTTAAAGGTTTGGTGTTCTCAATGTTTACCTGGAAGAATCATAGAATCCCTACAGTGCAGAAGACGACCATTTGGCCCATTGAGTCAGCACCAACCCGTTGAAAGAGCACCCTACCAAGGCACTTTCCCCCACCGTATCCCCGTTACACCTAACCTTTTGACACTAGGGGGCAATGTAGCATGACCAATCCACCTAACTTGCGCACGTTTGGACTGTGGGAGGAAACCGGAGCACCTGGAGGAAACCCATGCCGACATGGGAGAACGTGCAAACTCGACCCAATCACTGGAGGTCTGAATTGAGCCCGGGGCCGTGGTGCTATGAGGCACCAATGCTAACCACTGTGCCATCGTGCTGCCCCAAGCACCGGCTAATCCAAAATCGGGTGTTGGACAAACATGGACGGCACGGTAGCACAGTGGTTAGCACTGTTGCTTCACAGCACCAGGGTCCCAGGTTCGATTCCCAGCTTGGGTCACTGTCTGTGCGCAGTCTGCACGTTCTCCCCGTGCCTACATGGGTTTCCTCTGGGTGCTCCGGTTTCCTCCCACAAGCCCTGAAAGGCGTGCTGTTAAGTAACTTGAACATTCTGAATTCCCTCAGAGTGCCCAAACAATCGCCGGAATGTGGCGACTAATATTGCAGTGTTATTGTAAACCTACTTGTGACAATAATAAAGATTATTATTATTATTATAATCTTTGATAGCCCAAGAGTGAAAGGGTCAAGAAAACTGGTGGACAGACAGAGCCGAGTGTCATCAACATATATGTGAAAGTTGATTCTGTGGCTTTGGGTGGAATTGTAAGGAACAAACATGCTTGGATTTATGGCACATGCCTATTTTATAGCATTATGAAGCTCTGCTGCGAAGCTGTGGGGTTTCATGTTCAACTCCTAATCTTTGAAGCCATAGCTTTTGCATAACTGTGCTTGAGCTTTTTGGACTTGCATCAGCAGGAGACAATCAAAAATAAAATGTTCTGTAAAATGCAATTGGATTCTGTGGCAAAATCCATGAGCTACATAGTCACTCTAGTAACTATTTGCCTGCAGTTTAGGGAATATTTATGTTCAAGTGTAGCAACATGACTTGAGCAATATGAGAAGGAATTTCTTCAGTCAGAGGGTGGTCAATCTGTGGAACTCATTGCCGCAGAAGGCTGTGGAGGCCAAGTCACTGAGTGTCTTTAAGTCAGAGATAGATAGGTTCTTGATTAATAATGGGATCAGGGATTATGGGGAGAAAGCAGGAGAATGGGGATGAGAAATATATCAGCCATGATTGAATGGCAGAGCAGACTCGATGGGCCGAATGGCCTAATTCTGCTCCTAGGACTTATGGTCTAAGCCATTCATCGAAGTTGGGAATTCCAACACATCAGCCAATCATGCAGGAGAAGGGCATAATATTATGCACCATCTGTAATAGTCCTATTACATAAAGAAAATTATACCCATGCACATTGGGAAACAGTGGAAACATAAAACTTACTTCACTCTGGGGAAACCCTTTAAAGTGCATTTAGGAACAAATGGGCTGTTTCAATTACCTTCCACCCTAATATATCTACTGTAATTTCACTTTCTTCTGTGTATCATTTGTAATTGTATTTCATAATTCTCTCTGCCAGCCATTCATTTTAGTCTATATTTACAGATTTAAAAATGCTAAAATAATCTAATTGGAGTCATACTGATGATTATTGAATGTTCATCTTTTTCCCCTATAGGTCTTTGAAGCCAGTCAGCCCATCCCTGGGACAGTAATGAAACCAGGGATTTAACAAAGAAATCCCTTGTGACCAATAAAAGAGGGAATTGAAATAGTGGCAATAGCTGCAAAGATTAATGGACTTGGAATGCGCTAAAATAACTGACTTCTCTCAGCACTCAATATCTAAATCACAAATGGCATTGCTTCATGCAGATCAAGATACTGAAAGTGTGGAATCTGTTTCAAACCAAATTATCACCAAGATTCCCAAAACTTTAAATGGAAGAAGGTCAAAACTGATTGTGCACTTGGATTTAAACAACACAGTCCTCTTGTCTGACACAGTTACTAGACAAGGACCCAGGAAAGCTCTCAGTTCCTTTCTCACCACTGTTACCTGGGGCCGGATCAACCAGGAAGGTAAGAATCATTATTTCGTAGTGGCAATTAAATTTTCTTATGGTTGTGGAAGCAATTTTAACTTGGTGACAAGGTTAACAATCCAACAAAATAATCTGGAGTAAATAGATAAATAGTATTTCGCCAGATAACTTCAACGGTAAGTAAGGGAGCCCTTAACAGAGAACTTGAGGTAAAATGCTAATTCCTTATACAAGTTTATGCTATAGCTTTTCGCTATATGAAGTAATCGTAGCCAATATTCGGGAGTTTTCCTTTACTTCCATGTGTCTAGTCATATGACTAGCATAACTCGGGATTGTAACAATGCATCTGCTTGATATGAGCATAATATGTAAATTTTGCACATTTCCATATGCTTCTTGACTATTTTTGAAAATTGGTCCAATTGGTACCATTGTGATGAGCTTAATATAAATGAACAAACTGATAATGACTGCAGTAAATTTCAGTATTTCCTCAGTGAATGAAAAAGTGGAACTTGCTATCACATGGAGAGTTCAAGGCAAATAGCATTTAAGGAGAAATACCTGAGGGAGGAAAGAATAATCTTTATTAGTGTCACAAGTAGGCTTGCATTAACACAGATGTTACTGTGAAAATCCCCCAGTCGCCACACTACGGCGCCTGTTCGGGTACACTGAGGGAGAATTCAAAATATCCAATTGATCTAACAGCATGTCTTTCAGGACTTGTGGGAGGAAACTGGAACACCCGGAGGAAACTCACGCTGACATGGGGAGAAGGTGCAGACTCCGCACAGACAGTGACCCAATCCAGGAATTTAACCCGGGTCCCTGGTGCTGTGAAGCAACAGTGCTAACCACTGTGCTACTGTGCCTTGTTGTATGTTAATAGGGTGAAAGGTGGGAGAAGGCTGAGATGGAGCATAAACCACCAGGGTTGCTATATTGGGCTGTATAGCCTATTTCTGTAATACTAAAATTCAATGTAATTTTGTATTGTAACACAGTCGGAAACAAAATATGCTACACTATCCTTGCTAGCTCAGAACTATTTTTTTGATTGAGAATAAATTACGAGGGCAAACTAGCGAGAAATATAAAAACTGACAATTGGAGCTTCTTTAAATGCATAAAAAGGAAGAGAATGGTCAAAGTGAACATGGGGCCCCACAGAAAATGAATCTGGGGAGTTATGAGAAACAAAGAAATGGCAGAAGAGTTAAACAGATATTTTGCATCAGTATTTAAGGTGGAAGATATTTGAAAATCCCATTAATACTAAAGAATATGTGGGAGGAATTGAATACCATCACCATCACTAGAAAAGTAGTATTAAACAAACTCATGTGGCTATTAGCAGATAAGTCCCTTGGCCCTGATGGCTTGCATCCTAGGAATCTAAAAGAAGTAGCTACAGAGGTACTGGTTGTAATTTTCACAAAATCCTTGGATTCTGAAGAATTACCAGGCGGGTCAAAGATTCAAAGAATCCCTTCAGTGCAGAAGGAGGCCATTTGGCCCATTGAGTCTGCACCAGTCCTCGGAAGGAGCACCCTACCTAGGCGCATCCCATGAGCTTTTATCTTTTTTTTTCAATCAGTATCCCATGTGGGATCTTGTTGAAGGCTTTGCTGAAATCCATATAAACTACATCAATTGCACTACCCTCCGCTGCACATCTGATCACGTCCTCAAAAAATTCAATCAAATTTGTTAGATGTAACAAAGCCATGCTGACTGTCCCTGATCAAACCTTCTGTCTCCAAGTGGAGATTAATTTTCTCCTTCAGAATTTTTTCCAACAGTTTCCGTAGCACTGACATGAGACTCGCTGGTATGTAATTCCCTGGTTTATCTCTACCACCCTTCTTGAAAAGTGGAACTACATTAACTGTCCTCTGGCTAGGGAGGAATCAAACGTTTGGGTCAGTGTCCCTACAATTTCCTCCCTTGCCTGCCACAGAAGCCTGGGATACAACTCATCTGGACCTGGCGATTTTTCTTTTCACTTCTAAAACTGCCAAAATCTCCAATACCTCCTCACTTCCTATGTTAAACTGTTCAAGAACTCACAGTCCCTCTCCTGAACTCTATCTACATCCCCATCCCAAATGAAGACAGATGTGCAGTGTTTGTTTCACACCCTATCAATGTCCTCTGGTTCCACACACCGATTGCCCCCATGGTCCCTAATGGGCCATACTCTTTCTCTGGTTATCCTCTTCCCCATAATATATTTATAGAATATCTTGAGATCCTCACTAATCTTACCGCCAGTGCTTTTCCATAACCCCTCTTTTTTCCCCCCTTCCCCCGCCCTTTCTATATTCTGTTAAGGCCTCAGCTGATTTGCTCCCTTTGTACCTGCTAAAAGCCTCTCTTTCTTTCTTATCCAATCCTGAATATTTCTAGACTTCCAGGGTTCTCTGGGTGTGTGGCTCTTGACGTTTCACCCTAAAGGGAATGTTGGGCCTGTACTCTCCCCATTTCCTCTTTGGACACCCCCAACCTCTTTTCCCACAACAAGCTGTTTGTGGTCTATTTGGCCAGATCCTGCCTTATTTGAACAAAATCTGGGTTTTCCCAATCCAAAATCACTTTTTGCAGTCCATCTTTTTTTCCTTTTCCATAACAAATTTAAGTCATACTGTGTTGTGGTTGCTATCACTATAATGCTCCCTCACTATCACTTTGTTCCCCAGAATTAGATCCAGCACCGCGCTGTCCCTTGTTGAACCTTCTATATGGTGACATAAAAAGCTTTCTTGAATACATTTTAAGACATCCGCCTCCTCTGAACGCTATGATTATTCCAATTAATGTTGTGGAAGCTGAAATCCCCTATTATAATTACCCTATTATTTTTACACACCTCAGTGAATTGTCAACATATCTACTCCTCCAATACCCGCTGACTATTTGGGGCCTGTAATACACTCCCAACAATATGACTGTCCCCTTGTTATTCCTGCACTTTAGCCACAAGCCTCATTTGAAGATCCTTCCAAGATATCATCCCTCCTTACTGCGATAACTGACTCCTTTATCAGTAATACAACACCACCCCTTTTACACCATCCCCTTTGTTGCCTGAAGATCCTATACCTCGGTGGCACGGTGGTTAACGCTGCGGCCTCTCAGCGCAGTGGATTGGCCATGGTAAATTGCCCTGATTGTTCAAGGATGTGCAGGTGAGTGGATTGGCTGTGATCAATGTGTGGGGATGGGAGTGGGGAATGGGCGTAGGAGGGGAGCTCTTTCGGAGGGTTGGTGCAGACACGCTCCTTTTCTGTACCGTCGTGGTTCTGTGTTGAGTTGCTGATCTTGCCTCTCCCTCAACCTCTGTGATGGCAACAGTATCACAATTCCACGCTCTTAACTCATTAGTCTTACCTATAATGCTCCGAGCACTAACGTAACTCACGACCAATCCTATAATTTGTTGCTAACACAGGTGATGTTAGGACCCAGGGAAATAAAAAATAAAAAAAGTACAACCAACCATGCAGTGTTCTTGATCAATCTACAAACACACAGCCTATTGTCCACTGTTATTTTTGTAACAAATTTCCAAATTATTTCCGGTGATTTCTTCTTATCGTTAACACTCCATTACATGCTGTTGTGGCACAGTTGTATTTATAGAGTGTGCAATGTGTGACAGCTAAAGTACTGTCCCAGAAATGCCCCAATCCTCTTGCGTTAACCTGGTCCTAAGTCGCAAGGCTCATAACTGTGCATTAAAACCCATGCGACTTCTAATAGCCCCACCACCACTGCTTGCTGCTAAAACTAATTTCCGAGGAGCCTTTTTTTACATCTGTCATTGAGAGTCACACTAAACATTGGGTAGTTGGGCAGCACAGTGGCGCAGTGGGTTAGCCCTGAAGCCTCACAGCGCCGAGGTCCCAGGTTTGATCCCAGCTCTGGCTCACTGTCTGTGTGGAGTTTGCACATTCTCCCTGTGTTTGCGTGGGTTTTACCCCCACAACCCAAAGATGTGCAGGCTAGGTGGATTGGCCACGCTAAATTGCCCCTTAATTGGAAAAAATTAATTGGTACGCTAAATTTAAAAAAAAAAATATTGGGTAGTTTATTCCATTTAAAATGACAAATTGCTACATTTATGAACAATGACCAATCCATCCAATCTGTTTCATATTTAAATCAGAATTCTTCAATTTTGGTTGATTATCCTTTTGACTCACTGTGGTACCCGCTGTCATAGAAAAGTTTTATTATATGACCACTGGAGCACTTACCAACACTTTAAAGGTGCACAGACAAATGGAGACATTCTGAACCTGCATGTGCCTTTTTTTCCAGCCCCAAGAAGGTATCTACGAGGCAATCCTTTGACCTGTATACCAGGAAGCCAAAGATGAACATGGTTTTGCAGAAAGTGTAACCAAAACTCAAGGAAAGCTCCCTTCAAATAGTGGAAGAGGGGGTGTAATGTCTGATGATGCATAATCGTATAATGGATAGGCCCGCATCTTCTGTTCGTGGTTGGAACCCTTATTTCTGACTTTGTGCAGACAAAACAAAATACACATTTATCTTCCTCTGATTTTTCTGGGCAGTCTTTGGGTGACGTTCCTTCCAAACTCACTCAACACAGGAAACCTCTGTGAGGGCAGTGGGGAGAACCTGTGCAGAAGCCATATTCCCTCTTTTTTTTTATGGCAGCAGCTATCGTGTTTTTGTGCCAAAGTAACTTTGAAAGGTTTATAGAGAAAAGGTAAATTGTAAGCCGGTAAAGTGGGTAATGGAGTAACATGGGTAAGGGTATAGGGTGGCAGCTGGGTAGGGTGGTAGGTGGGTAGGGTTGTGAGGTCACGTTCTGGGATTATGGGTAATCTGGTAGTGAGGCCAAGTTAGGTCAGGTTGGAGGGAAGTGTCGGATGGGAGGGGGCATGGAAGGGCGGGCGGTCGAGAGGGGAGCTGGGTGGCCAAGTGTGTGACTTGTTGTGTAATTATCCAGGAATTAGCCTAACTTTTTTATGTCTTACATCTGTCTAACTGTTCAAAGTCTCCGACTTTAGATCAGAGTTAGCAACTTTTTTGTAGGGTCCCAGGGAGCTGGGGAATTGCCCACTGAAAGTACAGTCTTTCTGGGCAATTGGCAATTCCCACAGAGTCATCATGTTGGGACTTCCAAGGGGTCCCGTAGCGCATCCTGAGGGCTCCACCTGGTTTCCGATTATCTGGAGTCTTATCTTGGCCGCCTTTCCTGCCATTGTCCAGGAGGAGAGAGTGGGTAACCTGCTGTACACAAGATGGATCACATTCTAGCTTTAAAAGCCCCAAACTTCAGAATTGGTTCAATGTACTGTTAAACCAGAAAGTCTAGAACATAGCTGGATGAACTATATGCACAATAATAAAATGGGGCTATTTGTCATGCTTTGTACAAGCTAAACAGATTGTTGAAAGCAATTAAAATTGTCATGAGGGGAAAAAAACAACTATTCAAATGACAAAAAAGAAGCAGATTTTCTTGAGTGGTTGTATTTATACAGCTTAACGTAGTAAATTGCTTAACAAACAATTAGGGTGGTATGTGCAAAAAAGAATGAAGAGTTTAGAAAAGTTAAATGTTTTGAACATAATTTGTTTCCATTATATGTCCTAACTCACTCCAAATCCTATTCATCCATCACCCCAGTCCTTACTGACCCACGTGGATTTCCCTTTCCTCACATCTTCCTGTCCTTACTGACCCACATGGATTTACCTTTCCTCACATCTTTCCCTTCATGCTTGAATGCATCTAGTAAGAAGCCTTACAACACCAGGTTAAAGTCCAACAGGTTTGTTTCAAACACTAGCTTTCGGAGCACTGCTCCTTCAGGCGAATGCATCTATGCATCTGTAATACCCTCCATTTATCCAAACCGCAATGTTTATAAATATTCTTGGTCTGATTGAGGGTTGCTGGCCAATTTAAAGCAGATAAGTACTTTCACTTCATCTCTTCTACAATAAGAAAGCAGTTCCGAGCGAAAGGGTAACTTAAAAGTTTAAATAGGTCAGACCAGGATGATGATTTTGAACAGTGGGCTGCCTGAAATCATCATGCCAAGAGTGGTTTTCAGGTTGCCCAGGGCTGGGCGGGACCCCGTCCCAGGGAAAGGTTCCAGGGTCAATCCCTTAACTGGCTGTGGCACATGAGCAATGGGCTGACCCCTTTGATCCCTGTTGGGGTCCAGAGCGCCAGAACAGTGCTTCTCAATACTTGCACCGAAGCCCCCCTGGTGGAGTTCCCGCTGTGGAGGTCAGAAATGATGGGGGAGGTGGGGCATTTAAGGGAGTTCAGCCCTTTATTCGCATTGTAATTAATATATATCAGATGTTTACATGTTCCTGCCGGCACGGGACAGAGTGGCCCACTATGGGTGACAGGGCAGGACTGCGGACAGGCCTTGCACTTGGCACCGATCCCATTTTTGGGCAGACGTGTGATTCTCTGCCCGATCGTGATTCCCAATCTTAGTGGCGGTGAACGGAGAATCCCGGCTGTAGGACGCTATTTAATGGCCACCCTGCGTCCAGAAGGCAGCTCGCCACAGTGCTGCACAACCGATAGAAACCGGGAGACCCCGCTCCCGTAATCTACCTGGCTTGCAATGCCTCGTAAGATTGCGTTAAACTGCTTAACACAAAATTAGGATGGTATGTGCAAAAAAGAATGAGTTTAGAAAAGTTAAATGTTTTGAGCATAATTTATATAACATAGCCTATAAATAGAGTTGAGAAGGCTGTCACCCCACCCTTGTCTATTGAGATAAATGGGTAACACCCAGTATTTTTCTCCAGATTTTTAAAAAATGACACGCTCATTTATCTTGTTCAACGGGAAATGATGTTGCCTCTCTCCTGTTGTAGTACTTCGAACTGAAAGAAATACCATTTCCTCCATCCAACCAGAGCAAAGCTTATGTCCTAACTCACTCCAAATTCCATTCATCCATCACCCCTGTCCTTACTGAACTACATGGGTTTCTCTTTCCTCACATCCTTCCCTTCATGCTTGAATGTATCTGTAGTACCCTCCATTTATCCAAACCGCAATGTTTATAAATATTCTTGGCCTGATTGAGGGTTGCTGGCCAATTCAAAGCAGCTAAGTACTTTTACTTCATCTCTTCTACAATAAAGCAGTTCCGAGCGAAAGGGTAACTTAAAAGTTTAAATAGGTCAGACCAGGATGATGATTTTGAACATTGGGCTGCCAGAAATCACCATGCCAAGAGTGGTTTTCAGGTTGCCCAGGGCTGGGCGGGACAGTCCAGACACGGGACCCCGTCCCAGGGGAAGGTTCCAGGATCAACCCCTGAGCTGGCAGTGGCACATGAGCAATGGGCTGACCACTTTGATCCCTGTTGGGGTCCAGAGTGCCAGAACAATGCTTCTCAATACTTGCACCGAAGCCCCCCTGGTGAAGTTCCCGCTGTGGAGGTCAGAGCATAATGATGGGGGGGCGGGGCATTTAAGGGGGTCCAGCCCTTTATTCGTATTGTAATTAATATATATCAACCGTTTACATGTTCCTGCCAGCACGGGACAGAATGGCCCACTATGGGTAGCAGGGCAGGACTGTAGACAGGCCTTCCACATGGCACCGATCCCATTTGTAGCTATAAGCTTGTCAGATTAGTTGACTGCATTAAAATAGAGAAAGAGCAGCAGGCACAAAGTATGCAGCAAAATATTGTCTAGAAAATTTGGTGATTTAATTTAAATGTGCAATAATGAAGCTGCAGTGGGAGATTAACAAAGTGACTGATTGGGGATGCATCAGTTTTGATTCCGAGGCAATGTGTTGAATTAATTTTTTTTAAAAAGAGTTACACAGAGTATGCACATGTGTGCACACGTAGATGTCCAATTACCTCCACTGCCTACCCATGATTAACTGACAATCCAGGAGTGGCTAATTGCATTGTTCATCAGTAAATCAATAATGTAGGCAGCAACAATTCAAATTGAAGTGACATAGAAGTTGAAACAAAATGTAAATAGCCCAACTCGGGAAGGTTCATATAGACCTGGTGCTGGGAAATGAGCCTGGTCAGGTGATCGAACTTTCAGTCGGAGATCATTTCGGGAACAATAATCATAATTATGTAAGTTTTAAGCTGCTTCTGGAAAACGGCAAGAGTGGTCCTCGGGTGTAGGTGTTGGACTGGGGGAAGGCTAATTACAACAGCATTAGGCGGGATCTGATGGACAGCATGGTTTTGTGAAGTGGAGGTCGTGTCTCACTAATTTGATCGAGGTTTTCGAGGAAGTGACAAAGATGATAGATGAGGGAAAGGCAGTAGATGTTGTATACATAGATTTCAGTAAAGCCTTTGACAAGGTGCCTCATGGTAGACTGGTACAAAAGGTGAAGTCACATGGGATCAGAGGAGAGCAGGCAGGTTGGAGACAGAACTAGCTTGGGGACAGAAGATAGCAGTAGAAGGGTGCTTTTCTGAATAGAAGGCTGTGACAAGTGGCATTCCACAGGGATCAGTTCTGGGGCCTTTGTTATTCGTTGTGTATATAAATGATATTTGGAAGAAAATGTAGCTGGTCTGATTAGTAAGTTTGCAGACAACACAAAAATTGGTGCGGATAGTGAAAAGGATTGTCAGAGGATAAAGCAAGATATAAACTGATTGGAGTCTTCGACGGAGAAATGGAAGATGGAGTTTAATTCGGACAAGTGTGAGGTAATGCACTTTGGAAGGTCCAATACGCAATAAATGGTAGAACTCTTGCGAGTACTGATAGGCAGAGAGATCTGGGCGTGCATGTCCACTGATCACTGAAAGTGGCAACGCATGTGGATAAGGTTGGTGAAGAAGGCATACGACATGCTGGCCTTCATTGGTCGGGACATTGAATATAAAAATTGCCAAGTCATGTTGCAGTTGTACAGGACCTTGGTTAGGCCTCATTTGGAATATTGTGTACAATTCTGGTTGCCACACCATCAGAAGGATGTGGAAGCTTTGGCGAGGGTACAGAAGCTGTTTATTAGGATGTTGCCTGGTATGAGGACATTAGCTATGAGGAGAAGTTAGATAAACTCGGTCTGTTCTCACTGTAAGAACGGAAGTTGAGAGGCGACCTGATAAGAGGTCGATAAGATTATGAGTGGCATGGACAGAGTGGATAGTCGGATGCTCTTTTCTAGGGTAGGAGAGTCAAGTACTGGAGGACAAAGGTTTAAAGTGCATGGGGAAATGTGCGAGGCAAGAATTTTACACTGAGAGTGGTAAATACATGGAACTCACTGCTTGGGGAGGTGGTGGGAGCAGGTACGATTGCGGCATTTAAGGGACATCTAGTCAAATATGAATAGGGTGGGACTGGAAGGATACGGACTACGTAAGTGCACATTGTTTTAGTTTAGGCAGGTACCATGGTCGGCGCAGGCTTTGAGTGCCAAAGGACTGTTCTTGTGCTGTATTGTTCTTTGAGTAGGGCCAGTCAGCCCTTGAGCCTGTCCCTCTAATCATGCTGATCCTTTTCCCTGACTTGGTTGCACATCCCACAATACACTTGTGGCATAAAAGCAAATCGGTTTCAGTTTTGAAATGAAGAACATTTTGAGGCAGATAGTTCCTTTGTGTGAAAAGTTGCTTCCTGATATCATCCCTAAACTGCCTAGTTTTGGATTTTGAAGTTTATGTGCTTTTGTACTTGATTCCCCCACTAGAGGAAACAGTATTTCTCCATATTTACTCTATTTAATTATTTTAGCATCGTACCACCTCTTAATTAATCTTCTGAGCTCTCGGTAATTCAAGCTCAGTGTCTGCAACCATTCCTTCCAATGTAACCCTTTCAGCTCTGATTTCATTTGATGAAATTTGTGCTGCATTCAGTTCATGGCCAGTGTATTCTGTGAAGTATAGTCTCCGGATCTGGTGCAGTACTCCAGATGCATTCTACTCAGAACTTTAGACAACTTTAGAATCTTTTCTACTCTTTTGTATTCCAGAACCCTTGAGATGCAGGTTATCATTCTATGGCCGTTGGAAATTATTTATTGTGCCTGTCCACTGGTTTTCAGAGTTTTCTGTACTTTATTCCCCAAATCTCTGATCACCAACAGTTCACAGTTCCTCGCCATTTAGAAAATACTCTGGTCTAAAGTGGACAATATTGTATTTGCACCCATTTGCATTACTTACTGTGCCACCCAACAGAGTCTCATTAGCAAACTTGGAGGTCTCTCTCTCCATTCCCTTTTCAATGTATTTATAAATATAATGAAATGCTGAGACCCCAGTACAGATCTCTGGTGACACTATTTGTTGCATCTTCCCAATCCTAGTATGTAGCTATTAGCCCTATTCTCTGCCTCCTAACAAATTATCTACTCCTGCCAAATGGTTGCCTCCAATACTGTGTGCCTTCATTTTTCTAATAGTTTGTGTGTGTAACCCTTTCCTCTGACCCCTTGTCTTAATCGGTAAGAGGACATGTTCTCCACTTATTTCGACCTATTAGCCTCCTGTGATTTATTTATGTTGTATCACAATAAATCTCTGTTGCAATAAGTGAGGACGTATATAGGAACCATTTCCTTGTTCCTTGCACAGAATTTTGTGAGAAGTGTTTTTTTTATAAATTTAGAGTACCCAATTCATTTTTTTTTCAATTTAAAAAAAAATTTAGATTACCCAATTATTTTTTCCAATTAAGGGGCAATTTAGCATGGCCAATCCACCTACTCTGCACATTTTTGGGTTGTGGGGGCGAAACCCACGCAGACACGGGGAGAATGTGCAAACTCCACACGGACAGTGACCCAGAGCCGGGATCGAACCTGGGACCTCAGCGCCATGAGGCGGTTGTGCTAACCACTAGGCCACCGTGCTGCCTCATTTTTTTTTCAATTGAGGGGCAATTTAGCGTGGCCAGTTCACCTACTCTGCACATCTTTTGGGTTGTGGGGGCGAAACCCACGCAAACACGGGAGAATGTGCAAACTCCACATGAACAGTGACCCAGAGCCGGGATCGAACCTGGGACCTCGGTGCCATGAGGCAACAGGGCTAATCCACTGTGCCACCATGCTGCTCCTAACTAAAAATAATTAAAATCAATCTTGAAGGCATTCTGATAAATTTCTCTCAATTCAGTTGCTTTGAAATATTTTGTTTGAAAATAAGTACTGATGTCACCTTTTTGAGAATGGCAGAAACCTATCTTTTGTTAATCATGTGAGTGAGTAATCTGGCCTAGAATGGGAATATTAACTGATGGTCATTCACCTCCATTGTGCTGATTGGACAGGGAAATCCTTTAAGTTTAATCTTTATTAGTACTGGAGTCATAACATTAAATTTGAAGACCATGGGCTATGTTTTCACCATGGGCTATGTTTTCATGGGCACCTCTCATTTACCCAAAGATCATCACTCACGTATGCCCATCTACCCTTTTATTTTTGAAGGTGAAATTCCTTAAATGGGTGACTTATCAAGCTCAAGGCCGCTTGATAAGTGTAGCTGGCTAATTTGGAATAGTTTTTGCAGTTGACAAAAGTTAAGGTCCAATGTAAACTTGACAAAAACTTTCAAACTGGATTAGGTCAACACGGTTCAGCAGAGAGAAGGTAAAATTGTGCAATACTTTTTAGAACAGCCTCTTTCTCATGATGGAGTATATAATTCGGTGTTATCAGCAACAGGGAAAGATTTAAATGTGGCCAATAGGGGGCAGCTTTATATCACATAAGAGGAAAATGATCACTTATATGCAGTTCAAAAGATTTTTTTACCTATCAGGCACCCTCTTCGTTCACACAGCCAGTTGGGAAACATATTATGGAGTATATGATGAATATTTGATTTTTAACAGCGCAGGCATCAAAATGAAAATCTATTATTCCAAAATTATTTAACTTGATAAATCTTGAACTCTGTCTCTCTGCCTTAAATTTTAGTCACACATTAGAATGGGATACCTTAATCTAGTTGGTTTCTATAATTAAAAAATATTGTGCAGATTTTCATTTAGCTGACACGGGATACAACCCATGCAATTTTGTACCTAGATACTTAGCTACCTGTTGTTTTCAAATGTGTGAAGTCAACACTATTCCTACTTAAAAATCCATTTTGTTCTGGTAGTGTGGAATATGCGTGCTAATATTCCAATGGAAAATGCAGTACCTAAGGTAATAAAATTGTGGGCTGAATGAAAAAAAGCTACTGTGCATTAGAGCGTGGCATGATTTTGATCTCATCAGCGAGATTTTTATGGCCTGCCTTACTAAAGAAATAAAAATTGTATTAAATTCTTTGAAAGGGCGCTTTGTTTTATACATTTTTTTGGATTGATTTTCTCGTTGCCAACTATTTTGGTTTTAAATTACACTCTTGGTTAATAAACAACTTCTTCAGGTACAAATGGATGTAATCCTTGAGTTCAAAATTGCGGAGATCTGACGTTTTCTCCGGCGGCGGTTTTCGGGCTGGGGTGGGGATCACGCCACGCTGGTCGGGGGCCTTTGGCAGTGGCCCTCGCGGCAATTCTCCGGGCCCCGATGGTCCGAGTGGCCGAAGGCTTCTAGTCAGTCCCGCCAGCATGGATTGGATATGGTCCCACACGGCGGGCCCTGGAATGGTAGGCCGGCTGGTGCGGGCGTGGGGGGATCCGTGGGCCCCGGGGGGGGGGGGGGGGGGAAGAGATCTGGGCCGGGGGGATGCGGTCGTGGGGGAAGCCCCACGCCAGAGGTTCAGTGCACGTGCTAACTCGCGCCGGTCCTTCGCCGCCGGCTGGCTCGGCAGCAATCCCTCTGGCGCCGGCCTAGCCCCCGGAAGTGCGGAGGATTCCGCAACTTCCGGTCGACCCGACGCCGGAGTGGTTCTGCGCCGTTTTATGCGTCGGGCCATCGCAGGGATTCGTGAGAATCCCGCCCTTGATATTTAACGCTAACATTTTGGCGTTTAGAGCTGTGGATCTTGGGATAAAAGCAGTGAAGAGGCTGTAAGTGACTAATCAAACCACCATTTTGTTACATATGTTTATTTTCACAGTCCGAATATACAATTGTAACTCTCATTTTGTCACTCTTTTTCTCTGCGTCGTTGCCATATGAGGACATTAGATAGAAATGAGAGGCAGAAGGATGTGTAGGAGGAGAGGCCATAGATGGGCCAGTAAGATTGAAGACGGAAATATTTATTTGAAGAAATTACTGCTGGCAAAAACTGGGTGATGTGAACGGATAAGGGATGCATTAAAAGAATGGGTGGATGACAGGAAAAGTGGTTGGTGGCAGTGCGCAGATAGAAGGTTGATGGTCAAGGCCGGGAGAAATACGATTTGAACTCTGCTGTGGGAGCCCAAAGGGTTTCTGGCAATGAGGAGGAAAGTAGACGGCTTTGTATGATAGACAAGGAGAAAGAGGACAGCTGGTGAATACTCGTTACGTTTTTATTCCAGCTATTTTTAAAATAGATGACAACTAAACTTTAGAAGCAACAGTGTTGCACGTTACAGTGGGCAGCATGGTAGCACAACTGTGGCTTCACAGCGCCAGGGTCCCAGGTTCAATTCCCCGCTGGATCACTGTTGGTGCAGAGTCTGCACGTTCTCCCCATGTCTGCGTGGGTTTCCTCCGGGTGCTCCGGTTTCCTCCCACATTCCAGAGACGTGCAGGTTAGGCAGATTGGCCATGATAAATTGCCCTTAGTGACCAAAATGGTTAGGAGGGGTTATTGGGTTACGGGGATAGGGTGGAAGTGAGGGCTTAAGTGGTCGGTGCAGACTCGATGGGCCGAATGGCCTCCTTCTGCACTGTATGTTCTATGTTGGGCTACTTCCTGTGAACCTTTACAATCTTTTGCCTGTTGTAGGTGATGAAAATGCTCCCTTGCTAAATTAGAGCTTTTTTTCAGTATCTCTGGCACTGTGATATGGGTTAAACTGTTGCAAATTTTGTTTCAGGACAGTGGGAATGGCTGAGTAATGTACCTTCGTTGAACCCACCCTGTGATGGTGCGGTGAGCTATTATTCGCAGTTCGGGAAGCCGCTGGATTTTACGGAGACGAGTGATGGTTCCCTCTTTAAAAAGATTTTCACTGACCACCTACAGACAGTAGAGTGGCAGGATCCCCCAAATGAACTTCTGTCCATAACCGATGAAGATGGAAAAAAGTACCATCGGATCCTGCCATCTTTCTTTGAGTTGATTGATTGTTTATCATCACAAGGCAGAGAATTTGCTATAATACTTCGAACATTTGGGTCGGATTTGTCTAGAACTTTAAAAACCATCCAGGTAACCCTGTCAGGTCAACATCCTCAGTATCAACATCTTCAAATGAAACACGTAAGTGATGTTCAATCAAATAAATGCATAAGCTTAGTGAATCTGCATCAAAGTTTGTTCAATACAATATTTACACACTAGCTAATCCCAATGCAAAAATTGATTAAAATCCATTTATTATATCAATGGGGGATACCATAGTCTCCCTGAAATACCAGATGTACTGTTAATTGAATGTGCAGCATAACACGCAAGTAGCTAAGTTTCCTCTTTTCAAATTCACCAGCACATATCAAATGTAATAATTTGTATGGATTGAATTAGATATTACAGCTAGGAATATTTGCAGTTACAGAGAATCAAAATTTCTAAAATAGTGGCCCAATAAAACTATAGTTCCTATTCATTCCTGATATTTTCCTGAACCAAAAAAACATGAATTTCCACATCTGGGGTGAAATTTAACGAAAGTGACAGGGGAGGCTTGAAGTCCACCACCAAAACTAGCAGCACCCCTGCCAACCCAATCTCTAAGAACCCCAAGGAAATTAAAGTCCCGAATTGGCAGCAGGGACCGAAGTGACTGGTTCCATCGGGAATATTTAATCCCTGTGCTTTCCCTAGAAGAGCAAAAACTCTTCCCCTGAGAGGCAGGCAGCTCTCCATTACCAGTAGCACAACTTCGGAGTAGTGGCTGCTGCCATTAATACTCTTGGGTCTGCACCAGAGTTCATCTTTGGACCTCTGAAGAAAGGTAAATGACGGTGCGTCGCACGGAGTGCCTTGCTGGCAAGGGATTGGGGGGCAGAGGAATTGGAGGGAAGGGCATGGGGTGACTCTCAGGATTTTCCTCACCTCGCGCATTTCGAAAGCTGGGTGCCTCAATTAGACATAGGTTGCATGTGAACGAGAGACTCCACCACCCACTTAAGACTGGTGGCAAACCCCATTGGTTTGAATACCAGTAGTGGTGGCATGAGGCTATTAAGTGGGCAATAATTTCTCACTTCAAGGCCACAATTAGCACCCAGGTGGAAAGGCAGTCCGAAACCCTTACTGCCCCAAACTTAATTGAGAGGAGGCAGGAGGTGGCGGGATTCCAACTCTACACCCTCCTGTCCCACCTCAAACTCACCTCGGAGAGGGGGGCATTCAATTCCGCCCCTAGAGTTTCAAGTCTTGGCATCCATCTGGGGAAAAATGATCAGAAACTAGATACTTTACTACCAGGAGGGAGAGGAAAATACTACACCAATCAAGTCAACTCATACTGCTGTCGTGCATCTCATTGTAGTTGGCTCAGAAAGAACACTGGAAAATACCTGCTGTGGGTGGTTTAATTGGTGTGTTTTGCACAATGGAACTTAGTGACTGGTCAAGGAGAGTGAAAAACGGATTTAGTTAATAACTTTGTTGAAAGGTTAAAACATATCATTCTATGTGTGTGTGTGTGTTTAAACACTGCATAACAATTATAAATAACTTGGTTTGTTCCAAGTGAAAAGATAAATATTCAGTAAGGCGTTTGATAAGGTTCCCCACGGTAGGCTATTGCAGAAAATAAGGAAGTATGGAATTGAAGGTGATTTAGCGGTTTGGATCGGTAATTGGCTAGCTGAAAGAAGACAGAGGGTGGTGGTTGATGGCAAATGTTCATCCTGGAGTTCAGTTACTAGTGGTGTACCGCAAGGATCTGTTTTGGGGCCACTGCTGTTTGTCATTTTTATAAATGACTTGGAAGAGGGTGTAGAAGGATGGGTTAGTAAATTTGCAGATGACACGAAGGTCAGTGGAGTTGTGGATAGTGCTGAAGGATGTTATAGGATACAGAGGGACATAGATAAGCTGCAGAGCTGGGCTGAGAGGTGGCAGATGGAGTTTAATGCGGAAAAGTGAGGTGGTTCACTTTGGAAGGAGTAACAGGAATGCAGAGTACTGGGCTAATGGCAAGATTCTTGGTAGTGTAGATGAACAGAGAGATCTCGGCATCCAGGTACATAAATCCCTGAAAGTTGCCACCCAGGTTAATAGGGCTGTTAAGAAGGCATATGGTGTGCTAGCCTTTATAAGCAGGGGGATTGAGTTTCGGAACCACAAGGTCATGCTGCAGCTGTACATAACTCTGGTGCGGCCGCACCTGGAGTACTGCGTGCAGTTCTGGTCACCACATTATAGGAAGGATGTGGAAGCTTTGGAAAGGGTTCAGAGGAGATTTACTAGGATGTTGCCTGGTATGGAGGGAAGGTCTTACGAGGAAAGGCTCAGGGAATTGAGGTTGTTTTCGTTAGAGAGGAGAAGGCTGAGAGGTGACTTAATAGAGACATATAAGATAGTCAGAGGGTTAGATAGGGTGGATAGTGAGAGTCTTTTTCCTCGGATGGTGATGACCAACACGAGGGGACATAGCTTTAAATTGAGGGGTGAGAGATATAGGACAGATGTCAGAGGCAGTTTCTTTACTCAGAGAGTAGTAGGGGTGTGGAACGCCCTGCCTGCAACAGTAGTAGACTCGCCAACTTTAAGGGCATTTAAGTGGTCACTGGATAGACATATGGATGAAAATGGAATAGTGTAGGTCAGATAGGCTTCAGATGGTTTCACAGGTCGGCGCAACATCGAGGGCCGAAGGGCCCGTACTGCGCTGTAGTGTTCTATGTTCTATGTATTTCAGGAGCTATAAATATGAAACAAAAACAGATAATGCTGGATATCGGTATGGTAGCTCAGTGGGTAACACTGTTGCTTCACCGCCAGGGTCCCAAGTTCAAATCCCGGCTTGGGTTACTGTCTGTGCGGAGACTGAATGTTCTCTCTGTGTCTGCGTGGGTTTCCTGTGGATGTTCCAGTTTCCTCCCACAAGTCCCGGGAGACATGCTATTAGGTAATTTGGACATTGTGAATTCTCCCTCTGTACCCGAACAGGCGCCGGAATGTGGAAACTTGGGGCTTTTCACAGTACTTAATTGCAGTGTTAATGTAAGCCTAGTTGTGACAATAAAGATTATTATTATCTAAAACAGTGAATCGGTTAGCATTTGTGGTGACAACAGATAAGTTAATATTTTTGATGTGGATCCTTTTTTTCGAAGTGGCCCCTGCAGAACATTTTTATTCTCTGTGTGTTTCTAGCATTTTCTGGTTTTGTTTTAGTTTGTTTCCTTTTGGTTTGTTAACAATTTGATGTGAATGTAAAGATACAATTCGATTTTTGAGACGGCCGCAAACCCTGAATTCTTCTAGTCTCGGGTGTCAGGCTTCAGTAAAACATTAATTACCAACTGTTGCCCTTATTTTTTCCAACAGTTTCCATTGAGAATATCCCCAGGTAAAATTCGTTGTAACAAAAAGAATGTTGTGCTGACCTTGGGATCTGAGCGGATTTCTACACAGTCAAGCCCTAGAGCTGTATATCATTACTTCTCTTCATTGGAAGGAATTGTCGGTTTTCAGGATCATTTTGACTGGTGAGTCTTGGAAGTTAATTATCCACTGCAGATTTAATGAGCTGGATTCTCCGTCAGCAGGATCCTCCGTTTCGCCAGCAACGCACTCATGCTCGTGGATTTCCTGACAGCGTGGGAATGTCCACAATGGGAAACCCCATTGGTCGGCTGCCAGGACGAGAATCTCTCTGCCGGCGGGGGGCACACCACACCAGAAAAAGGGTGCGACGGGACGGAGAATGCTGACCAATATTTTTAGTATAATTAGCTTTTTACAAAATCAAAAGAATGAAATGCGAAATAATAACAATTACAAATTGCATCTGCTGTAGCTCTCTTCTCTGGTTCAATGCTGTTGCTTCTATATCACTCAGTGAATCATTGCAGTGCATCCCTTACCCAGCATTGGTGATCATCCAAAAATTGTGGTTGATTTTAACTGTTCATGCTGAGCAGGAAATGGGTCAGAGAGGGATTCGTTGCCCATCTTTTATACCAGTTTCCAGTAGGGGAAAAGTGCTTTTGTTGTTTAATGTTCCAAAATGTAAATTATATCATTAAAAGTTAATATCACTCATTTATTTGTTTACTGTTCAGCAAACCTGCCTAGTAGTTAGTTTAGAGGTTAATTCACTGGTTTATGATGTTTATTCTTCCGCCTGTCTTAAAGATATGAAAGCCACATGGTAGCATGCAATATATTAATTTAAATACTAAGACAATGTTTTCTGTTCAGTCTGTGTGGTTAGAACACTTACCGAGGTATTGAGCAAGTAAAGTATGATGGGAGAGAGGATTGTTTTCAAGAACAGTCTGTGATGCTGAACCTGAGGAAAAGACCTAGTGTAAAATGTCAAGCATAATGTGGTTTAGGTCCGTGGCAGAGCCAGTGTGGGGAACGTGGAGGAGTCATGACACTCTCTCGCAACCTCTTGACTTTGAAGCCAGCCTATTTTGTATGTCAGGATTCCAAATAATGGACTCAAATTTTAACTTCCCGATTTATAAAAAAAAATGAGAATGACTTCTACAGTTTTCCATTCATTAAAAAAAATCTTAGTATCGTGACCATGTTAACAATTTTGCTATTACTAGAAAATGGTGATGATGCTTTCCGGTCATTTAATACCAAACCTCCTAGCTGTGACTAGGTTTCCATTTATTTAGCGTGCTTAAGCAGGTGCATGACCCAAGTATCAGAATATTATTCATTGATTCTGATAGAAGTCTAATGCTTTTCTATGTCCCTTATTTTTTTTCAGGTGGGCTCGAAATAACTTCTCAAATCATGGTGGTAAACCATTTTGGATTGATCCTTCTGAAACTGAAATACAGCATATCTTTATAGATGACAATATCCGTCTGAATGATGCTGAGAGCATCGTTCATCCACAGGTACAACACTACTCAGAATTAATTTAGAATGAGTAAAGTAGAATGTATACTAATGATTGGATCCCGCAGCTGACTGACAAATTCTGGAACCAAAAATGGTGACCACATAACGTGCATGGTTTCTCTGTAGATTTCACACACTTTGCCAATGTGCTGCTGGAACTGTTGTGATCAATAACCTTCTTCAGATGCAGTTCCTATTTGATTCAGTGGCTGCCTTCTGGGAGCTGGGGGGAATCCATGGTTGTACTGCTGTTTTCTTTCAATAGTTTTCCTTGTGGTGTTACTGTTGATTTGTGTCTGGCCTGAGAACATTCCCTCGCCTGTCATTAAGCAGTGGACCAAATAATTTCAGCTGCCTAAATCTCCTTGCACCCCATGGTATTTAATGACTCATTACTTTGCTTTTGCTGATGCTTCTGTTAGACATTTACCAGTGCTGCAAGATTCCATCAGTAATCTGCTCTAGGGAACGTCCCAGTGCTAACCACTGCACCACGTGCTGCCCCTATGGAACATCTCTACTCTCTCTGCTCATCATGTCTCCCTCCAACAATGCTTTGTCACAGTTCCTTCAATCGGATTACTCCAACATTCCAAGTTGACCCTGGATTCTGATGACTTCCTCACTGCCTCTGAACATCTCTAAAATTGCTTCCTTGTACGAGCCACTGCATTTACCACAACCACACTGACTACCAAATTGGCAATCTTCACTCATCAAATTCCTGCTTTGACTTCCTTGCTTATCGCTCTCCAACCAGTAGATGTAATTTTACAGGGTTTATGTCCACATATTAGCTGTCCTTGTATCGATCATCTATCACTGCCCTACATCTTCTTCCACCTCTTGAGTCTCATGCCCTGTTTTCTCCCCACTCCCCCTCTTTTCTTTCAGCAACATACCTTTAGGATAATCCACTTCACCTGACTCTGTTCTCCAGCTCTACATATTCTTTTTTTTTTTTAATATAATTTTTATTGGAATTTTTTACAGAAAATATAAAACATAACGACAAACAATGAAATGCAACAAAATAACCCATAATAACTGTGACACCCCCAGACCGTATCGGCGCATGTATCACATCCCCCCACCCCCCCAACCCTAATGAACAACAAAAGAACTTAAAAAATATTAAAATTAAATAAACAAACATAGTCATTGTCGGCCCCCCCCTTTTCCCTCCCCTTTTCCCTCCCCGGGTTGCTGCTGCTGCTGTCCCCGTACCCTATCGTTGAGCCAGAAAGTCGAGAAAAGGCTGCCACCGCCTAAAGAACCCTTGTACCGACCCTCTCAGGGCGAATTTGACCTTCTCTAACTTAATGAAACCCGCTATGTCATTGATCCAGGTCTCCACGCTTGGGGGCCTCGCATCCTTCCATTGTAGCAAGATCCTTCGCCGGGCTACTAGGGACGCAAAGGCCAGCACACCGGCCTCTTTCGCCTCCTGCACTCCCGGCTCCACCCCAACCCCAAAAATCGCGAGTCCCCATCCTGGCTTGACCCTGGATCCCACCACCCTCGACACCGTCCTCGCCACCCCCTTCCAGAACTCCTCCAGTGCCGGGCATGCCCAGAACATATGGGCATGGTTCGCTGGACTCCCCGAGCACCTGACACACCTGTCCTCACCCCCAAAGAACCTACTCATCCTCGTCCCAGTCATGTGGGCCCGGTGCAGCACCTTGAGCTCTACATATTCTTTGGTGCCACTCTAACCTTGCTATCAATTGCAGAACCACAGCTATCAAGGTCCTTTTCTCTTTCTAACTCTCTCCACCGTTAAAAGCTATTTCAAAAGCAGTACCTTTTAACTAAACTTTCAGTCACCTCTCCTAACCACCAAACGCTTGTTATGTATTTCCCTTCATCTCTATGAAACACTTCGGGATCTGTAATAGAACATAGAACATAGAACGATACAGCGCAGTACAGGCCCTTCGGCCCTCGATGTTGCACCGACATGGAAAAAAAACTAAAGGCCATCTAACCTACACTATGCCCTTATCATCCATATGCTTATCCAATAAATTTTTAAATGCCCTCAATGTTGGCGAGTTCACTACTGTTGCAGGTAGGGCATTCCACGGCCACACCACTCTTTGCGTAAAAAAACCCACCTCTGACCTCTGTCCTATATCTATTACCCCTCAATTTAAGGCTATGTCCCCTCGTGCTAGCCACCTCCATCCGCGGGAGAAGGCTCTCGCTGTCCACCCTATCTAACCCTCTGATCATTTTGTATGCCTCTATTAAGTCACCTCTTAACCTTCTTCTCTCTAACGAAAACAACCTCAAGTCCATCAGCCTTTCCTCATAAGATTTTCCCTCCATACCAGGCAACATCCTGGTAAATCTCCTCTGCACCCGTTCCAAAGCTTCCACGTCCTTCCTATAATGAGGGGACCAGAACTGTACGCAATACTCCAAATGCGGCCGTACTAGAGTTTTGTACAACTGCAACATGACCTCATGGCTCCGGAACTCAATCCCTCTACCAATAAAGACCAACACACCATAGGCCTTCTTCACAACCCTATCAACCTGGGTGGCAACTTTCAGGGATCTATGTACATGGACACCGAGATCCCTCTGCTCATCCACACTACCAAGAATTTTACCATTAGCCAAATATTCCGCATTCCTGTTATTCTTTCCAAAGTGAATCACCTCACACTTCTCCACATTAAACTCCATTTGCCACCTCTCAGCCCAGGTCTGCAGCTTATCTATGTCCCTCTGTAACCTGCAACATCCTTCCGCACTGTCTACAACTCCACCGACTTTAGTGTCGTCTGCAAATTTACTCACCCATCCTTCTGCGCCCTCCTCTAGGTCATTTATAAAAATGACAAACAGCAACGGCCCCAGAACAGATCCTTGTGGTACGCCACTCGTAACTGAACTCCATTCTGAACATTTCCCATCAACTACCACTCTCTGTCTTCTTTCAACTAGCCAATTTCTGATCCACATCTCTAAATCACCCTCAATCTCCAGCCTCCGTATTTTCTGCAATAGCCGACCGTGGGGAACCTTATCAAACGCTTTACTGAAATCCATATACACCACATCAACTGCTCTACCCTCGTCTACCTGTTCAGTCACCTTCTCAAAGAACTCGATAAGGTTTGTGAGGCATGACCTACCCTTCACAAAACCATGCTGACTATCCCTAATCATATTATTCCTATCTAGATGATTATAAATCGTATCTTTTATAATCTTCTCCAAGACCTTACCCACCACAGACGTTAGGCTCACCGGCCTATAGTTACCGGGGTTATCTCTACTCCCCTTCTTGAACAAAGGGACCACATTTGCTATCCTCCAGTCCTCTGGCACTATTCCTGTAGCCAATGATGACCTAAAAATCAAAGCCAAAGGCTCAGCAATCTCTTCCCTGGCTTCCCAGAGAATCCTAGGATAAATCCCATCCGGCCCCGAGGACTTATCTATTTTCACCTTGTCCAGAATTGCCAACACTTCTTCCCTACGCACCTCAATGCCATCTATTCTAATAGCCTGGGTCTCAGCATTCTCCTCCACAATATTATCTTTTTCTTGAGTGAATACTGACGAAAAGTATTCATTTAGTATCTCGCTTATCTCCTGAGCCTCCACACACAACTTCCCACCACTGTCCTTGACTGGCCCTACTCTTACCCTAGTCATTCTTTTATTCCTGACATACCTATAGAAAGCTTTTGGGTTTTCCTTGATCCTACCTGCCAAAGACTTCTCATGTCCCCTCCTTGCTCGTCTCAGCTCTCTCTTTAGATCCTTCCTCGCTTCCTTGTAACTATCAAGCGCCCCAACTGAAACTTCATGCCTCATCTTCACATAGGCCTCCTTCTTCCTCTTAACAAGAGATTCCACTTCTTTGGTAAACCACGGTTCCCTCGCTCGACCCCTTCCTCCCTGCCTGACTGGTACGTACTTATCAAGAACATGCAATAGCTGTTCCTTGAACAAGCTCCACATATCCAGTGTGCCCAACCCTTGCAGCCTACTTTGCCAACCAACACATCCTAAGTCATGTCTAATGGCATCATAATTGCCCTTCCCCCAGCTATAACTCTTGCCCTGCGGGGTATACTTATCACTTTCCATCACTAACGTAAAGGTCACCGAATTGTGGTCACTGTTTCCAAAGTGCTCACCTACCTCCAGATCTAACACCTGGCCTGGTTCATTACCCAAAACCAAATCCAATGTGGCCTCGCCTCTTGTTGGCCTGTCAACATATTGTGTCAGGAAACCCTCCTGCACACATTGTACAAAGAACGACCCATCTAATGTACTCGAACTATATCTTTTCCAGTCAATATTTGGAAAGTTAAAGTCTCCCATAACAACTACCCTGTTACTTTCGCTCTTTTCCAGAATCATCTTCGCCATCCTTTCCTCTACATCCCTAGAACTATTAGGTGGCCTATAGAAAACTCCCAACAGGGTGACACCTCCTTTCCTGTTTCTAACCTCAGCCCATACTACCTCAGAAGAGTCCCCATCTAGCATCCTTTCCGCCACCGTAATACTGTCCTTGACTAGCAGCGCCACACCTCCCCCTCTTTTGCCCCCTTCTCTGAGCTTACTAAAACACCTAAACCCCGGAACCTGCAACAACCATTCCTGCCCCTGCTCTATCCATGTCTCTGAAATGGCCACAACATCGAAGTCCCAGGTACCAACCCATGCTGCCAGTTCCCCAACCTTATTTCGTATACTCCTGGCATTGAAGTAGACACACTTCAAACCACCTACCTGAACACTGGCACCCTCCTGCGAAGTCAAATCTGTGCTCCTGACCTCTATACTCTCAATCTCCCGTACCCCAAAACTACAATCCAGGTTCCCATGCCCCTGCTGCATTAGTTTAAACCCCCCCAAAGAGCACTAACAAATCTCCCCCCCAGGATATTGGTGCCCCTCAGGTTCAGATGTAGACCATCCTGTCTATAGAGATCCCACCTTCCCCAGAAAGAGCCCCAGTTATCCAGAAATCTGAATCCCTCCCGCCTGCACCATCCCTGTAGCCACGTGTTTAATTGCTCTCTCTCCCTATTCCTCATATCACTATCACGTGGCACGGGCAACAACCCAGAGATAACAACTCTGTTTTTTCTCGCTCTGAGCTTCCATCCTAGCTCCCTAAAGGCCTGCCTGACATCCTTGTCCCCTTTCCTACCTATGTCGTTAGTGCCAATGTGGACTACGACTTGGGGCTGCTCCCCCTCCCCCTTAAGGACCCGGAAAACACGATCCGAGACATCACTTACCCTTGCACCTGGGAGGCAACATACCAAACGTGAGTCTCTCTCGCTCCCACAAAATCTTCTATCTGTGCCCCTGACTATTGAGTCCCCAATTACTAATGTTCTACTCCTTTCCCCCCTTCCCTTCTGAGCAACAGGGACAGACTCCGTGCCAGAGGCCCGTACCCCATGGCTTACCCCTGGTAAGTCGTCCCCCCCACAAGTATCCAAAACGGTATACTTGTTACTCAGGGGAACGACCGCAGGGGGTCCCTGCACTGACTGCTTCTTCCCAGTCCCTCTTACAGTTACCCATCTATCTCCAGTCTTTGGTGTAACTACTTCCCTGAAGCTCCTATCTATGACCCCCTCTGCCTCCCGAATGATCCGAAGTTCATCCAGCTCAAGCTCCAGGTCCCTAACACGGTTTTTGAGGAGCTGGAGTTGGGTGCACTTCCCACAGATGAAATCAGCAGGGACACTGACGGCGTCCCTCACCTCAAACATTCTGCAGGAGGAGCATTGTACTGCCTACCCTGACATCACCTCTAGATTTAAAAAAAAAACAAGAAAAAGAAAGGAAGAGCTTACCTGATATTACTTCAAACCCTGCTCCCGCTGAAAGTTAAGCAAATTTAAAGGCACTCACTCACCTTCACGACAGGCCCCTGCTCCCGCTTCCCAACCACCGTGGGGTGGGGGGGTTGGTTAGAGGAGGAGGTAGGGTGGGGGGGTTGGTTAGAGGAGGAGGTAGGGTGGGAAACACTCACAAAGTGTTTCGGGTTTAACTGTCACTTGCCAACAGCCCCTCCACAAACCACCTTCAACTTAGGCTAACCGCACTGCACGTATGCAAATTCCCCCAGAACAGCTGATCAGTAGCTCTGCTCTGCTGCCCTCTGCTGGATGCTTGTCTTCACTCAAACTCCTTGGGTCTCCTTCGCCGGTTCCCCTTCAACTTAGGTTGACCGCACTGCACGTATGCAAATTCCCCCAGAACAGCTGATCAGTAGCTCTGCTCTGCTGCCCTCTGCTGGATGCTTGTCTTCACTCAAACTCCTTGGGTCTCCTTCGCCGGTTCCCCTTCAACTTAGGTTGACTGCACTGCACGTATGCAAATTCCCCCAGAACAGCTGATCAGTAGCTCTGCTCTGCTGCCCTCTGCTGGATCAATAATATGTCAAAAAAATTGTGAAAATGCAAATTGTTATTGTTGGTTGATACCCATATTATTGCACATAAAGACCTGTAAGAACATTCTGTTTACCTAATGAGAAATAACTTTTGACATTTGTTTAAAGCCGTTCTGTTATCATAAGATCATTTGCATGCATTATATTTTGTTCAACACCCTGTTTGTGTATTGTATTTTACTTTCTTTTTCCTATTCAGTATACTTGGATGATATTTATTTTCATAGTGCACAGTGTAAGCAAACAATGAGCACCCAGAACTCTGCAATGTTATTTGGAATTCCCTGTTAGCAGTTGGGCCAGAGCAGTCCTGAATCCGTCACTGGCTTAAGCCAAGACCTGTGTGGGGCTCATTGCAAGAACTAACCCCTCCATTCTAACCATATCAGTTCCAGAAATGCTCACTGTTCGAACAAGATATTCTAAAAAGAATCAATATAAATGGGCATCAATGAAACCATGTTAGAGGTGTTATTTTCTTTATCAATAGCCATAACACACCCTGCTGAATGATCAAATTCCAACAGCTTCTCTATTGTCCGTTTTGAGTTCTACAGAAAACTGTAGCTTAACAATTGTTTCCTTTGCAGCCTTGAATAAAAGACTTGTGTTAACCAATAAATCCCTGCACTGCATCTATATTTCACAGTTCAACACTACTACATGCTGCTGTATGACAATATAGAAAATACTTACTTCAAAATTTGGGGTGCATTCTGCATCTGCATCATAAAATATTCTTGGTAGGCAGTACAACAAAAAATGTAAACAATTGATGAATAATAATTCCGGATGAGTGCATTCGGGTTGAAAAACTATTTGGACTGAGCTCCTCAAGATGGCATCACAGTGTTCAATTGTTTTCTCAAAAAATGTGCAAAGTTAAAAAGAGGTTTGCCAAAGTTAGTAGAAAGGCAACATGTAGTTTAGAGGATAGAATTCCTTTGCAAGTTTTATTCTGAGAGAAGGCAGCAGAACTATTAATATCAAATCTGAGGAAGTTGAGGTTAGAGGAAGATTGGGTGTGAAAGTCTAATCACTGCCATCAACACCTTGTTCCTTTAACTCTAAACTGAACAGGATGGAAGCCTTACTGGCAGCAATATAATGACAATCCATGACTATTTTATGGTAAGGTAAAATCTCCATAGTTCCAGATGACCTTTTGAGGGGGAGAGCTGACTGGTGGAGATCACCACACCTCAGGCAAGGGGCAAGGTTGAGAAGGTGGGGCTTTCATGAATAACTGTAAGGGAATTGAACCTGTGCTGTTTGCCTTGCTCTCCATCACGGACCAGCTGTTTAGCCAACTGAGCTAAACCGGCCCCAAATCGCTCTCTTGAATTTACTACAGTAAGAAGTCTTACAACACCAGGTTAAAGTCCAACATGTTTGTTTCAAACACTAGCTTTCGGACCACTTCCTTCTTCCATTCACCTGAGGAAGGAGCAGTGCTCCGAAAGCTAGTGTTTGAAACAAACATGTTGGACTTTAACCTGGTGTTGTAAGACTTCTTACTGTGCTCACCCCAGTCCAACGCCGGCATCTCCACATCTTGAATTTACTTAGCTAGGGACTATTTATGATGTACTCTTACTTTGAATGTTAAATGCTTCACTTCGATCGAGTCCTATTCCTTATAAATCCTGCAGTTTTTTAAATGGGTATGTTTCGTTGTTAATATTTTCTTCACATCCAGAATTAATAGGAGCAAAACAATGTTTGCAGTCAAAAATTAATTCACAAGATACCAAAGATTAAATGCTTCCACCCTAAATCATCTCATCATTCTCCTTTTTAATGTGTTTCCTGTTCTCTGCTTGTAATTTGATTGTCATGATTGCAATATGCACATTTTAGTTATTTCTGGCCCTCTACGCAACTGTCCATCCTTGTTTAGATATCTGTACTCACCATCCAGATTTACCACAATTCCACTAAACTACTTTATGCATTTTTGTTGTAATGTGACACCAATGATATGATAAAACATCGAATAGAAAGTATAGTTAAGTATTCATGATCCATGCTTTCAGTCATGGTGAGGTTTTCCGTAACCCAAATGACCAAATTATCATGTGAAGATTCATTATTGTCTTGAGGTTGGGGCTGGTTTAGCACACTGGGCTAAATCGCTGGCTTTTAAAAGCAGACCAAGGCAGGCCAGCAGCACGGTTCAATTCCCGTACCAGCCTCCCCAAACATGCGCCGGAATGTGGCGACTAGGGGCTTTTCACAGTAACTTCATTGAAGTCTACTTGTGACAATAAGCGATTTTCATTTCATTCATTTTTTTCAGGAGGAGAAAATAAACAGGTAACAGACTAATTTTTTCTTTGTCCACTGAGGACCTCCGAACATAGAAAGCGTGAATCAGAGATGGTATTTGGACCATTTGACCCACTTCTTTATCTGCAGACTCTGCAACCTGATGGACATTGGACTGGATCGCACAAATTACATTTCTTGAAGGAAACATGTATAAAATTTCTTCCTAATCAAAAATAATGGAATGAAGCTTCAGACAGTCTGTTCTTCCCTATACCTACAGGTTCAATCCTTTCTGAGTGCTTTCTACAGATAACAGTTCGTAGAATCATAGTTGCATTAGCTCCGTATCTGCAAATGGGTAAATGGCTTTTAATCACAGCTCCTACACACATACTGGGCGGGATTCTCTTGAATTGCCAGCCCAGTTTTCCGGAGGGGTGCTCCCTCACCAATGGGTTTTCCCATTGTGGCCACTCCAAGCCATTGGGAAACCCGCGGGCGTGGATGCCCTGCCACCGAAGCGGAGAATCCCGCAGACAGCCTGTAAGTAATTTAACCTAGATTTTAATATACTGTAAAATTACAAGTATGACAATTTTCTATATTCATCACACCTCCTCCTTTTAAAAAAAAATAAAAAATGAACCAGCAATATAATATCTATTATTGCCACAAGTTGACTTGCATTAACACTGCTATAAAAAGATGGCTTCATTTTTCAGAACTTTATCAACATTGGATATTCCATTCCTCCCATTTCAAAGTTGTGGTAGAGCACCTGTAATTAGGTTCTCTCTTCCTGCTACGTGTATGATCTTAATTTAATTTAATAAGTTAAATGGTTGTAGCAATAAGCTCCATCTAAACAGTCTTGCATTCCGATCTTTAAATGTCTCTAGAAACTTTATGGTATTATGGTAGGTATTAATAATTGTCTCTGTTGAGTTATTAGAAACATAAATTTAAAATAATGCCACGCCAATACCAAACCCAATGTTTCTTTTTCCATTGTTGCACGTTTCTTTTGATGTGTATTCAGTTTCCTTGAAAAATAACTAAAAGGCCTTTCTATCCCTGCGTCATCCTCTTGTAATAATACAGCACCAACGCGCACTTTACTCTCATCAATGGGCACCTTAAATTGCTTGTCATAATTTGGTGTCACCAAAACTGGTGCTGTGTCTGCCTCCTGACATTCTGATGGCTCTTAAATTTCTTCTTTTTCAAGAAGTTCAGTCAATGGAGCAACCACACTGCTAAAATTTGGCATAAATTTGCTGAAGAAACCACTCATGCCAAGAGACCTCAACATTTCTCTTCTCACTGACAGTATGGGGAAATCCCCAATAGCTTTTGTTTTCACACAACGCCATCTGGCCATGCCTAACAGTGTGGCCTAAGAATGCAATTTGGGATTTCTCAAACTCCGTCTTAGTCAAGTTTGCCACCAAGCCAGCCTCTTGTGGTCCTTCAAATGCTCATTCAACGTTTGACTGAACACCGGCAAATTGTCCATGTACACTGCACCGTTCTTTAGTCGTGGAATGACCTTATTGCTTAGTCTTTGGAATGTTGCTGCTACATTTTTCATCCCAAACGGCATGACTTTAAACTGGTACAGATCATTTGATGTTACAAAAGCTGAAACTTCTGTTGCCTTTTCCAATTAAAGGTACTTGCCAGTATTCTGTTAGTAGGTCAATTTTGGAAATTAAATTTGCTTATCCCACCTTTTCAATACAGTCTTCCAAATGAGGAATAGGATACAAATTTGTCACTTCATTACTGCATTGACTTTCCGATAATCTACGGAATCGTTGCATTCCATCTGGTTTTGGAACCATCACAATAGGTGAGCTCCAATCACTGCAACTTACTTCAATGGTACAATTGTTAAGTATGCTTTCAATATCCTTTTGAACCTGTGCTATCTTGAGTAGATTCAGTCTATATGGATGTTGCTTAATTGGAACAGAGCTTCCTGCATCTACATCTTGTATAATCGCCCTTATACTTCCTAGTTTATTCCCATATATAACTCCATGTGATTGTAATAGCCCTTTCAAGTCACTCTGACTTTCCTCCGAAGGTAACTCATTAATTTATTTCTTATCACTTCCTCATTGTCCAATCTAATTTGAGGGGATGAATGTCCAATTCAGAATCCTCTGGATTTATTTCTCCCTGACCTATAACTACTAACGCAACCTCCTGCTTTCCTTCCCTATCAAAATACCTTTTGAGTTTATGAACATGATACACTCTTGGGTTTTCCTTCTATCTGGTGTTATCACATAATTCAGTTCACTCAATTTCCTGTCAATTTGGTAAGGCCCACTGAATCTTGTTTTTAAAGGGTCCACCTACCACTGATAGGTAATACCTTCTCCTCGCTTATTATCCGACTCTTTTTCACATCATGCTATAACACTTCTAAAATGCTCTTGGCCAACTCAGCAGCCCTACTTAATCTCTCCCTAAAGTTTGACACACGGCCCAAAACCGAAGTCTCAAAACTCTGACTCACCAATTTCTCCTTAATCAATTAAAGTGGTCCTCTTCATGACCAAAAATCAATTTGAACAGACTGAATCTATTTGATTCATTAGGTGTGTCCCTAATTGCAAAGAGTACCAATGGATTTCCTTTATCCCAATGCTTTGGAAGATTCTGACTATAGGCCCTCAAACATGGTCTTTAAGTTTGGTGTCACCTTTCCAATGCGCGTTGCTTTTCTGGATGATGTACAGATGATTTAAATTGCTAAACCCCGAAGCTATCCATAACTTCCCTGAATAATCTTGAGATAAAATTTCATAGAATCCTTATTCATGGAATCCCTATTCATAGAATCCCTACAGTGCAGGAGGAGGCCATTGGCCCATCGAGTCTACACCGATCCTTCGAAAGACCACCTACCTAGACCCAATCCCCCACCCTATCCCTGTAACCCCACTCAACCGTTGGACACCTAGGGGCAATTTAGCATGGCCAATCCACCTACCTGCACATCTTTGGACTGTGGGAGGAAATTGGAGCACTTCGAGGAAACCCACGCAGACAGGGGGAGAATATGAAAACCCACACAGTCACCCAAGGTCAGAATCGAACCCAGGTCCCTGGCGCTGTGAGGCAGCAGTGCTAACCACTGCCGCCCTTGACAAGATTCATTTTCCTTGGGAGTCTATATTTTGTAATGGAATGGCCTGCAGCAATCTAGTAGACACATCCAATATAGTCAATAAATACTGATTTCAACTTTTTGTGTTAGGAAGGAGTCCCATTCAATCAATTAGGACTTAGTAAACTAATGTCCCTCAAATGCCGGAATGGGTATTACCTATAAGCTGACATGTGTGACATGTACGACAAAAGCCAACTACGTTCTTATGCACTCCAGGCCAATAAAAATATTTTTGTGTTTTCGCCTGAGTTTTCCTTGCTCCTAAATGCCCCCTTACTGGAACCACATGCGCTACCAGCAATGCCTCCTTTCAAGAACCCATTGGTAATATAACTTGATGAACTTTTGCCCCTTTCTCATCTGCCTGAATTGTAACAGCCTCCATTTTCTCATTAATACATTATTTTCTAATGTAATAACACTCTGGTGTACATTCAGATATTATTTCTGTGCAGACTTTCTGTTACAACTACTTTATCTCTGAATCCTTCTGTTGTAGCGGCACGGTGTCACAGTGGTTAGGACTGTTGCCACACAGTGCCAGGGACCCGGTTCAATTCCGGCCTTCGGTGACTGTGTGGAGTTTTGCACGTTCTTCCCATGTCTGCGTGGGTTTCTTCCCAGTGCTCCGGTTTTTCCCACAGTCCAAAGATGTGTGGGTTAGGTGGATTGGCCATGATAAATTGCTCCTTAGTGTCCAACGGTTAGGTGGGGTTATGGTGATAGGGCGGGGAGAGGGCTGGCTTTGATTGCTCTTTATGGGTCAGTTGCAGACTCGATTGACCGAACTGCTTCCTTCTACACTGTAGGGATTCTATGAATTCTACCAACATTCCTAACCTAAAGATATCGGCATCACCCTCCACCTGCTCTTGTTCTTTATCAACAATCTGTCAAAGATTGTTCCAGATAGCTGAACCTCAGCCTCCCTATCTTTACTCCTGGATTTCTCCTCTTCCTGTCTCAACCTTTGTGGCTTTGTGATCTTGTTACCACACAATCTGGAAACACCCGAGGGAATGCTTCTTGCAACACCTCAGTTGTTTGACATTCCACTGGCCTTTCAACCGCAGTAGGCATCACTCCACCTGTGATTCAGCAATATCATTACCCAGGATTAACTGTGTTCCTTAAAAATGTAATTTCTCTGTTACTCCTATCCACCACTTCACCACTTTTCACCCGACTCTAACCTTATCTTACATAATGGAATACTACTCACTTCACCTGTAATCACACATATTACCACCTTTTCTTCGCAATATTCCTGAACTACATATCGCCTATATCTTAAAGATTGACTTGCTTCTGTATCCCTTAAGATGTTAACCTCCTCACCTACTCCACCTTGTGTACATATGTAAATCATACCCTCACAAATAAAAAGATCTGATACCTGTTTATCAACCAACCTCTGAACAGGCTGTACACACTTTTTAAAAAAATATATTTTTATTCTCCTTTTTCACAATTTTTCTCCCGAATTTACACCCAACAACAATCAATAACCAACAACAAATATCTCAAACCCCATAACAGTAACAAATGACAAAGAAAAAAAAAGGAATCAGGGATTACCCATCTTCAACATACACAGACCCCTCCCCCCGCACCCCCCCCCCAAACTAATGTTCGATGTTATCCAGTTCTTGAAAGTGCATAATAAATAGTGCCCATGACTTGTAGAACCCCTCCGAGCTTCCCCTCAGTTCGAACTTAACCTTCTCAAAGGTCAAGTATTCCAACAGGTCCCCTCGCCACACCAGGGCACAGGGTGGAGAGGCTGCTCTCCATCCCAGCAGGATCCGCCTTCGGGCGATCAACGAGGCGAAGGCTATGATATCTGCCTCCGCCCCCGTTTCCAACCCTGGCTGATCCGACACCCCGAATATGGCCTCCTGGGGACCCGGGTCCAGCTTCACATGCACCACCTTGGAAATTACCCTAAACACCTCCTTCCAGTACTCCCCAAGCTTTGGACAGGACCAAAACATAGGAATGTGATTAGCGCCCCCCCCCCCCCCAATGTTCACACACACCCCTTCAAAGAATCAGCTCATCCTTGCCCTCGTGAGGTGTGCCCTGTGCACCACCTTCAGCTGTATCAGCCCCAACCTCTTACACGAGGTGGAGGCATTCAATCTCCGGAGCACCTCACACCAGACCCCCTCCTCTATCTCACCTCCCAATTTTTCCTCCCACTTCGCTTTGATCCCCTCCAGTGGTGCCTTATCCTTTTCCAACAGCTCCATATACCGCTGACACTGTCCCCTTCTCCAGTCCACTTGCCGTCAGCACCTCCTCCAACAACGTGGAGGCCGGTTCCTCCGGGAAACTCTGTATCTCCTTCCTGGCAAAGTCCCGAACCTGCATATACCTAAACACTTCTCCCTGCTCCAGCCCATACTTCGTTTCCAGCTCCCTCAATCCTGCAAATCGACCCCGAGGAAACAAATCTTTTAGAGTCTTAATCCCCATCTCTTCCCATTTCCGAAAGCTTCCATCCCACCTCCCTGGCTCAAATCTGTGCTTCTCCCTGATCGGCATTTCCCTCGACCCTGCCCCCAACCTGAAGTGTTGGCAAAACTGCCTCCAGATTTTCAATGAGGCTATTACTACCGGACTCCTGAGTATTTCCCCGGAGCTATCGGGAGTGGGGCCGTTGCTTTGCTAGTGCCTTCAGCCCAGACCCCCTGCACGAACACTCCTCCATTCTGACCCACTGGGAATCAACCCCCCTGACCCAGCTCCGCACCTTCTCCACATTCGCTGCCCAGTAGCAGTACATCAGGTTCGGGAGACCCAAACCCCTGCCTGCCTCCCCCTCTGTAGCAGCACCTTCCTCACTCTGGCCCTCTTCCCTCACCATATGAACGAGGTAATCCTCCCCTCAATCTCCCTGAAAAAGGACTTTGGCAGGAAAATCGGTAGGCATTGAAAAATAAACAAATCGCGGCAACACATTCATTTTAACCGCCTGCACCTGACCCGCCAGTGACAGAGGGAGATCATCCCACCTTGCCAGGTCAGCTTTCACTCTCCCCACCAAACTAGTGATGTTGTATCTGCAAAGCCTTCCCCACTCCCGGGAAACCTGCACCCCCAAATACCTAAAGTGAGTCCCTGCCCTACGGAATGGCAGCCCTGCCACCACCCCCGGTTGAGACACCACAAAATACTCACTCTTGTCCAAGTTCAGCATGTACCCAGAGAAAGACCCAAATACCTGCAGCAACTCCCATATTCCTCCTATCGACACACTCGGCTCCGACGCATACAGCAACAAGTCGTCGGCATACAAGGACACCCTATGCTCTATCCCCCCCCTCACTATTCCTTTCCATGCTCCCGAACTTCTTAATGCGATGGCCAATCGCAAGTGCAAACAGCAGGGGGGGGACATAGGACATCCCTGCCTCGTCCCACGGTGGAGAGAGAAGTATCTCAAACTGATATTGTTCGTGCGGACACTCGCCTTCGGCTCCTTATATAGTAACTTTACCCAGTTCACAAATCTTGGTCCAATCCCAAACCGTTCCAGCACTGCCATCAGGTACCCCCATTCCACCCGATCAAACGCCTTCTTGGCATCCAGTGCCACCACCACCTCTGTTTCTTCCCTTCCGCCGGCGCCATAACGACGTTCAAGACCCTCCTAATATTCGAAAACAGCTGCCTCCCTTTCACGAACCCTGTCTGATTCTCACCTATCATCTTCGGGAGGCATCCCTCCAGCCTACCCGCCAGTACCTTTGCCAATACCTCTGCGTCTACATTAAAAAGTGAAATGGGCCTATACGACCCACACTCCGTCGGATCCTTATCCTTTTTAAGCAACAGTGAAATCGATGCCTGCCCCAAGGTTTGCGGCAGCACTCCCTTCCCTATCGCTTCTTCAAACATCCCTACCATCAGGGGCACCAACTTATCCTTAAATTTTTTATAATATTCCACCGGAAACCCATCCGGCCCTGCCACCTTCCCCGACTGCATCCTCCCAATCGCGTCTTTTATCTCCTGCTCCAGTATTGCTCCTTCTAATGTAGCCTTGTCTCCCTCCCCTAGCCTCGGGTACTCCAACCCATCCAGAAATTCCAGCATCTCACGGTCTCCCCCAGGTGGCTCTGACCTGTACAACCTCTCGTAGAATTCCTCAAAAACCTTGTTAATCAGCTCCGGAGCCACCACCAACTTCCCGGCCCTATCCCTTACCTGAAGAATTTCCCTTGCTGCTGCCTCCCTCTGGAGCTGACCTGCTAACATACGCTAGTAATTGTCTCCATGTTCATAAACTGCACCCCTCGCTTGCCTCAGTTGGCGCACCCCCTTCCTGGTGGATAGTCGATCGAAGCTCGCCTGTAGTTCCTTTCTCTTTCCCAGCATCGCTGGGTCCCCATCCTCCGCATAACTCCTATCTGCCTCCAACATCTCATCTATTAGCCTCTGTCGCTCCAACCTCTCCTCTTTGTCCACCCTAGCCTTAAAACGAAATTACCTCACCCCTCACTACCGCCTTTGAGCCTCCCAGACGACTGCCATTGACACCTCACCCGTACAGTTGAATCTTACATATTCCTTAATTACCTTTTCAATTTTTTCACAGAATACTTGGCTCCCCAAAAGCCCCACATCCAGTTTCCACCCCGGCCTCTGTACTACCCGCTTCTCCAGCACCATATCCACCCAGTGTGGCGCGTGATCTGACACAGCAATTGCAGAGTATTCCGACCCCTTGACTCCAGCCAGCAAAGCCTTTCCCACCACAAAAAAAAGTCAATCTGTGAGTATACCCTATGGACTGCTGAGAAAAACGAGTACTCGCATTCCCCTGGGTGCAGGAACCTCCAAGGGTCCACCTCTCCCATTTCCACCATTAGCCCAGCTAGTGCCTCCCACGAACGCCTCAGCCGCATCCGCTGTCTCAAAATAAAAGTCTTTGCCGTTATACGTTACACTCAACCTCGCTGGGTACACCATACCAAACCTGTAGCAACCGAAGCTGGCCACTTCCCGACATAAAATTGAACATTGAGTTGCATGCAGGGAAAATTGGACAATGACAGAGAGGCAAGCAGGTTGCAGAACCTCTCTGTTGATTCTGTCTGTGAAGAAACCAGACAGCACAGAAACTAACAAGCTGCGCATATTAATTGAGCGCTTCCCGGTGATTCCCAGGCACAATGGACATAACAATTAGAAGAGATTGAAACATTCTATAGCAGGTCAGACATCCCAGCGCCAGTGGAGTCTGAAACAAAAGGACACAAATAAGGTGGAAAGAACCGCCCAGTGATCGAGGAACAGCCCCGTTATTGGGGAAATTCAAATCAATCGATTGGGAAGAGACCCAATCGATTGCAAGTTTATAGAGGGTCCGCCCAGATGGGCGCGAAACCCAAAACAGTATAAGACAGAGACCCCCGACCCCAGCTCTCTCTCTTAGCTGGCCCTCCCAGCAGAACACCTTTGCAGCAGCTCTCCAGGAACTTGAATGTGAGAAGGAGAGGCCTGGCTAATTGCTACACCGACAAGTAAGTATCATACAACACACGCTATGAGAGTAGACACTCCTGACCCCTTTAGTCCACACCAACTGGAAGCCTGCGGATCCAGGACAAAGCAAGAGGCCATTGTTCCCTGATCCGGCAGTTCCCTTATTCCAGATAAGTATTGGCCTAGTAGTGGTAGGAACAGTTTAGTCTTAGTATTATGTGCATGAGTATTAGATAACTGTAATAAACGTGTCTTGTTTGAACTTACCAACTGGTGTATTGAGTCATTGATCTGAACTTGAACTTGAATCTTGTGGCGGTATCATAAGGATACCTGGCGACTCTAGTGCTAAGGAATAAAACGGAGCCAATTGAGTGTAAAGCACACTCACCCAGAACGAGCAACAAACCGTACCCCCTTCTTATACAACGTCGCCTTCACTCGCCCAAACGCCGCTCGTATTTTTGCCAACTCCACCGTCAGGTCCTGGTAGATCCGGACCGTAGTACCATCCCATAGTATCGCCCGCTTCTGCTTCGCCCATTTTAACACCTTCTCCTTCACACAAAACTTATGGAAGCAGATAATTACTGCCCTTGGCGGCTCGGTCACTTTGGTCTTCGGCCTTAATGACCGATGGGCTCGGTCTAGCTCGTACTGGGAGGGACTCTCGCCCTCCCTCATCAGCTCTGCCAACTTCTTAGCAAAGTACTGTGTTGGCCTTGGGCCCTATGTCCCTTCGGGCAAACCCACAATTCTCAAATTATGCCGCCTTGAGCGGTTTTCCAAGTCTTCCAGCTTTGCTCGGAGACCTCTATTAATCTCCACAGCCTTCCTCAACTCATCTCCTATCGAGGTGACCTGGTTGCTGTGTCGTGACATGGCTTCCTCCACTTCTTTCATCTTCTCGCCCTGCTCTCATCTCGGCCAATGCCTTTGCCACCGCCACCTTCAACGGGGCAATTATCGGGGCGATTGCCTCCTCCACCAGTAACTTCAATGCGGCCGTTTTCTCCTTTTTCCAGGCCTCCATGTGCCTCGCAAACTGTTTTTCCAGCTCCCCCGCCATCACCTCGGTCATCTTCTCCACCGTAAATAGTGCGGCCCCGCTTTGCAGTTCGGCTTCCGCCATCCTATCACCACTTTTATTCGTCTTCTCCTTCAGCGGCGACCCCGCGTTTCCTCCTTTCTTCGATGCTGCTTTTCGCATCCTTTAGCAGCTTATTGTTTTTCACTTTCTTTCTCTTCTCCTCTCTCTCCCTCCACCCTTCTGTCCTTCATCAATCTGAATTATTCTTTTTTAAAGACAAAGGGGAGGGAAAAAAAACTTCATCAAACTTCTTTAAATTTCTTTAAATCTTCCAGCTCTCTTCCTTTCCCCTCTGTACTCATCCAGAACTCCCCTAGGACCAGGTTTCAGTCTTCTTTCTTCCTCCTAGGTGGGAGCCATCCGTCGTGGGACACCGCTCTTACATGGTGCCCTGGACTCGGGCCTGCCTCCTCGTAGCTCCGCCCCCGCTGCTCTGGCCCCTATGCCGCGCTGGGCCCAGGACCTCAGCCCCTGCCGCCCCAACACCTGCGCGGGGTTCTTCACCGGTTTTAAAACTGAAACAACCTCAGCCCCCGCCGCTGGCTGCTCGCGACGGCCCCAAAGGCCGACGGTAGTCGGGGGGGGTGCATCGAAACTCGGGGATTTCCCCGAAATCGCCGTGACTCGCAGCCACCGGCGGGAGCTGTTCGCGCTGCGGCCGCCCTGCACGCCCACGCCACCGGAAGTCCAGGCTGTACACACTTTTGCACCTCTTCAGCTGTAACCATGGTTTATTTGGCTACTTCAATAAACCCCACTGGCTTATCCTGTTTTAAGAGCCTGTCTTCCCAGTACCCTTCTTAAGCTGCCAACACTGTGACTTTGTGTGTCCAAATGAAAACATTTAAGTTTTCTTAACTCTCTACCACTCTAATAAGTTCCCTTTTTAACCTGAGGTAAAATCTCTTTAATATCCCCAACTATACTTCCTTTTCCTTGGCTGCCCATGGAATTTTCATTACCCCAGTTTCTATCCTTCACCAATTGAAACTAATTTTGAAAACCAAGCCTCTATATGAACTAATTCAAAATCCTCTGCCATTTCTGCTGCCTGTCTCGCTGTCTTAACCCTTTGCTCTTCCACATGAGTTCTCATTCCTGCAAGAAGTGAGTCTTCAAATTCCTCCAGAATAATAATTTCCCTGTTTCATATGTTTGGTCTATTTTTAATGCTTTTACCCACCTATCACAATTAATTTGTTTGATGTTCTTTCCTTATATTTCTAAACTTCTATCGATGGGCTTTTGCCACTAGTTCATATCCACTTACAATGGCTTTTTTGACCTCATCATAATCCCTAGATACCTCCTCTGGCGATGATGCAAACACTTCACCAGCACTATCTACTAATTTTAATTGAACCAACAATACCCACATGGCTTTTGGCCAATTCAATTGTTTAGCTACTTCTACTGAAAAGAGATCTTAAAAGATGCTTCCACATCCTTCCTTCTCCTCAAACCTTGGCAGTGCTTGAACATATTTAAACATATCCCCACTAAAATGTGGACAGGGAAGGGTTATTCCTCCCTCTTGACTTTCCTTAACTTCTGCCTTAACTCCAACCTTTAAAGTTGACATTCTCTGTGCCTTTAAATTCCCCCTCCTTCAGCTCAATTTTCAGAAGTTCAAATTCTCTCTACTCTTTTTCTTTGCTTCTGCTTCTAATTCAAGCTGTCTAATTTCTTTATCATGTTGCAATTTTGCAACTGGATCTTGGATAATTCCACGGAATCTTGCTGCGAACCAGGCTGTGTTTCTGGCAGTCCTTCCAAATTTAAATGCTGAGCGAGCGCTTCCTTCTCACCCCTGCAACTTGTCCGCCAATTTTAAAAGTTGCTTTTTAACCACCTTTTGTGAGCCCCCTGGAGTTATTTCTTCAACACCCAGGAAACTCTTGGCCTCTGAAAGTGCTATTTTACAAGTCACCCCCGATTAAACTGAAGAGTATCAACACCTGTTAGCAACAGCTCCTCACACTTGCTGTTTTTAATTCAATAATCCCAAACCAAACAAGGAATTATACTTTTTAAATTGTTACGTGTCTGGACCCGAACCCCAACTTTGGTTAAGATCCCGGATTAGAACCAAACCATTTGGTAAAACTGTGAGGAAATATTACTGCATCAGAGGAGTGATAACAATGAAAATCGCTTATTGTCACAAGTAGGCTTCAAATGAAGTTACTGTGAAAAGCCCCTAGTCGCCACATTCCGGTGCCTGTTCAGGGAGGCTGGAACGGGAATGGAACCGTGCTGCTGGCCTGCCTTGGTCTGCTTTCAAAGCCAGCAATTTAGCCCTGTGCTAAACATTAACCTGGATCAACTTTTGTATTAAAACAAACTTTCATTTGAACACAGAATTAAGCACATTAAAAACAAAGGAAATAGTTTTACAGTTAACAGGTACAACATTTAACTTGCTTCCTGAAACCTGCCTCTACACTCCAATTAAGCAACCCCATATATTTCAAATGCCGCTTACCATATAAAGTTAGCAACCAGGATCCACTTGCGTATCTTGGGGAAGAGTTCTTGGAGAGGGAAACCTTTTTTAAGGATCAAGCTGAAAACCTTCTCATCTTAAGAGTCTTGGAAGCAACTCCTTTGTCCTGACGGACCTGGCCCCTCTCATTAGCTACACCAGGTGCACTCAAAAGCACCCAGTAATTTTTTCTCTTGTTACAAGATGTGCCTTGATGTGTTTAGCCAGCCTCAAACTGTTACAACATTACATTAGCTCTCTATCTGTAAATAGGTAAATAGCTTTTAATCACACCTCTCGCAGACATATTGTCTGGAAGCATTTTAATCTTGGTTTTAACAATATTACTGCAAAACTACAAACTATAAAGTATGGCAATTTCTTATATTCACCACAAATCCACCTGTCCTAGCAACACATACAGGCATTGTTGGCCTCCATTTTTGCTGAGGCACTAATGATGAAAATGTCACTGCCTTTGTTATAATTAGGATGTCGATTTGTTTCTGGGAGCCAGTGTAACATGTCCCTGACTAATTTTTAGCCCCTTTTTCATACTCCCCCACTCACCACTGCCATTAAAATGACATTGGTCCTGAGGAATAATGTGCCTGATTGTTCCATGCTCCCAACAGCAGAGCAGCCATTTTGGTTGTTACAATCCTCACAGAGGTCACGGGGTGTGGGCTATCAGATTCAACGTAACCTCAGCTGAAGATGAACGTTCCCGTTAATGGGGCGGGGCTTCTCCTTAACAAGGGGAGTCTGGCTGGAGAACCCTTCGGGGAGTGGAGTAGAGTGTTTCAATAAATCTTTCTTTATGCCTCCTACCTATCGTTTCCTTGTGGTCACTCTGCTTGGATCCAACACTGATCCATGATGACCTGGCCAACCAATTTGGAACCAGATACTCTGCAAGCCTGTACCAAGAAGGCCAAACAGCAGCACTTTGTACTGGTTAACTATGTAGTTTTGGTTGGTTAAATACGGCAGAAAATACACACTTGGGAAAGGATATGTCTCTGAAGCTCTGGCTCATGCCAGCCTGGATTTGGATAACTGGGATGAGTTTCTACAGGTAAAAAATGTGCACTACTTGTATTGAATTCTGCACATACCCCACTGCTGTGACCCCCCTGCCCCCCCCCCCCCCCCCCCCCCCCCCCCCCAATCCGCCTGGAGGTGGAAACGTAGGTGGCAGATCCATGAAAATACAAGTGCCAAAGAGCCTGCCAGTTTTCTTTTTATCCAGTTGCAGGATGTGGATGTTGCTGGCTAGTTCAGCATTTATTACCCATCCCTGCCATACATACATCTTGTAGATGGTACATACTGCTACCACTGTTTGTTGGTGGTGGAGGGATTAAATGTTTGTGGAAGGGGTTTCAATCAAGTGGGCTGCTTTAACCTGGATGGTGTCAAGCTTCTTGAGTGTTGTTGGAGCTGCACTCATCCAGGCAAGTGGAGAGTATTCCATTACACTCCTGACTTGTGCCTTGTAGATGGTGGACAGGCTATGCAAGAATTGGGGGTGAGTTACTCTCTGCAGGAATCCTAACCTTTGACCTGTTCTGGTAGCTGCAGTATTTGTATGGCTAGTCCAATTCAATTTTGGTCAGTGGTAACCCCAGGATGTTGATGTTACAGGATACCGTTCTTGGCACTAACAATGGTAATCAGGATGGGGAGGACAAGTCAGGGATCCCCCTCTTCATATTGAGGCTAATTAAATTAGATTGAAAACTTGTTACAATTTGTTTGATTGTCCATACTTCAAAGGTTTGGTGGAGAATTGAAATTGAGTGGATGGGAAGGTGCAGAACTATAGCAGAAGACCAGTTTGGATTGCAGAGAGGAAAAGTGATGAGTGATGCAATCAGCTTCATTAAACTGCGTTCACGCAATTTTGAGTTTGGACCAGAAGTAAATGTTTGTTTTCTAATTGAAGAAGCATTTGACCGGGTTGACTAGATTAAGCTCTTGACAGTGCTGAAAGACTTTGAAGTATACTGGAGAGATAGATGACTCATAAAAAATCTGTACATGATTTGCAAAAGTGAAAGCAGCCAATGGGAAATTTGAACAATGTGTAATTGGAAGAGGAGTTCGACAAGTGTGTTACTTATCGCCAGTATTCCTAAATGCCTTTGCAGAAGCAATTATTAAAGAAGCATTTGAGGCCACAGTATCTGGTGTTAAGATGGACGTCGAATTATAACATCAGTTAGATTTGCAGATGACAAAGCACATGTAGAAAGAACCGAGGGAAGGATTTCAAGAACTAGTAAATAGATGAGAAACAGCTGACATGAATTTTGGGATGAAAGTGAGCAGTGGCAAAACTAAAGTGACGCATCTCTGAAAATATTAATATTCATATATTCAGAGAAGAAAAGTAACTAGAATAAATGCAAGAATTCAAGGAGTTAGGAAGCATAATATCTGCAATTGAAAGGGTAGCAAAGACACAAGATTAAGGACAGCAAAGAGAAAGGCCGCAGTAAGAAGAGACATTTGCGAAAAAAGGTGAATAAACAACTTGTAATGAGTGCGATTTGGAGTCTTGTTGCGTATGGATGCGAGTCTTGGACGTTATGGAAAAGGAGACCAAATTGCTAAATAGCTTTGATATGTGTTTGGAGGAGAATGAAAAGGATTAGTTGAATAGAAAAAGTAACAAATGATGAAGTGCTGAGGAGAATAAACAAACGAGGAATTTTATGGAACGCAACTAGGAAAAGGCAGAGAGACTGGTCAGGTACTATCTTAAAGAGGAATTGACTAATAAGAGAAGTTATGGAGGGAAGATTTCAAGAAAAAGAGGTAGAGAGCATCAGTGCTGGATGGCTTGAAAATGGAAGCAATTTATTGGGAAATGAAAAGACTGACACAGGACAGAGAGATGGAGAGGACGATGAGCTAAGGACCTGTTTTTTGACGGAGCACACATGATAATAGAGCTTGTTAAAGATGAAGGGTGGAATGATTAAGGGGGCACATGGATTACTTGTGTGTTCTGTTGCAGATCAGCTGAAGGGAGGTGGATAAAGCGAGGAGCCGGTCATGGCTGCCTTGGGAATCACCCCGGCCCTTATGGAGTCAGTAGAACAGAGGGTCAGTGGGACAGTCAACATTCTGGAGTTGTGCAAGTGGTGGGTATAGTGCTTGGGAATTGAACAGGGTCATCTCCCCCTGGCATTGTGGGGGTAGAGGTCAATCATATAATTGGGTGGCCACCTGTCCAGAAGGAAGGGCTGCAGCTGGCAGTGGAGGCATGCCTGTCAGAATTTGGGCACAGTGGCATCACCGTCCACAGGAAGAGTGGAATCCTGAGCAACAGAGGGCCATAGAATCATGGAATCATAGAGTTTACAGTGCAGAAGGAGGCCATTCGACCCATCGAGTCTGCACCAGCTCTTGGAAAGAGCACCCTACCCAAGCCCACACCACCCCATCCCCATAACCCAGTAACTCCACTCAACCAACACTAAGGGCAATTTTGGACACTAAGGGCAATTTAGCATGGCCAATCCACCTAACCGGCACATCTTTGGACTGTGGGAGGAAACCGGAGCACCCGGAGGAATCCCACGCAGACACGGGGAGAACGTGCAGACTCCGCACAGACAGTGACCCAAGCGGGAATCGAACCTGGGACCCTGGAGATGTGAAGCAATTGTGCTAACCACTATGCTACCGTGCTGCCCGCAATTCTCTGCATACTATCTGGGAAAGATATGGAGCTGTAAGGCTAGAATCTCGGGGAGAGGGATGAGAGTGAGTTTCATGAGGTGCTCACACTGACCGACCAGTATAGCTCACCGAAGAATGGCTCAGATACAAGCTTGCACTTGCTCGCTCACTCAGCCAGTACATGATACTTGACCCAGGAAATCTACCAGTGAAGAGAATATAAAGAAAGCACTGGGAGATATTGGGCAGGATATTACATCCCCCAGCAGAAGGTTTGTGGGCAGCAGTTGGGGCTTGGTGGGAAACAGCCTTTAAATGCGGCGGGATGCTCCGTCCCACCGCGCCATGTTTCTGCCTCAACCCGCAGGCGGGATGCTCCGTTACTCCGGCTGGTCAATGGGGTTTCCCATTGTGGGGCAGCCCCACACCATCGGAAATCCCCGGGCTGCCGGCAAAACGGAGCATCCCGCCGGCGAAGAATCCCACCCATGGTCTTTAATTAGGCACTTACAGGCCTCAATTGGGAAAAGGGTTTGGGGGCTGCCCTGAGCCTCACCCATCCCAATATAACATTGTGGAGAGGTCGGGATGGGCGAGATCCCAGTTGGATGGTTATCTGAAACATTTGAGAGGAAAGAGGGGCAGGAGGACAACAGAGGCCATAAGATCAACACAGGATCTACCACTGAAATGGAGCTACGTTGAAATGAAGGAGACCCAGTCAAGGGACTGCTACTAACCAGGTATTTGACTGCTCAACACCCCGTGACCTTTTGGCCCAAGACCTTGTACTTTGCAGCACTGATCACCATGCCCTACCTGTGATCGTCAAAAGTAATGTTGTTTCTAAACTTCTCATCTGGCATTTTCTGAGGATTAGGTGTGGACCTTTAATAGCGTCTCACACACCACTACATCTCATTAATTACCGATGACCTCTCTGCCAGAACTGGACAGTACATTAATCTTACACAGGAAACTGCTGCACATGCATAAAAGGCATTTTATTTCCCCACGATCACTGGATTCCTCTGGGCCTTATCGACTGCATCCATGTGACCACCAAGGCACCCAACGACCGGCCAGCTGGATTAATCAACATGAAAGGCTTTCACTACCTCAACATCTAACTGGTCTGCAACCTCAACAAGAGCTTCCTGCATCCTGGGCTCACTTTGCTGGCACTTGCCATGACCCTGTCATCCTCTACCAGTCCATGCTATCTCTGCTCTACACACCAACCCCAAAGTCCACGTATATTTCCTAGGATAGAAGGAATATCCCTTTAAAGCTATTCTCCCAATTATTCTTATTCTTCCAATTATGACTCTAGACAGAGGTGATAGAGCTAAAGCTACCTGCTTAGCAGGATCATGACTGAACTGGTGAAGGTGAGATTTCAGTGTCCGGATAGCTTGGGTGATGTGATCCAATACTCTACTGCAAAGAGCCTTGTCAATCTGGTGGTCTGCTGTGTCCTCCATATCCTGACTTCCAGAGTGAGGACCTTGATATCCTGGAAGGAGACCGCTCATTGGGTGAGGTGCAAGAGGCAAGTGAGGAGGAGGAATGAAGGCAGTAGAAGATACTGCTGAACAAGGAAGTTCCTCCATTGCACAGGGAGGTGTCGAGACACAGCTCAGGACAGGTAGGGCTCCTGAGGATGCCATGAATGTCAAGGATCTCGTGATTCAGTGAAAAAGCTGAGACCTTTTCACCCATGTTGAAGGGCATAGCATGGAAGGGAGTTTGAGATGCGTGTGAAAACACCTGCAAAAATGATGCAGCCTGGAGCAGCTTAATCATTTACCACCAATGAAAGGACACATCTGCCCAGAGACTTTGTTCTCACCATAGAGTATCGTGCTAAATCTTTCACCATAGTTTACCACTTTTCCGGTTGTGTCAGCAATAAAAGGAGGCTTAGACATGTTCCTTAACATATATTTATATTGTGTACAAAGTTCACAAAGGAAGACACCCCAGTGAACTAACGTAGTGCTCTTCACAACTCGGTCACTCTTGTGTGGTGCTCTTCTAGAGGCCTTGGAGGAGGTGGAGGCAACCTGCTCACTGGTCAGCTGGCAGCCGAGATGCATGTGGTGGTCATTCTCATCATGGAGATGCCCATGCAGGCATCTCCAGAGGCTTCCAAGACATCCTTACCCCTTTTCGGTTGCTCTGTATGGTTGGAGGAAGACGCCAGCTGAAGTGCAGCTGGAATCTCCTCCAAAGATCTCTGTGCCGCCAACACCACTGACCAGTCCATGGTATCCACTGTCCATAGATCCTGTGGCGTCGGTTCCTGCATCCATTTTGACTAATTCCCCATAGGGGAAGACGGTGACACAATGGTAATGTCACTGGACTCTTGTTCCCAGAGCATTAAATTCCACTGCCAACTGTGGAATTTAAATTTGATTCATAAAATCTGGCATTGAAAGCTATACTTGGTGATGATGACTATAAAACTATCATTGATTGTTGTAAAACAACCAATTAATTCTCTAATCTCCTTTAAGGAAGGAAATCTACCATTGTGTGGCCTATATGTGACTTCAGACCCACAGCAATGTTGTTGACTCTTAACTGCCCTTTGAAATGGCCTAGCAAACCACTGCATTCACGGGAAATTAGGGATGGGCAACAAATGTGGCCTTGCCAGTGAAACCCACATCTTTCGGAAGAATAACAAAAAATGGCCATACAACATGTTGGCCAATCTTACAATGGAGGGTCTCATGCAAATCATAGTCCTGAGCCGTTGTGGCGCACCTGAGCTGGATGGATTCCTGTATCCTCTACCCAAGAGCTCACAATTCCTCAGGGAACTTTGACATGCGGGAGCACATCTCTTGCTCCTGTTCAAGGTGAAACTTACTTTCTTGTGGCTCCTGAGCCCCCCATCTGTGCTCAGTTGAACAAGGCTGTGTCTGTCCTCCTTATTTGGGAACGGCCCACAGCTCCCTCTGCCTCTGCACACTAGTGATGTGATCATCACCCTGTGTCAGCCTATCCATACACCATGCAAGGACCCACAGGTGAGAGTATCGGCAGTCCTTGACCACATCCTGGCTATCTCCATTGCTGGATTGTGTGCTCATACGGTATGATGGTACTGCTTCTTGCTTGTGCTGCTCTTGATCTGCAGATGGAGAGGGTGCTTTGTGGGGCAGTCTGCACCTGAAGACATGATGAGAGCTAGTCTCGGAGAGTAGAAACATCTGCAATGCTAATTTGTTCCCTACAATCGCTAGTTCCTTCAGGAGCTCCTGTTTTGCCAGTCCTGACTGCCTCTTGACCACATCCTGGTTATTTCCATTGCTATGTGTTCCATGGGGTTTCCTCCTGTCTGGGCCCCCTCCCTTTGTATTTTGCATGTTCTTTTTCTTCAAGGATGAAACCGAGCATGATAAGATACTACTGTCCTCTGTGTCCAGTGTCATCTGTCCTTATTCATTAGGAGCTGCCTGTCTCAGTGGTGAAAAGTTCTCAGCAGCTCTGCCTGGGAGCTATTCTGAGGAGTCAGTAAGTGCCCTGGGTACACCTCCCCCCTCCCCCTATATTCAGGAGGGACACACATCCTGAGGAGGTGGTGTGTCTGCTGGATGATTCAAGTCCTGTGAGCTATCTAGGGTGTTGAGTGTTGCACTCACCTGCCAGAATGTACAACGTTGTTGAATCTTTTTCAGCACCGGATACAAGTTCCCCTCATCTCGCCTCTGCCACTGATGGCAGCAACAATCTGGAGTCAAACATATGTGATCCCTGCTAATGGCCTACTCTTGCCACCCTCCAGGAAAAGGACCTCCTCCTCCTCCCTCACGGCCTCCAACACGAGATCCAGGTCCACATCAATAAACTGAGGGGAAACCCTGCTCAGGGGCCCAAACCTGCAGCGCTCCCCATTCATTTCACCAGCAGCCTCAGTGATAGTTGCTGTAGGGTGCCTAAATGAAAATGAGTCTCACACTTGATCTGCTCTTCTCTATTCCTGCCCTCACAGGCTCCAACTGGGCAGGAAACCTGCCTCCATATCAATTAAGCACTTGCCCCCATAAAAATAGCAGCTTTAATCAGTTCCCCACAGGAGACAAGTTTCTGACTTGAAAACAAACCCGGCACTTGTTGCCCATCTCTGTGAGGAAAGCTCAGCTCCATATCAGATGTAAAGAAATTCTACTTTTATGAATTCTCAATGCCTTTGGAGAATCTTAAGTATAATAATTGTTTCTGTGTATATTAACACATTGTTGTTCACAAAAATACTATTGCCAAAAAAAGTCCCAATGTTATGTTAAATGGGACAGATTTCGAACTGATCTGGTACCTCCAAACTGGGCATCCATGAGGAACTGTGGGTCCTAAGCAGTAGCAGAATTGTATACAACTACAATCTGGCATAACACCCCTCTACCATTCCCATCAAGCGGGGGGGGGGGGGGGGGGGGGGGGTGTCAAACCTCGGGAAGCCACAACACAGGAGTCTTGCATACCAAACAGCAAAAGCAGCATCCAATAGACAGAGCTAAGTGATCCTACATTCAACTGGTCAGATCCTGTCACATTCACTTGTCAACAGTGGTGGACAATTAAACTACTCATTGGAGGATGGGGATAATTTTATTGGAGGATGAGGCTCCAAAATATCCCCATCCTCAATGATGGGGAACCAGCCTGAAGTGCCAATGGTCGAATCATCTTGACATCCTCCTCAGGATCCAGCATGGCATGCCAGTATTCAGCCAGTTCAGTTCACTCCATATATCAAGAAACAGGTGAAGACACTGGAGACTGCTTCAGCTATGAGCCCTATCTGCGCTGGTCAAAAACAACCACCTAGGTATTCTAATCCCGTTTTCCAACACTTGGCCCATAACCTTGTTTGCCTTGGCATCACAAGTGCACATCTAAATACTCCTTAAATGTCATGAGCGTCTCTGCCTCCACCACCCTTTTAGGCAGTTTGTTCCAGACTCCCACCGCCCTCTGGGTAAAAAGGTTTTTCCTCACATCCCCTCTTAAACTTCCTGCCCTTTACCTTAAATCTATGCCTCCTGGTCACTAACCCTCCACCAAAGGGAAAATGTTCTTCCTGTCTACTTTATTTATGCCCATCATAATTTTATACATCTCAATCATGTCCCCCCTCAGTGTCCTCTGTTCCATGGAAAACAACCTGAGTCTGCCCAATCTCTCTTCATAGCCATAACTCTCCAGCCCAGGCAACATCGTGGTAAGTCTCTGCACCCTTTCCAGTGCTATCACATCCTTCCCAGAATGTGGATTCCAGAACTACACATAATATTCTAGCTGTGACCTAACCAGTGTTTTATCCAGTTCCAATGTCACTTCCCTGCTCTTAAAACTCTATGCCTTGGCTAATATGCCTTCTTAGCCACTGTATCCACCTACCCTGATATCTTAAGGGACCGGTGTACATGCACACCAAAGTTCCTCTGATCCTCAGTGCTTCCCAGGGTCCTGCCGCTCATCATGTATTCCCTCGCACTTATCCAGATTGAAGTCCATTTGTCACTGATCAGCCCATCTGACCAGCTTGTCTATTTCTTCTAGCAATCTAAGGATATCCTCGTTTAATATTTACCACCCCACCAATTTTCGTATCATCCACTCAGAACCTCCTCTCTGTCTATGTTAATCACTTCAATTTTATCACAGTCCTTCTCCCTGATTTATATACCCACACCGTCCCTCTCACGACTGAACACCGACACAAAGTATTAATTTAGAACCCTATCCACGTCCTCCGGCTCCACACACAAATTACCACTGGGGTCCTTAATGGGCCCTATTCTTTCCTTAGTTATCCTTTTACCCTTAATGTACTTGTAAAACAATTTAGGATTTTCCTTTATGTTACCTGTCAGTATCCTTTCATGCCCCCTTTTTTGCTCTCCTAAGCAGAACAAATCAAACATGGCCAATCACTACCCATCCGTCTACTCTCGATCATCAGCTTTTGGGATCATTGACATTGTTAGCAAGCGGCACTCAGGAACATCCTGCTCACTGATGTTGCACGTTTTACTTGAGTGTAATACGCGTTTTTTGGAGTGTATTAACACGCCTCCGTTTAAAGACCGTGTGCTTATCACTGCTAGGCTCTGTATGTGTAATTTCAGCTCGGGAGTCGCCAGGTGTCGTATATAAACACCTCACAAGTATCTCAAGGTCAGGTTCAAAGTAATAAGACTATACACCGATTAGTAAGTTCCAACGATCAATATTTATTATACAAATATAATAAATACGCATGCACACGCTAAAGACTAATACCTATTTCTACTATTAAACGACTAAATACTTATCTAAGTGGGAACCAGCAAGGTCAGGGGACAAGGCCTTTGTTCCTTTCTGGGCTGCACCTTCTGTTCGTTATTAGACGAGTACTGTATAAGTTCACGTAGCGAGCGTCGTTTTGGGACTTACTGAACGATGGCTGGTGCTCAACGGCTGGTGATGGAAGACAGGATCAACGGCTGGAGTCGGAGTCAGGATACAACAGCAGATCTGGGTCGAAGTCAAAACAGCAGTCCAAGCCGGAGCATAAAAACAACAGCAGACCAGGCCGGAGCAAGAACAGACAGGACCATGTGTGGGGTCTATCTTTATAGTGGCCCCCAATGTCCGTGCCTTTTCGGGGCGGGCTTTGCCTGTCATGCATTGATTGGATCAATTCCCAATCGATGTCTCACAAATCCCCCAATCTGAGGGTCCCTTCTCGATGTGTGGGGCGGTCTCTAGGGTCTTTTGTGATGGATACTTCTGGTGCCGTTTTGTCTGGGCCTCCACTTAAAGTATCTATTCAAAACCAAATGTTGCTATTGTGTGTGCCCAGATCTGGATTGCCTCATTAATATGCAAAGCGTTTTGCTATTAACACCTTTGGTTGAGATCTCCCACCTGGCCAGAAACTAGTTTTGCTACGTGCAGAATGCTAATCAGTCTTTGCAGACTGCTTGTCTTGGCTAAACTGCTTTTTCCCTGCAGTCTTAGCAGTTCTCCATTTTGTTAGCCCAGTGTCCATCTTAGGTGGCTACACTGACCCTCAATTTTGGTTCCACCAGGGCCACTTGACTCCTGACCTCCGTACTCGCTTATTTCAAATAAAGGGGTGAACTCTAGAGGTGAGAGTGACTGCCCTTTACATCAAGGCTGCATTTGGCCGGGTATGGCAGCAAGAAGCTCCAGCAAAACTGGAGTCAATTGGAATCGAGAGAAAACTCTCCACTTGTTGGAGTCACACTTGCACAAGTTTGATCATTATGACTGTTGGTGATCAATCATCTCAGTCCCAGGATACCATTGCAGGTGTTCTTCAGGGTAGTGTCCCCGGCCTAACCAGGTTCAGCTGCTTCATCAATGACCTTTCCTCCATCATAAGGTCCAAAGTAGGGGTGCCATTAATGATTGCACAACGTTCAGTACTATTCGTAACTCCTCAGATACCAAAGCGATCTATGTCCAAATGCAGCAAGACCCGGATAACATTCAGGCTTGTGCTGATAAGTAGTCAGTAACATTCGCGCCACACAAGTACTAGGCAATTGCCATCTTCAACAAGAGAGAATCAAACCATCTCCCCATTACATTCAATGGCATCACCATTGTTGAAGCCCCCCCCCCTCCCCCAATCAACATCCTGGGGGGTTATCATTCACTAGAAATTGAACTGGACCAACCATATAAATACTGTGGCTACAAGTGTAGGGCAGAGGCAAGGAATTCTGTGGCATGTAACTGACCTCCTGACTCCCCAAAGCCTGTCCACCATCTTCAAGTCAGGAGTGTGATGGAATATTCCCCACTTGGCTAGGTCAGTGCAGATCCATCAACACTCCAGTAGCTCTACACCATTCAGAAGAAGGCAGCCTGTTTGATTGGCACCCCCTCCATACCTCCAACATTCTCTCCCTCCATCACCGACACATAGTGGCAGCAGTGCGTACCATCTACAAGATGCATTGCATCAACTCACCAAGGCTCCTGTGACAGCACATTACAAACCCGCAACCTCTATCCAGAAGGACAAGGGCAGCAGGTGCATGGGAACACCACCGCCTGCAATTTCCTTTCCAACACACACACCCATGCTGACTTGGAACTATAGTGCCCTTCCTGCACTGACACTGGGTCAAAATCCTGGAAGTCCTTCTCTGATAGCACTGGGGGTGTTCCTACAACACGTGGACTGCAGCAGTTCAAGAAGGTGGCGCACCACCACCTTCTCAAGGGCAATTCAATATGAATTCAAATAAAAGATTGACCATCTGTCTATGCTTAAAGCTATTACCGTTCCATTTTTTGAGGCATTCATTAACAGAGTATTAATTAATCTTTGATTTGATCACTATTCTATTGAAAGAAAGGGAGGGTAAGCGTTCCAATCCTTAATCTAGTCTGAGCTTGTTTATTCATAACCGTTTCCTCTAATGAGACACTCAACATCCAGGATTGCACACAGCAGTGTCCTGAAGATTGATCTTAATAATAATAATAATAATCACTTATTGTCACAAGTAGGCTTCAATGAAGTTACTGTGAAAAGCCCTTAGTCGCCACATTCCAACGCCTGTTCGGGGAGGCCGGTACGGGAATTGAACCCGCGCTGTTGGCCTTGTTCTGCATTACAAGCCAGCTGTTTAGCCCTTCTTCAATTCATGGATAGTCCAGGTCAATCCTAGAGGATTTGCAACCCTTCCTATAACCTCCTCTAACCCAGCCATTCTCTTGGTGAACAGGAAAATCATTTCTGATTTTGGACATTGATGGCTGATTGTCAATGAGCTGAATAAAAACACACTTTCAATAATTCTTTCAAGGCACAATTTGTGGTCTCCTCTACACAAGGGAGACCAAACACAGATTGGGTGACCGCTTTGTCGAACATCTCCGTTTAGATCACAAGTATGAAGCCAAATTTCTGGTGACCTGTCATTTTAATTCCCCACCGTGCTCTCTTACTGACATTTTTGTCCTTGGCCTGCTGCACTGTTCCTGTGAAGTTCTATGTAAGCTTGAAGAACAGCACCTCAATTTTCAGTGAGGCATTTTACACACTGGACACAACATTGAGTCCAACAATTTCAGATCGTGAACTCTGACCCCACCTTTTGATTCCTATTTGCATGTTTCGGTTTTCTCTTACTTTTGTTTTCAGACAGTGGCACACTGTTTACTGTTTAATATTCTTTTGTTTCATTTCTTATCTCACCACCATTCCCTTTGGGCCCCATAAGACCTCTTACCTCTGTCATTTAATCTCTCCTGAATCCTACCCTCCACAGGCCTTCTATTTATCTGTGTCCCACCCACCTCTTGCTCAAAATCTATTAAATCTCTAACACTTCGGTAATAGGGAAGATGCTGGAATCTATCATCAAGGAAGAAATTGCGAGGCATCTGGATAGAAATTGTCCCATTGGGCAGACGCAGCATGGGTTCGTAAAAGGCAGGTCATGCCTAACTAATTTAGTGGAAATTTTTGAGGACATTACCAGTGCAGTAGATAACAGGGAGCCGATGGATGTGGTATATCTGGATTTCCAGAAAGCCTTTGACAAGGTGCCACACAAAAGGTTGCTGCATAAGATAAAGATGCATGGCATTAAGGGTAAAGTAGTAGCATGGATAGAGGATTGGTTAATTAATAGAAAGCAAAGAGTTGGGATAAATGGGTGTTTCTCTGGTTGGCAATCAGTAGCTAGTGGTGTTCCTCAGGGATCCGTGTTGGGCCCACAATTGTTCACAATTTACATTGATGATTTGGAGTTGGGGACCAAGGGCAATGTGTCCAAGTTTGCAGATGACACTAAGATGAGTGGTAAAGCGAAAAGTGCAGAGGATACTGGAAGTCTGCAGAGGGATTTGGATAGGTTAAGTGAATGGGCTCGGGTCTGGCAGATGGAATACAATGTTGACAAATGTGAGGTTATCCATTTTGGTAGGAATAACAGCAAACGGGATTATTATTTAAACGATAAAATATTAAAGCATGCCGCTGTTCAGAGAGACTTGGGTGTGCTAGTGCATGAGTCACAGAAGGTTGGTTTACAAGTGCAACAGGTGATTAAGAAGGCAAATGGAATTTTGTCCTTCATTGCTAGAGGGATGGAGTTTAAGACTAGGGAGGTTATGTTGCAATTGTATAAGGTGTTAGTGCGGCCACACCTGGAGTATTGTGTTCAGTTTTGGTCTCCTTACTTGAGAAAGGACATACTGGCGCTGGAGGGTGTGCAGAGGAGATTCACTAGGTTAATCCCAGAGCTGAAGGGGTTGGATTATGAGGAGAGGTTGAGTAGACTGGGACTGTACTCGTTGGAATTTAGAAGGATGAGGGGGGATCTTATAGAAACATTTAAAATTATGAAGGGAATAGATAGGATAGATGCGGGCAGGTTGTTTCCACTGGCGGGTGACAGCAGAACTAGGGGGCATAGCCTCAAAATAAGGGGAAGTAGATTTAGGACTGAGTTTAGGAGGAACTTCTTCACCCAAAGGGTTGTGAATCTATGGAATTCCTTGCCCAGTGAAGCAGTTGAGGCTCCTTCATTACATGTTTTTAAGGTAAAGATAGATAGTTTTTTGAAGAATAAAGGGATTAAGGGTTATGGTGTTCGGGCTGGAAAGTGGAGCTGAGTCCACAAAAGATCAGCCATGATCTAATTGAATGGCGGAGCAGGCTCGAGGGGCCAGATGGCCTACTCCTGCTCCTAGTTCTTATGTTCTTATGTTCTTATTTTCCTGATCCGATGAAAGGTCATTGTTCTGAAGCATTAACATTTCCAGCATTTTCATTGATTTATAGAATCCTTACAGTGCAAAAGGAGGCCATTTGTCCCATTAACCCTGCACTGACCCTTCGAAAGACCACCACACCTAGGCCCAATCCCCTGCCCTATTCTTGCAACACCACCCTAAGGGACAATTTAGCAAGACCAATCCATCTGACCTGCACATCTTTGGACTGTGGGTGGAAGCCAGAGCACCCGGAGGAAACCCACGCAGACACGGGGATTACGTGCAAATTCCACACAATCACTAGAGGTCAGAATCACCATGCTGTCTCTATTTCAGATTGCCAACATCCACAGTATTTTGCTTTGTCAGAATTTATGTAAACTTTAAAATCTTTCACTTACTCAGAATCAAATGCTTCAAAAGTAACCCATGCCACGAGAGTTATCCAATAAATGCTGCATCTAATACTCGTCTCACATGAAGACGTGGAATGATTGGCCACTGTTCTTAACAATGAGTGGAGTGACTGCCTAATGGTAATTTATTGTTTCATATTTATTGTCATTCACAGATAAGCAGCAAGATATTCTGGTGCAAATTAATTGCAAAAACTCCATGTAAGAATTTCATTTGCTCAGCCTGAAAGGTGTGAATTACTGAAATTGACTAAATACTGTGTCTGCTGGGTTTTATATTGATGTTGTACGATCAGTCACTGCCAACAGGATTGTTGCACCACAAATAGCTTACTTGACAGTTTGCTGTGTACCAGCATTCTCACTGAAATCTCTACCTGGAATAATGTTTCTGTATAGTGAAGAAAATGTCTCATCAATGATCCAGGTGTAAAGAATTTTTACACACATGTCATGCCACACTACTGACATGCGTTAATGTTTGAGGATTTCACAATTATGAATAAAATACTGTACCACACATTAACATTGATAATTTATTGAAAAATACTTCCGGTATAGCATAATTTTCAAATCAGTGATTTTCCTTTTTTGTTTGCAAAAAATCAGGTATTTGTGGAGGATGGTGCTGGAACCAGGATTGCCTCAACCTCCGAGCTGTATGATATTTGTCTAGTTCAGACAGACCTTCTTGGAGCCATCCATGACCGCAATTACTTCATAAAGTGTGTTCAGCAATGTGAAGAGAATTACAGTAACTACACTGCACTTTCACACTGAAGATATCAGCCTCAGATAGCTGAAAAAACTCAGGGCATGTGTTTGAAAATGAAACTGGATAATAAAATTATATAAGTTAGTTAATTATATTTAGGACAAAAGTGAAGTTTGCGATAAATTGGTTGAGTTATAATGAAATATTATGATCATAATGATACATTATTCTGAAAAAGCATCTAATTATTTATGGTTATTGTGAAAATTGTAATAGGTTTGTGACACCAGAAGATAGTTTGCAGTGACTCTTGTTTATTTGCATTAAACCAAGTCCAGTTAAACACAATATCTTTAAGCAAGTGTCATACAGAGGAATATACCATACACTAAGTGTTTTTCCCCCACATTGTCATCGTTCCTATCCAATACTGAGGCCCTCTTCCATTTGTCAAGAAAAGCTTCTGGATTTTAAAAATTCATTCATGGGATGTGAGCGTCACTGGCCGCCATTAACTTCTTGAATTGCTGCACTCTGTATGTACATCCACAGTGCAATTAGGGAGAGTTCCAGGATTTAGACCCAGCAATATCGATGGAACATTGATATATTTCCAAGCGTGGATATGTGTCTGCTGCTGTGGTTCTTCCGGGTAGGAGAGGTCATGGGTTTTGAAGGTGGTGTCTAAGGAGCCATGGCAAGTTACTATGTGGCATCTTATAGATCGTACATATTGCTGCCATTACTCTAATGATTGAGGGAATGTTAAAGGGGTCAGTTTAGCTCATTTGGCTGGACAGCTGGTTCGTGATACAGAACGAGACCAACAGTTTAGTTTCCATACTGGCTGAGGTTATTCATGAGGTTATTCAACGTTGCCCCTCACCTGAGGTGTGGCGATCCTCAGGTTAAATCAGCACCAGTCAGCTCTCTCCCTCAAAAGGGGAAAGCAGCCTATCGTCGTCTGGGACTATGGTGACTACTTACTTTTAATGTTAAAGGAGATGGATGGGATGCCTATCAAACAGGCTGCATTGTCTTGGATAGAGTTGAGTTATTGAGTGTCTTTATATCCTGTTTCTCATGATAATTCTCATTGATAATTAATTATGAGAAGCGCTGTTGTGTACAAGAAAATATATATTCCTTCAACTCAATAGATGCCAACTTGTTTTCATCCTGCTCTTCCATTGTTCCACTCTTCATCTCAAAACTGCCTTGATTAACTGTTTTTCAATATTGTCATGAAAACAAATCAAGAGACACATCTCAAACGACCTGTTATTTCAGCAAACACCTGAACCATTAGGCTGATATTTACAGAAGTGCTGGTATATTGGTCCCTGTCCCTGCCCCCCCCTCCCCCCAAACATGTTTGTGACTAACTTTAAAAAAGGCAGCCCCACAGTGATAATATGCTGCAGCGGCCTTCAGGTGAGATTGGGACTTCTGCCTTGCCAATTTGATTAGCTGGCAGCTGAATAATCCCAGCCGTGCCAGAACTCAGCAGTAAGCGCTGCTAGGGCTACACTCAATCCCAAGAAGAAGACCATGGTGACTGGACTCAAAGGTGAATCTCAGGGTTTTTGGATGAGGGATGATCATAGATCCTGGGGAGGCAAAGGTGGTGGGTTGAGCTTTGGAAGCAGGTGGTGGCACAAAGGGGTACCATGTTGAGGTGGTGCCCCTGATGCACACATGGCACCCTCTCCTTCCTGCCCTTTCTCCTCAGATGGTAAAAACGCGGCTGGCCACTTTCCTCTGTCTTCCATCCTCCATGTGTTATACTATTTTGATTAAAACTAAATTAAACAAACTGATGGAAAAATGTAAAGAGCAGCCCCTTAAGGGAACAAAAACAAATCACAAAAGAAGTTTAACATCAAATCAAAACATGATTAAAGGGTCAATAAAACATCCAGTCGTTGTGGTGTCCATCAGGCACAGAAGGCCTCTACGCTGCTGGCAGATAGTGTGCTCCCTCTCTAGGGGTATCTGGCCGCAAATATAGCCATGGTAGAGGGGCGGACAGTCGGGCTGGATGACCCCTCGATTGCGCGCTTTCTGAACCTGTTTATGTCCATGTGTTTTGGTAGCCGAGGCAGTCCTTAACTGCCCATTATTTAGTCATATAAAGACCTCAATAGGCCTACCCACCCACTCAATATGGGGGAAGGTGGTGGGTTAGCCACCCGTCCTATTTTATATGCCCCCTGCCTCAAACACATCCAGAGGGTTGTGTAAAATTCTTAGTTTTAATTAAATTGTACACTGACAAATCAAACTCTAAAATATAATGGGAGTGTTAAAAGAACCATAAATGTTAATCTTCATCGCACATATATATTTATAACAACTGAATTATCTTAGTCATGTCCTTGAAAATGAAGAAATCTTTTTCGGATTCCTTACTTCCAGATCAATAACTCCACTATTTTTAATTTTTCATTAGGAATTTTAAAAACCTCACCAACTTTCAAAACCATCAATTACTAACCAACAATGCTACAGTCACTACCATCTAGGCAACGAGAAGTCTGAGACGACAACATAGCCCAAGGCGTTTCTCCTGCATGATTCATATTTTGCTATAAGTCACGAGCTCCTAAAACTCATATGCCTCTTTCAGACTCATAGTTGCATACTTACCAAATGTCTTTTAGAGGTAGCTGTTCAGGATATTCAAATGCTGCAGTTGTTTAGATACTCCTTAAGAGGTTTACCCTCGACTTGTTCGATAGGTTGAAGGGCAGCTCCCACCTGTATTTCGATGGTATGTTTTACAACCAGAAATCAAAAAATTTGATGGTTCCTCAATCCAAATTGATTGGAAGATATAAACAGCTATTCACTAATGTAAGCAGACACAGCCACACTTACACCATGATAAAACATGGTTTTTGAGGTGCTTTCTTTTTGCAGTATATGTAATAAGGAGATCATCTGCATATCACACAGCTGTGAAGGTGATTTGTCTGCAAAAGTAAATCTATGTGATTGTGATCTCCTAGTGTTATTGCTTCACATGCTCGGCTACCTCCATGTCTAAATCTAAACTCACTTTCCATTTATCCTTTTTATTAAATATAGTGGAGGATTAAGATACTCCAGAGTTTCACCCTCTACTTGCTCTATGCACTAAATTGTATCCAGTTTGGTCCTCAAACAATCGTACCTGAATATGAATCCCAAATGCCCCAGTAGTGTGTACATTTACTGGGTAACTTCTGCATTATGGATGCTGGCGAATTGTCAAAACAAATAAAGATTTTACTTCCCAGACACCATTTTTGCAATTGTTCATCGGGTGACTGTCCAGTTGGGTAATTTTTCATTTATTTGGTACACTTCCTGATTTACCATATTTTCCCAATTTGGTAAAATACAAGGCGCACACAACCACACAGGAGGCATTTGAGTTATCACGTTTTGATTAATTTATTACCCATGTGCTTAATCACACCCGTCTCATTTACAATTTTAACCCTTTCAACTGATGAATTAATTTTGAAATAATATTGACTTTCTAACAACAGCTCCATCTCCCATCCAATCCATAATGGGCCTTCTCTGGTGAAAGTGTACTGAAACAAAAATGTTCTCTCTCTGCCTTCCAGTATCTTCTGGCAGTGCATTCAAGAAACCCATCCCATTCTTGTTTAAGTGCTAATTGAGCCCAATCGCCACAAAGATTATCACAGTCCCTGAGGCATTGTTTTATCAATCACAGCACAATTTCATATCTCACATTTGAGTACACCACCCGATGTGTGATCTGAGCCTCAAGTTCATTATTTTATTTTATTTTTTAAAATTTAGATTACCCAATTATTTTTTCCAATTAAGGGGCAATTTAGCGTGGCCAATCCACCTATCTGCACATTTTTGGGTTGTGGGGGCGAAACCCACGCAGACACGGGGAGAATGTGCAAACTCCACACGAACAGTGATCCAGAGCCGGGATCGAACCTGGGACCTCAGCGCCATGAGGCAGCTGTGCTAACCACTAGGCCACCGTGCTGCCCTTCAAGTCCATTATTGAGCCCCTCTGTAAAATATCATCCATCACCCACTGTTTTTGAGTGTCATGTGTTTGAGAATCTTGCAGAACCTGAACAGTTATTGCCTCGTGCACCCATACTGGGTGACAAACATCAAAATCTGATTCCAGCACTTCAATGCTGCTGTACACTGTACTTACCCTCTTGTCTTTTGTGAACATAAGGAAAATGTAATTGACACAGTGGCTCAACATTACCTGGAGTAACAATAACATTGCATCCCTGGGAAAGATGTTCTATAGGTGCTTTGTCTACCCTTTTTAACCTCTAAACCAAAAGTAATTATTGAAGCTGCTGATAAAGTTTGTTAACCATACTCCACCCAGTCCATACTTGGACTAGATGTATTCCTTGGTAACCATGTAATGGTGACTGGCAGTCACAACCGGCATTATAGGACCAATAATAAATCTCTTGTACAATCATAGTTTTGTTTATGACTATCAGTCGAGATGCAATTCTTATTCAAACCCATTCATTATCATAGTTTCCACAAAGAAGTCCAAATGTTACATACACAATGAGTAATTGAGGTGTCATCATCAACATTTCTTTATATCTGTAACTCAAGTACTGTATCTAGCAGACAATTTCTGACCACCTGTCACAATCTTTACATCTTTAACTGATTAAAGTGATACCACACCTAGTACTTTTACGTTTTTATTTCCTTGTGTATTGTAAAAATATAGACCAATGGTTTTGCTTGCACCAAAAGTGTCCAAGGTAAGCATTTGTCACCCAGTCTTGGCTTGGTAGAGTAACCTTCCAGTAGTAAAGTGCTGGACAAGAGCGCAGTGAGTATGGAAGGTTAACAAAGCAACAGCTAGAACACGGAAAACAAAGGTACTGTTCAATTAGTAATGGTAAATATTTAAATGCCAGGAGTCTAGTGAATGAGGCAGATGAACTGTGGGCACAGAAAGACATTTGACTGTACAATGTAGTTATTACTGATATGTGGCTTTAAAAAGGGCAGGAATAGCAGCTCAACATTCCTGGTTACAGGGTTTTCAGATAGAATAAAGAGGGGGGCAGAATTGGAGAAGGGTTGCAATGTTGGTCAAACAGTTACAGCTGTGAGGACAAATGATATGCAAGAAGGATATTTGCATATTCCCATTTGCAACCGCTTGTGTTGAACTGAGGATAAAAAAGGGGCAATCACTGTTGGGAGTCTGCTATAGACCCCAAACATTCAAAGGGAAAGAGAAAAGCAAATGTGTATTTTAGGCAAATTGTTCAAAAGTGCAGAAACAAAAGGGCAATAACAGTAGCGGGTATTCAGGATAAATTCAGCATAAAAGGTACATAGGATGCAGAATTAAGAATTCTTAAAATATATTCAGGAGAACTTCCTTAGCCAACAAGCTCAACAAGAGAATGGACAGTTCTGGACTTAGCCTTAGAGATTAAATCTGGGCAGGTGAAAGGGGTATCAATGCGAGAGCATTCTAGTGGTTATGATCATAATTTAGTTAGATTTAGAAAAGTTTAAAGATAGACGAAGTATCAATGTTTGAAGTTGGGAAAAGGTCAGCATTGGCTGTGATTTGATTTGGCAAAATTGGATTGGAAACAGCTATTTTGAGGTAAATCAAAGTTACAACAGTGGGAGGCATTCAAGGAGGAGCTCAAAAGGTTTCAGTGCAAATATGCTTCCACAAAGAGAAAGGATAGAATTTACAAATCCAGATCTCCCTGGGTGCCAAAGAGCATTAAGGTGAGAGTGGCTCAACATTGGACCTAATGTGGCAACAAGGCGCCTTAAGTTCTGAATGGTCCCAATGGATTGGAATGTAACACTACTACTCGGGAAAGGAAAAAAGAGAAACAGAACTTAAGGCCCATTAGCCTGATACCATTCATCATATTCCTCCTGGTGATTCTGGCCTTGTGTGCAGTCTTTGACAAGGTTATACAAACCATCCTCCATCAAAACTTCTCCATTGTCAGCCAGCTGGATGCAACTGCAACCACACTCCCTCTAATTTTCTTTTGTAATGGACACTTTATTTGTTTAAGTGTGTGGGATCGTTAAGTTTTTTGCACAGCTACACACACACACACTAACATAAAAGGGCTAACTTGTGTGAAGTCTGTGTAGTTTAGAGGGAACATTGGACTGCAAACGCCTGATTCTATTTTTTATCTGTCTAATCGTAGCCAGAGGATCACCTGCGATTGCTTTTCTTCCTATTCCTGCACTGCTGTCTCTGATTTTCCAAAAGGATCTATTCTTGGCTTCCTACTTCTCATCCACATGACATCAACCAAAAATACAACACCAGCTTTTATATGTATGCTGATGCTCTACCTCACCACAACACCTCTTGACTCATCCACAAAGAACAGCACAGGAACAGGCTCTTTGGCCCTCCAACGCTGCACCGATCATGATGCTTGTCTAAAGCCTTCTGCACTTCCTGGATCCGTCTATTCCCATCCTATACATGTCATCTACTGTTATTAAAAATGATCAGACTCATGTCTGACATCCAATATTGCATGAGCAGAAATTTCTTCCAATTAAATATTGGGGAGACTGAAGCATATTACAAATTCCTTTCCTTACCAACGATTCCATCCCTGGTAACTGAACTAGACAGCTCACAACTTTAGAAGAGCAGCTTCCTGCCACATACCTGCACCATTATTCAGGCCATTGTTTCCACCCCTGTGGCAGCTCAGCTGCTGCTGAAACGTGTATTCTTTGTTGTGTTTAGACTTGTCTATTCTAATGAACTCCTGGCTACCCTATTACATTCTGACCTCTGTAAACCTGGGGTGATGTATAACTCTGTTGCCTGTATCTTTAGTTGCACCATGTCCTTGTTCATTCATCATCCCTGCTGATCTACATTGGCTCCCAGTTAAGCAAAGCCTATTTTTAAAATTCCCCACTTATTTTCAAAGTTCTCTATGGCTTCACATCTCCCTCTCTCTGTAATCTCCTCCAGCCCACATCCCTCTGTGATATCAGCACTTACATCATTTGAATTTCATGAGCATTCTTAAATTTAATAGTTCCACCGATTTTAGTTGTGCCTTGGCCCTAGATCTGAAATTCCCTCCCTAAACGTCTCTGTTTCTTTTTCTTAATTTACGATGCTCTTTAAAACCTACCTCCTTGACCAAGCTTTGACCATCTGTCCCAGCATCTCTTATTGTGGTTTGGTGCACAACTTCATTTATTACCCTTCTACGAAGCGGCTGGGCAGGTTTATTACATTGAAGACACTATATGAATACAAGTTATTGTTGCAGTTAATACCGCAATGGCTGTCTCCTGAGCAGATGCAATAGGGACAAAACATCTATGCAAACACTGCATATTCGCTTGGATTTTGGCAGGACCCCCACCAAAGAAGGAATCCTTGGAGGCTGCATTAGTTCATACAAATCGAACAGTCGGTTTGTGAATATGCAGGGATTTAGGCTTTACTGAACCTTTAGCAGTCTATCCACGATGATGCAATATATTTATCGGATCCATACTGTAGGCCTGCAATCTCTAATTTTTGCAATTTAATATTTTTGCATTTTATTTCTTTGCGCTTGATTTTAAGAGAACCAGTATTAAGTCAATATTGCAAGATCAAATTTTGGTGTGCTGCAGAACAACAAGGCATAAAGTCCAGACAACATTCCTGCAGAAATCTATAAAGATGGGTAATCATGAAATCTCAACTCAAACTTTCTGAGCCTTTTACAAAACTTGGGAAGAGGTGTGTCACATTTCAAGAAGGGTGAAAATTGATTTGTGGGAACAATAAAGGAGACCCAACAAAATGTGTTACTATCCTGTCACCCCTGCATGAAGGTATGACAGCAACTATGCTTCGCATTGGATTGGAGACTGAACCCTTTTGTTTCCTGACAAGCAACAAGCAAGGCTGTGTGATTGCATCAACTCTCTTCACTATCTCCTTCAGCCTGGTCATGGAACTCACTTGTGATTAACTTCCACAAAGGATTGTGATTGAGTCACAAATTCAAGACTTAAATTGTAGCAATTGAACCAAACTCTAATCCTACATATGTGTGTATACCCAAATAGGACATCTTAAAAAAATGAGATTAAAGTTTTGTTCTTTGTGATATGGACCGACTAAGGGCAGAAGGTTTTTTTTTTAGTTAGGACATCATGATCGGCGCAGGCTTGAGGGGCCGAAAGGCCTGCTCCTGAGCTGAACTTTTCTTTGTTCTTTTACCACTTGCATGTACATGCAGGATAACTTCAATATGATTAAATTGAATGAATTCTATTCCATAAATGCATAAAATGTATTTATAAAAATGTATTTATTCTGTTCGGAAATGCAATGTGTGTAATTGTTACCTTTAGTTGAGCAATGCAATAGAGGTGAGTTGTGTTGACATGAATATTTATCCTTTACTGAGTTGAATAGACAGTCCTACCATAAGATACTACAATAAATGTGAAGTGCAGTTGCACATATTTGCATCTTGAATAGGCACTCCATGCAGTTTTAGAAAATCTGCTGTGACAGTATTTAAACCCTTATCTTGCTAGCTTAAATGTAGACCACATTACAACAATAATATTACCCCTACAATTCTGAATAATCAATGACTCTTTGATTCAGGAACACAGTTATGAGAGATACTTTAAGCCTTGCCCTGCTAAATCAATAGCAACTGCACCTTACTACACAATTACTGGGAAAATTGCTCATCCTCCGTGAAGGCTTAAATAGTTTATAAATCAGCAATTCCGTTGTGAATGCATGAACTGTTGAATGATTCATGTCTAAATAGTCAGGTCCTTTAAAAAAAAAATCATTGTGCGTGTCATCTGAGTTGCATGCTAGGCTATTTAAGAGTCAAACACATTGCTGTGGATCTGGAGTCGCTAGGCCAGTCTGTCATTTACATTCATGGCCGGGTATGCCTGGAGAGGAAGCAGGCCGTGTCCACTGGCACCCTCAAGACCTTCAGTGCCCGTTGGGCGCCGCAGGGGTTGAGGTGCCTTATTGACCCCTTTAATCACATTTGGGCTTGATGTTTTAAGTCTCATTTGTGGGGCTGGATTCTCTGAAAACCGGTGCGATGGCCGGGGCCCGGCGCCAAAAATGGCGCGGATCACTCCGGCGTCGGGCCCCCCCAAACATCGCAAAGTCTCCGGGGCCGAATGGGCTAGCAGCGGCATGACACCATTCGCGACGGCATCACCCGCCGCATCACTGACGCCGCACGATGTCACAGCACAAAAGACGTTCCCCGCCCCCCCCGGGGGGGAATATATATCTGTCTAACACTGTTGCCCTTTAGCCCTGCCACCCACCCGCCCGCCCCCCACAGGAGAAGCGCGCACATAACAGGGAGCGTCAGAGGACTGGAAGGGGCCCAGCTTATGAGAGATCACTCACCGTTCATGAGGAAAGGGCCCTGGAACTGGCAAGCGGACCTGAGAACCGGGAGGTTGCCGATGCAGAGGTCAGGGGCCCGCCAGCAAGTGAGCCACCCACAGCCCGTCCCCATATGCCCCCTCCCCATATCCCCCTCCTCATATCCCTCCTCCCCCATATATCCCCTCCCCATATCCACTCCCCCATATACCCCTCTCCCATATTCCCCCTTCCCCATATTCCCCCCTCCCCCATATCCCCTGATCACCGCCTGTGTGTCTAACCATGCGTGCTGTATTGTGTATTGCAGGACCAAACGTCGATGCACCCGTCCCCGCGGTTGCCGACCGCCCGCAGGACGCCCAGGGCGGCCACGAGAGAGGGAGAGACCCGGCCCCTCTGGCATGTGATGCCCGCTGGACGCCCATGGCAGCCACGAGAGAGGGAGACACCCAGAGCAACAGGAGACGACGCCCCCGTCTCGTGTGGGTGCGGCAACGCAGGCGTGATACCCAGCGATGAGGGGAGCAGCCACAGGCCCCCATTGCAGCCGACCCAGGACAGCCCTACCCAGGACACCACTACCCAGGACACTCACCTCGGTTGGGCACTTTAGTGATGAGGCGTCTAGTGCACTCACTGGTGCGCACAACAGAGCTGTACCGGTACAGCAGGTGGAGGTAGGAGCAGCAGAGGGGCTGGGAGGTCGGAGGGCATCCTGGCACAAGTGAACATCTGCTGCTCAGACGGGTCCCGGGTTCCTGGAGTTACCACACCCACCCATAGACCCGATGCAGCCACCAAACCTGGGACGAAGGAAGAGGATGATGGCCGGATTGCAGCAGTTGCAGACGCAGGTGGAGGAGTGCGCCCGCGTTCAGGAGCTGGGAGTGGTGCCGGTCATGTATCCTACCCAGGCCGAAACCGCACGGGTGGCTTCCGCGGTGGAGGCAATGGTGTCAGACATGGGGAGCAGGATGCGAGGCCTGGGGCATTCCGTGAAGGCGGCGTGTGTGGCCCAAGACATGGCTTCCCTCTCACAGGAAGCCATGAGCCAGCGGCAGATGGCAGAGGAGCTCAACGCCGTGGCCCAGTCTCAGCCGGCCATGGCGCAGTCCCAGCAGGCAATGGCCCAGTCTCTCCAGGCCTCGCTGAGGGCATTGGCGCCATTGCCCATGTGCTAGCCGGCGTCGCACGGTCACAGACGGATGGGCAACTCCCTGAGCTCATTGGCTGCAAACCCGCAGACCCTTGTCGATACCAGCACGGGCCTCCAGGATTGGTAGCGCCAGGTGGCGGGGGGGTCGTCGGATAGCCCGTCTGTTCGCAACCCCAACCCATGGAGAGGCCCGGGGGCCATCGGGCACCCCGAGGGAGGAGGAGGTGCTGGGGCCCGTCTCGGGTCACCCTGTCGGGGAGGTCCCGGAACACTGCAGGACCTCGGACACCCCCCCACCCCCTTCCATCCCAGGTGCATCTGGTGGCCAACGGGCAGGACAGGCTGGCAGCTCATCATCCCAGTCGCCTGAGCCGCAGCCTGGCCCATCAAGGCTGGGCCACCCCAGGAAACGGTCGCCAAAGGGATCCCGAGTCACAGGGCAGGAATCACAGGAGTCCACCTCCAGTTCTGCTGTACCATCTGGGGAACTACCTAGGCGTAGTCAAAGGGCCCGTAAGGCCAAACAATTAGACACTGAGTAAGTTGGCACGGGTGCAGGGCACAGACGAGTTTTAGGGGCTATGGCACGTGTATGGACTGTTCGTTACTAAAATCACTTTCACACCTACAGAAGCTGCCTTTGTGCTCTGTCCGAAGCGTCCAGGGGTGTCATGTACGTTGAGCGCCAGTGTGTGTGTGAGGGGTGGTCTTACATCGGCCCCAGGTGAGTGTGCCCCCCCCCCCCCCCCCCCCCCCCCCCCCTGGGCCGCCCTCTCCATCCCCCCGGGCAGAGGACGGGATCACGCGCTGCAGTGTCACGGCCGCATGAGGGATGGTCCGGGTGGATGGTGGTACTGTGGCCATGGGTCAGACATTGTCCCAACGATGGGGAGCCAGGAGTTCATCATAGAGCGGATCACCATCCTCCATGGCCTGCAATAGACATGCTTCCACCGGCGACCGTGTGAGCCCGGTCCGTCGTGCTGCAGGTGAATCAAAATAGTTGGAGGCTAGGCCAGAGCAGATAAGGATGGCAGGTTTCCAACCCTGACGGATATGAGACAATCAGACGGGCCTTCACCACAATGACTTCATGGTCATTACACCTTTAATTCCAGATTTTTATCAGGGTCACTGGATGATTCGTGCGGTGACAATGCCACTATACCATCACCTCTCCGTAACGGCACTGAGGTGACTTTCCTCAACCTTTCCCAAATCTGTGACAATAAAAGTTGAGTTTGCATAATAGGCCTATTCCATTGTTTAGAGAGAAAGAAAAGTTATCGCACTGAGGTCAATCTTTCCACGTGTTTTGTGTCTGCCTCATTTTTTGTTACGCAATTATTTATTTCTACGCAATAACTGAAAAAAAATTGATTTTGGGTGACGATGGCCAGTCAAGGTTTATATTTTCAGCAAACTCCAATTAAATCCATTCATTGATTATGATGTGTACCCAGTACGCTCAGTCCAAGTAGAAGCGGTTCCAGCGCTAGCGTTGCTCATAGATTTAGTGGATTTACCGTAGACTCGCCTCCCTCCTGTACTTGGGAGAGGCTGTTGCTTTTTTGAAAATGGGTATTAAATGATTTACCTTACAACAGAAGAAAAGCACATGTACCTGGATAACAATTGCACTGAATTGCGATTGCAAAGTCCATCTTTTACAAATTACAATTGTCTACACCGTTTCTGGATATTGTTAGTATAATATTTTGTGGAACTTGTACTTATGACTGACCAGCTCCGCTTCCTTAAGTATCTATTTAAATTGTCTTGGGATTTAGAGCCTTTAAAATCAGTTGGAAGCACATAGTTAATTACCAGTAGTGCGCATCATTTTTGAGCACAGTAAGAAGTCTTACAACACCAGGTTAAAGTCCAACAGGTTTGTTTCAAACACTAGCTTTCAGAGCACTGCTCCTTCTTCATTATCTCCACATCATTTTTGATTTACTTCTTCAATTGAAGGCCAGAACTTTGTTTTAGGTTATGCTATTAACTGGTGCTTCTGATTAGTAACATAAATCATAGATTCATCCACTAGGGGGAGGAGTTGTGTCCTTTTTCCACCACCGCCCCCTCATCCTCCTCTCCCTGCCCCACACAATCCTTTTGGAGCCCAGTGTATTGATCCCACATTCCCTTGATCCAAATACTCCTAGAACTGCTTTCCCACATTTCCCGATTCTAGTTAAAAGTGATATCTGGCTGATTTCAGTGACCGCCTGTAGGGAGAATGAATGAGGGGGCTCAAGCCAATGTCGGGAAAATTGAACCATATTTTCTTGGCAAACAATTGGTGAACAGCGTTAAACTATGAATTTCTGAAGCATTCACAAGGACTGGAGATGAAAATTAGAGAAACGGTTATCTAAAGATTCTGAGGCATAAGAACCAAGTATTATTACACCTGATTTGTGATTTTGGAGCTGAGGAATGGGATAGGAGTGCCCGTAGTAATGTTCTTCAGTATTTGGTTTTGGGTAGGTTTGTCTATGTCTCATTGTGCCCGAAAAATACCCTACCCACACAGGGCTACTAACTAAACTATACAAGACCCTTTCTCCTTCTTCCACATTGCCCAATTGGACACCAGAGGGCACATCTAAACTGCCTGATCCTAAAGCACTGTCTACTTTTAATATATGTAGAGCAATTTACCATGTTTACTTGTAGCACTGGGCAAATTCCAAATTGACCTCGAATGCATTTTGTAAATGCATTCCTGACATATGTGTACATCATTTTTTTTCATTAAAGGAAAATTAGCCTGGCTCTAGTGTTCCCTGGCTACAAGTCTGAAATCCAGATTTTCTCACAATTAAGCCTTATTTTGGATGGCTGGTTAGGGGAATGGAAATGTTGAGGGTACAAGAGCTTGTCCTTGTACTTGCTACTGAAAGTCAATTTAAATGTTCCTCAGTTAGAGCTGCAAAAAAAAATCAGCCACGAGAGAAAAACACAAGCTGGTGCTAAAGGTTTCTGTGCTGTGAAATATGTTTTTGTACTTCATGCAATTTTAATAATGGAGTTAGAATTTACTGAGATTTGCTCTAAGAGAAATGTTATTGTTACGTCCAGAGTAGTGGGGAGGTTCAAAATTTGTGAGTGAATATTATTAATCTGTTTCTGTCATAACAAAAAAAACATAGGGCAGCACGGTAGCATAATGGTCAGCACAGTTGCTTCACAGATCCAAGGTCCCAGGTTCGGTTCCCAGCTTGGGTCACTGTCTGTGAGGAGTCTGCACGTTCTCCCCGTGTCTGCTTGAGTTTCCTCCGGGTGCTCCGGTTTCCTCCCACAGCCCAAAGATGTGCAGGTTAGGTGGATTGGCCATGTTAAATTGTCCTTAGTGTCCAAAATTGCCTTGAATGTTGGGTGGGGTTACCGGGTTATAGGGATAGGGTGGAGGTGTGGGCTTGGGTAGGGTGCTCTTTCCAAGAGCCGGTGAAGACTCGATGGGCTGAATGGTCTCCATCTGCACTGTAAATTCTATGATTCTATGACATTCCTCTGGTCAGAACAGAAATGGAACTATAATTTGAATATGGATTACTTAACAACTAAGCCTGCACATATACCAATTTGTTTCATCATTGTGTGTTTGTTCAAGTCCTGTTTTTAAGTAATAAAACTAATAGGGATATATTTGACAGAGTTAATATTCTATGTGGGGGTGGGCCCATGTGGGGGTGAATAGCTCAGTTACACTGATAATATACATACTGGCCAGAATTTGGGGGACATTTCAGTAGGTGAACATATGGGATGGGATTCTCTGTAGCCTGACGCTGAAATTGTGATTGGCGATTGGGCGGAGAGTGGATTCTGAAGCCGGAACTGGTGCCAGTGCCGGTTTGACACCAGTCCGCCATGCTCCGCCCCCTCCAAACAGGTGTCATCCTGCCGCGTCCGTGCGCCGTTTCAACGGCATTGGGGCATCATCGGCCGGCCCACCCATGATGCTCCGTCCCTAATGGGCCATATTCCTGATGACACAGGCAACGTGTGGTCCCGGGCGTGCAGGAACCCAGCGTGCTAGCTGCGGACTGTGTCCAGCGCCACCACACTTGGCCGGGATCCGTGCTCCTCGCCGGGGAGGCTGCTGCTGGGGCTGGGGGGGGGGGGGGGGGGAACTGGTGGGGAATGGTTAGGGGGTGGGCTGTGAAGTCGCGGCTGGCGAGCTGGGTTCGCGCACGACCGTGCCATGTTGTACGGCGTGACCAGTGCAGGTCATCAGCCGTGCTCATGCATGGCCTGGGACCCGGCCATTCTCCCCCTGTTTTTGGCACAGTCCGCGAGAGTTTCACTTGGTGCTGGTGCTAGCCAGAATCGGTGGGGGTTTTGCGCTAAATTTTCAGTCGTGAAAGTCCACACATGCTCCGCTGACGTCAACACTTGGTCTCCCAAATGGAGAATCCAGCCCATGGTCAGTAGACAAACCTGAGACTGAATATTGAAAGAAAGACTTGCATTGATATGATGCATTTCATGATCACTGGGTGAAGCTTTACAGCCAATGATGTAGCTTTGAAATGTACTCACTGCAGTAATGTAGGTAGTGTGGCAACCAATTTATACACAGCAAATTCCCACAAACATCAATGTGATGATGATCAGATAATCTGTTTTCTAATGTCGACTGAGGGATAAATATTGGCCAGGGCATCCAAATTGACATTGGGATCAAATGTTCAGTCTGTCACACATACAGACTTATGAGAGAAATGCTATAACATCTTCAGTGCACTCAAATCATGGGCTGGATTCTCCAAAAATGGGACTATGTCCCCATGCCGGTAATAAAAACGCTGGTGTTTCACTCCAGACTTGCCTGAAAAAAAATAAACAGCAATTCACTCACCTGCAGGGGGCTGGCAGGGACCCGGGCAGCTTCACGCAGCTTTAGCTACAGATACGGGCCCCCACACTTCCAGTTCCGAGTCCACGCATGCGCTCGGCAGCGGCCTCCAGCGGCCACGCCGAACGCGATGGCAGACTTGGACCTCGGACCAGGATACAAGGGGCGAAATTCTCCGCCCCCCACGACGGGTGGGAGAATAGCGGGAGGGCCTTCCCGACTTTTTTGACGCCCTCCCGCTATTCTCCCACCCCCCCGCCGAAATCCCGACACGAATCGCTGCCGCCGTTTTTTTACGGCCGGCAGCGATTCACAGCTGTTAGAAGGGCCGAAGTCCCAGCCCTTTACGACCTTTTTACGAACGGCAAACACACCTGGTCCTGCCGTTCGTAAAAACGTCGTGACTACCTGGAAAAAAATAACCATGGCACCGATTGGCACGGCAGTACCACGGCCGTGCCAAGGGTGCCATGGGCCCGCGATCGGTGCCCACCGATCGCGGGCAGCGGGCCCGATGCCCGCGCACTATTTGTCCTTCCGCCGCCCCGCAGTATCAATACGCGGGGCGGCTGAGGGGCAACCCGGACCGCGCATGCGCGGGTTTCGCGCAAAAACGCGGTGACGTCACCCGCGCATGCGCGGGTGGCGTCTTCCCACCTGCGCATGCGCGGCTGACGTCATATGACGCGTCAGCCGGCGCTAAGTCCGACAAGCGGGTTTAACGATTTTCGTTAAGCCCGACTTGTCGGAGCCTCCGACGTCGGGCTGCTAGCCCCGACGGGGGACCAGAATCGGTCCCCCGTCGGGAAGGGGCGCGATGCCGTAAAACCCGCCCGGGTTTTACGGCGGTTTGACGATTTTTCCCGTTTTGGGAGAATTTCGCCCAAGGTCCCACTGATCTGCCCCGTGCTGCTTCATCTGACCCGCCTGATCGCTGCTCCGGCCACCCATAAGCCCCTCCCTGGTGCTGGATCCCCCCACCAGGGCAGCCACGGACTGAGTCTGCAGCCGCCGCACGTGGGGCGAAATTCTCCCCCCCCCACGACGGGTGGGAGAATAGCGGGAGGGCCTTCCCGACTTTTTTGACGCCCTCCCGCTATTCTCCCACCCCCCCGCCGAAATCCCGACACGAATCGCTGCCGCCGTTTTTTTACGGCCGGCAGCGATTCACAGCTGTTAGAAGGGCCGAAGTCCCAGCCCTTTACGACCTTTTTACGAACGGCAAACACACCTGGTCCTGCCGTTCGTAAAAACGTCGTGACCACCTGGAAAAAAATAACCATGGCACCGATTGGCACGGCAGTACCACGGCCGTGCCAAGGGTGCCATGGGCCCGCGATCGGTGCCCACCGATCGCGGGCAGCGGGCCCGATGCCCGCGCACTATTTGTCCTTCCGCCGCCCCGCAGTATCAATACGCGGGGCGGCTGAGGGGCAACCCGGACCGCGCATGCGCGGGTTTCGCGCAAAAACGCGATGACGTCACCCGCGCATGCGCGGGTGGCGTCTTCCCACCTGCGCATGCGCGGCTGACGTCATATGACGCGTCAGCCGGCGCTAAGTCCGACAAGCGGGTTTAACGATTTTCGTTAAGCCCGACTTGTCGGAGCCTCCGACGTCGGGCTGCTAGCCCCGACGGGGGACCAGAATCGGTCCCCCGTCGGGAAGGGGCGCGATGCCGTAAAACCCGCCCGGGTTTTACGGCGGTTTGACGATTTTTCCCGTTTTGGGAGAATTTCGCCCGTGGGTCCTCAGTCAGTCGGGACCGGTGTATCGCTGGGAGGGCCTCTGGCAATGGCCCCCCTGCCGCACGTCGTGATTCGCAGGCGAGCGATTCTCCAGAGAATCGTGGGAGTGGCACCTAGCCTGATTCTCGCGTAAAAGTCGATCTCCGCCCCCGCGCCAAATGCGATTTCGGAACAGGGCTACGGAGGATCCAGCCCCACAGTCTTTAGTCTTCTACCATTGAATAAAAAGTGTTTTTCTATTAGTCACAGGTTCCAAACTCTGGGGATAAATTTGTTACACACAGCATTAGTAATGTACAACTAATGGAGAAGAACAGACACCCTGTGGATTGTGAATTGAAATTCTGCCACTCCACCATTGGCAGAAAACAGCAGCTCACCCTCAAACTTTCAGTGACTTTCAAGATTGCTGCCTTTGCAAACAAATTACTCTTGAAACTGAGTGGTACTTAACCAGTACTTAATCGCGTAGATACCTTTTAGTGAGGAGATTTATGTTCCTGCAATGGCACTCAACCTCTCCAACCTAAAAAACAAAAACTTTCCACTGGTTGTGAGTCATTCCTAACCCAAAGGAAGATGATTATGGTTGTTGGAGATCGATTATCTCTGTCCCAGGACATTGCTGCATTAGTTTCTCAGGGTAGTGTACTCGGCCCAACCACCTTCAGCTTATTCATCAATGACCTTCTTTGCATCCTAAGGTCAGAAGAGCGGATGTTCGCTGATGACTGCACAATGTTTAGCACCATTTGTGACTCCTCAGATACTGAAGCAGTTCCTGCCCATATACAAGACCTAGACATCATTCTTGCTTAGTCTGACAGGTGAAATTCATGCCACACAAGTGCCAGACGATGACCATCTCCAACAAGAGAGAACTCAACCATCTCCCCCAGACATTTAATTACATTACCATCGCTGAATTCCACCACTATCAACATCCTGGGAGATTATCATTGACCAAAAATTGAACTGGACACAGCCATATAAATATGCTGGTTACAAGAGCAGGTCAAAAATGGGAATTCTGCAGAGAATAACTCACCTCTCCAAAGCCTGATCGCCATCTACAGGGACAACTCAAGAAGCCTGACAAAGCAGCCTGCTTGGTCGGCACCCCATCCACCACCGACGAACAGTAGCAACAGTGCATAACATACACAAAACGCATGGCAACAACTCATCAGTACTCCAACTGTACTTCCCAAACCCATATACTCTACCACTTAGCAGGGCAAGGGTGTCAGGTGCATGGTAACACCACCAGCTGGACCTTCCCCTCCAAACCACTCACCATCCTGACTTGAAACTATATCACCGTTCCTTCACTATAGCTGGGTCAAAATCCGCCCCTCACAGTCTTGTGGGTGAACTTACACCACATGTACCACAATGGTAAGAAGGCAGCTCGCTACCACCTTCTCAAAGGCAATTAGGGAAGGGCTTTAAATACTGGACTAGCCAGCTACGCTGATATCCCTTGAAAGAATTGAAAGCATTGAAACTGTGATCCGCTTTCCTCTGGGTGCAGATTGTTAGAGATTCCTTGCAATTTCAAACTGTTCATTTTTTCTTTATTTGATTTTGAATTTTGTCCCCAATCCTTCTTCCCTTGGCTGTAATTCTCTATCCGTGCCTAATTGGATTCTAAATCATCCAATTACCTTCTCTGCCTTTCTGGCCGAACTGTCTGCCCCTCTTCCAGTTATGTTCGTGGCCGGGTGTCCCTGGAGAGGGACCATGCGGTGTCCAGGGTCACCATTGAGGCCTTCCATACCTGGTGGGCACCGCAGGGGTTGGATTGCTTTATTGAGCCCTTTAATCTTTATTATTATCACAAGTAGGCTTACATTAACCCTGCAACAATGTTATTGTGAAAAGCCCCTAGTCATCACACTCTGGCACCTGTTCGGGTACAGAGGAAGAATTCAGAATATCCAATTCACTTAACAAGCACGTCTTTCGGGACTTGTGGGAGGAAACCGGAGCACCCGGAGGAAACCCACGCAGACACGGGGAGAACGTGCAGACTCCGCACAGTGACCCAAGCCGGGAATCGAAGCCTGGTCCCTGGCACAGTGAAGCAACAGTGCTAACCACTGTGCTACCGTGTGGCCCGTTTTGTTTTGTTTGGACCCTTTTGTTCACTCCCTTGTCAGTTCGCACTTGCCTCAACTTTCAGTACAAAGCAATTGTGTTAAAAAGGTGGCAGTGGTCTAACTCATGAGGCAAGTGCCAATACACCCCTCACATTCTGGGCCGTTATCCTCCAGCGCTGGTGAAAGGTCACTGGGCTGAAACTCTGCTGTGTTTATTCTGCAGATGCCGAGTGTTTTCCTGCCTTTCCAGTTCAAATATTAAAAAGGGGGGGGGGGGGGGAGAGAAAGGAAAGGACGAAATGGGAGCCTCAAAGCTTCTGGGCGGTTGGCGGGAGGGAATTCAATGAAAACCCAAAGAGCTGCCTGCCACCTTTTGGTACTGCGGTCATTCCCGGCGACATGAGCCGGGGAAAAGTTGACTCCCTGACGGGTCCGGAGTGTCCCTGTCTGCGGCCAGCTTCGCGCGGGAGGCGAGGTCCGAACCCCGGCTGGGGAAGGAAGGCTCTGAGTCTCAAAGGGTTAAATCTGGTGACGCGATTTTTAAAAGATTTTTTTTAAGCTTCCTTCCTCAGAGAGAGAGATCTGGAAAAAAAAACATCAATAGAGGGCCAGAGGAAGAGAGGGAGCACACATGGACAGAGCGGAATAAAGCTGTGGCGAAAGGCGCGCAAACACCATCCAGCGGGCGGGAGCGGAAAAGGGTCCAGCGGGAAAACAACCAGAAAGTCATGACAACCAGGAGGGCAGGAGCGGCAAGCCGGCAGCCAGAGTGAGGAGTCCTCTCCCCAAAACCAGCGACACCCGGCCCGCAATCGGGAGGAAGGGACACATCCTGGCGGAGGGATTGGGAAAGCCGGAGACTGGCCGGAGGGAATGGCGCAAATCCCGCCCTGGGCGAGCAGCCCGTGTCAGTCTGAGCATCGATCCGGAATCCGCTTCCTAACTGCCAGCTGCAGCTGGGAATGACACTCGCATCGGTCCGGGAATAGTTTCGGGAAAGCGAAAGGGAGGGGGGGGGGGGGGGAAGCAGTCAGCCGAGTGGCAATTCCCAGGAATCTGGGAGAGTGAGAGTCCAGGAGTTGCGGGAATTGGGGAGGAAAGCGCACCCATAGTGCGTGTTACCAGGTAGAGTGGCCAGAAGCGAGTGCACGAGGCTTTTGCTAACTTTTGTGATCACGGCGACTTGTGAGGTGTTGTATGTTTTCCCTCTGCTTTTATCAGGGTTTCTGAATGATGTAAACAGCCACAGGCAACAGGTTTAGGGCTGGTGTTTACTTGGTGGAACTTCATTCTCAGAATAAAGCTCCACTCACAATGGAACTGGCAATGGAGAGGGAGATTATACGAAAAGGGACTGAATTTATATCTTGTCAGTCATGCGGGTGACATCATCGTGATGGACATGGTGTGTGACCCATGTTTTTAAGATAAACAAGCGTCTGCATGGATTTTGCTGTTCACCTCTCATGCAACTGCCCACAGACTTTTCATGGCTTTCGAATCCATAGACTCCCTGCAGTACAGAAGGAGGCTATTTGGCTCACCGTGTCTGCAAGAGCACTACCCAGACCCACTCGCCTGCCCTATCCCCATAACCCCCTTATTGATCATGGCCAACCCACCTAACCTGCACATCTTTGGACACAAAGGGGCAATTTAGCATGGCCAACCCATGTAACCTGCACATCTTTGGACACAAAGGGGCAATGTAGCATGGCCAACCCACCTAACCTGCACATCTTTGGACACAAAGGGGCAATTTAGCATGGCCAACCCACCTAACCTGCACATCTTTGGATGCAAAGGGGCAATTTAGCATGGCCAATCCACCTAATCTGCACACCTTTGAACTTGTCTGTGAGCATTTCCACTAATCCACTGCCTGTTTCAATGTGACACCATCTACACAAGACCTGTGGTGCCTATGAACGGGGCCCTTCAATCAATCAAGTTGCATCCTCACGGTGCCAGGCAGAGTGCAAAAGAGCAAGTAACAAACAGGAAAGGTATGTTACCTTTGAAGCAAAATGAAGGTATATTTTACAGATCACATTAAGGGTGAGAGTTAAAGGAGACAGTGGAAAAAAACAAATATGCTTTTAAAAATATGCAGTATTAATTTTCTTCTGATGGAATGGGGGTCCATCCTTTAAAATTAGTTTATCAAGGAGAAGGGTTGACTAGTAGTGATTATTATTATATCATCAAAAATTCAGTTGGTTCCATTTCTAAAAGCTCTAGCATTTTCAGTCATTTTGGTATGCTACTATTGAGTAATTACCCCAAATTCACGTTATTACAGTAATTCTGGTGCCGAGTCTGCAGTGCAGAATGGGAAGGCATAGAGTATCTCTGACAGCAATTTCTGGATTTGTGTTTTTAACTCTACATTTGTGGACAACAACATTTGCTGTCATATTTACTCCATAGCAACTGCATCATTACAGTATTATAGTAAATCTAGGCTTATGGTTGGTCAAACATGAGGACCCAACTTGTTAAAATATTATTCTGCATTTGCACTTCAGGATATTTATGGTAATGTTGGAGTCTGAGTTTGTCTTTGGAGTTAAAAGTATAGGATTTATTTTTCAGATTTATAAATGTAAATATTTACAAGTGTTTAGGATATGTTTGTATTGGGATTTATAATTTAATATATAATTTAATCCATCTCTGAGTGATCATGGTATGTATCAACAGAAGAGTATGACTTTTTTTGGAATTTAGACTTAGACTTACATTCCATTTGGTTTGTGTTTAGAGATTTAAACTTAAATCTTCCTATCAAGGCTCTTGTATTGCAATTTTCTGCCTGCTATTTTTCACACAAGTACAACACCTTTTAAAATAATTTAAAATTGTTGACTGACAAATATATTATGTAGGTGTTTTTGGTTGCTAGATGATATCAACAACAGTAGTATGCTTTAGATTAATAGTTTGTTTTGAGGTGTAGACTATGAAATAATATTTTGGGGTACTAGTTTGTGCCGGTGCCAGAGGCATGGATTTGTGTTGGATTGTTTGCATTTGCAAGTTGTATTTGAGATTGACCTTGCACTTGATAAAAGTAAGGCGATAAGAAGGTGAAAATATGTTCCCTCCATTCAGATATTTCTCCTGTCGCTCTGGTGCTGGGAACAAGCTATTGTGTTTTCACTTGTTGTGGAATTAGATAAGTAACCTCTCTTTTCATGAATGTTCAAAATCCTCCTTCACAGTATAAATAGCAGCTTGTTCCATAAATTGTGGGACCTGGTTACTTCTTGAGAATTTATTGCTTTAATAATATGCTCCTCAGCACAAAGAACATTTCCGTGCTCATCATTCTGATTCCCTTTGTGACTACAAAAAACTTTGATTATTGCTTCAGTCTAACAAGAACAAATATGCTTAATCTCTTTTAATAGCTCATTAATTTAGGATTAATTTCTCAATAAAAGGTAATAAAATGGTGACAATCAGTCACAATTAAACAAAAATCAAAATCATCCAATCAGCACATAACTATCATGGCTATTTTACATTTAATTAACACGGTATTTATAAGAGGGTTTACTGAAACCATTGCTGTCCATACATGAAAAACATTTTTTGTATAGTTCTGAATTAGCTTGGCATGGAGTATGTTGGACACTGACATGAAAAGGTTCTACATTTTCACAACACATTATTAGGTAGGTACAATTCTCCAACAATTAAGAACAGTTAGCTTGTTTATACTTTAAGTTTGGATTATGGAAATGGTTATAAGGATGAATTTATATTTGTGCATTGAACATATAGCAACTTGATAGAAAATTGAAATCCAGCTGAATTGTTTTTAGGTTGATTTGCATACCCAGTTTCAATTTTAGTTTATATTTGGAATGCGGAAACATCTTAACGGGTGCTCTGATGTGAAATTAGGGTGAAGAATTTCCTCAGTGATGGCATAAGTTGGGGGTGGGGCTTGATTGGTTTGCTTAGCTTCAGCAAATAATCAGTGGAAACCATGACTAGATCCATAAATGGGTTGAAGTTACTGCATCCTGTGAGGAGGATCAGTAAGGAGATTACACAAGCTGTTGCAAACACATCGCACAACATAAATCACATTGAACCTTATTATTGAATTACTTGGCTTGTACCCCTGCTTAAATTAAAGAGCTTACATAACATTTTCTTTTAATGAAGGCAATGATTTCCGTGGTGAAGGTCTATTTGTCTTTGCATCTCAGTGCTGGAGATGGATTTGGTAAGCAGGATGTGAGAGTTTATGTATATTTATGTCTTACTAAACTGCTGATCACTCAACTTTCTTTCCTGGCTTCCATGCTTACTGATATAGCAAACTGCGCTCTCCTCAGGTGCACATTCCCCTCCCTTTCAAAATCTTCCATTAACACCCAACCTTGTTACGAAATCTATAGCTACCCCACAGTCCTTCCTTTCCCCTCCAAAGTTAATGATTGTGTTGTCTCCCAAAACAAGGGGAGAGGTGGTGGCATAGTGGTATTGTCACTAGACTTGTAATCCAGAGATGCTCTGGTCCAGGGTTCGAATCCCGCCACAGCAGATGGTAAAATTTGAATTTAAAAAAAATTTGGAATTAGAAGTCTAATGATGACCATTGCCGATTGTTGTAAAAGCACACATGGTTCATGAATGTCCTTCAGGGAAGGAAATCTGTTGTCCTTACCCAGTCTGACCGACACAGCAATGCCACTCAGTTCAAGAGCAATTCATTGAATTTACAGTACAGAAGGAGGCCAATTTGCCCATTGAGTTTGAACCGACCCCTGGAAAGAGCACCCTACATTCCCGTAACCCAGTAACTCCACCTATCTTTTTGGACACTAAGGGCAATCCACCTAACCTGCACATCTTTGGACTGCGTGAGGAAACCAGAGCACCCGGAGAAAACCCACGCAGACATGGGGAGAACGTGCAGACTCTGCACAGACAGTGACACAAGCCGGGAATCAAACCTGGGACCCTGGAGTTGTGAAGCGACTGTGCTACCCTGCCACCTTTAGGGATGGACAACAATTGCTGACCCAGCCAGTGATGCCCACATCCCAAGAACAAATAAAGAAAAAATATACCCATCTTTCTTACAACTTCAACTTTGAAATCCTCCAAGTCAGGTTTTCATCCTTGCTATGTCACTGAACCTGGCAAAATCAAGGTCACAAGGGACATCCTCTATGACTGTGGACTGTGACTTTAACCATGGTATACCCATCAGCAAGTTTTGATGCGATTGACCACGTAATTTTCTGTCAAAACCTCTCTTCCATGGTCTAATTGTGTGGCAGCTTGGTGCCACTCTTACCTATCCGCTTGTAGTCAGAGGATCTCCTGCAATGTTCTCTTCTGTTGCCTCTGGATTACCACCTTAGATCCATCCTTGAACCCTTCCTATTTCTCATCTATAAGCAGCTTATTGGCAACATATCCAAAGACACTCAGTCCTACCTAGCCACAAGGTTTGATATCTGGTTTGAGCCTGGAATGTGCCACAATTTCTTCCAATTAAAGATAGAGAAGACCAAAGTCATCATCTTCAGCCCCTGCTCTAATTTTGTTTGTTTGATAATTCCATTCCCCTCCCTGTCTACCATCAGGCTGAATGAGATTGTGAATAACCTCAACATCCATTTAGCTCCGAAATTCCAATTCCATATCCTCTCCATCACAAAGGCTGTCTACCTCCATCTTTATAGCATTGCTTGTCTTTGCCCCTCCTTAAATTGTTGTCTGCTGTAACCTCTACCACAATCAATTATACCACAACACCTCCCTATCTTGCACGCTCTGTAAACCAGCGCTCATCCAAAGCTCTGATACTCGTTTCTTAACTGACCCTAAGCTGCACCACCCAACACATTTGTGCTTGCTGACCTACAATGGCTCTCAATCCAGCAACAACTCAATTTTAAAATTTCCACACTTGTGTTCAAATCTCTCCATTTTGTCTTACTCCTCCCTGTATCTATGACCTTCTCCACCTAGCAGCTTTGCATTCCTCTAACTCGAGCCTCTTCTGAATCCCCTATTCCATTGACCTTCAACAATCTAAGTCCTAAGGTCTGAAATTCCTTCCTTTAAACCGTTTTGGCTCTCCTCCTCTCACTTCTCTTTTAAGATATTCCCTACAATTAATCTCATTGACAGAGGGCAACACGTGGCACAGTGGTTAGCACTGTTGTCTCATGGCGCCGAGGTCCCAGTTTCGATCCCGGCCCTGGGTCACTGTCCGTTTGGAGTTTGCACATTCTCCCCGTGTCTGCATGGGTCTCATCCCCAAAAGATGTGCAGTGTAGGCGGATTGACCATGCTATATTGCCCCTTAATTGGAAAAAAAAATAATTGGATACCCTAAGTTTTTTTTTAAATCTCATTGACCAAACATCTTCCTTTGGCTCACCGTCAGTTTTAGTTTTGTAAGGCTCCTGTAAAATACCATGCCATGTCTTACCATATTAGTGCTGCTATATAAATGCAAGTTATAGTATAGACCGGTTTACCCTATCTAGGTGGGATTGTTTGGTTTACATCTAGGCTAAGTGCATGGCACATTATATTATGTGCATGTATGGGCCAGCAATCTCTTTAGTATGTGACAGAGATTTCTGATTAGCATTTGGTTTTGAGTTGAGGTCTTCAGGGTATGTGGCTCTGCAGAGTGTTTGTCTTCAGGTATGAGCACAACTATTGCTTTAATTAAATTATTAGTTTCTTCGCGAAAGGACAAAAAAAAAATCAATGTTAGCAGGGGAGGACGTGTGATAACTCAGCCAGGATTTAGTATTGATCACAGTAAAGGTTTACCAATGGCAGGCAATAGTTCAGTAGTCCAAGCAGATATTTTGCTCCACTGCCAATCTCTCTATTTTAATTTATTTTCTTGAGTTGCGTTATCCCATTTAAACATCCCAAATTATGCCAGTTAAAAAGAAAATACCTGGTGTGGAAACAGAGTGCCACTGAGGTGCGAAAATTAATAATGACTTTACAGAAATTCCTTCTTTGCTATGTTAACACATGGCTATAATAAAAAACATACCAAGGATAGTGCTTGTGGGCACACTAGATTGCTTTTCTAAAAATAATAATTTGGTAGAACACTGATAGGAACGAATTCTTGATTTCCCTGCAGAAAGCTTACAGGATCAGACATGGATATGTAATTCCTCCTTCTGGCCTCTGTTGCCTTGCCCATTATTGAAATCATTGGAACATGTCTGCCATTTGTAAAATCCACATCTAAATGGATGTAGATAAATAACAAAAAGAGTCAATTAAATGCAAAAATTGTTTTGAATCATGAATAAGTAATGGAATAATTAAATAGTTGGGAATTGCAATTGGCATAGCTTTTGAATTTTGATCTAAAAATGATAAATGGCTTAATTGAGAAGTTTCCTCCTCAATGATTAGCACTATTTATTCTGGGATTTTGTGTAGATTAGAAAAGGGGAGTCTTTGCATTCAGTAATTGTGGTTAAGGGAAAACCCTGACATAAATTATCGGCACATTTGCGCCACAAATGAAAAAGTGGAATGTTCAAAAGAAAGTGCAGCCTCTGAGAGCTGAGGTAATCGAAATTCAAGTCCAGCTGAAACCATGTCCTTTCGGAATGAACAATTTATATTGCACCTCAAGTCAACGGATCTTTTGTGCTTGTTAAAAAATTCAGAGCCCTAGTTCTGAAAACAAAACCTGAAACAGATTTCTGTATGTGTGTTCTGACACCTACAGGAAGAATGTGGGCTCCTCTCAGTTCCCTCCAGCACCAAATGTTAGACGAATACTAAAGGGAACTAGTAGTAGCTCTCGCATGCCATTAAAGCAATGATTCTGACACTGTCACACTGACATAGTTGATCAATCATTCCCTATGTTAAAGCTGCCTAACCAATTGCTATAAGGTTCTGAGCACTGTGTGAAGCTGTTCATGTTTGTGTGCTTTGATTAGGGGCTCTTACATGTTGGGTGTTATTGGAATTAAACTTAAACAACGATTATGGCATGATACCTGGGACCATTCTCACACATAGTATGGTGGTCAGGCACAGGTAAACTGCAGCCTGAGTGTTGTTACTTTTCCATTCACCTAGGTGTGGATGAACTAATAGATTGGGAAAATAAATTATTAGGTTATTTAAAAAAAAACTCTAACTACACCACGTGTAGGCTCCATTCAAATCAAGTCAAAAATATATGTGGAACAACTCTAAAAAATGGCTACAAATCAATATAGTGTGGATGCTGAAAATCTGATTGTTGAAATGGAAAATGTTGGAAACACTCATATCAGGCAGAATCTGGGAACTGAGATACAGAGTTAATTACTTCAATTTCAACCCTCCCTCCCAAGAAAGAAGATGGTTGGAGAGGGTTACCATTTCAGGATCTAGCAACCTAGGCCGAGGTCAATCCCATCCCTACACCATTAAATGTTAAAGTAAAGGAATCCAGCCATGCCCGCTACTCCACAGAAGGCAAACAGGGTTCCAATGAACATACCAAACTTCTGATGATGTCATTGAGTTTCACAAATTAAATTTAATAGCATGCGAGGGAGTCTGACCCGTGTGTTTGCCAGCAGCTGATCCAAGGCTGGAGCTGCTGGTTCCTCAAGGCGAGTGACTTTTGTGGCACTCCGTATGGGCCAGGAGGAGAAGCAGAACTTGCAACCCTGGCCCCTATGCTACAAGGCAGCGTTCTCAAGGAAACCTTTGACTTGCACCAGCCTGGACTCCAGCCATCACAACAAGCCAATGTCCCTCACTGATCGATGCCTGGAACTCCCGTCTCAGTGCATGAGACCACTCCAAAACAACATTGGTAGTAGCTTACATATACTATAAGCTTCTGCAAGATCCTTTATGGGAGTGTGAGTGAACAAAACCTGACACTGAACCACATATGGTGATACATAGGACAGCTGATCAAAACCTTGGTCAAAGAGGTAGGTTTTAAGCAGGCGTTAGAGATGAAATGAAATGAAAATCGCTTATTGTCACGAGTAGACTTCAACAAAGTTACTGTGAAAAGCCCCTAGTCGCCACATTCCGGTGCCTGTTAGGGGAGGCTGGTACGGGAATTGAACCGTGCTGCTGGCCTGCTTTCAAAGCCAGTGATTTAGCCTAGTGAGCTAAACCAGCCCCTGATAGATAGAGAGGCAGACAGGTTTAGAGAAAGAATTCCAAGAATTAAAGCCACGGCCACTGATGCTGGAGTAATTTAAAGAGGAGGGCCGGAATTCTCCAGTCTTTGGAATTCTCTTCCTGGTGGCAAAGGGTGGCTTCAATGGGAAAACCCATTGACAAGCGGCGGGAGTAGAGAATTCCACCGCCCGTGAATGGAGTGCCGCTGGGAAACAGGCAGCTGGGGGAACCAACAAATCCAGCCCGAGATGGGTAAGAGGCCAGAATTAGAAGAATGCAAAGATTTCTGCAATAAAGGCTTGCATTTAGACAGCACTTTTCACGACTTAAGTGTGTTCATAGAATTTACAGTGTAGAAGGAGGCCATTCGGCCCATCGAGTCTGCACCGGCTCTTGGAAAGAGCACCCTACCCAAGGTCAACACCTCCACCCTATCCCCATAACCCAGTAACCCCACCCAACACTAAAGGCAATTTTGGACACTAAGGGCAATTTATCATGGCCAATCCACCTAACCTGCACATCTTTGGACTGTGGGAGGAAACCGGAGCACCCGGAGGAAACCCACGCACACACGGGGAGGATGTGCAGACTCCGCACAGACAGTGACCCAAGCCGGAATCGAACCTGGGACCCTGGAGCTGTGAAGCAATTGTGCTATCCACAATGCTGCCATGCTGCCCTTTATGTTCCAAAGCTCTTTGTGGCCAATGAAGTAGTTTTGAAATGTGGCCACTGTTGTAATGTAGACAACACAGGAGCAGGTTTGCACACAGCAAGATCCCACAGATAGTAATGTGATGATGACCAAGTAATCTGGTTTTCTGATCATTTAAGAATAAGTATTAGCTGGGACACTGCTCATCCTCAAATTGTGCCAAGGCATACGTGATGTTTAGCTGAGAGAGCAGACAGGGCCCCCACAATACCCCCTTAGTACATTGCAGAGGTTTCAGGCAAGAACTTTGTGTTCCAGTCCCTGGTGCATGTCTTGAATGCATAGCCTCCTAATTTGGAGATGGGATCAACAGATGCACAGCTTGTTAGACAGGAGAAAGCTTCAGAGATAGGAATATGTGAGAGCATGGAGGAATTTGAAAACAAGGATAAGAATTTTAAAATGGAGTTGGCTGAGCCAGTGTAGGTTAGTGAGCTTCGGAGTGATCGGGTGAATGGAGCTCAAGTTTGTGGAAGGTGGAAGACTGAGCAGAAGTGCATTGGAGTAAACAGGTTTGGTGTTAATAAAGCATTAAATTTCAGCAGCACCTGAGCCAAGATACAGGCAAAGCCAAGTAATATTATAGAGCTAGAAATCAGTGATTTTGGTGCTGGTGTGGATATGTGGTTAGGTGTGCACTGTAGGGCCAGAAAGACATCAAAGCTGCAAACATTGTGCTTCAATCTCAGACCGTTGCCAGGGAGAAGGATAAGGCTGGTTGTGGCTCGTGGCGGGGATCAAAGACAATGCTTTGATTTTTTTCAATTTTGGAAGAAATTCCTGCTCATCCAGTCCAGGATGTCAGACTAGCAGTCTGACAATTTAGAGTCGATGGAAGGGTTGAGAGAGGCAGTGGTGAAGTAGAGCTGGATGGTATCAGCAAACATCTTTGAACCTCACATTGGGTGGTAGTTAATGCAGGAACAGGGGTCTTGCCCACTGGTTGAAGAGCTGGTGGGATGCCATGTCGCCTCTTATCAGGAAGGCTTGCCGAAGTAAATGCCAATTCAGGCATTTAACTGGGCAGCAGCAGGTCTTTCCCGGGAACAAAATCCTGGGACAGACATCTTGCACACCATGAGTTATCAGCTAATCAGAGACCAGAGGCTCTTTGTTGCTCAGCAGCGCCACATGAGAGATTTTGGTTACTGCCCACCCAAGGCCAAGGATTGCCAATGGACCATTGCACAGGTAAGGTGTGGGGAGGGGCGGGGGTGGGTTGGTTTGGCAGCAAGGGCATTGGAGCATCTTTCATTTGGTTTCCTCTTCATGATGCCAGGTCCCAGGGTCAAGCTGAGTGCCTTTGAATTAGGGAGCACTCCTCACTTCCCAGCCCCGGGAGCCCGCTTTTTGGAATTCCCATTTGTCAGCTCCCTGCCTGCCGCTGGGAGAATACCAGTGGTAACAGGATGAGGCCCTTAATTGACCACTTAAAGGCCTCAATTTGTGGTAGTGCAGGAAGCCTGTCTAAGGGCTTGCCACCATAGAATTAATCAGGCATGTGGCAGGAAGGTGACGGGACTGCCACCACCCTGATTAAATGCAACACCTCACCCCCCCACCCAACCATCACCAATCTCACCATGTGGAGAGCATTATGTTTTTAGACGGGGCCAAGGATAGACCTTGGGGAGGCTCCAGAGATCCAGGGGAAACCCGGCTGGCCAGGTTGTCCATTAGGCTGGTTGTGGCATACATTATATTATTGTTACTGTCTGCCCTGCCACTCAAATCGGCAGGGCCTTCACATTCCCGGTATGAAAACTGAAAATCGCTTATTGTCACAAGTAGGCTTCAAATGAAGTTTCTGTGAAAAACCCCTAGTCGCCACATTCCGGTGCCTGTTCGGGGAGGCCGGTACGGGAATCGAACCATGCTGCTGGCCTGCCTGGGTATGCTTTCAAAGCCAGCAATTTAGCCCTGTGCTAAACCAGCCCGGTATTGCAGAGTTCGTAAAGTTTCATCCGCCCAGGCACCTTCCTTGCTTCGGTGGGCAATTTTTCAGGCCAATGACCTTACATCAGAAATGGTTACTCCTACTCAAAGGAATAATAACGGTAAATTATCTCGTCAAAATTGTGTAAATGTCAGCGACTGTGATCTCAAAAAGACAGGCTACACAAAATCTGATGCAAAAGATTTAAATATACACCCAATTTGGACTGTTGGAGAATCGGGTTTAGGCAGTATTAAATAATTAGATTATAGGTGGTGACTATGGAATACACTAGAATGTATATTGATATGTAAGACAAAATGTTTTTATAGATACTGAAAACAAGTGATTTTTCTTCATAGGAGAGAAACATTCGCTAGCACAGGAAAACAACAACTGACATATGCTGTTATTCCTTTCAATGAAGGTTTAAGCCATACCTGCCTGATGTGAGATGGTACCCTGTTCTGGAATACAGAATACTCCATTGTGCTCTCCCTTCCTTCTCAAGTCATCCGTTTGTACGTTTTGCCCTTGGACTCCCAGATGAAACAACATTAAAAAGTCGACTTTGTGAAACTTTGACTGTAGCGCTCAGAATGGAGTGTATTCTAGGTATTTTTAATTGATCTCTGGAATTCCAGTGATCACAATCCTCTTTCCAGTTAGTTATTTCCTGACACGTACCGGTGATGCCTTTTCATGCTCTGGAATATCTGAGTAAAGGAATCTCATATTCTGCGGAGGTTCAGTGAGAGCAAATTATTCCTGGAACCAGAGGTATGGCAGTGAGCAGTGTAAAGTCCATGTACTGGGAAGGTTTCCCTCCCATGCCTACCAAGCGTGTGTACTGCACTCCAGTGTATCGGGATAGGCAGTTGTTTGTTCTTGGGGGCTGTAGTGATACAGGATTGCCCCTGGACAAAGTTGAAATGTTGGATGTTGTCAGTCAGAAGTGGACAGGGCTACCCTCAATGCCCACTCCTCGAGCTGGGGCGCCAGCAGTCATTCTGAACAAGCAAATTCTCATTATTGGCGGCATGAATGAGGAGCAGAGTCCTTTAGGATCAGTAGACATCTTTAACATGGATGAAGGAAAGTGGGAGAAAAAGGCACCACTGGGACAACCTTCAATGGGAATAACAGCTGTCAAGAAAGGTATGTCATTTAATATTTCTCAAACATACTTGAGCTTTCCATTGAAAGGCCAATTGTGGACATGAAGTTGCAGATAACAGTAAATTTAATGATAAAATAATGTATACTCCACAAAGTATTAAGTGAAGAAGTATCTTGTATAGAGTGCAATAATATAACTTAGAAATTGGTTGTAAATTATTTTAATCTGCTTGAGTCTCTGATATCAACATATAGTTTAGCTTGTGTTATGGCAAGCAACATTAAATCGATGAGCCAAATTTAAAATTTCTGTGATAGGATTACTGGATCTTGGCTTCTGACTTTTCATGTTACATACTATACTATATTAGGGGTTAATCACTAATGTGCACAGCTCATTATAATATTCAAATCACCCAAGTTCTGGGAACTCTTGATTCTTGAAAAATGTACTGAAAAATGAAATGTTGCAGAAATATTTCATCTTGTAGCTGCACAAGAGAGAAGCATGCTTTGATTTCCCTGCTTCTATTCTATGCTTTTAATTCTGAAGTCGAGAGCCTTCCTAACAACATGACTTTATGCTGCTGCTTAGCAACAAGTAAGATTGAGAAAGAGAACATCATGAGCCCTGAGGAAAATGTTGTTTGACAAAATGAATGTAAAAATATTTCCTTCAGAAGTATGTTATTGAAGGAGAGTTAAAAGATATGTGGGGCGAAAATTGTCTCGGACTGGAGCACAAAATGGGTAGGATGGCACCTGGTGCCATTTATATGCCCCTGAATATTGGGCGAGTTTATGACAGGTGCAGGATGCAATACCGTTGGTTCTGTTTGCCCACCCAAGGCAGATTTTATCCCTGAATCTTGCTACTCTTGTTACGTTGGAAGAAGAAAATGGCATCATTGCATTTGATTTCTTTTTTCCCTTTTTCTTATTTATTTAAAAATTACAGGATGTGGGTGTAGCTGGTTAGGCCAGCATTTATTGCCCAATCCCAGTTGTCCTTCAAAAGGTGGTAGTGAGTTGCCTTCTTGAACTGCTGCAGTCCCTGAGGTGTAAGTACACCCATAGTGCTGTTAGGGAGGGAGTTCCAGGATTTTGTGGTAATGTTTATTGCAGTTGTAGCCTGGGTGGATAGAAAATTTATTTGAATTAACGCAAAATGGTTTCTGCTGAATTATTCAAGTTCTAAATGGGTAGTGCCCCTTGTATGCCCCGTTAGATAGGGTGATAGGTTAGATAGGGTGGACAGCGAGAGCCTTCTCCCGCGGATGGGGGTGGCTAGCACGAGGGGACATAGCCTTAAATTGAGGGGTAATAGATATAGGACAGAGGTCAGAGGTGGGTTTTTTACGCAAAGAGTGGTGAGGCCGTGGAATGCCCTACCTGCAACAGTAGTGAACTCGCCAACATTGAGGGCATTTAAAAGTTTATTGGATAAGCATATGGATGATAAGGGCATAGTGTAGGTTAGATGGCCTTTAGTTTTTTTTTCCATGTCGGTGCAACATTGAGGGCCGAAGGGCCTGTACTGCACTGTATCGTTCTATGTTCTATGTATCTGGGGCAGCACGGTAGCACAAGTGGATAGCACTGTGGCTTCACAGTGCCAGGGTCCCAGGTTCGATTCCCTGCTGGGTCACTGTCTGTGTGGAGTCTGCACGTTCTCCCCGTGTCTGCGTGGGTTTCCTCCGGGTGCTCCGGTTTCCTCCCACAGTCCAAAGACGTGCAGGTTCGGTGGTTTGGCCATGGTAAATTGCCCTTAGTGACTAAAAAGGTTAGGAGGGGTTATTGGGTTATGTGGATCGGGGGGAAGTGAGGGCTTAAGTGGGTCGGTGCAGACTGGATGGGCCGAATGGCCTCCTTCTGCACTGTGTGTTCTATGTATCGGACAATTTTTCTCACAATCATTTTTTGTTCATTCATGGGATGTGAGCGTTACTGACAAAACCATCATTCATTGCTCGTCCATAATTGCCCTTGAGAATATGGTGGTGAGCTACTTTCTTGAACCACTACTGTACATGTGGTGTAGATAACCGACAGTGTTGTTAGGGGGAGGGAATTTCAGGATTTTGGCACAGAGAGCGCGAAGAAAGGTAATATACTTCCAAGTCAGGGTGGTGTGTCACCAGGAAGGAAGTTGCAGAGAGTGGTGTTTCTATACCCTTCAAGGCAGTAGAGGTTTAGAAAGTGCTGTTGAAGGTACTTTGGCAAGTCAACTGCAGTGCATCTTGTAGATGGTAAACACTGTTGCCGCTGTGCGATGGTAGTGAAGGGAGTGAAAGTTTAAGATGGTGGATGAGGTGCTGATCAAGCCGGCTCCTTTGTCCTGGATGGTGTTGAGCTCTTTGTGGGAGCTGCACTGCTCCAAGTTAGTGGAAAGTATTCTGTCACACTCTTATGATGGAATAGCTTCATAGCAAGTGAAGGACAAGCAGTTACTGCCTGTTACTGACATCCTACCAAGGTAGTTGCCCGCTGTTTCATTTGTGATGTATTGTTTAATGGTGTATGGTGGTGGTGAGGAAGTGCCCCCAGTTTATGAGAGTATAATGCCAAGCATTTTTCCAGTTCCTGACAGTGATCCAATTCTTCAGGATTTCCTGGAGATTTTGGAAAGTTGATTGCTTTGGAGTACACGTGTTCATTTTCTGGTCATACAGAGGTATATATGTGTCCAGGATATCATATTGACTTGGGGAATGAGTGAAGATGCATCCATATTTCCATTTAGCTAAATGGGAAGGTTCCATTTCAAGCAGAACTGAATAGTGGAATCATATAATGCTTACGGCAGATACCATTAAGCCCATCCTGCCTGTGCTGGCTCTCTGCAAATGGAATTCACCTAGTGCCACTCCCCCTTCTTTTCCTTGCAGCCGTGAAAAGTTTTCCTTGTCAGATAATGAAACGATTCTCTTCTGAAAGCCATGATTGAATCTGTCTCCACTACATTTTCAGGCAGTGCATTCCAGATCCTAACCACTCACTCTGTAAAATGTTTTTCTCATGTTGCCACTGTTTCTTTTGCCAATCACCTTCTCATTCTCAATCCTCCCACGAATGGGAACAATTTCTTTCTATCTAGTCTGTCCAGACACCTCAGAACATTAAATACCTTTGAAAAGAGTTTGAGAGCACGCGCCGATAGATTCAAAAACAACTTCTTCCCCGTTGTTACCAGGCTCCTGAATGGCCCTCTTATGGACTGACTGATCTTTCTACGCTTCTTCTCTACAGTTGTAGCACTATATATCATGTGCTGCACCCTGTGTCTTATGTTTATGTATTTACACTGTGCATTTATAGTATGTTCTATGTATTCCTGCATGGAACAATCTGCCTGGTCTGTACGAAGAACAATACATTTCACTGTACCTCGGTACACGGGACAATAAATAAATTAAATCAAATAAAATAAATAAAGAAAACAAATACCTCAGCCATGTTAAACCTGTGTAAGACACTGGTTTGGCCTCAACTGAAGAATTGTGTCCAGTTCTTGGCACTTAAGAAAGGATGTGAAGATTTTAGAGTGCATGCAGAAAAGATTCACAAGGGTGGCTCCAGGGATGAGTGACTTCAGTTACATGAATAGATTGAAGAAGCTGTTCTCATTGGAGAAGAGAAATTTAAGAGATTTGAGTGAGGTATTCAGAACGACGAGGTTCCCATACAGAGTAGATGAAGAGAAACTGTTCCCATTGGTAGAAGGATCCAGTTCTTCTTGAAATGGAGCCTTCTGGGGCAGCACGGTGGCACAGTGGTTAGCCCTGCTGCCTCACGGTGCCGAAGTCCCAGGTTTGATCCTGGCTCTGGGTCACTGTCCGTGTGGAGTTTGCACATTCTCCCCGTGTTTGCGTGGGTTTCGCCCCCACAACCCAAAGATGTGCAGGCTAGGTGGATTGGTCACACTAAATTGCCCCTTAATTGGAAAAAATGAATTGGGTACTCTAAAAAAAATTTTTAAATAAAAAAAAAAGAAATGGAACCTTCTCATTCAACTGAATTAAAACATGGGCTGGAATTTTCCAGCCGTCGCGCTGGCAGGATTTTCCAATCCTGCCAACGACGAATCCCCGGCATGTGTTTGCTGGCAGGGGTGGGTACATGGAACAGGGAACCTCATTGACAGCGGCAGGATCTGAAGATCCCTGCAGTGGCCACGGTGGGCCATCTCCACCACTGTGAAACACGTCGTGCGGGCGCGCGGAAATCCCCACACGTGGATGCGTCTTTACTCACTCCGCAAGTCAACATGATAATATCTTGGACACATAGGTACTCCTTAGTGACTAGAAAATTAACATGGGTCCTCCAAAGCAATCGGCTTTCCAAAATCTCCAAGAAATCTTTCCCCAAATTCTAAGGAATTGAACAACTGCCAGGGACTGGGAAAATGCCTGGCATTACACTGTCATAAACTGGGGGAACTTCCTCGCCACCGTTGTCTTTTTTAAAAAATTGATTTCCAGATAGGGATGAGGGGGGCTCATGTCTTTTTATATCCTACTGTGACTTCCTCTCATTTGTTGCACAAAACCGTTGTTAGATGCTTTGCAACAAGCTATTAACAGTGTTCTCTCTTACCTTACCCCATGCAAAATGTATGTATTAAAATCTTATGTGTTTTAATGTTAACAACCTTGTCGTCTCAATATTCTCCACTTTGCTTATTTACTTAATGATCTGTACATGCCTACCTTTACAGTATAATGTCTTCAGACCTGAAATTCATCCTTCTTCAATGTTATCAGCAATGTTGAGGAGAAGGCAGGATTTGCGGTACATTGTTTAAACCGATTCTGGTTTTGCCTCTGTTCTATATTGGAATAATGTGAAAGCATATCCATATTCTTAAAGTAAAGATGCTTTCAGTGCACGCTACTACTGACAGTCTTGACATTAATCAGCAAAGGCTTTTAGTCGAAGTTCAAACAGATCTGAATAATGATAGTGTTATAAGGGAGTTTCATAAGCATATCCAGTACAATTGCAAAATAGGCGGCAGATATAATTTTCCTGGACATCATGGCAGCAGGTGCACAGCAATGGAAGAAATTGTTGAACTAATGAAAAGAATACACTCTGACAGTAACTGAAAGGCAATATCTCAGATTCTCGAAGCTCAACAGATGAGATCTGATTATGGCTTGCAGAGAAAATTGAAATCTTATTCCACTATTTCCACTGAGTTTCCTGCGCCCATTAAAAGTAATGTATTTGGGCTTCCAAATAGCTTTCAGATTTAATTCCTAATCAGCCAGTTCACCACACACCCCATGCCTCTCATCCTATTTTATTTGTCGCTTTATAAGAAAGTGAGAGGTTGTTAACAGTTTCCATGAATAGCTTGAGAGTGATAGAATCTTAAGAAATTACCGGTGACTTCCCTTTTAAATATATTTAACTCCCAAGGCAAGATATAATTGGATGTAACAGTCAGCACTATACGTATCATCATATATGTTGCAAATAGGCTTTTTAGATACATTTATTCATCAATTGCTAGAATTTATTGCATTGTCCATGAAATCCTTCTGATATTCAGCATGGTTTGTCTATAGAACCATTAAATGGTTACAACATGGAAGGAGGCCATTTGGCCCATCATGTCCATGCAGCTCTCTGGAGGAGCAATTTACCTAGTCCCACTCACCTGCCTTTACCCTGTAGCTCTGAAAACCTTGCGCTTCAGAAGCAATTTCCAATTCTCTTGTATCTTGATTGCACAGATGCAATTCTCAGGCAAGTCCTAATCACAGATTGCACAAAAATGTCTTCCCTCGTTTCAACATTGCTTCCTTTGCAAAACATCTTGAATCGGTATCCTCTGGTTTTCGACCCTTCTACCCTGACCAGGCCCCTAATGATTTTGAACACCTCTATCACATCTTCTCTTAATCTTACCTTCCCCAAGGAGAACAGCCCTAGCTTTGCCAATTTACCATTATAACTGAAGTTCCTCATTGCTTGAACCATTCTTGTAAATCTTTCTGCACGTGCTCTAATATCTTCACATCCTTCGTAAAGTGAGCCCAGAATCAGAAAAAAGCTCCAGCTGAGGTTTATCACAACTCGCTTGCTTTTGTAATCTATGCCCTGCCCCTATTTATGAAGTCCAGTGTCCTGTATGCTTTATTAACTGCTTTCTCAACCTGTTCTTCTGCCTTCAATGATTTCTACATATATAGGGGGTGATAATCCAAACCCCGCGCCAGGCTGGAGAATTGGCGCAAACGCGGCACGACGCCCCGACGACGGTGCACGATTTTCCGAGGTGCGGAGAATCAGCGCCATTTGCGCGGCGCATTTGACGTGGCACCGGCCGCTGGAATCAGAGGGGCCGTCAATTCTCTGGCCCAGATGGGCTCAGCGGCTGCTCAGATACAACAGATTCCCGCCGGCGCCGTTCACTCTGGTCGCTACCAGCGGGAAGTCTGCGCGAAGGGTCGGGGCGCGGCCTGTGGGGTGGGGAAAAGCAGCTCCTTAACTGGGGGGGGGGGGTGCTCCGATGGGGTCTGGCCCGCGATCGGGGCCCACCAATTGGCGGGCCGGCCTCTCCTCCTCCTCCTCTCCCCCCCCGGCTCCAGCGCCGAGCTGGCCCCCTGTGGGGGGCAGAATCGGTCGTCCCCGTGCCAGTTTCGCGCCGTCGTGAACACTTGATTTCCATTTTGGAAAATCCCCCCCATCACCTCCGTTGCCTCTACTTCTGCTCCCTTTCAAAGTGCACCCTATATTTTATAATGCAAAAGTATCTCGCTACAACCACTTAATCTCTAAGCAGAGAATTTTCATAAAAGTCATAATTACGTAGCTGCATACGTTGTCAATCTATCAAAATTACCTTCTGTATCCGAGCCCTCCAATCCAAATTATTTCAGACCCCTTTAATCAGAAACGGTCTTCACTCAGTGGCAGTCTCCAAACATTGGAACATCTTGATAAATGTGAAAAGAAGTCATGATGGGATTCTTGTAGTAACTGGTTATCTGATGGACATACTTGGGTACTATTTTATACCAGATAAACATTTAAGAAAAACATGTAACAAGTGTAAGGTTGTTATGCACTGTGCATTGTGAATTGACTTAAAGGTTCTGTGACCCATTGATAAAATGGAGTAATGTGACTGCTGACTCATTCCTTCACTGCTTGCTTTTCTGCTACATCTCAGGGGCTCAGTGGCACTTTCTGTGTGCTGTGATTTAACCACTGGCATGAACAGAGTGAAGACAAATAAATTAATTGAAGAAAATCAATTGATTATCATAGTATTTGTTATTTCTCATGCTGCTTCGTTATCTCAATTAAAATGCACTTAATGTCTGTTAACCATTTAAACCAAATTGTTCAATAACTAAATCCTCATTCCATATCAGAAATAAGATGCAACTAGAAATAGCTTAAAAAGAATGTTTTTGTTATTTGACACGTCACTCATTTTAACTTGTTTTTGATGTAAAATGAGGTTCAAGGTGTTTAAGAATTCTGTTTGAAAATTTCCCTAGCTAACAATTTGAATGCTAAATGTTAGTAAATTATAAATGTTGCATGAGACATCAAGCAAACAGTATCAGAAAATAAAATAATATAATTCTAGCCTTTTAGAATTAAGGTAATTTTGTGAAATCCACAGCTAGTCAGAAAATAAAATCCATTTGTTGTGAAAATGCAGACTTGTAGTTAAAAGGAATGTTATTCTTTGAGATGATTACTTGAATGGTGTTGCAGTGCAAATCTGACACTCTAGATGACCGTTACATTGTGAAGGAATCACACAGCCATTGAATGGTTATGTTGGAGAACCAATTACAAAGTACTTAAATGGGTCTGTGGCAGACTTTCCAAGAAATATCCATTATATGATGACGCCAGGAAGAGAGGTAACCACTGCAAATAAGCACCCCATATTGGACCTTATAATGCACTTCCATCTTCCTGCTTTGATGACTTTGTATAATCTACTTATTCATTTTTCTTTATATTATTTCTGGTGAATACTTGAGCCAATCAGGTAAGTATGCAATTGCTTAGGGAATGAAACAGTTTTCCACTTGCACTTTGTCCTAGACATGTGGATTGACACTCACCAATGTAAAGAGTTACCATGTTCTGTACTAGCTGTCCTTGTAGTCTCTTTTTCTGTTATTAAAAAAACACAACAGAAGTACAGTTTGTTAAATCAGTAGAATTGAACACTGTGAATAGATGGAATACAATATTTTACTTATGATTTACACACAATATGATGCTGAGCAAGGGATTTGTTATAGATACAGAAATAGATACTCCCAGGACATAACTGTATCCACCCACCCCAATATTAGAAAGTAATTGGATAGCTGTAGTAATCCACGGGAGGCAGGAGTTCCGTCACCACACCAATATTTATTTATAATAACGATATTACAGGAGCAGCTACAAACAGTGCTGCTAGCAGTCCAGTCAACTTAAGACTGGCTCACAAAGCCGACACAGGTGATTATATGGGCCCCCTCAATGAGCTATCATTGAGGGAGCTCATACTCCAATTGGCCAACCAATAAAGCCAATTGGAGTTCATTACACCCCTCCCCCCCAAGGTCCGAGGAATTCCTGCCAGCTGATATTCCTCTGAGCTTCTTCCTGCTCCTCATGTCTGGGTCTGTCACCTCTGTGTCGTCCGCCGGGTCGTTCTCTGAAGTGGGCGGGGTGTACCTTATAGGTGCCCGTCTTTTCCTTGACGACCTCCTTGGAAGTTGTTCTTCCTCCTCCTTGGGGAGAGGTGTCGCGGCGGCCTCGTCGAGCGTGTCCATCTCCGACTCTGACGACTGGATGACGGGGTCTGGAGAAATTGCTCGGGGCTAGGGTGTGGGTATCCTTTCCGTCTGGGCTATCCCAGCTTGAGGCGGTCCTGCTTCGCCTGCCTCCAGGTGTGGTTCCGCTGCCCTTATTTGGTCTAGGTGTTTCTTCAGCACCTTACCTCCTATTGAAACCTCATAGGATATGGGCCCTGTTTGGGACTCTACCGTGCCTTTGACCCACGTTGGTCCATTCCCATAATTCTTGACCCAAACCGGAGCTCCCACCTGGAAATGCCTCTGCTGCTGACTTTTATCATGCCCCCTGCGTTGGGCCTCCTGTTGTTTCTCCACTTTCCCTGTTCAATTTGGGAAAAAGAGACTCAGCCTCATTCGCAGCCGCCTTCCCATTAAGAGTTCAGCTTGCGGTATGCCCGTTGTGGAATGCGGTGTGGTCCTGTAATCAAACAGCCAGCGGGAGAGCTTTGTGTCCATTGACGCTGCCGGCTGCTTCTTGAGTCCCGCTTTAAGTCTCTGGACCGCTCTCTCTGCCAGGCCGTTGGTCGCTGGATGGTAAGGGGCCGTTTTGATGTGACGGACTCCGTTTTCCTTCAGGAATTATCCAAATTCCCCACTTGTGAATGCCGATCCGTTGTCTGACACCAATACCTCCGGAAGTCCATGTGTTGCAAACGAGGCCCTGAGCTTTTCAATTGTCGATGCTGTGCTTGCCGTGTTTACCCGGTGGACATCCAACCATTTGGAGTGGGTGTCCACTATCACCAAAAACATTGAGCCCATGAAAGGGCCGGCTTGGTCAATATGCAGGTAGGTCCATGGTCTGCCTGGCCATCCCCACGGGTGCAATGGTGCCGCTGGTGGCACTCTTTGCCCCTGTTGGCACTCCTGGCACCGACGTACCAAGGCTGCTATGTCTGTGTCTAAACCTGGCCACCAAACGTAGCTTCGAGCTAGCATCTTCATTTTGGACACCCCTGGGTGTCCGTGATGTAACTCGGTTAAGATTGCCTGACGACCCTGAGCTGGGACGATTACCCGGGCTCCCCATAATAGGATACCGTCTTCTACGGTTATTTGGTCCCTTCTGCTCCAGTATGGGTGCATCTGGGGCTCCACTGGTCTTTCCAGTTCCCCTGTTAGCAGTAAATGCTTCATCTTGGCTAAAACTGGGTCTTTTTGCATCCACAACCGAATATGTTGTGCGTCTACTGGTAGGGTGTCCAAAAAATTTAGAGTCATTACTGTCGCCTCTACTTTTGGTATTTGCGGCGGAGTGTCCGGGAGGGGAAGTCTGCTCAAAGCATCTGCATGTGCTACTCGCGTTCCCGGTCTGTGCTCCAGAACGTATCTATACGCCGCCAGTAGCAACGCCCAGCGTTGGATTCTAGCTGATGCAATCGGGGGTATTGACTTGTCTTCTTTTAATAACCCTAATATCGGCTTATGGTCCGTCACTATGGTGAATTTCCGCCCGTACAGATACTGGTGAAATTTTTTTACTGCGAATATCACCGCCAGTCCTTCCTTCTCGATTTGGGCGTACTTCCTCTCAGCCATCGCCAAGGTCCTCGAAGCATAGGCTATTGGCCGTTCTTCCCCATTCCTTCCTCTATGGGCTAAGATGGCTCCTACCCCGTAGGGGGATGCATCACGAGTGACCACCAACTCCTTCCTTGGGTCATAATGCTCTAGGACATTTTCGGATGACAGCTGTTCCTTAATGTCCCTAAATGCTCGGTTTTGGCGGGTGGACCATTTCCATTTTTGCCCCTTTTTTAGTAGCTGGTGGAGGGGTTCTAGGATGGATGCCCTATTTTCAATAAATTTTCCATAATAGGTTACCAACCCTAGAAATGATTGTAACTCCTGGACCGTGGTGGGAGCTGGGGCTTCTTTTATTGCCCTTACTCTGTTTTCTAATGGGTGTAAGCCTGACTCGTCTACTTTATAGCCCAGGTACGTCACTTGTGGGGCCAGAAAAACACATTTTTCCCTTTTTAGCCGTACGCCTGCCTTTGCGAAATGCCTGAGCACTTCCTCCAGGTTCCTTAAGTGTTCCCTGTTTGTCCTACCCGTGATTAAGACATCGTCCAAATAAATCGCCACCTGCGGTAGTCCCTGCAGAATATTTTCCATCGTACGCTGGAATATAGCGCAGGCTGATGACACTCCGAAAAGTAGCCTATTGTAACGAAAAAGGCCCTTCAGGGTGTTGATCATAGCGAACTTCTGGGAGCCCTTGTCCAGTTTTAACTGCAGGTAGGCGTGGCTCATATCCAGTTTCGTGAACAAAAGTCCGCCTGCCAATTTGGCATATAGTTCGTCTATTTTCGCGATTGGGTATTTGTCCAGCAGTGCGTATTTGTTTACTATCTGTTTGAAATCTCCACAGAGACGTATCGAGCCATCTGGCTTCAAAATTGGTACCACCGACACTGCCCATTCTGAAAACTGTACTGGTCTGATAATGCCGTCACGCCGTAACCTTTCTATTTCATCATCTACTTTCTTCCTTAATGCAGAAGGTACCGGCCTGGCCCTACAAAATTTCAGAAGGGCTTCTGGGTCCACGTGCAAAGTTGCTTTGGCGCCTATGATTTCCCCCAAACCTTCCTGGAAGACCTCCGGGTATTTTTGGAGTACTCCACTCAACTGCCCGCTTCCACTCTGGAAAATTTTGATCCAATCAATTTTAGGTCTTTCAGCCAGTTCCGGCCAACTAAGCTCGGTCCGGAGCCCTCTACTATCGTCAACGGTAATCTGAGCAATTGTTTCTCATATTCCACGGGTACATGAGTCATGCCTAGAACTTCCAGGGGTTCCCCCGTGTAGGTTTTAAGTTTCGTCAATGTTTTTGTTAGGGTTAGTGGCTGGAGTCCATCTTTGATTTTTCTAAATGCTGCCACTCCCATTACTGATACGGCCGCACCCATGTCTATTTCCATTATTGTCGGCCACCCGTTCACCCGTGGGGTAATCCTAATGGGTTCTGCTTTCTTCGTTGCAATATTATATAATTGTTCCCCTTCGGAGGAGGATGGGGCGTGTACTTCCCTGCGTCCCCACCTGCTATTCCTCTTTTGCCACCTCCTTCTCGGGTTTCTGTCGTTGTTACCCCACTCTGTCTGGTGCCAGAAACGGTCCTTCTCTGTTGGGGGAGCCTCAGCCAGTACTTCCCTCTGTCTCCAGTTAGTCCTGGCAGACTTGGGGGCAGTTCTGGGGTTTTCCTTTTTCCCTCTATTCCTCAGGTTTTTCCTGAGCGGGGCTATCTGGTAGCAGGACCCGTTGTGGTAATCCCTCTCACAGGTATCTACCTCCATTGGCGTGCCCTGTAGTTCCTGCACCCCACTTGCTGCCTTTTCTAGGGACAGTGCAAGCTGTAACGCCTGCCTGCAGTCTAGCTCCGTTTCCGCCACAGGCGTTTCTGTATTGCGAGGTCGGTTATACCACACACTAACCGGTCCCGAAGCATTTCATTTAGCATCGGGCCGAACTCACATTTTTCCGCCAGCCTTCTCAGGCGGGTCAAGAAATTTGTGACTGACTCCCTGTCTTCCCGCTTCGCTGCGTAGAATCTGTACCTACGCAAAATGAGGGGTGGTTTTGGGTCATAGTGGTCTTTCACCAATTCGGTTACTTCTTGGAAAGTTTTCGTGTCCGGCGCATCGGGATAAGTCAGACTACGTATAATGGCGAAAGCTGAGGGTCTGCACGCCGACAGCAGGATAAGCCGTCTCCTTTCGTCCGTCAGTATATCATTTGCCCGGAAGAAGTTACACATTCTCTCCACATACTGGGACCAGTCCTCAATAGCTGGGTCGAATGCCTCTAACCTTCCAAAAAATAGCATTTTTAAAATGGCAAGGCTTACCCTTCGAGTGCAGCAGCTGGTCTCCGCAAAATTCTTAGCTTACCTCGTCGCCACTGTAGTAATCCACGGGAGGCAGGAGTTCCGTCACCACACCAATATTTATTTACAATAACAATATTACAGGAGCAGCTACAAACAGTGCTGCTAGCAGTCCAGTCAACTTAAGACTGGCTCACAAAGCCTACACAGGTGATTATATGGGCCCCCTCAATGAGCTATCATTGAGGGAGCTCATACTCCAATTGGCCAACCAATAAAGCCAATTGGAGTTCATTACAATAGCCAAGCCCCGAACTTTAAAATAAACACAAAAATTAACCATTCAATCTGTAGCAGTTTTTTTGATACTAACCGAACAAGGTATGAGATTTCACTTGCTCTTCCAAATCTGTAACATTGACTTCTTTATAATAATCAGTTAATCCAAGCAAGCTCATAATTTAAGAACAGAATGTGAGCCGATGTCAGGTGTTCCACTTATATAAAGTGCAGTATGAATCACACATGCCCCATTCTAAAAGAAGCACATCTTCAGACATTGTTAAATTATCTGATGTACGCACTTGCTCTGTTGACATAAAATGATGTGTAATACATTCTTATTTAAAACTTTTAAACCTGCATGAGTTAAGTTGAAACGCCCAGTCATTCTTGGAATGTCGGCATCACTGGCATTTGTTGTCCACTCCTAATTGCCCTTTAGACGCTGGTAGTGAACCGCTGCAGTCCATGTGGTGTGCTGTTAGGGAAGGAATTTCAGGATTTTAACCCAGCAACAGCGAAGGAATGCCATTACATTTACAAATCAAGATGTTCGGCGGTTTGAGTATATGTTTGTGGGTCTGGAAGGTGCTATCTAAGGAGAATTGGTGAGTTCAGTAGTGCATCTTGTAGATGGAACACATGCCTGCCACTGTGCATTAGTGGTGGAGGGAGTGACTGTTTGTGGATGATGTGCCAATCAAGCGGGCTGCTTTGTCCTGGATGGTATTGAGCTGCTGGAGTATTGTTGGAGCTGCACTCATCCAAGCAAGCGGAGATGATTCCATTACACTCCTAACTTGTGCCTTGTAGATGGTGAACAGATTTTGGGGAGTCATGAAGTGAGTTACTCGCTGCAGGATTCCTAGCCTCGGATCTGCTACAGTAGCACAGTATTTATACAGCTGATCCAGTTCAATTTCTGGTCAATGACAACCCCCAGGATGTTATCTGGGTGCCCTAGAAATTACAATTGAGAATTTATAAATGTGCAATATTGCAGAATTTCTTCCAAGCTACTTTATATAGCAGGTGGATGACAATGGAAGTGATGGCTAATGGTATTTTCACTGGACCAGTAATCGGTTTGAATCCCACCCTGACAGAATTCAATAAGCATCAATAAAAACCCATCTGGTTCACTAAAACCCTTACCTGGTCTGGCCTACATGTGACTCCAGATCCACAGCAATGTGATTGACTCTAAATTGCCCTCTGAAATGGACTAGCAAGCCATTCGGTTCAAGGACATTTAGGGATGAGCAATACATTCTGGTCCAGCCATGAATTCATTCATTCCATGAATGAATTTTAAAAACTCACATTATCAGACAAAGGTAAAGAATCAAATTACTTCCAAAAGCAGGATTAATTAAAATAATGGAAAATATAATCTCCCCGTATGATTTCAAATGATTTGAAATTGGTGCTGACAAGCAAGTGAACTGTAATATTTATCCCTGCTTCCTTTTACTTTTGCTGACAAACTGTATTATCATCAGCCACTGTAACTGGATTACAAATTTATTGGATCTGCCCCAAAGTTTGATGTTACCAGCTGATTTAAGATTTGCTTTGGGTGTTATAGAGGCTAACATTCAGTTTGTGTAAAAAAAAAATCATGTAAAATTGCAGTTAGCTCCCCCAATATTGTCATCCAACATCATCAAAAGGGACTTATAAAAACACTGAAAGATCATTATTGAATCAGTAAATCATATCTGAATGTATCTGCAAGGCCATATATCTCACATCTCTACTGGCCTCTGTAGGCATTTTACATTTACACTGTTTACTGACAAGCAACAGATAACCTTTTACTCATTCTTGTTAAAATATTAGAACAAAGATGCACCAGCAATGTGGAAAATGCACAGCACATTCAAGCAAATAATAGTCATGCAATAACTTGTATCTAATATCAACATACATCTCCAATCAGTTGGAGAATGTGTTATCAGTACAAAGGAAAACCTGCCCGGTTCCAGAGGTAACAATTGACATTCTTGTATCCTAACCACAATTTCAGTCAATATGGAGGCTGCTCAGGAGGTCACAGTGACCCAGGCATGCCAAATTGTGGTTGGTGTAACGTTACGACTGACATGCTCTGTTGGCAGGCACTGAAACATGCAAATCAACAGTTGTTGTCTGACAATACTTCATAAACCAACCAGAGCATAAATCCTGGACAGTTTATGTCTGCCACTAGTCCGTCTTTAGGAGAGTGTCAGAGTGGTTGGACAGCATATACATATTTGTTCAAAGAATAATTTCCTGTTTATATTGCGGAGTGCGGTGCTCCAGGCAGCGATCAAGCATAAAGAGTGGAGTCTATGCTGATTAGTTTAGAGAATAACAAGTTGGAGGTTATCATTGTACACAAACTAAAAAATAAAGCAAACGGATACTATATCAGCCATATTTAGCAAAAGTAAACTAGTATGGTTGGATGTTTGTGGACCAACAACAACACCTCCTCCACAATAGTCCTCAATACTGGGGCCCCGCAAGGCTACATACTTAGCCCCCTATTATACTCCCTGTACACACTCCATCTACATGTTTGCTGATGATACGACCATAGTGGGCCGGATCTCGAATAACGATGAGTCAGAATACAGGAGGGAGATAGAGAACTTAGTGGAGTGGTGCAGCGACAGCAATCTATCCCTCAATGTCAGCAAAAACTAAAGAACTGGTCATTGACTTCAGGAAGCAAAGTATTGTACACTCCCCTGTCACCATGAACTGGGCCGAGGTGGAGATAATAATAATCTTTTATTGTCACAAGTATAAAATTACTGTGAATAACCCCTAGTCGCCACATTTCGGCACCTGTTCAGGTAAGCCGGTACAGGAATTGAACCCATGCTGCTGGCCTTGTTCTGCACTGCAAACCAGCTGTCTAACCCACTGAGCTAAACCGGCCCATGTGGTTAACAGCTTCAAATTCCTAGGGGTACACCTCACCAAAAATTTGCCTTGGTCTGCCCATGTCGACGCTACCACCAAGAAAGCACAACAGCGCCTACACTTCCTCAGGATACTAAGGAAATTTGGCATGTCCACATTAACGCTTACCAATTTTTACCGATGCACCATCGAAAGCATCCTATCTGGCTGCATCTCATCCTGGTATAGCAACTGCTCGGCCTGAGACTGCAAGAAACTTCAGAGAGTCATGAACACAGCCCAGTCCATCATGCAAACCTGTCTTCCATCTATTGACTCCATCTACACCTCCCGCTGCCTGGGGAAAGCAGGCAGCATAATCAAAGATCCTCCCACCCGACTTACTCTTCCAACTTCTTCCATCAGGCAGAAGATTCAAAAGTCTGAGAACACGCATGAACAGACTCAAAAACAGCTTCTTCCCCGCTATTACTAGACTCCTAAACGACCTTCTTGTGGACTGACCTGATTAACACTACACTCCTGTATGCTTCATCCGATGCCGGTGTCTATGTGGTTACATTGAATAGTACAGCACAGAACAGGCCCTTCGGCCCTCGATGTTGAGCCGAGCATTGTCCGAGACCAAGATCAAGCTATCCCACTCCCTGTCATTCTGGTGTGCTCCATGTGCCTATCCAATAACTTCTTATATATTTTCTTTTATTTTTTTCTCTTTTCATGTTTAATAATGATCTGTACCTCGGTACACATGAGAATAAACAAATCCAATCCAATCCAAGTCTTTTCTTTGGTACAGCTTCACCTTGACTGATGTCAGTTTAATAGAATAGTGTGACCAAACAGCAAAATACGACAGATGTTGGAAATCTGAAACAAAAGCGGAAAGGAAACACTCAAAAGGGCAGCCAACATCAGTGGAGAGAATAGACAGAGTGTTTCGAGTATGGGCCCTTGATAGAACTAAAAGATATTACAGATGATCAACATTTTAAAAGGATCAGAAGAGGCATGAGGAGGACATGACCACAAAACAGGAAAAGAAATAGATTCAGTGAAGGACAGGAGCGATATTAGAAATGTCAATAGCCTGACTGGCTGAGAATTTTCAACCAGTATTTTCCGTTGTTTTTGTGTATACAACTTATTATACATGTTTGACTTGTAGCTTCTATCACAATGTGCTGACGCACATTTAAGATAGTGTCCCTTACAAAAAACATCTGTTGTGACTATTGCAGCAGATCAGATTCTCTCTTTGTCCTGTGGTTTACGTAGTTCCAGTATTGCATTTTCAGCTCACAGAAGTGTATTTTCTTTTTTCCCTCGAATTCAGAGGCATTGATAGAGACAAATTTTCCCAAACTGAAAGGGAAGGGGGGGGGGGGGGGGGGGGTCAGGGGGATGTGACAATTTGTACCCCACCATTGCCTGTCCTCGTCCTGCGGAAAAAAAACTGCAGACAGTGTGAGGGTTGGATATGAAATCCTGGCGCACGTATTTAGAGACATTTGTTCTTATTTTTCACTGCACGTTACACTATATCACGCTGTGCATAATATCATTGCAATCATGTCAGACTCTACTTTGTTCCTGTTTAATTATATGGCCCCGTTCATCATATTCTACCCCTGTAAGTATCCAGGATCAGTCATTAGTATATTTATCATATTTACATTTTCGCTACAACTAGCAAACAAAGATATCACTCCTGGCCTTCAGTATGGTTTTGAATCAAGTAGAAGATATAACCCCAAGGTATTAGGTAGAGGTGGTAGTTTGTATGTAATCTCAAGCTTCTTGAAAGGCTGCATGTCTCCTGTGCTGTGAACTATTAATTTTTGATCAGGATGTGTCATACTATTAACACTAGAAGCATGGCAAAGCAATTAAAATAAGGTCCAGGAATTAAAAAGCACATCCTCTAGTGAAGACTGTTAAAGGTATTCAAGAATCAGTGTGAAGGTGCATTTAAATTTTAGAGAGAGGTGAATTTGTTGATTAGTTTATGTGTGAATAAATGCATTGGTTATGCCTTTATAATTGGATTGGGTTTATGCCTTGATCGTCTGATGTATGTATGAATGAGATGGAAGGAGGTGAGAGAAATCAATATGCTTTTCACCTACATTTTTATTTTCACAGTACAACACTCTTCCAATGTTATTATCATTTCTGAGTGGCAATTAGTTTTTTTCCTGAGAAACGGAAAGAAGGCATCCATCAGCAATGGAGGTGTGATTCTTTACATCAGGCTCGGCACGTTTTGATTTCCGTACATGGCACAATCTGTTAAGATCGGTTAAATAGGTTGCTGCCCTTTCGTGGTACTTTGTGCCACGCTGAGCTCCTGTGGGAACAATAAAGGTGATGTCAGAGAAGCACAAAAGTAAAACATGTTCAGCTCTTTCACTGTCACGTCCAATTACCCCGGACAGCTGTGGCGAAACCTCTGGGAAACACATTGAGCCAACTGAGAATACTGAATTTGAGAATGATCAACACTGCCAGGAAATTATTTCAAATGACCTTTTTTTGGCCAGATGATATAAATAATTGGGAACTGCAGAGATGAAAGTGCTGTAAAAACTAGCATTATCCTCCCAAATGGCATACTGTTTCTTTCTATCTTACTGGACAAACGTTTGAAAGGCAGGACTATAATTATCACTCACTGACTCTTGACAATGATCTATAATGTTGCCCTTAGGATAATATAAAGTTGGTATTAAACATGAAGCTTGCTTTAAAATTGCAGACTAACATTAGAAGCAAGTAATGGTGTTACTGTGGAGATTTGAGTTGTCTAATAAATTAATACAGCTAGTATATTAATAATTGATAAATATGTTTTTATACACAAAAAGAAGTGTTGGGTTTGGAAGACATTCTTCAACAATTCATTCTGCCATGCTATTCCTTGTCCGTAGCTTCTCAGAATCTTACATGTTTTAAAGAGATTGCCTTTTATCCTTCTAAACTCTTGAGAATATACATCCCCACTTTACTCAGTGTCTTATAGGACAACTGTCTCATTCCAGGAATCCATTTAGTAAACCTTTGTTGCACATTCTCAAAGGAAGATGCATACAGCCTTAGGAAAGAGGCCAACACTGTACACAACACTCCAGATGTGACCTCACTAAAACTCTGTGCAATTGCTGCAAGAGCTCTGTACTCTTGCACTCCAACCCGTTGCAATAAAGGCCAACATACCATTTAACTTTCTACCTGCTTGTTGTACCTGCATTTTAACTTTCTGTATTTCCAGTACAAGGATGCCACAACCACACTCTTTGTCAACCACAAGTCTTTGACTGTGGCGTTGGCAGTTAATAAGTCCTTTGGAACTCTTGGACGCTGCTGCACAGAATGATTACAGCACAGTAGGAGGCCATTCAGCCTATTGTATCCATGCCAGTTCTCTGCAAAAGAATTTCACTTAGTCCCACTCCCCCACCTTTTCCCAAAGCACTGCAACTTTTTTCTCTTCCAATAATTGTCCAGTTCTCTGTTGAAGGCCTTGTACTATCCCCTGGCCCTCCAAATTCTTTTTCGCTTTCCCTCCCCGCCATTACCTGCTCGCCTCAAATTGAATGGCCTCAAGGGGACGGTGGCCAATTCACTCATGCACCCTGAAGACTTTGCTGTCATGTAGGCCGACAGAAAGAAGCTCACACAAAAGCAAAATACTGCGGATGCTGGAAGTCTGAAATAAAAAAAGAAAATGCTAGAAATATCAAAATGCAAATATGTAAAAGTCTGGCAGCATCTTTGGAGAGGGAAACAATGTTAATGAGTGGAATTTTACCAGCTGCTTGAAAGCAGTCTGGAGGTGGAGCGATGCCATCATCAGCTACCTGCCCAGCACATGGCAGGACCATATCAGTGGCAACAGGCTTCCCTCTGAGGCTGAAGCTTGTTGGTGGCCTTCCAGTGGTTTCACCTCTACAATGATGGCTTGGCAGCTATGACCACAGTTTATTAACCTTTCCTTAAATTGTTCAGAGGTCTTGAGATGCGCTTGTGATCTACCTGCAGCAACAGCTCCCAGTGAGACCACTGGCCACCAGAGCCTTGGGCACTCCCATTGATCCTCTGTCTGCCCACCAGCCTTAATCGGATGGGCTTCCAGGATGTTAATTGGTTGCCTCTGGTAATATCATGTAGGGAACGCCCCTCGTTTTTAAAAAAACAAGGACCAGTGTTTCAGTTCTGTGACCTCTGCAGTTCTGACAAAAGGCTCACAGATCTGAAAAGTTAACTCTGCTTCTCTGTTCTCAGGTCTGATGCCAGACCTGCTGAGTATATTCAGCATTTTTGGAATTTATTATGGCAAGAATCTCAGACCTGTTATTCGTTGTATAGTTAGGTGTTGAGCATGAACTGGGGATTCACTGGTTCCTTCGTAGAAAGGAACAAATTGAAACTGTGGTTGTTGGCTGAGAAGGTGTATATTTGTATTGTGCATCTGTGAATAAATGCTTATAAAACTGTTAAAATATTGGTTCCAGTTCCATCTTTCACTATCTGGCATCTTGAAGTATAACACTTGTTGGATAAGGCAAAGGCTGAGGCTCCTCCAGCACTATACCTCGTGTCCCCTTACACACCAGTCTCAGCAGCCACTCCATCCCATCCCTGACCACTAACCACACTTGTGCCACTTCCTAGCTTATGGGTTTAAGGGGTGTGACTGCCTCTTGAATCAAAGTGTCCAGGTAATTTCCCCCTCCCTGATGCCCTGCTATGTCTGCACCTCATTCTCCAGCTCAGTAACTCTGCGCGGATGCCTCTCAGGATGTATACACACAGATATGGTTATCCAGGATCATAATGTTTCCCACAAACTCTCACATGCTGCTCGTATGGCGCACCACCTGAACTCTGAACCCTGTAGAACTTGGTTTAATTAATTTAGTTGATTAGCCTGAACATTTAATAAACTTAACCTTGAACTTTTAGGGCGTGATCTAAATAAATTTGATCTAAGTGTGGCAGCGAGTGGGGACAGCCAGGTGTTTCCTGATGGCTGACCCGGCAAGACCATCACTGTTATCTAACATTAATTAGGGCATCTAATGATGCCCCACGGACTTCACGCCACGAATGACTGTCCTGTCTGTTTGAGAAGGTGACTGAACAGGTGGATGAGGGTAGAGCAGTTGATGTGGTGTATATGGATTTCAGTAAAGCGTTTGATAAGGTTCCCCACGGTCGGCTATTGCAGAAAATACGGAGGCTGGGGATTGAGGGTGATTTAGAGATGTGGATCAGAAATTGGCTAGTTGAAAGAAGACAGAGAGTGGTGGTTGATGGGAAATGTTCAGAATGGAGTTCAGTTACGAGTGGCGTACCACAAGGATCTGTTCTGGGGCCGTTGCTGTTTGTCATTTTTATAAATGACCTAGAGGAGGGCGCAGAAGGATGGGTGAGTAAATTTGCAGACGACACTAAAGTCGGTGGAGTTGTAGACAGTGCGGAAGGATTTTGCAGGTTACAGAGGGACATAGATAAGCTACACAGCTGGGCTGAGAGGTGGCAAATGGAGTTTAATGTGGAGAAGTGTGAGGTGATTCACTTTGGAAAGAATAACAGGAATGCAGAATATTTGGCTAATGGTAAAATTCTTGGTAGTGTGGATGAGCAGAGGGATCTCGGTGTCCATGTACATAGATCCCTGAAAGTTGCCACCCAGGTTGATAGGGTTGTGAAGAAGGCCTATGGTGTGTTGGCCTTTATTGGTAGAGGGATTGAGTTCCGGAGCCATGAGGTCATGTTGCAGTTGTACAAAGCTCTAGTACGGCCGCATTTGGAGTATTGCGTACAGTTCTGGTCGCCTCATTATAGGAAGGACGTGGAAGCTTTGGAACGGGTGCAGAGGAGATTTACCAGGATGTTGCCTGGTATGGAGGGAAAATCTTATGAGGAAAGGCTGATGGACTTGAGATTGTTTTCATTAGAGAGAAGAAGGTTAAGAGGTGACTTAATGGAGGCATACAAAATGATCAGAGGGATAGATAGGGTGGACAGCGAGAGCCTTCTCCCGCGGATGGAGGTGGCTAGCACGAGGGGACATAGCCTTAAATTGAGGGGTAATAGATATAGGACAGAGGTCAGAGGTGGGTTTTTTACGCAAAGAGTGGTGAGGCCGTGGAATGCCCTACCTGCAACAGTAGTGAACTCGCCAACATTGAGGGCATTTAAAAGTTTATTGGATAAGCATATGGATGATAAGGGCATTGTGTAGGTTAGATGGCCTTTAGTTTTTTTTTCCATGTCGGTGCAACATCGAGGGCCGAAGGGCCTGTACTGCGCTGTATTGTTCTATGTTCTATGTCAGCTGCTTCGCTGTGGCTGCGCCCGGCAGCGCTCTGCTAACGAGGGGGAGCAGCGCATAAACCGATACCGCACCAGACAGCACAAAACCATCCACCACGCAGACCAGCTCTACGATTAGGCGATACCAACCTGGCCAGACTGGATACCCTGTTCCCTTGAGAGGGCCGGATGGTTAGTCACAGATCCGCCAGGGAGGCAGCGGCTGTGGCTGTCAGTTAGGGGAGTGTCACCAGGAGGACCCTCCCTCCAATGCCGCAAGAAGCTCAATGACTTCCACCGGGCCGCACGGGTTAGTTAGCATTGGGCCCCTGGCAGTGGCCCCACCTGCTACCCCTGCCCCTGTGCCCCGGCACCAACCCCAAGACAATACCGCAACATGCCCCAACATCCGTGCACCCACTTGAACACCCTACCCCTGATGCCTGACGCATGCGGCTCACGATGCCCTCTCTGTGTCCCCACAGAAGAAGTTGGCCCACAACAGATGGGAAAGGGCCCAGACTGGCGCCGGGGTTCCGAACCTCAGGGTCTTTACCCCCTACGAGGAAAGGGTCCTGGAGGTCGTGACGGTGGCCGAGGACAGAGCAGTTACTGAGGTTGAGCTTGGCCTGCGTGAGTATCCATCGGCCCCCACCCAGATTACCTGTCACATGAGTTCATGCCGGGATAATCATCCTTCCCTCCGACTGACCACATGTCCATTCCACAGCAGGATCTCCATCTGATGGCGCCACTGTCGGGGCATCACAGCTGTCATCCCCACCATCCACCAGCGCAAGTAGTGAACAAGCTTCTGGGGTACAATCTGGTGAGCACCACACAGTTGCAGATGTACATCAGGTGGAGGCAGGAACATCCAGGGGGGACAGCAGTCCAAGGTCAGATGCTGAGCCTCCGGACCAGGTAATCCCAGAGCTAAGGCAGTCGATAGGATGCGGCCGTGACATTCAGAGGGGGATATCAGCGGCACTCCAGTGGGTCGATAGCCGATTGGAGGAGTCCCAAAGGCGACTAACACAGGAGATGGCACCGGCTAGGGTGGCGACTGCAGTGGAAAGCCTGGAGCACGATGTCAGCACCATGAGTGGTAGTGTCCAAGGCATTGCTCAGTCAGTGATAGCCATGGCTGAGCCCTCGACAGCATGTCTGAGTCGCTGGGGACATCAATCTGACGCAGGTGGACCTTCCTGAGGCACTGCAGAGCATGTCCCAGTCTCAGGCGGACCTTGCTGGGGTTCTGCGGCGCTCAGGTGGATCCAGGGATGTTTAGGCATCCGAGAAGGAAGGAGATTTTCTTTTTCTCACATTTGCACCAGGTTTATTCCTGCATTGAGTTTTTTATAGTGGGTACGGCATTGCTTCCTGGGGTGATAGTGTCGGGATGCTCGGCATTTGTCAGATCTGATCATGCTCCGCAATATGTGGATATGTGTCTGGAGAGCAACCTCCATGGAGGTTAGATGTGGCATTGTTGTTGGATATGGGAGTGTGTGAGAGGATAGCTGCGGCCACAGGAACCTATATGGAGATTAATTAGAGCGAGGAGGTCTCTCCTTCCACATTCTGGCAGGCATCAAAAGCAGTAATTCGGGGGGAACTGATCTTGATTAAGGCACATAGAGAGACGGTGGGAAGGATGGAGAGACAGAAGTTGCTGGAGGCCATTCTGGCAGAGGACTGACAATACCCGTCTACCTCAGAGGAGGAGTTGTTGAAGGAGAGAAAGAAGTTCCAGATGGAGTTCGAATTCGTATCGACGGGGAAAATGGTGGGCCAGTTACGCCGTGGACGAGAGGCGTTATATGAGCATGGGGAGAAGGCCAGTATGTTACTTGCACACCAGTTGTGATGGCAAGAGGCCTTGAGGCAGTGGTGCAAATAAAGGACGCGGGGGGTGGAGTGGTTTCAGATCCAGGAAAGGTAAATGGAGAGTTTGAGACCTTTTACCGGGGGTTGTACAGGTCGAAGCCCCCGAAGGGGGACTCGGACATGAAAGAGTTCTTGGATGGGTTAGACTTCACGATGGTGGAGGAGGAGAAAATGCAGGGGCTGGAGGCTCCACCTGGGCTGGAGGAAATTATGAGGTGCATCTTCTCTATGCAGCCTGGGAAGGCTCAGAACCCGGTGGGATTTCCAGTGGAATTTTATAAAACTTTTGCGACAGAGTTGGGGCCTCATCTAATGGAGAATTGGGTTTAGGTACTTGACGGTTAGGAACTTTGTGCGGAAGGAGTTGGCTCCATTTCCTCTCTTGCCACTACCCTCATTGATGGACAAGGCAGTGAGTGTCTGAGGATGAGATAGGGGAGAGGGGAATTTCACATATCTATGGGCAATTGTTGAAGAGGGAGAAGGCCTCCCTGGAGGAGATAAAGATGGATTGGGAAGAAGAGCTGGGCGGTGCATTTGAAGAGGGTGCGTGGAGTAGGATAAACCCAACATCGTCATGTGTGAGACTCAGCCTGGTGCAGTTTAAAGAAGTGCACAAAGCGCATATAACCAAGTCACACATGAGTGTTTTTTTTCCAGAGTTGGAGGATCGATGTGAGTGGTGTTCAAGGGGGCCGGCGAACCACGCACACGTGTTGTGGTCCTGTCCGAAATTGGGGAAGGTCTGTGAGTCATTTTTTGCGATAATGTCAGAGATTCTAGGGGTGAGGGTGGCTCTGAGCCTGTGGGTGGCAATATTTGGGGTATCGGATGAGCCAGGAGTGCAGTAGGGAGAGAGAAGCAGATGTATTGGCTTTTGACCCCCTGGGTTGCAGAGCCACCAGGGGTGACAGCATGGGTGGGAGGTCTGTCCGAAATTCTGCCTCTGGAGAAAATTAGGGAGTCGGAGGAGGGGTTCTATTCAAGGTGGAGGCTGTTTCTCTCCTTCAAGAATTGGTAATCGTCAGCAAACAGAAGGGAGGGGTGGGTGAGGGGTAGTTATGTAAACGATAAAATGGGGGCAAACAGGGTGGGGTGGTGGGTTGTTTGTTTGTTATGAAAGTGTTGTAATGTTGAATGAGTGTTATGTATATTGTAAAATGGCCTGAATAACAATATATTTTTTGAAAGCATCCCTGTTGGAGTAATTATTGTTACTTAGGGTTTTCCCAAGTGGCCGTATTTAGACTTTCAGAAAATGGTTTTCCTCCTTAAGGTATTAAATATTTTACAGGTAACAGTAAAATGACTTGATTAAAGAGCCAGGCAGCATTCAGTATCCTTGTAATGGCAACTAGCCCTTTTGTATTTCATTATCCTGTTAAAGATTTCAGCGCTTTAATGAAGCCATCTGCCACTCCATCAATTTGCCCACTGTGCTCTTTGTCAGACACAGAGTGGAGCATTAGATTATATCAGTGATGCTGCAGTGACAATGTCAGGGGTGGCAGTCAGAGGGCACTGGTAGAAACAGCTCAAAGGTATGTCCATAAAACAACTTAATCTATGAAGCAAAGTGAGCTGCTGAGATAATATAACAGAAATCTGAAATAGAATAAAACAATCCAAATACTCAAAAGCAACAGGTGGGGTTCTCCCATCCCAGCCGTGGTGGGTTTAATGGTGGACGGGAGCAGAAAATAGTTTGGGATTCTCCTGATGGTGGGTTATCTCACTGAGGAGTGATGTGAACATTCGTTACCATCTCATGGATGCTCATTAAATTAGCTTCTCGGCAGAATCACATGTGGCCTTCTAATATTGCATCATGCCAGTCGGAAACTATGTTGGTATGAATCTCGTTTGAAAAAGGGTAGTGGGCATACATCAGACCTCACTTCTCTCATGACTTAGAGAAGAACGCCACACGATTAACCTACCTTCACAGCGTTGTGCTGGTGACGTTGCTTTGCCTGTGCAACACCACACTGCTGGGGCTGTAGGGTTGATCTGCTCCCAGTGCTTGTCTCCATAGTCACAAGGATACCACTCTGCAGCGGTACTGAGGACAGGGCTCAGCTTTCAGACACTGACCTGTATTACAAGAGGGGCAGCGGGCAGTGTAGGTGTGGTCGGCTCCTGGTGGGTTCCACCGGGAGGGTACTACTGTGTAGCGGTACTCAGGCAGGACTGAGCATTCATTTTTAATAATTAATAATTAATCATCTTTATTGTCACAATAATAATAATAATCACTTATTGTCACCAGTAGGCTTCAATTAAGTTACTGTGAAAAGCCCCAAGTCGCCACATTCCGGCGCCTGTTCAGGGGGGCCTGTACGGGAATTCAACCCACGCTGCTGGCCTTGTTCTGCATTACAAGCCAGCTGTTTAGCCCACTGTGCTAAACCGGCCCCAAGGAGGTTTACATTAACACTGCCATGAAGTTACTGTGAAAAGCCCCGAGACACCACATTCCGGCACCTGAGGGAGAATTCAGAATGTCCAAATTACCTAACAGCACGTCTTTCAGGACTTATGGGAGGAATCCACGCAGACACGGGGAGAACATGCAGACTCCGCACAGACAGTGACCCAAGCCGGGAATCGAACCTGGGACCCTAGCGCTGTAAAGCCATAATGCTAACCACTATGCTAGCGCGCTGTCCAAAGGTGTGAAGAGCAGCGCTGAGATTCAAACTCAGCATCTGCTGTTTACAAGACAAGCGTTTTAACCATCTGAGCCACAGTGCCCATCATTTTCCAGCATTTCACCCAGGAAAGGGGGTGGGGAATGGTGAACACATGGTGGGGGAGGTAAATGGAGGAGAAGACTATGCATGAGGTTAGGTTTGGGGGGTAGGATGCGGAAGGGTAATCACAAGGGAGGGCAATGAGGTTGGAAGGCAATGGAAGACAGAGGGGCAGAGAGGCTTTGAAAGGTAGTGGAGGAGGGGGAAGGATTGGCAACAGAGGGTAGACTGATTGGTGGCAATCTGGAGCCCTGCAAGGGTAACAAAGGAGTTGAAGGGATGTCACATGTATGAAAGGGGATGGGGGGATGAATGGGAGGGGCGGGATGGATACATGCAGACTCTCGAATAGGAAAGGGAGGGGTGGTTAGTGCTACAAGAGGGATGGGTCACATGCAGGCTCATGTGAGGCCTGGTTTGGGAAGGAGATAATGTACTCTTCAGGCATCAGAGTAATGGGCAACAATGGTTTTGGGAGTTAGAGTACAGACATCCCTGGGCTCTGTGAACCTCAGTCAAACAGTGGAGACTGACATGTGGTACAGCGGACATACTGCAGGAGTAATCATTGGGAGCATGGTGTACTGCAACTCCAGGGAGGGGCAAGGGCTGTGTGCTCAGTCAGAATAATGCGCAGCTTGGTGTGCAGGGCTGTTTCACAGTCGCTATTCATGGGCTTGTCTGTCTTTGTACCGGACTGCAGATGGTACAGTGTTATGTGAAGCTCCCCTAGCCTGGGAGCGAGGGGGTTCAGCCCAGTAGCCTCCAGATGGTGGGCGGCAGATGTCCACATGTGCATGGGCACTTCAGTAATGAGCATCTCAGGTGGGTAGGTAGGAATGTCCGCCACAATAACTATGGGATTCAATATTAATGAAGGAGACTGAATAATAACAAGAGGGAGCTCGACCTTCACATTGTGAGGATCCAGCTGGGTATTGGGGAAACGGATAGTCAAGGACGAAGTGTCGAAACTAGAGGCGGACTTGCAATGAAACACACAGCACTGAAGAGTGGCTCAGAAACCAATCCATAAATGAAGTAAAGAATGCCAAATATTATTCCATATTAGTTGCTTCAACACCAAATGTGAGTCATGTGGACCAATTGACAGTACTTTTAAGATATGTGACCAGCGATGGTGAAATTATGGATCGATTTCTTTGTCCAGCTATAATCCCACACTTCTGAGTACCTGGAGAAAACTGTTTTGGAAATCATTGCAAATTTAGGTTTGGACATCAAAAGTTGGCGTGGGCAGAGCTTGGGTAATGCTGCAAACATGACAGGAAAATATTCAGGTCTACAAACATGAGTGCGGATTGCAATTGTCTGTACCCATGTGGCATTAAGGACTACAGGATAGCAGCCCCTAAGATTTATAAACTGCAAAGGCTACCATTACATCTATGTACAATGGGGTGTGATCATTAGACGTACTTACCACAGTTTTTTGGATGCGGTACCCTGGGAATTTCCATGACTCCTACATCCTGAATTGATCCCAGGTTCCTGAGGATTTTCAAAGGGCTAGTACATCTGCAGTGATAACTGCTTGGGAATAAGGGATACCCACTGAAATGCTGGCTGGTGAAATAGGTGCAGTGCCCTCAGAGTATTTTTGAGTAGAGGTACAATGCTGCTCACAGCTGCACACATTTCCTAATAGAGCACACCATTGCGATTCTGAAAATGTGCTTCAGATGCTTGGACCGCTCAGGTGGCGCATGGCAATACACACCTCATAGTGTTTCACGCATCATAGCTCTGTGTTGCATCCTTCACATGTTTGCACTAAAAATAAGTGATCCATGGCCAAAGGATGAAATAGAGGAAGATGAGTCCTCTTTGGAGGTTAAAGATCCAGAGGCCCAGGAAACTCAAGAACGTGGTGAGGGTCAGTAGGAATGCAGCAACGTCATGGAGGAAGCAGGACACTAGCTCTCAACTGGTACAGCCTCAGACAACTCGGAGTATGACTGCTGTACATGGGTTGGCCACTGGGGTGGTAGGGGCAGACAGTGGGGGAACCTGGGGCAGAAGTGGCTCACAATAGTCTCATTTTATTGGGACCTCCTTCACTTGATCACCCCAAGTTCCAGTGAAGGGAGTGCCCATAGTGTGCACCCCAACCATGAGGACTTCTAAATTGCATCTAGATCTCGTGTGATAAGATTCTGAATTGTATAGATTAATGCGGCCATACTGTATTAATATATATTGGTGCTCGCGCCACCCAAAAATAACAACTTATATTTAGTTATATCAGGCTGCATTCTTCGCTGCCCTCTGCTGGTAGCAGAGTTCCAAATGAGCTGAGGAACACTGATCTGTTTCCGATGGTCTGGCCCCCGGCTGGCGTCAGGATAGAGGTTCCTGCCTGCGCACCAGTGGGAGGATGAACATGGCTCACATAGCAGACCGGATACCATATTCTCCAGGTCCACAAGGTTCTCAGGTTCTCTGGGCTGGGAATCACATGGGCGAAGATTACTACACGTGTGGACAAACGTGGCTCTGACATGGTGGACCTCACGGTGGGCCAAAGGGGTAATTCCTTATGGGGGTTCCCCCAAAGTCCATCTGAGGGCTACCCTCCCCACCCCACAGTGCAGGACCTGCTCACTCCACTCCCAACAGATCCCCCCCTACATCCGCCCGAGACACCCAAAATAAATGGGATGCCCTTGAGACCCCTGAAAAAAGGCCTCTCTCAAGAACCCCTAAATAAAGGGTTCCCTGAAACCCTCTGAATGAAGGAAAGCCCCCCCCCCCAGAGACCCCTGAAATGAAGAGACCCCCCCCCCCCCCCCCCCCCACAGACCCCCCCCAAAATTGAGACCCCTGCCAGGAAGCCCTCCAGAAAAGAGACCCCTGTCTAGAAGCTAGAGAGCAGTCCAGACCTAGGCAGTGAAATACATTACTGTTGTGACACTCAACTGGGTATACGCCTGCTGGCACAGACACAGAGAGCACCACATGTCAATTCCTGGAAAGAAACCAGGCAGCTGTGTTTAAACCCCTCAAAATCTGGAGTTGCAAGCCATTCCTTCATGTCCCTTACTAGGCTGTGATTGACAGCTTCTGTGATTGACAGCTTCCATAGACTAACTGTCAGCCTTATTTTATTGACCTTCCTTCACGGTTGAGTGACTCTAATCACAATGTTTATAAATATTAACCACTTCAAAGAGAGTTAAGTGCTTTCAATTTTCAGCTGACCACTTCAAAAGCACTCAAGTGTGAAGTTTCTGAGTGAGGTGGTCTCTTTATTTAGGGGATCTCTGGGGGGGGGGTCTCCTTATTTAGGAGAACTCTGTGGGGGGCACGCGGGTCGGGTCACCGCGTACTTGGTGGAAGGGGGCTCTCAGATAATCCAGGGGTGTGGGGCTGTATTGTGATATGGAGGGAGGGAGCTGAATTGTGATGCAGGGGGTGGAGGAGGGGGGGAGGATGTGTGATCTTGCTGTCAGGCTGCCTGCTCAAAATGGTGGCCCAATCGCGGGGTTCCCTCAGTAATCCCTCACAATCCTTGTCATGAATAAATTTGCATGGCGAGGGATTGGGAATCAACTCCTGATCCTGGAGTACAAATCAACTGCAATTCAGCTCCGGCATAGTCTCCCAAACGGAGAATCTCGCCCATTGCTTCTTTCATCTCCCAAGGTGCTTCACAGGTGCATTATGAAACAAATATGTCACCAAGCCACATATAGACATATTCGAGGGCCAGATGACCAAAAGCTTGGTGGAAGAAAAATGTTTTACACTCCCTCCCAATGGGGGCAATTTTATCCTATTCTGCCAGTCAGGAATTTGGCAGGATTGGATGAAATTGGGTCTTACACCCAGCCTGATTTTACTCTCCATTGAACTAAACAATAGATAATAATGGGTGGGATGTAAAATCAGTGTTCTACCTGATAATGTGAGTTTTCATTGGGCGAGTTAGGTTAGCTTTTCTGCCTTTCTTGCAGGATCAATACTGCCCGATGAATAGTCATCCTCTCTGTGCATCTGGTAATTAATTCTATTTCTGTCGAACAGATAATGTGAAAATGTAAGCGTGCATCAACATTGCTTCAGTTCTTGAAGGGTTAATGGTTTTTGCTCAATAGATGTTGTCTTGTGTGGGAAGGACTTCACAAACACAGCTGCAGGGTTAAGGGACAGCTTATTTGTTTATTTAAATGCGACAATTGTGTCATCAGGTTGTCAAGGTGTCTCCAGGGAAACAGGAAATTTGGAGAGGACAGTGAATATACGATAATTAAAACTGAGATTCTAGTCCTCCTTTGAGAGGTGCTGTGCCCTTTGTATTGGAGGGAAAGGAGATTGTGTTGAATCACAGGACAACAATTGTGTAATACAGATTGAATCTTCTTTTAAAAATTTACAGAAAGATCAGAGGTCAAGAGAATGTTAGAGCTGCCTCTTCAGTAAAACATTATAGACAATGATAGAATGTTGGTTACGGAAAAATAATTAACCATGAATTAACAATGATCTGAAAATAAGAGATTAGAGTCATAGAGGTCTACAGCACAGAAAAGGCCCTTCTGTCCATCGCGTCGGCGCCGGTCAAAAACAACCGCCTATCTATTCCAATCCCATTTTCAGGTACTTAGCCCATAGCCTTGTATGCCTTGGCATCGTCAATTGCAAGATTCATTGAACTAACTCATCAATTCAATTTTCTGTTGTGAAAGGTAACTAAAAATCTATCTTGTGAAGTATGTGATTGTTCCTGAATCTGTTGTAAAATCTGCATTTGTGATGGTTGGAATACTATGGGCTGGATTTTACAACCCCATTAGGCCTACTTTCAGCTGGGGGAGGGGGTGCTTCCTGGGACTGCTTTCAGTCCTGGCAGTGCCCACTTTCTGGGACTGCTAAGACTCAGTGGCCAGAAATCCTTGTGGACAGCACCTCCTTCCACTGGGTAGTGGAGGTATCGCTATCAGTATGTTTGACCTGCGCACAGCTTCTGTCAGGTGCGTCGGCCGCCAATTACTTTCCTTTCAGGACCTGGCCCATAAAATCAAGCCCCATGACAAGCCACAATGCTTCCCCTCCACCACCACTACCACCCTTCCTCTCCACCAAGCAGCAATGCAATCACCTCAGAGAGGAACAAATTGAGTAAAGCCCAGTGCCATCTGTACACAGTGGCAGAAGTGTATACCGTTTGCAGGATATATCGCAGTAAGTCGCCACGGTATCTTTCATAACACCTTCCAAAGGTTGCGACCTATGATGCCCATAAGAACAAAGGCGGCTGGCTCATGGGAAAACCATCACATGCAAGTTCCTTTCTTAGTCACAGACCATCTTACTTGGAACTAGATTTCCCGCCTTCACTTCCACTGGAACAAAATGCTGGAACTTCCTCCCTCACTCCCTAACTGGGTGTAGCTACACCACATGGACTGCAGGTATTCAAGAAGGCAGCTCACCATTATCATATCAAAGATAAACATGGATGATCAATAAGTGTTGGCCCTGCCAGTGCTGTTATTATGGGCCAGGGTTTAGAGAACACCAAAGTATATCATGGAGTTCATCTGACCCAAAACGTTTAATAGATTTTGGTTATGGGGAGCACAAGGGCCCACTTTAAAGGTGTGATGCAACAGAGGTCTAAAGTATTTTTAAACAAAGCAATATTTATTCTATGAATCGAGTTAACATTTTATAAACACACAGTAAACATCTTATCAACTACCAACACTGATACCCCCCCAAAGATACAGTACTCTATAGGCAACCCTTAGTAACTTTCATAACAACATCGATGAGTCAAAGACCCTTTTTAACAAACACAGTAGGTTTGTATTCCTCACAGAAACAGGTATTACTTTGAAATCATCAAGTGATCTGGAGACATTCTTTATCATGCAAAGAGAGACCAAAATCCACCTCCTTGGTTTGAATGCAGCTCACCAACTGAAAACGAAACTAAAACTCAGAGCCAAAAACAGCTTCCAGCTCAAAACAAAAGTAAAAAGCAGAGCAAGAGCCCATCTCCACCCACACACTGACATCACTGCAGCCACTTGAGAAGACAAACATTTCTTAAAATGACATTCCCATGACACTTCATATACATGAACTAATAAAATGTGATGCTCTTTGGTTTAGTGGAGGACTGCAGTCATTAAAAGGAACATAATCGCTCACTTGGGTTACAAATGCAGTTGAAAGATTTGGCTATGGGCTGAGTTGGTATTGTTATTTTATATTACGTTAGTTCTTTGTTAGTGAAAGACTGTCATTACTCTTTAATTTGTCAGTGTGCACTATTTTTCGCCAGACTTTACTTAGCCTTTTTGAAATGAGCAACGTGGCTATATTCTCAAGACCACAGGGAGCAGGAATACACCACTCAGCCCATCGGCTCTGTTGCACCATTCAACACGTCCATGGCTGATCTCGGGCTTCATCTCCATTTTCCCGCCCGCCCCCCATATTTCTTGATTCCCTGAGAGACCGAAACTCTGCCTATCCCAGCATTAAATGCATTCAGCGATGGAGCATTCACAACCCTCTAGGGTAGAGAACTCCAGGAATTCACAAACAAGAATAATTTCTCCTCATCTCAGTCCAAAATGATAGGCCCCTTATCCTGACGCTGTGTCCCTGTGGTTTAGATTACCCAATCAATGGACAGGGTTTACCAGTCCTTCTCGTCAGTGGGATCCTTTCGTCCTGCCGAAGGCAAACCCCCTCCCCGTGGCAGGTTTCCTGGCGGTAGGACAGGCGAGCCATGAAAAATACCGGAGACATTGGCGGGATGTTCTGGTCCCGCTCACGAGCCACCTCTGCTGCCAGAAAACACTCTGGGGGGGGGGGGGGGGGGGGGGGGGGGGGGGGCTGAAAAATCCCACCCAATCTCTGTGTCCACCCTATCAAGCCCCTTCAGAATTGTTTATATTTCATTGATGTCGCCTCTCATTCTTCCAAATTCCAGAGAACATAATCCCAATTTACAATCCTGTTGTCCCATGGACCAATTTAGTGAACCTTCACTGTCCCACAGTATTCCAGGCATGGTCTCACCAAAACTCTACACAATTATAGCAAGACTTACAAGTTTCACCCCTTTTTAAAAAATATTCTGCTGTTCGATTATTCAATTCTGTGAGAATTTTACATTTCCATCTCTCAATACTTAGCTTCTGAGAGCAAGTCGACGAAACAATTAACATTCTCAACCTTTCATTCCTTAGGTTAATTGTAATGTCATCTTTGTCCCTTTCTGCTCCAATCACTCTATTTTTTCATGTGAGAACAAGTGTTGCAGTTTTCTTTACTACCATGTAGAACACGTAAGGTAAGAAATTGGGCTCGCTAGCATCTATTTTTGGGAGCTAAAGGTGCCTTTAGGAATCGCAAATGACACTGCATGCAACCATCATCTTGCCAAATACTTTATTGCCCATGCGATGAATGTCTCCCAGGTATATGCAGAACAGCTAGATCATGCTATCCATCAGTGTGCAACACGGATATGATACCAACGTTGCCGTTTTGGAGCTCAATCCCATCTCACTATATCACACAGCTAAACATATGTTAAGCAGTTTGAAGGACTGCCATCAATCCTGTGACCAAGACTATGACTATGAACCTTTACGCCTCTTATTCCTTTTGGGCTAATGGGATATTAGCAACATATGGTAGTTTGTAACTCACCAGTGCACAAGGGAGGTCACCGAGTGCTCTCATCAAAATTTCAGTCCTTGAGAGGGGCATGAAGCATAGCTAGGAAAGGTGTTTGCAACATTTTCAGGTTTCCTCATGAAGCAGGGCGCCATTGCAGGCAATGTTGTCTATTCAGCCATGTACCAGAACCAAGAGGGTCTCCTCTCCCTCTCCCTGGTGTGGGACAATAGGTAGTGCATCATTCTGGCAGCAGTCCCGTACCAGCCTCCCCGGACAGGCGCCGGAATGTGGCGACTAGGGGCTTTTCATAGTAACTTCATTGAAGCCTACTCGTGACAATAAGCAATTTTCATTTTCATTTTTTTTCATCACAAAGCCTTCCATTCTGTGACAGCCTGCTGTCCCAGCTTCATTTCAACCACCATGGCAAAGCAAAAAGGTGGCAACTGAATGACAAGGACTATCCAACTGACTGTGTGACTCATCACTCAGGTTTGCAACCCATGCGCAGCATGCATACGCTGAGACCAATGCTGCCACAGGCAATGTGACAGCAGACCATTAGCTAACTGCATGTTACACAACATTAATGTATGGTAGCATAGCTGTGTTACGGGACTAGTAATCCTGAGCGCTGGACTGATAATCCAGAAACATGAGCCCAAATCCGACATGGCGCTGGGGAATTTAAATTCAAGTAAATAAATCTGGCGGCACAGTGGTTAGCACTGCTGCCATTGCCAACACCCCATAAATCCTGTAAATGAATTTTTCTAAAATTTCCCTCATCAGCACTGTAAATTATTTGAGTCTATGACAGAAGAGAAGAGTCCTTTCACCATCTATCCAATGAGAAGATGAGTAGCAGCAGAAGAAAGTGGAAGAGGAGGATGTGGAAGAGGGGGCAAAGGACAGGAGGCTGCAATCTAGGCACCATCTTTCTGCCTGCGTTGTGCATGAAGACCACACGGGGCACTACCGCCTGCACGTTCCCCTGTAAGATGCACACCAACTCTGACTTGGAACTATATCGCCGTTCCTTCACTGTCACTGTCGAAAACCTGGACCTCCCTTCCAGACCGAACTGTGGGTGTACATACGTAACATGGTTTGCATCATTTCAAGAAGGCACCTCACCACCACCTTCCCAAGAGCAATTAGGGATGGGCAACATAGGCTGGTCTTTCCAGGAATACCCAAATCTCACAAAAGAATTAAAAAAAAACTCATTTAGGTGTCAGTGCAGTAACTGCAACTCCAGCTTCCCATTTGCCAACCTCTATGCTATCCTTTACATTACACACAGCATCAGTATCTGAACTAGGAGCTTTAGGAGTGAAATAGAGTGACATTAACATCATTCTCTTTGAGGTGGTCCTTCATTACCTGGCCAGCTTGCACGTCCTGGAAATCTGAAAGGTGAAAGACACAAGGGTAAGGTTGTGATGAATGGTTACTGTATCCTTAACACCGTGTCGGTGATGCCCCTTTAAGACCAGGTTTGGAACCCTAGGGGACTCCGCCTCCGGATCCGCCCACCAGGGAGCGGTATATAAGGTGATGCCCTGTAGGTGGCACTCAGTAAGCACACATCTTGGTAACTGGTTAGTTCTCTGCTTATTAAAGCCTTCATTTACCATTCCACACTCTTGTGTTGTTATTGAGGGTACTACAAAGGTGCTGAGGAGTGGTTCTCTGGTGTCCTCATGTTATTGGTTTTGTCTCAGAATCTGTGGCACAATTGGTCGACGCGTTCAGCTGTTAACCAGAAAGTCGGTGGTTTGAGACCACCCAGCGCCTCCACTGTTTTACGTCCAGATAGTGGTGTAGTGGTAATGTAACCTTGTGGCTCAGGCTAATGCTCTGGGGGGCACGGGTTCAAATCCCACCATGGCAACTGGTGTAATTTTAGTCATCAGCAAAAATAGCTCAGTTGGGAGAGCATTAAACTGAAGATCAAAAGGTCCCTGGTTCAATCTGGGTTTTGGCATGTAGCCACACACTGGCTCTCTTCGCTATCTCCTAATTCTTACTGATTGCCGGGTGTGGTGGTGGGCAGCTGTTCAGAGGCTGAGGCTGTAGGATTGCTTGAGGTCAGGAGTTCTCGGCTGCTAGCCGACTATGCCAGTCAGGCATCTGCATTAAATTCAGCATGTGTTTGGTGCTCCAGGTTTGATCAAGAGGAGAAAGTAGGAGGTGCACGCTTACAGCATCTGCACCTGGTAAAATCGAAAGTGATTGTAGGATGAGGGGAAGCAGGATTGAGAAAGAGAATTAGATACAAGGAAGCTGTCCCTTACAGTAGATTCAGCCCTGTTGCTGACCACAACCTCAGAAGTGGCTCTTCTGATAATGACCAGTACAGTCTCTGTTGGAGCCTGCAGGCTTGTCTCTCCGGTTCCCGGTTAGCTGCCCAGTTGTGAACCGCCTTATCCTACTATCCTGCAGGGAAGAGAGCCATTGTGTCATTGAGTGTTGTGCAACATTTTGTTTGGGGGAGGGGGGGTGATGTGGCTGTCTTGGTTGAATAACTTTACAGTGTATGCAAGCTGTTCGCTGTGGGTGTGAGGCTTGCAAAGGTGCCAAGTATGTGAGAATGAGGTGAAGCATATGAACATTAGGTGTTAGTCCTGGTTAACAAGAGATTGTTAGTTGGTGGAGAGTAATAGGAGTGTGGTGAACGTTTGGGCTTTTTGCATTAGTGCCCAGATTCTGGAGACTGCTGACCCCTTGCTTCCACTGCCTCTTCGTCGTGTGTGCCACAGGAATTACATTGTGCGAGCAAGTAAATATTTTGAAGGGCCTGAAGTGCTTTCAGCCAATCAACAGTGCAATTAGTGCTGGTTAAATGCAGAAATCAAGTTAATGAGCAGGTAACAAGCACAAAGATGCTTTGCTGCCTGCATTCTATTGAACAGGCGTGAGTTAATCACAAAGCACAATTCACCCCTTGATTTCTCCTGCATATTCCAATGTTTTTCAGTCAACAATTCCTCATCATCACCAAATATACAATCCTTTCACATTTTGGCTTCTTCACAGTCAACTTCTACGTCTATGGCACTATAATCAGTCTCCAGTTTGCCAAGAATTAATATATTGGTGGGATTCCTGAGTCAAGACCCTTACATACTCCAGTGGAAGTTGATATTTATAACCTGCTGGCCTGTTGGCACTTGGTGAAAAAATAGATGAAAAATAACTACAATTCCCAGGGGCAGTAATGTTGAAGACATGAGCACATTGAAGAACCAGTTCTATATCCGAGCTAAATAAACTGACGTGCAGACTGAAGTAAAATTCTCTCTGTCACTTGCATTGCGTGTGTGTAATTAAAAAAATTTTTTTAGAGTACCCAATTCATTTTTTCCAATTAAGGGGCAATTTAGCATGGCCAAGCCTCCTAGCCTTTATATCTTTAGGTTGTGGGGGTGAAACCCACGCAAACACAGGGAGAATGTGCAAACTCCACACGGACAGTGACCCAGAGCCGGGATTGAACCTGGGACCTCGTCGCCGTGAGGCATCAGGGCTAACCCACTACACCCACCATGCTGCCCACCTGTGTGTGTAATTTTGACTTTGGGTGCATTGTAAAGCAGGCAGTAATTGGGCAGCACGGTGGTACAGTTGTTAGCACTGCTGCCTCACAGCGCAAGGGACTTGGTTCAATTTCGATTTTGGGTGACTGCGAAGTTTGCACATTCTCCCCGTGTCTGTGTAGGTTTCCTCCGGATGCTCCGCTTTCCTCCCACAGTCCAAAGATGTGCAGGTTAGGTGGGTTGGCTCTGCTAAATTGCCCCTTAGTGTCCAAAAGGTTAGGTGGGGTTACAGGAATCCGGTGGGGGAGTGGGCCTAGGTGATAGGAACATACATTGGAAGCATGCAATATCTAACATGTCCCAGTTTACTATTCACTGTTGTACCAGAGAGAACAAAAGGTGTGAAAGGCCAAACTGCAGAGAAACTAACATCAGAGGGTAAACTGTGACAGATGTAGATGGGGGGGAGGGGAAGGAGGAAGCAAAGGGGAGAAAGGGTAACAAAAGTTGGATAAGATGGGGTTGAATACATATAAAGAAAGACAAGAGAGAAAGAAATGGTAAAAAACAGTTAAAATGAAATGGGATGAAAACAAATGGGTCGAGGTGGGGTAGAGCTAATCATCTGAAGTTGTTGAATTCGGTGTTGAGACCGGAAGGCTGTAGCGTGCTTAACCGGAAGATGAGATGTTGCTCCTCCAGTTTGCGTTCGCTGCTCCCAAATGGTCTCCTCTATATCGGAGAGACCAAACGCAGACTGGGTGATCGCTTTGCTGAGCATCTTCGGTCTGTGCACATTCAGGACCCTGACCTTCCCGTCGCTTGCCATTTTAACACAAGACCCTGCTCCCATGCCCACACGTCTGTCCTTGGCCTGCTACAGTGTTCCAGTCAAGCACAACGCAAACTGGAGGAACAAAATCTCATTTTCCAGTTAGGTGGGTTTATTCTCTCTGGGACTGCCATTAACACTCTTTCTCCTTACTTTCTGTGGCTATTAGCACCTCGTTTCCCTGGGTTTCTGTGGCTATGACTCATCTTTCATTCTCACTCCACAGTATAAATATTTCTCACTTTCTCTGTCTTTAGCTTTGACAAAGGGTCATCTGGACTCGAAAAGTTAGCCCTTTTCTCTCGCTACAGATGCCGCCAGACCTGCTGAAATTTTCCAGCATTTTCTTTTTGGTTTCAGATTCTAGCATTCACAGTAATTGGTTTTTATATGGTGTGTGATCATACTTTGTGCTTCAGTTAATGCCCACCATCCTGGCAGCAATCATGATCCCTTTATTCTGAGCACTGTGCCATCAGTATTGGAGCCACACAAGACACCTGAGGGTAGCGAATTGGTGTCGGAAGCTAGCCACTGACCACCTGGTTTATAACTTTGGTGTGATAGCCTAAATGAGTGCCATGGTGTCACCTGAAATGTCATTGAGCAGACTATTGCAGCTCTTAAGCAATATTTCTGCTGCCTGCACAGCTTCGGAGGAGCTGCAATTCTTTCCATCAGGGCTCAAGACACGATTTATCTAAATCTGCTGCTATCAACCTTGCCATCATGAGGGTACACCCCTGCAAATTGATATTCAACAAGCAGTTGCGGAGGAAAAGGAGAAAGGGAGGAGACAACCGACATGTCCCCTCCCTGGGTGAGTTCTCCATTATCAACTCATCTGACTGGGGTATGTTGGTCGTTCTGGGTGAGTGTGCTTAACACTCAAGTTGGCTCTGTTTCTGTTCTAAGCTCTGGAGTCGCCAGGTGTCGTTAAGACACCGCCACAAGCTTCAAGGTGAAGTTCAAAGCAATAAAACCATACACCAACTAGTAAGTCCAAACAACTGAGTTAACTACCCATGCACACGCTAAAAGGATTAAACTTATTCCTACCGCTAAATAACTAATACTTATCTCGAAGGAACTGCAGGGTCAGGGAACAAGGCCTCTTGCTCTGCTCTGGTCTGCAGACTTCTGGTTGGTATCAATTAAAAAGGGGTCAGGAGTGCCTATCTCTGGTAGCGATCGTTGTGAGGCACTTACTTGTTAGCGGCTGCTGTCCGAAGGCTGGATCAGAAGACTAAACCATGTGTGGGACCTGTCTTTTATAGGTCCCTGGGGATCCGCACCCCTTTGGGCGGCCTCCCTTACCTGCTTGGAATCGATTGGGTCTCTTCCCAATCGATTATGTTTGAACCCCCCAATCATGGGGCAGTTCCTCGGTCGCTGGGGCGGTTCTTGGGACTTATTGTTTTGGGCTTCTCTGGCGCCAAAAGGTCTGGCCTTCCATCGAATGTATCGATCTGTGTTTAACTTGTTTCCATTGTATCTGGGGATCGCCCGGTATCGCCTCATTAGTATGTTAACTGGTTTCTTTTTACAGTGCTGTCTGGTTTCTGCAGCCGTCCCAATATACAATCGCTTTGCAAGCTGCTTGCTTTACAACATGTCCATTTTCCCTGCATTCCTTGCAATCTTCCATTTTGTGTGGGGCAGTGACCACCCCAGGTGGCTACAGGTACCAGAGAATGCAATCCCAATTTCCAATTCAACAAGTCTCTTTGTTAACCTTCCCTCTGTTCCTGGCCTTCGCAGCATTCCATTAGCCACAAGGCTGAAATATAAATGACCATTCCAAACCGACTTCGCCAATTAAGCCACCCAATATTCCATTAAAAAATCCATTCATCACCCTTCTGCATTCCCTCAGTGCCTGCCTTGCAGGATCTTTTGCTTGTCCCTATGCTCCAACACAGTGTTACCCCAGTGGCTGCTTTATGGCAGGTGGAAGACTGCTGACTTTACATGGGAGAGACTGCGGATGGCCTTGCTGGATACCCTCCCTCATGGAGCTCTAGCCCGAGAACACCCAACTTAGGACTTGATCACCTCGTTATGGGCAGTTGCAGCCATGGAATGGCTGGCTGACGAGCAACAGTGAGGGCAGGGGTAGACTGACAGTAGCTGTAGGATGAAGACTATCATCCTGAGGGTAGACAGCAGGTTCATGCCACTGCCTGTGTCAGATCGAATCACAGTGCATCGCATCCAGTGTCCATCTAACTGTGCCACTCTGCTTCTTGTACTCTGTAATGATGTTTTACTTTGTCCTTCGATGACCAGTTCAGCATTTTCTATATTTTTGAAAATGTAAGTATTTAACCAGTATTTGTTTAACGTTGAAAAGATACTCCACATTGCATCTTACTTAATGTGCATAAATAGTGGATTGATGACATCAAACTTTAATTTTCATAACACTGAAGAAAGTTGGCAGTCTAATCCACATTTTCACTGGGACCTTATCAATGACTAGACTTCCGTTTGTATTACAGTGGTTTTATGTTCTGGCATGTAAGATTCTTAAGGGTTAGGTGGATTGGCCATGCTAAATTGCCCGTAGTGTCCTACAAAAAGTAAGGTTAAGGGGGGGTTGTTGGGTTACGGGTATAGGGTGGATACGTGGGTTTGAGTAGGGTGATCATGGCACGGCACAACATTGAGGGCCGAAGGGCCTGTTCTGTGCTGTACTGTTCTATGTTCTATTCTCAGGAAAGTTTGTTGTAAGTTGCTATTGCAGATCAGCATGGATGCGAATTTTGGCCTAATTTTGGCAATCGTCAAATCAAGGAAGTGTGCAAGTGTGAAATGCCGAGAATTCTCTGAACCGGGCTTGATGCCATGTCTGTGATACCCAGAACAATGCCACTGACACAGAAAGCCAGCTAAGACTATAAGTATGTCGCTTGAGTTCTTGCTGCTATTATTACATGAGCTGCTGAGAAGAATCTCCATGTTCGGCCAGAAAAACGGCACAAATTCAGTATTCATTATGTGAAATCTGCAAGAGACGAGCACGGGTCAATAGAAATAAGGACTAATTCTTGAACAAAGACTTAAATTATAGTCTTAAATAAGACTTAAATTAAATTCAATATGCTGAGGCTACATTTGATCATCATTTTTGCATACAGACCAGTGAAAAGACAGTCTATACACACAAATGCATCTAACCATAAAAGTGCCAATCCAAACTCCTTGGCTTGAACACTTAATAGATTGTGTAAGCCATCGTAATCATATTGTATCCAATTATAATGCTATTGGTTTCAGTTATTATTGCATCGTTACACTCTTAATATGATTCTGTGGATTATGTTTCAGATGGCAGGGTGTACGCTTTGGGAGGAATGGGCTCAGATGCTGCTCCACAAGCGCTAGTACGTGTGTATGAGCCAGCCAGGGATCATTGGCAACCTCTCCCACCGATGCCAACACCACAGTATGCAGCCTCTTCCTTCATCAAGGGCAATAAAATCTATATCTTAGGTAAATTACCACTTCGGGAAGGCTCCATCTTCTTGTTACCTTCTTCTGTATCAAGACTCATTAGGTTTTTTTTGCCCTATCTTCAGAATATTAAGAAACTGTTGCTTATTTGAAAAACTCGCTGGAAGAAGGCACTGAATTTTCTTAGCTTATTTTTAAAATAAATTTAGAGCACCCAATTCTTTTTTGTTCCAATTAGGGGACAATTTAGCAGACCAATACGCTACGCATCTTTTTGGGAAGTTTCTTACCTTGACCTGGGAGTAATTCTGGCCCTTGAGGTTTGAGAATACAAGAAATAACAACTGGAGTAGGCCATTCAGCCCCTCAAACCTACCCTGCCATTGAATAAGATCATGGATAATTTTTCCATCCCAACCCCACTGGCAGCTGTAATGGGGCTAAGAATGGGCTCACCCCAGATCGCCCTCCATGTCCATCATGCCGGGCTAGTGTGTCACTGCCAGGGTGTCAGTTCCATAGTGTCCATTCACCGTTGGCAATTCCAGGGGTCGAGGGCTGAAGGGTGATGCCTGAAGGGGGGAGGATGGCTGAAAGGGGGTTGCTGAAAGGGGGGCGGCAGAAAGGGGCTGGAGGTTTGGCTGAGAGAGGGAGCTGGTCGGGTGTGGGGGGAGGTCAGGTCACCCTCATGCGCGCGTGGTCTTGGGATGGTTACCCATAATTCCCATGGTCCGGGGGAGGATGCCCCTCCTTACTGAGGAGTTGGGGGTGCTCCCCTTATCAGCAGAGGATGGGAGGGTGGGTGTCAACATTTGTGCTGGGGTGGGGGGGAGGGGGGCTGGGGCCTGCCGCTGCACTTTGGGATCTGGGCGCCAATTCCGAAAGGCAATCACCACAGAGAGTATAAGAATCCGACACGCTTGACACTCTGCATATACTTGCATGCCAAAGGACTGTGATTCATACCTGGGCGTCATTCCTAGTGCCAGTGGGGACTGGTCCCGATTCTCTGCTGACAGGAGCACTTGGACTCCGGATAGAGAATCCCGCCTATATCTTTCCAAAATATATCCATCAGCCCCCTCAAGTATGAGAAAAATTTAAATGTAGCTTCCTACGTGAAAATGTTGAACAAGCCTACTGTAGAGAATGATGAAATCTCGAGTGCTTCATTGTGAAAGTGAAGAGGCAACCGCCACAGCTGTTCTTTCCTGAAGAACAACGAGGCAAACTCATTTTTAAAATTACGGTTAGAGAAACAGCTCCTATCCTGACTTAGTGGAACCCTGCAGAGCTAGCAAAGTAAACAATCTGATTCATCACTTTGAAGTTCCAGTGAGCTATCAATCACGATGCTTTTAGCAGGCAATGGAGTGCTAATTTCAATGCAAACAATCCAGTTCAAAGCATTCAGCTTCCTAGCCATGCACACTTCCTCCAACACTTCAAAAAGCAATGAAATTGACTGTGAAAAGCACTTCAAAGGTTTCCACCACTTTAAAGGCATACCTTTCACCTCCATCTCACAGATCTTTAAACTTGGCCATACTACAGAGTATTTAAAGGGATTAGAGGTGCAAATGAGAACACTTCCATTTTATTACTAGCGATGTGTATTTCTAAGATAACGAGTGATTGTCTAAATGATATAGGGATACAGATAAGCACATTTTCACTTTATTATGGGAAAATTTTAACTTTTACATAGCGAGTGACCATTTAATGGGTTTTAAAGGTTGCAGATGAGGCGAGCAGCCAAAGGAGCCATATTCCAAGGAAGACTTTGGACCGGAGCCCCTCCAGCCCAGTATATGCCCCCTGACCCCCACCGCACATGAAGGACCATCTTGGCATTTGGGCGGCAATCATTGGGAGGGTATTTCACACTTTGCCACCCCTTGGACTGCAGGACACCAGGTCCATGCTCCTCAATACTTCACATCAGCAGGATTCTCGACTGGGGGGGGGGAGGGGAGGACGCAGAGTATCCCACCTGGCTGGTGAATGGTGCGCCATGCATGCCAATGAAATGCAAAATAGCTCCAATGAGCTATTTGCGTGGTCCCGCTGGGTCGGGGTGGGGAGCCCACATGGGCCATCGGGAAATCCACTACGGCAGCACATTTGTCGGGCAACCCGCTATTCTCCACTCGATCAGCAATTCCGATGCTGACGTCGGACAATGAAGACTCCCCTGATCTGCAGTGTTGCACACTATTCTCCCCCTACCTATGAGTAAGTCACTGTTGCTGGCCTGATTTTCCTTCTGGGAGGTAGTTTTGAGTTGGAGGTTGGGAATCATACTGAGTGAGCAGCCAAAACAAAACCCAGAATTCCTGGATCTCGCGAGACCTCGGCAGAGTCTATAATAATAATAATCTTTATTGTCACAAGTAGGCTTCCATTAACACTGCAATGAAGATACTGTGAAAAGCCCCTAGTCGCCACATTCCGGCACCTGTTCGGGTACACAGGGAGAATTCAGAATGCCCAAATTACCTAACAACACGTCTTTGGGGACTTCTGGGAGGAAACTGGACCACCCCGGAGAAAACCCACGCAGATACAGAGAGAACGTGCAGACTCCATGATGTACATCAATTCGACTCAAGACACATTTAGGATCCGAACTGTGGCTTTAATCTGCTAGTTGTTAGCCCTGTGGTCGACTACAGAGAATGGCCAACCTCCATTCTGGATACTTATACCCCGCCTCAGAGGCGGGGCCTACTTGCCTCTCGACCAATTGGAGAGCAGTCACATAACTAGTATCAACCAATCAGACAAGAGGCACATGACCAGCCAGAGCCAATGGGAAGCCAGTGCTCTGCACCAATGGCAGTGCTCATATCCATACCACCACACTCCACACAGACAGTAACCCAAGCCGGGAATCGAACCTGGGATCCTAGAACTGCAAAGCAACAGTGCTAACCAATGTGCTACCGTGCTGCCCTATTCAGATGTCCCACAATGAGTTCAAATTCAAACACTTTTAGTACTAAGGACGCTGAAGACTAATCCTTTCACACTGTTATGTTTGGTTATTAGGAATCCAATACTAAACTTAAGGAGCAAAAGTGTAAGATATATTGATGCAAGAACAAAAATGGAATGAAGGTATCTTTAACATGCTCCAGAAACACATGAGGTGCAATCCTGGCTTTTATATTGGGTCATGTCCTCTCACACTGACTCCATTGCAGTTTGTGGTGAGTAAGAGGGCACCCAATTGGCATGGGACAGGTAGATGCTTGCACCAAAATTGGTGCCACCTCTCATGCTGCCAATGTCTAGAGAGAGTTAGCCAGGGCTTCCCGTATGAGGAGGCCCTATAAAGTCCGGCCCTTTTGCTCCTGTGTGTGAGGGAACCTATATTTTTTTTTTAAAGGACTATCTGTCTTGGGCTCGAGGTGTTTTCTTACATGGGACTTCCTTCTGAGTGGGGCCTAGTTTCTTCTTTCTGATGTTCATTACATTTTATTTTACTGAGTGTACCAGTTCACACTGCCAGGCCCATTAATGCGTAGGGAAGTGAAAACTCCCAACATAGGAAGGAGCTGGCCCCATGTTCCACATGCCAAAGGCCTTGGCACAGGAGGTTGTTCTCTATTCAAGGCCAAGCAGGAAATCCCAATTAATTTTGAGACCTGCTATATCTGGCATTTTTCCAGGCCATTCTACTTGATTCCTATCAAAGTAATGTTCTTACTTGGCGATTCCATATAATCCAAAATTAAATGAAAAGGATATTTTTTTTATGAACATACAAATTAGGAGCAGGATAGGCTTTTCAGGCCCTTAAGCCTGCCCCACCATTTAATAACATGACTGATCAGATTGTGGCCTTAACTCCACATTCCGCCTACCACCGATAGCCTTTGATTCTCTTGTTCGTCAAGAATAAATCTATCTCTGCCTTAAAAACATTTATTTACCTGACTCCACTGCTCTCTGGGAATGTGAGTTCCATAGACTCACAATCCTCTGAGAGAAAAAAATTCTTCACATGGGCAGCACGGTAGCATAGTGGTTAGCACAATTGCTTCACAGCTCCAGGGGCCCAGGTTCGATTCCCGGCTTGGGTCACTGCCTGTGCGGAGTCTGCATGTTCTCCCCGAGTATGCGTGGGTTTCCTCCGGGTGCAACAGTTTCCTCCCACAGTCCAAAGATGTGCAAGTTAAATGGATTGGCCATGATAAATTGTCCTTAGTGTTGGGTGGAGTTGTGGGGATAGGGTGGAGGTGTGGGGTGCTCCTTCCAAGAGCCAGTGCAGACTCGATGGGCCGAATGGCCTTCTTCTGCACTGTAAATTCCATGATCATCTCTATCATAAATGGGAGACCCATTATTTTTTAACTGTTCCCCAGTTCTAGTCTCTCCCACAAGGTGAAACATCCTTTCAGCATCCTGTCGGGTCCTCTCAGGGCCTTATGTTTCAAAAAGATCATCTCTCAATCTTTTAAACTTGCAAGAGATACAGGCTGAACCTGTCCAAACTTTCCTTGTAAGATAACCCCCTCTCCATCCCAGGTATCAGCCAAGTGAGCCTCCTCATGAACTGCTTCAAATGCACTTATATCCTAGAGTACACACTACTCGAGATATCTCACCAATGACCTGCAGAATGGAGCAAAAGATCCCTACTTTGTATTCCATTCCCTTTGCGACAAACAACAACATTCCATTTACCTTCCAAATCACTTGCTGTGCCCGCATACTAATCTTTCTTAATTCATCTATTGAGGTTTAAAAACTTGAGTCAAAAGCTTTGATGATTCAGTCAAGGGAATTCAGCACCCTGTTGTATCAAACATACCGTAGAATCCAATGTCATTGAGGCATATTATTATCTGGTTAAATCTAAACCTGATCTATTGCATAACATGTGTGATTCCTGGAATAATCATGTGTTCACTTTCAACAACAGTCACATCCGATGTTTACTATGTCAGCCATGGTATGGATACCATTCATGAGGAGTTGCCAAGTCCCACATCCCCTATAGGGAGTTATTGTGGACCCAAAAAGAGAAGACGTTCTCCTTCCACAGCACTGCTGCCGGCTACTACTAGTTAATTGTGTTTGACCACTGTCCATGTCTTACCCGAGCACCCATCTGAGGGCATTGTCAGCCAGGAAATCAGTCTGAAATTCATTCATGTAGAAGACGGAGTGGCAGGTAAACACACACACACACAAACATTATTCTACAATATTTGGTCAACAACAGAATAAAATGTTTCTATCAGCATTTGTGCAGTAAAATTGCATTGTCCAAATGTAATTTCAGCACAAGCTGACAGACTAGGAAATGATGCATCCGATGATGAAGTACAGTGATCCAAACTCTTTGTTTTGTTAGGAGGAAGACAGGGTAAACTACCTGTGACTGCTTTTGAGGCCTTAGACCTGGAAACGAAGAGCTGGACCAAATATCCGAGCATTCCTACCCGCCGTGCTTTTGCTAATTGTGCTATGACTGAAAAATGCTTCTACAGCCTCGGAGGTCTTCAGCAACCAGGGCCTCACAACTTCTACTCCAGGCCACACTTTGTCAATACAGTGGAAGTTTTTGACATAGAACAAGGCAAGTTACACTTTTGTTGCTTTTGACAGCATGTTTTCTGCATTTCCTTCCACCCACTCTTTATTCTTTATGGGCACCAGACAGAGCATTCTGGGCTTGCCCCACTCGGTCACTTTCTTCCTTCCTGTTTCTGGTGAAGCAGTTGGCTTCCTTTCAGCAGCTCTGTAGCCGGCGGACACAGTGACACGGGCTGAAATAGGATGCGGTTCAACATGCTGGAGATCTCACGCAAAGATGTGGGAGAGGGGTAAAGAGAACCTGCTTGTAATTATTGTGCAGGTCGCTCAGGGCAAAATATAAAATGCTGATGATGCGCAGAAATTAGTGAAGCATGAAGACAGTGGCCACAGATTTCTTTTTATGCATCAGTCCTGTTAAATATGATTTATGCTGAGAATTTCACAGTATTCGCACCCATTGCATCAATTTTGTTCAATAACCTGTTGCTCAGGAGAGGGTAGGAAGTGCCACAGGTGATTTCAGTAATCAGCAAGCAGAGAGCTTAGCTATTCCAGACCCTGAGAAAGATCATTGAAGCATATCTTCCTTAGTTACTTGGTGTAGTCATCCAGGAGACATGAAGATAAAGGTTAAACCAAATTTTTTTAAACTCAAAAGTAAAGCCGCACCCAGGGCACACAACACCAGTGTCCCATCCCGGGACTAGCAGGAACTCCCAGTCCGGACCTGGGACAGTATTTCAAAGACTCGATAATGAATCCCAGCTGAACGGGCCTCCGCCTGTTACCATGGGAACTCTAACTCCCTGAACCCCCACAGGGAGATAAATGGGTAATCCCTCGTGGTCCCCATGAGGGTTATGGCACTTGGGTTGTCATGTTTTATTTGAGTAAATTTGGTGCAAAGGAGAAAATAATTATTAATCCTTCGCAAAATTCCACTTTCCGAACATTGAAGTATATTAGCACGGGGCTGATCAAAATCAATCTCGGCTTCTGCTGTTACTGGCTTTTTATGTTAATTATTCTTATTATTAAGAATTTTGGTGTCATCATTTAATGCCTCAGACACCAGCTAATGCTGAAATTGCACAGCGAGCTGGGATGCAACTCAGTTTGACGATTGGATCCGTTCACCATGCCTGCGCTATATGAATACAGATAGTTGTAGAATAAACAACATATAGATACTGAGATTTCCTGTGCAGAAATTAAAACAAACACACAGAAACACATTGCAATAACGTATCTATCCCAGCTGGTGCCTCAGGCTGCTTAATTTCCCGGCAGCCTGTGCACCACTCATGTACCATCAACAGCTTATATTTAGTCGGCAACTTTAATGTAACTAAACATCCCAAGGTACTGTACAAAAGCATGACAAAGCAAAATTTAACACGGAGGCATGTAAGGAAATATTAGGTCAGATGGCCAGACGCTTGGTGAAAGAGGTGGGTTTTGAGGAGTGTCTTAGAGGTAGAGAGGGAGAAATTCGAAAGGGAATTTCAGAATTTAGAGCTCTGGCGGCTGAACGTTTCCCGGCTCTGCTTCCTTCCCCCAGTGGCGTGCTTTCCAGTGGCAGAGGTGGCTTGCCATAAGCTGCCGGCAGGATCTTCCAGTTCCACTGACGTCTACGGCGTTTTGGGTGGCTCGCCCACCCCGCCGCCAGGGAACCCACTGCGGGGGAGTTGTCTTCGGTGGGACCGCAAGATCCCCACCAGCGGGAAGGACCTTGAAATCCCATCCATACTGCAATGGTGGAGGATTTAAAATTGGGGGTGTCAAAGAGGCCAGATTTAAAGAAGTATAGTCTCGGTGCGGAATTCTCTGGTCTCCCAGCCACGTGTTTCTCGGAGGCGGTGCGCTGTTCGCTGGCGGTGGAATTCTCTGCTCCTGCCACTGTCATTGGGAATTCTCATTGAAGCCACCCACACCTCCGATAAACCCACGGGCGGGGGTGCGCTGATGGTGGGACCAGTGAATGGCCGGAGAATTCCGGCCTAGATATCATGGAGGTTTGTACGGCGATTACAGGGATAGGGAAGGACAAGGCAATAGAGGGAGTTGAAAAAAAATAAGATGCGAATTTTAAAATCAAGGCATTGCTTAACCAGGAGCCAATTTAGGTCAGCAAGCACAAGGGTGATGGGTGAATGGACTTGATGCAGGTTAGGATGCATGTAGCAGAGTTTTGGATGTAACGCTGAGCCTAGTCTCAAAATAGGCCCAGACTCATTTCTGACAGTTTGTCACATTTATAAGGTGCAGATTCATCTCCATCTTAAACGGGAGACACCTGAGTCAGAAATTGTGCCCCCTACATCTAGATTCCCCTGGCAGGGGAAACATCTCAGCATCTAGGCCCAAAAAGAAAATGCTGGAAAATCTCAGCAGGTCCGACAGTATCTGTAGAGCGAGAAAAGAGCTAACGTTTCGAGTCCAGGTAACCCTTTGTCAAAGCCCTTCGTCATCTGGACTCAAAACGTTAGCTCTTTTCTCTCCCTACCGATGCTGCCGGACCTGCTAAGATTTTCCAGCATTTCCTTTTTGGTTTCAGATTCCAGCATCCGCAGTAATTTGCTTTTATCCAGAGAATAGGCGCAACCTGCTGAAGGCGTCAACACCTTCATCCCAGGAATCATAGGTAAAACCTTTCTGAACTGCTTCGAATGCAAATTATATTACCCGACCCCCAAATAAGGAGACCAAAACCGTATGCTGTAAGTTGCAAAAAGACTACCCTACTTTTATTCCATCCCTTTTGCAACAAAGATCAACATTCTTATGTGGCTTCCAATTACTTGCTGCACCTGCATACTAACTTTTGTGATTCATGTACGAGGTCACCCAGATACTTCTGCACTCAGTATTCTGTAGTTTCTCTATATTTAAATAATATTTTATTATTTTATTCTTTCTACCAAAGTGGACAACCACACATTTATCACTTTATACCATCTGCCACATTTCTGTCGATTCACTTAATGCATCTGTCCCTTCGCAATCTTATTGTGTTCGCCGCACACTTTCCTATCTACACTGTATTGGCATAGAGGTTCGCAACACAGAAATGACCCTTCTACCCATTGCATTTGCACTGGTCAAAAACCACCACCCGAGTATTCTAATCCCATTTTCCAGCACTTGGCCTTTGGCCTTGTATACCGTGGCACCACAAGGGCACATCTAAATACTTCTGAAATGTCATGAGGGTCTCTGCATCCATCACCCTTTCAGGCATAACCTTGCGAGCTGACATCAAAAATGGAGGTGACACCGGTGGGATGACATTATTGGTCAGCTGCTTCCTAGTCAAATGTAATTGAAATTTCAATGAAACTTTGAAAATGTGTGAAAATATATTCGATTGATCAGACTGCAGATATATGACATGTCACAAATATGACATTAGTTTTTCCAGGCTAGAAGTTGTTCGCCTCTGGCAAGATGGAGGGATATAATACATTGAAAAGACAGACATGGGGCTGCAGGTTATGTTTAAGGCCCTTTCCTTTGTTACCCCCTGATTTAAGGAAGACAGCCTGTGTAGAAAAAGGACTGTTTTTATTACTTACTTGAATGATGTGTCAGACCCTGCGGCTGTGGAGGTGAAGGTGGGGTTAGGGTGGATGGGAGGGCTTAAGTAGGATGCTCTCTCCAAGGGCAGGTGCAGACTCGATGGGCCGAATGGTCTCCTTCTGCACTGTAATTCTATGATTCAATGAACCCAAACTTCTGCCCATTTAACGTTGCACATGTCTGCCTCTCTCCCTATATCGCAGGCACTGCATGGGTGCCTGGCAACAGTCTGCTAGTTGTAACATTGTGGGAATTCCAAAAAGGTCAAGCTCATAAAACACTGGCCGATGATCTGAAGCCTTCCTTGCGGCATCATGTTTTTTTGATCTCAATATCTTTACTGTCTGTGGTTCATTCACCTCCTGTGCCTCAGTGGCAGCTCCGAAAAGTGGACCTCCTGACAAACAAAGTGCATTTTACTCAAATCTCACTTGTTCATCCATTTTGTTGTCAGGGATTTGGTAGCTGTCACGGTATGTCTACTTGAATTGGAGTTAGTTGTCTCTCGCAGCAACAACAACCCCCCCCCCCCCCCCCCCCCCTCTCCCCCCATCGGCCCATCATTCCACTCCACTCCCTGCTTTGCATATACAGTGCGGAAAAACAACATCTGTCCCCATCAATGCAGAACAAATTTGACATCAGACCCTGGAAACATCTCTTATTCTATCTGTGATGCAGTTCACTATTCCTGTTACTAAGAATAGTCAGGGTTAGAGGCGGTGTTTTATCCACTCTACTCAAGAGTGGGGAGGAGATTACACAGATCGACTCAAATGTCATATCTAATAACATTTCCTCCATCTTCCAGCAGCTTCCCTTCTAATTAAAGTTGCATTGACAAAATTGCATTGCACTAAAGGTTATTCAATCATTTGAATGAGAATAAAGAGCTAGAATTGTCAATTTATAAAGCCTTTTTTATCCCTTTCAGTTCCCTCTTTCACAGAACGCTTTCAGCAGTTTGCAGTTTGTTCATTATCTTCATGATAATTGCACTGTGGTTCTGCGACCTCTGAGGGATATCAATCAATTTTATTGAAGAAAACTACAAAAGAAAAATAATTAAACAAACCTTCAGCTGAATTATTTCCAAAATGTAATAAATACTGTAATTATTATATGCTTTGGAATAAAGGGCGTCTTCTTGAATATATCCTTTGCATTAGTATATCTTTCAGGAATTCTTCTAAGTTCTAAATTCTTCGAAGAAATTTTCAGCATATTAGTTCAGAAATTAGTATAATTTCCAGATGCCACTCCACACAGACACACACACACAACTAATGAGTCATCTCATAAGAAAATAGCCAACAGCACAGAAACAAAAACTTAAATAAAGTTGAAAAGGAAAATAAAAGAAAAAAACAACAGATTAAAGAACAATGAAAGAATAATGTTTTTTTGGATTGATTTTTATGTTTTGCACAGAAGTTCCAAAAAACATAAACAAATGCCATCCCCCTCCCTCCGCCACCCCCGCCCCAAATCCACAGAACTACCCCCCACCAGGCGAACTCCCCCCCCCACCCCCACCCCGCACACAGCTAACAGTGACAAATTCTCTAAAGTCCAATATAAACGGTCGCCATCTTTGATAGAACCCCTCAATCGACACCCCCTCATGGTGTATTTGACCTTTTTAAAAATAAATTTAGTGTATCCAATTCATTTTTTCCAATTAAGGGGCAATTTAGTGTGGCCAATCTACCTAGCCTGCACATCTTTGGGTTGTGGGGGCGAAACCCACGCAAACACGGGGAGAATGTGCAAACTCCACACAGACAGTGACCCAGAGCCGTGATCGAACCTGGGACCTCGGCGCCGTGAGGCTGCAGGGCTAACCCACTGCGCCACCGTGCTGCTCTGTATTTGACCTTCTTGAGGTGCAAAAACTCCATCAAGTCCCCTAGCTATGCCGAAGCACTCGGCAGTGTCGCCACCCTCCAGACCTACAGAATCTGCCTCTATGTCACCAACGGAGCAAAGGCCAGAACATCCAGCCCTGCCCCATCCACAGTTCCGGCACATCAGAGACGCCAAAAATCGGCGACAGGGTTCCAACTCTGCATTTAGGATCGCCGACATGGTGTCAAAAAAGGACCTTCAACTTGGGATACGACTAGACCATGTGTGTGTGTGTGGTGCGTGTGTCCCCTAAGGCAGCGCCCGCACCTGTCCTCCATCCCTTCAAAAAAACAGCTCATTCTCGCTTTAGTGAGGTGTGCTTGGAATATTACCTTCAACTGAATGAGGCTCAGTTTTCTACAAGACGATATCGCATTCACCTTCCTCAGTGCCTCACTCCAGACGTCTTCTTCTAGAATCGGCCCCAACTCCTTCACCCATTTCGTCTTCACCGCCTCCACCGAACTCAACTCCTCCTGCCATTCGCTGGTACTTACCAGACATACTCCCCTCACCGACCCTGAGCAGGATAGAATCCGCTCCAACAAGGTAGATGGCTATACCACCGGGAAAGCCAGAAAGAACTTCATAATCCAGCCCCGCAGCTGGAGATACCTAAACCCATCTGCGTCCGCAAGTCCACACTTCTCCTCTAACTCCTCCAAACTGGCAAACTGCCTCTCCAAAAATTAATCCAACATCTTCCCCAATCCTCTCTCCCTTCATGCACCAAACATGGCATTCAGCTTTGCCGGCTCGATTAGGTGATTAGCACAAATCGGAGCCAACCGTAAGGCTGCCCCCAACTTGAAATGTTGGCAGAGCTGACTCCAGATTTTTAACGTGACCACCACCACTGGATTTGTTGAATACTTTGCTGGCACCACCGGAAGTGGCGCTGTTACCAATGCCTCCAGGCTTGTCCCCCTAACTGAATCTGACTCCATTTGGACCCAAGCGCCCCTGGATCCCCGCACCACCCCAGCACCTTCTCCACGTTAGCCACCCAATTATAATCGAACAGATTTGGCAATACGCTCCGTGGATCTCCTCTGAACATAGTGGGACTTCCAACTCTCCCGCAGCTCCTCCCCCCACCGTGGGAAACTCCAGATCCCTTAAAAACTCCGCCATTCCTCGTCTGTTCCCCAGCGGCTCTGAGCCATATAGCGTCTCATAAAAGGCCTTGAACACCCCATTCACCTCCTCCGGGATGGAGACCAGCCTACCCTCTTGTTGCCTTAGCTGATGAACCAAGAGCCGACTCGCCTTCTCCCCATATTCATATTCTACCCCTTTTGCCCACCTCCATTGCCGCATTGCTTTGTCCGTGGACATCAAGTCAAACTGCATTTACAGCTCTTTCCTGCATTCCAGTCATTCTGGGGTTGGATCGCTCACATACCTGTGATCCACACGTAAAATCTCATTCTCCAATTTCCGTCGCTCCTCCCTAGCCACCTCATCCGCAAGAGCCTTAACCGCTATGATCTCTCCCCTGATCACCAATGCCTCCTACAGAATCGAGGGTGAGACCTCCCCGTTATCATTCTTTGCAGTGTACTCCTGTATGGTCCTCAAAATCCTCACACAGAACCCAAGTCCTATAAGAACCTTATGCCCAACCATCACCCCGACGGCATTCTTGACGCACCCCCAATGCCAGGTCCATCCAATGCGGGGCATGATCAAAGATAACAACCACTGAATATTCCGCTTCTCTCATCCCAGCCAGAAGAGTCCGACTCATAAGGAAGTAATCAATCTGCGAGTACACTTTGTATATCGTGGAGAAAAACAAAAACTCCCCTCTTCCCCCGGGTGTATGAACCTTCACGAGTGGAAGAATAATGTTAAAAGCAATTGTTTTCATTCCTTACTAATTGCTTAACTTTATTCAGTAACATTTCTTTTGCCATAGGAGATCATTTAAACAAAAAGTCCTGTAATGATGTGGGTTCGCGTAGCATTTTAAAAGGCTTCATCAGGCACCACATTTATCAGGAAATTCCTGGAAGTGGCTCTCATCATTAAGTGCCCAACTGTCCAATTTCTTCATTTGCATTGTACTGCTGGGGAGGAATTAAAGACATATCAACGAAGCAAGGGGTGAATGGGGAAAAAAAGCCAAGTAAGGAAAGAAAGACCATTGTACTTGTACAGTAAATTAATTCTAATAATCGCATTTTTAAAGTATCCATTAACTTGTCTCATGTATCCCTCCTTTTTAAAAATTTGTTTACGGGATGTGGGCGTCGCTGTTTCGGCCAGCATTTATTACCTATCTGTAGTTGCCCTTCAGAAAGTTGTGATGAGTTGCCTTTTTGAACCGTTGCATTCCCTGAGGTGTAGGTACACCCCTTGTGCTGCTAGGGAGAGAGTTCCAGGATGTTTCCCTAGCAACAGTGAAGGAACGGCAAGTCAGGGTGGTGAGTGACATGGAGGGGAACCTCAGGATGGTGGAGTTCCCAGGTATCCGCTGCTCCTGTCCTTGTAGATGGTAGTGATCATGGGTTTGGAAGGTGTTGTCTAAGGAACCTTGGTGAGTTACTGTAGTGCATCCTGTAGATGCTACACACAGCTACCACTGTTCATTGGTGGTGGAGGGTTTGAATGTTTGTGGAAGGGGGAGCAATCAAACGGGCTGCTGTGTCGTGGATGATGTCAAGCGTCTTGAGTGTTGTTGGAGCTGCACTCATCCAGGCAAGTGGAGAGTATTCCATTACACTCCTGACTTGTGCTCTATAATGGTGGACAGGCTTTTGGGGGGCAGGGGGGGTGGGGGGGGGGGGGGGGGGGGGGGTTCAGGAGGTGAGTTACTTGCCGTAGGATTCCTGGTCTTTGACCTGCCCTGGTAGCCACAGTATTAGTGTTGGTAGTCCTGTTCAATTTCTGATCAATGGTAACCCCGAGGATGTTGGTTGTGGGGATTCAGCGATGGTAATGCCTTTCTTTGAATGTCAAGGGGCGGTGGTTAGATCCTTGTAGGAGATGGACATTGCCTCGCACATGTGTGGCGTGAACGTAACTTACCATTTGTCAGCCCAAGCCTGGATATTGTCCAGGTCTTGCTGCATTTGGACATGGACTGCTTCATTATCCAAGGAGTCGCGAGTCCTTGCGAGTAATATTATTATTTGATCCATGAAGGCAGCAAAAACTGTCAACTTGTGAGTAGAATTAGATTGACTTGGAAATTTTCTTAACTCTTGACAAGCATATTCTCTGATGTTTGCTTTTTATATGTGCATTTATTGTGCCAAAATAGTTGTTATCTTCTATTGCGAGTACAGCAGAACAGAAAATGCTATTTCACAGTTCCTGATAATAAAACTGCTTGGTTGAATGGATCACAAATTACTTCAGCAAAGCTAGAAATATTCCACTGTAGGGATTATAGATTCTTCTGCAGCATCTAATGCCATGCTTGTATGATTAAAAGGACTGGAAAGTTGGCTATAGTGCACGGTAATAAGGGGTTCATCGTGCTTGTGACATCTCTCTGTGATAACAAGTTTTCTTTCAATGTCTGGCACTGGTAAATTAACTAACTGCAGTTTGGCTAAAATGAGGGAGTGCCTTTTTGCTCGCACTACCAATGTGATATTACAATCAAGTCCTAATGCTTCAGTAATCAGTCCAATTAATATGAATTAAATTCAAACCTTGCTTCTTTGCAGGGACTGAGCAGACATTTCATGTAAATCATCTCGCTTGAAACTGCAGTTCTCCATTTTTGCTCCTATTAGTAAGCAGAAAGCAATTCCAGGAATGTATTTACACTGCAAGATGCAGCACAAGTTCTGATATCTGTTTTGTTGCAGTCTCATACAGATCAAGCCATGATCTACATCAGTGGTTCATGAACTGAGGTCAATGGACACCTGTGGATCAAAGGAGACATTTTGGAGGGAAATGTGTGTTACTGTCTAGGGTGCTAGAGTCACGGGTAATTGAATGGTCAGCAACCGACAGAATGGTCTGCTGTCCCTGTACTCCTGCTCTTCTCCTGCTGTCCTTGTACTCCTGCTCTTCTCCTGCTGTCCCTGTACTCCTGCTCTTCTCCTGCTGTCCCTGTACTCCTGCTCTTCTCCTGCTGTCCCTGTACTCCTGCTCTTCTCCTGCTGTCCCTGTACTCCTGCTCTTCTCCTGCTGTCTCTGTGCCACTGCTCAGAGTGCCACCCCCATTCTCCCACTGCACTTGCTGACTCTGTGCTTCTGCTCGCTCTGTGCTCCTGCTCCAACCGTGCTCCTGCTCGCTCCATGCTCCTACTCGCTCTGTGTTCTTGTTCTCCTCATGCTCCTGCTCTCCCAATGCTCCTGCTCATGTATCCCTCCTTTAAAAAAAATTCATTTACATGATTTGGGTGTCGCTGGTTAGGCCAGCATTTATTGTCCATCCCTAGCTGCCCTTCAGAAGGTGGTGGTGAGTTGCTTTCTTTAACAGCTGCAGTCCGTGAGGTGCAGGTACTCTTAGGGAGAGAATTCCAGGACGTTGCCCCAGTGACAGTGAAGGAACGGGGTGATGAGTGACTTGGAGAGGAACCTCCAGGTGGTGGGGTTCCCAGGTATCTGCTAATCTTGTCCATCCAGATGGTAGTGATCATGGGTTTGGAAGGTGTTGTCTAAGGAACCTTAGTGAGTTACTGCAATGCAGCTTGTATGATCCATATTTTGCAGGAACAGGAGTATGGAGACAATAGGACCATGGAGAAGCATGAATACAGAGAGAGCGGAAGCATGAAGGGGAACTGAAAGGATAAAAAGGAGCATCAAGAGAACAGGAGTGTGGGGAGAGGAGGAACACAGGGAGACAGAGACAGCAGGAGCACTGGGAGCAGGAGCATGGCGCGAGCGGGAGCATGGAGATAGCAGGAGCACAGGGAGAGCAGGAGCACAGAGAGAGCAGGAGCACGGAGAGAGCAGAAGCACAGAGCGAGCAGGAGCACGGAGAGAGCAGGAGCACGGAGAGAGCAGGAGCACAGGGAGAGCAGGAGCACAGAGAGAGCAGGAGCACTGAGAGCAGGAGCACAAAGAGAGCAGGAGCACGGAGAGAGCAGGAGCACAGAGAGAGCAGGAGCACAGGGAGAGCAGGAGCACAGAGAGAGCAGGAGCACAGGGAGAGCAGGAGCACAGAGAGAGCAGGAGCACTGAGAGCAGGAGCACAAAGAGAGCAGGAGCACGGAGAGAGCAGGAGCACAGAGAGAGCAAGAGCACGGAGAGAGCAGGAGCACAGAGAGAGCGGGAGCACGGAGAGAGCAGGAGCACGGAGAGAGCGGGAGCACGGAGAGAGCGGGAGCACGGAGAGAGCAGGAGCATAGAGAGAGCGGGAGCACGGAGAGAGCAGGAGCACAGAGAGAGCGGGAGCACAGAGAGAGCGGGAGCACGGAGGGAGGAGGAGCACGGAGGGAGGAGGAGCACGGATAGAGGAGGAGCACACAAGGAGCAGGAGCACGGAGGGAGCAAAAGCACAGAGAGAGCAGGAGCACGGAGAGAGCGGGAGCACGGAGAGAGCAGGAGCACGGAGAGAGCAGGAGCACAGAGGGAGCAGGAGCACAGAGAGAGCAGGAGCACAGAGAGAGCAGGAGTACAGAGAGAGCAGGAACAGGGAGAGAGCAGGAGCACGGAGAGAGCAGGAGCACAAAGAGTGCAGGAGCATGGAGATAGCAGGAGCACGGCGAGAGCTGGAAGACGGAGAGAGCGGGAGCACAGAGAGAGCAGGAGCAGGGAGAGAGCAGGAGCACGAGAGAGCAGGAGCACAGAGAGAGCAGGTGCACAGAGAGAGCAGGAGCAGGGACAGAGCAGGAGCACAGAGAGAGCAGGAGCACAGGGAGTGCAGGAGAACGGAGAGAGCAGGAGCACAGAGAGAGCAGGAGCACAGAGAGAGCAGGAGCACAGAGAGAGCAGGAGAACGGAGAGAGCAGGAGCACAGAGAGAGCAGGAGCACGAAGAGAGCAGGAGCACGGAGAGAGCAGGAGCACAGGGAGTGCAGGAGAACGGAGAGAGCAGGAGCACGGAGAGAGCAGGAGCACAGAGAGAGCAGGAGCACAGAGAGAGCAGGAGCACACAGAGAGCAGGAGCACAAAGAGAGCAGGAGCACGAAGAGAGCAGGAGCACGGAGAGAGCAGGAGCACGGAGAGAGCAGGACCACGTAGAGAGCAGGAGCACGGAGAGAGCAGGATCACAAAGAGCAGGAGCACGGAGAGAGCAGGAGCACGGAGAGAGCAGGAGCACAAAGAGAGCAGGAGCACGGAGAGAGCAGGAGCACGGAGAGAGCAGGAGCACGGAGATAGCAGGAGCACAAAGATTGCAGGAGCATGGGGAGAGCAGGAGCACGGAGAAAGCAGGAAGACGGAGAGAGCGGGAGCACGGAGAGAGCAGGAGCAGGGAGAGAGCAGGAGCACAGAGAGAGCAGGAGCACAGAGAGAGCAGGAGCACAGAGAGAGCAGGAGCACAAAGAGAGCAGGAGCAGGGAGAGAGCAGGAGCACAGAGAGAGCAGGAGCACAGAGAGAGCAGGGGGACGGAGAGAGCAGGAGCATGGAGATAGCAGGAGCACAAAGAGAGCAGGAGCACGGATAGAGCAGGAGCCCAGAGAGTCGATAAGAGCAGGATCACAGCGAGAGCAGGATCACGGCAAGAGCAGGAGCACAGAGAGAGCAGGAGCACGGAGAGAGCAGGAGCACGGAGAGAGCAGGAGCACGGAGAGAGCAGGAGCACGGAGAGAGCAGGAGCACGGAGAGAGCAGGAGCACAGAGAGAGCAGGAGCACGGAGAGAGCAGGAGCACGGAGAGAGCAGGAACACGGAGAGAGCAGGAGCACAGAGAGAGCAGGGGCACGGAGAGAGCAGGAGTACAAAGTGAACAGAAGCACGGAGAGAGCAGGAGAATGGAGAGAGTGGGAGTACAAAGTGGGCAGAAGCAGAGGGAGAGCAGTAGCACGGAGAGAGCAGGGGGACGGAGAGAGCAAAGGGACAGAGAGAGCAGGAGCACGGAGAGAGCAGGAGCACAGAGAGAGCAGGAGCACAGAGAGAGCAAAGGCACAGAGAGAGCAGGAGCACGGAGAGAGCAGGGGGACGGAGAGAGCAGGAGCACGGAGAGAGCAGGGGGACGGAGAGAGCAGGAGCACGGAGAGAGCAGGGGGACGGAGAGAGCAGGAGCACAGGGAGAGCAGGAGCACAGAGAGAGCAAAGGCACAGAGAGAGCAGGAGCATGGAGAGAGCAGGATCACGGCAAGAGCAGGAGCATGGAGAGAGCAGGAGCACGGAGAAAGTGGGAGTACAAAGTGAGCAGAAGCACGGAGAGAGCAGGAGAATGGAGAGAGCGGGAGTACGAAGTGAGCAGAAGCACAGGGAGAGCAGGAGCACGGAGAGAGCAGGGGGACGGAGAGAGCAAAGGCACAGAGAGAGCAGGAGCACAGAGAGAGCAGGGGGACGGAGAGAGCAGGAGCACGGAGAGAGCAGGGGGGCGGAGAGAGCAGGAGCACAGAGAGAGCAGGGGGACGGAGGGAGCAGGAGCATGGAGAGAGCAGGAGCACAAAGAGAGCAGGAGCACAGAGGGAGCAGGATCACGGCTAGAGCAGGAGCATGGAGAGAGCAGGAGCACGGAGAGAGCGGGAGTACAAAGTGAGCAGAAGCACGGAGAGAGCAGGAGGATGGAGAGAGCGGGAGTACGAAGTGAGCAGAAGCACAGGGAGAGCAGGCGCACGGAGAGAGCAGGGGGACGGAGAGAGCAGGAGGATGGAGAGAGTGGGAGTACGAAGTGAGCAGAAGCACAGGGAGAGCAGGCGCACGGAGAGAGCAGGGGGACGGAGAGAGCAGGAGGATGGAGAGAGCGGGAGTACGAAGTGAGCAGAAGCACAGGGAGAGCAGGTGCACAGAGAGTGCAGAAGCACGGAGAGAGCAGGAGGATGGAGAGAGCGGGAGTACGAAGTGAGCAGAAGCACAGGGAGAACAGGCGCACGGAGAGAGCAGGAGCACAGAGAGAGCAGGAGCACAGAGTGAGCATGCAGAACGTCTGTATTATGAGTATTATGATTTAGATTGGGATCCATGATTACTGGTCCATTTGAAAATGGGTCCTAATTTTAAGAAGAACTGATCTAATTGAATGGCTGTACAGGCTTGAGGAGTTGAATGGCCAACCTCTGTCCTATGTTCTTACCAGTTATTTACATATCTTTCAGCTGCATCTGTTCCTGTTTGACAGCATTTGGAGTTTTGCAGGATCAACATTGGAATTTATTCTAAATCTCCTTTGGCAGTTGATGTGCTTTTGGCAATCTATAGAATGAAGTTTTTATTTATCCAAATGTATAGCATAGTAGCCTCTTACCTCCTCAAATAGTCCAATCCTTGCAGAAAAATAATAATAGTGCAGAATAAAACTGCCACTGTCGATTGGCTGGCCAGTTATAGGAACCACCACATCCCTTTGCGTCATTGGTAATTAGCAATCTGTCAATCTCTACATTAAACATACTCAATAACTGAGCTTCCACAACCCTCTTTCACGCAAACCCTAATTTAAATATAGCCTAGTGCAGCCACTCAGCTTTTCCGATCTAAAAACGGACATTTGTAGAATTGCGAATAAAATGCAGGAAATCAGGCATCCAAATTGTAATGGAGCTAAAGGGAAAAAAATTAACATTTTGCTGTCACTGTTTCATTAACTGAGAGTAAAGCATAAACAGCCTAATGTGCGGAAAATGGGAAGTTTTATTGATGCATGAACTTCAAATGACAGCTTTATTTATTAAACTACAACAGAAAATTATATCTTATTGTATCTCGCTGATTTATTTCTTGTTTTGTCCTTTGCTACTTTATTGTCTGTCAGGTTTGTTTGATCAATGTTATTGGGTTTTCACACTATGTGGGCTCATTGGTTTAGTCTGATTCTATCCTTTATGGAGTAGCGTGCTCTGTAGACAGAATGATTGAAATATATCCAAATTGTATAGTATAGTGCATAGTGTGGTCCTTAACCTGGGTTTAGCTTCATTTGTAGACCACACTGCACTTGACTAGGTCTGTTTTAAGTGAACCCAAAAGTGTTCAGTTAAGCCAAATGTGCTGACATGAGTTGACAAGGAACCCAGGCTGAGAATGAACACACATGGACAAGCAGACTGGATGCTGTTAATGGGTGTGTTGAGTAGCAGATGTCATTGCATATTGGCTTCACCTAATTTTCCAACTGTCCCTTTAATTTATTTGCAGAACTTTCTGGTAACTTGAGTTGACATTTTGTGAATGTGAACTTAGATTTACCATGCAGACCAGGATCAAAAATTGAGCCCAGTTTAATAATAATCTTTATTGTCACAAGTAGGCTTACATTAACACTGCAATGAAGTTACTGTGAAAATTCCCTAGTCGCCACAGCCCGGCGCCTGTTCAGGTACACAGAGGGAGAATTCGGAATGTCCAATTCACCTAACAAGCACATCTTTTGGGACTTGTGGGAGGAAACCAGGGCACCCGGAGGAAATCCATGCAGACACAGAGAGAATGTGCAGCCTCCGCACAGACAATGACCCAAGCCTGGAATTGAACCTGTGACTTGGCGCTGTGAAGCAACAGTACTACCGTACCGTTTCATTCTGCCAAAATCGTCCCCATTATAGTAAGAAGTCTTACAATACCAGGTTAAAGTCCAACAGGTTTATTTGGAATCACGAGCTTTTGGAGCATAGCTCCTTCATCAGGAGAGTGACGAAGGAGCTACGCTCCGAAAGCTCGTGAACCTGTTGGATTTTAACCTGGTGTCGTAAGACTTCTTACTGTGCCACTCCAGCCCAACGCTGGCATCTCCACATCATGGCTCCCCATCACATCATCAGTCCCATCCTGTGCCTTCACTTCCAGCAATTAGGGGGAGCAGGTATTAACTTTATTTCAATATTAGCAGCAAATTCAATCTGTGCAAAACTTCCATCTAACCATTTGCATATAAACTGTACCAATATCAGAAAATTTAAGCTAAATTTTTAAGCAGTATATGATGCCTTCTTTCTGTTACATAACGAGTCACCTTCCCTGTCACAAACATCAAACATGGGTTAGCAGAGTCGTTGCATTCATTTTAATTGGGCTTTGCAAAATCAGTTCAATTCAAGTGTTGCACAGCACAACAGATCCAAATTTATACATTGTAACATCTATGTACTGCCTAATGAGGAAAATATCAAACAGGCTCCACATTCATTAGCCTCTGAGATAGTCATTGCTTGAATTATTCAAAGGCATAAACTGAGAACAATTAAGAGAACAATACAATAATGAATTAGAAAATTAATAGTTTTAACAAGTCTTTTTTTGACTACTCGGAGAAATCTCTCTGGACTAAGCTTATAAACACAGCAGACCTCCAGAATAAAAGTACTGCACAATCCTACTTATTTTGGATTAAAACACAACAGCCTACATGTTCTCTTAGCAATTCATTCACTAACTCATAGGATGCTCTTTCGGAGGGTCGGTGCAGACTCAATGGGCCAAATGGCCTCCTTCTGCACTATCGGGGTTCTATGATAATTATGGAATTCAAATTCACACAACAAGTATTCAAGATTCCACTAACAGTGTGTTCAAACCAAAATAAAGGATATTATTATTTCACAAGCATATTACTAAGAGCAAAGGACATTATACTTTCTGTGGAAGGGAAATTAATGAGTTGCCAACTTAGAAGCATGCTGGGAAATGCTTGACTATATAGTTTAACAATGCTTTTGAACGAAAATAAGTAGGTCAGGTAACATAAAATACTGCTTAATATTTTGGTCTCGGCCTTATTATGACAACACATTGTCCTCGAAAAGATAGCAAAATGTGTACTCGAGTTGTTTTCAGCCAAGGGCAAGGACATACATACTACGTATTTCATCTTACGTACTTTCCAAGGTCTATTTAATATAAACATGGCTGTTTACTTCAAGCTGTTATTTCAGACTAGAAAGATATACTTCCTTCAATCGAATCTCAGAGTGTTGTGGACTAGCTAAAAAGCCAGAAGACTCTCTCTCCGCAACTATATTTGTGTAAATAAATTTCCTTAAATCAAACCTCGAAGAATTTGTCTTTGTTTTATTTTATTTTATTTATTTATTTATTTATTTATTTTATTTAGATTACCCAATTATTTTTTCCAATTAAGGGGCAATTTAGCGTGGCCAATCCACCTACCCTGCACATTTTTGGGTTGTGGGGGCGAAACCCACGCAGTCACGGGGAGAATGTGCAAACTCCACACGGACAGTGACCCAGAGCTGGGATCGAACCTGGGACCTCAGCGCCGTGAGGCGGATGTGCTAACTACTAGGCCACCGTGCTAGAATTTGTCTTTATTATAATTTCCACAACACTTACCCTTCTACATTACCACCTATTGATACCACCTATTTCTGCTCCTGGTGCAATGGGCCTAAGGCAAATTATAATTCATAGCCAGGTCACCCTATAATGCCAACCTGCGTACTAATATTTTCTGTTGGAGATATTTCCAGTGTCTCATTGTAACTTCACTGACCACCCCAAAAATTACATATAGGAAAGATCGAGGAATCACTTGGAAAATACTACTTGTATCTGTTGGTTCAGTGAATGCCTTCTTTGACTGCAAATATTTAATTTGATTGTTATTTTAGTTACTTTAAAAAAAACATCCAGTGGGATTCTCCATTTATGAGACTAAGTGTTGACACTGGGGCAGGATTCATGGATTTCTACGATACCAAAACTGGTGCAGCACCTGGACCGATTCAGCGACCATTAAGGGGTCAGCATTGGTGCCACATGGAACAGAATTGATTCCAATGGGAAACGGTGTCGGAATCGCCGGGTCCGCGATTGACGGAGGCTGAGAAGTTGCAGTTGCATATACTGACTTCACTCCCCACACATACCATCCTGGTCAATAAGGTGGCAGCAAGACACGCAGCCCCGAGGTTCACCAACGCAAAACTGGAGACCCAGCTAGATGCCGTAGAGGAGAGGCGGATCACCCTATACCCCGGGGTGGGTAAGAGGTTGCCAACCGTTCGCCGGGCCAGGTGTTAGCGCGTGGGTAACACCGTATGGATCAGCCTACAGTACCGGAAAAAACTGCAAGACCTCAGGGCAGCCAGGGTGAGTTTTTTTATTCGTTCTTGGGGAGTGGGTGTCACTGGCTCGGCCAGCATTTTTTGCCCATCCCTAATTGCCCTTGAACTGAGTGGCTTGTTCGGCCATTTCAGAGGGCAGAAGTTAAGAGTCAGCCCCACCGCTGTGTGGATCTGGAGTCACATTTTGGTCAGACCGGGAAAGGACAGCAGATTTCCTTCCCTGAAGGAAATGATTTCACAGCCATCATTAGACCTTTAGTTCCAGATTTATTTTTGTTGAATTCAAATTTCACCATCCTCCATGGTGGGATTTGAACACAGGACCCCAGAGAATTACTAGTCCAGTGACAATTCCTCCACGCCCCCCGGCCCAATTGAACCTCACGGCCGGGAATTCCCCCAGCAGAGACCGAGAATCGTAGAGACCCCAGGGAACACCGGATCAGGCCCGCTAATGAAATGCAAACCTGCTTTCCTTTACGTGCAGAGTAGAAAGCATTGACACCACTGTCGAGGCACTGGAGAATTGCCATTTGATGTAAACCCAGCGTCTGCCACGATTTTGGCGTCAAAATCGATTCTCTAATCAATCGCCTTTCTCGATTTTGGTGTCGACCGACGGAGAATCCTGTCCATCATTTTTATATTCATTTTATTTAACTCTTGGATTTCTAGTGATATGGGGCAGGATTCTCCAACCCTCCGCTGGGTCGGAGACCCCCCAGGGGGCGGCGTGAATCCCACCCCAACGCAGGCTGCCGTATTCTCCACCGCCTTTTTTCGGGTGGGGGTGGGTTCACGCCACGCGCCCCCCCCCCCCCCCGGACAATTCTCTGGGCCCTGGTGGGCGGAGTGGCCATCTGTTTTTGGCCAGTCCTGCCGGTGTGGGTTACATATGGTTCCACACGGCAGGACCTGTCAGGTAAGTCGGCTGGGGCGGTTCTCGGGGGTGCGTGGGGGGATCTGACCCCGGGGGGGGGGGGCCCAATGTTGGACAGGTCCACGATTGGGGCCCACAGATATGCGGGCGGGCCTGTGCCGTGGGGGCACTCCTTCCTTCCGCGCCGGCCCCTGTCGTACTCCACCATGGCCGGCGCGGAGAAGAGAACCCCCTGCGTATGCGCCAAAACAGGCCGGCCCTTTGGCGCATGCACTAACTCGCGCAGTCCCTTCGGCGCTGACTGGAGCTGCGCCAACCCCTCCAGCGTCCACCTAGACCCCGAGACAGGTGAGTATTCCTCACCTTGGGGGGCCGTTGGACGCCGGAGTCGTTGGCGCCGGTTTTCCCGCCGGCGTGGGAACTTAGCCCCCGGAAAGGAGAATCCTGGCCATGGTCCTTATAGAGGTGGCACTTGTCTTTTGGAATCCTTCAGTGTGCTTCAATCTAAAATGATGTATTGAAACAGTGCACAAGACTCATTTGTTCCTCAATATTTCTTAACTGGATAACCATGTTTGAATTTGGCAGGACTGGCAGTAGGAAGGATTTTTGTGCATGTGGATGAATCATCCTAAATCCACTTCTTTTGAAAGCAGTTTTGCTAACGGAGCTTTTCAAAATCTGATTATTCTCAAATACCAGTGAGCCGTTCCCCGTGGCATCGAAGATACAAAGGATTGAAATAGCCTGGTTTAATTTGAGAGGTTCAAATGGGCATTGAAGCCAGGCCATCACCATGTGCATTCCAAGTACTAATGAAAGATAAAATATTTTCTTTAAGTGTTAGAGGATGATTGCTTTCAATAGATGAGCTACAGCACGATGATATTCATAATCATTGCAGAGGATTTTATAATTGGTTAAAATACTTTTGTATGATCAAAATATTTAAAAATAGTCATTGTCAAGTTGTATTCTGAAGTGATCTCTCTTTTGGTGAATCAGCTTGAGAATCCCTACAATGCAGAAAGAGGCCATTTGGCCTATTGAGTCTGCATCAACTTGCCAAAAGAGCACGCTACTGATCCCACTTCCTGGCCCCATCCTGTAACCTCACCTAACCTGTGCAACTTTGGACTGTGGGTGGAAACCGGAGCATCCGGAAGAAAACCACGCAGACACAAAGAACGTGCAAACTCCACGCACACCGTCACCCAAGGTGAGAATTGAACCTGGGTCCCTGGTGCTGTGAGGCTGCAGTGCTAACAACTTTGCCACCATGTCACCGACGTAGAAGGGCGCTGGGATTCTAATTCACACTGAAAACTAGCTCATCAAATTTGAGTGAGACTCAAATCGGAAGAGCATTTTGCTTCGCTGTCCCATTTTTTGCAGCAGTGTTTATGAAAGGTATCCTCTATCTGAACATGAGAATATTGCTATTCACAGAGTTTTATACTGGTCTTCAGTTGTTCAGTTAGAATTGAGGAAACTATCTTGTTGATAATGCATAATATTCTGGGCTTCACAGTGTCAAAATTGCTGATTGCTAATTTTGAAGATCTTTATAAAAATGTAATGAAACATGTTGAAAATATACAATAAAATTGCATTTGCATAGCATTTCAACACATTGAAACATCAAGCAATTTCAAAGTTGTGAATTTGGAAGTATTTTGTTGCAGCAATCCATTATTCAACTGTATACCTTATGATTTTTAACTCAAATAGGGACCACGATGATTAAAATCTCTTGGGAAATTAAATTCAAATGGAGTATTCACACCTAATATTGGTTTGCTAAGAGATAAAAAAAAACCTTCGGGTAATGCCAGAGATTCTTGTCTACAGCTAAAATTATCTCGAAAAACACATCGTACAATTGCATATCTTCCCAGTCACTTCAGGGGATCCATGGACTTGATTCGTACTCGTGGGAAATCCAGACAAAACCTCAGATTAGCTACCATGTTCCGGTTTAGAATTTGAATTCTCTACAGTGAAAAATACAAACAAATATTGAGCACATGCTCAGATGAATTTTCAATGTTGTTTTCAGAGGTGAATGATAATACATTGCCAAAAGGAAACACCAGCAACAGACATATTTCTGAAACTATACTTTTTTTTATAAAACATTTTATTGAGGTATTTGTGATTTTGTAACAATAACAGAAGAAACAGTATACATACAAATATAAACATAGTGCAAAGGCCGTCTTCCTCCCTCACAGGTCCCACCTTTCTTACACACTAATCAAAGCCAACCCCCCCCCCCCCCCCCCCACTCTGCTGACGGTAAATTTTCTCCAAAGAAGTCCACGAACGGCTGTCACCTCCAGATGAACCGTGACATTGACTCTCTCAGGGCGTACTTGATTTTCTCCAGACAGCGAAAGCTACCTTGTCCGGTAGCCAGGTCTCCGACTTTGGGGACTTTGAGTCCCTCCAAGCTAATAATATGTCTCTGGGCTACCAGGGAGGCAAAGGCCAATATGCCTGCCTCATTCTCCTCCTAGATTCCCGGGTCTTCCGACACTCCGAAAATCGCCACCTCTGGACTCGGTGCCACCCTTGTTTTTAACACCTTGGACATGACATCCGCAAACCCCTGCCAGAATCCTTTAATCTTTGGGCATGCCCAGAACATCTGAACGTGGTTTGCTGGTCCTCCCGTACACCTTGCACACGTGCCTTCTCCCAAAGAACCTGCTCATCCGGGCCACTGTCATGTGAGCCCAGTGAATGACCTTAAACTGTATCAGGCTGAGCCTGGCACATGCTGTGGACACGTTGACTCTACTCAACGCATCCGCCCAGAGACCATCCTCTATCTCTCCTCCTAACTCCTCTTCCCATTTGTGTTTCATCTCCTCGATCTGCATTTCCTCTGACCCCATGAGTTCTTTATAGATGTCCGAAACCCTCTCCAATCCCACCCACATTCTGGAAACTACCCTGTCCTGTATTTCCCTTGGTGGTAGGAGCGGGAAGTTTGAGACCTGCCCGTGTAGGATGTCCCACACTTGCAGGCACATAAACTAATTCCCTCCCGTCAATTCAAATTTCTCCTTCAACTCCCTCAGGCTGGGAAAGCTCCTTTCTACGAACATATCTCCCATCCTCTCGATCCCTACTCTCTGCCATCTCCGAAACCCTCCATCCAACCTCTCCGGAGAAAACCGATGATTATTGCAGATAGGAGACCACACCGATGCTCCCACATGTTTCCACGATTGCCCCCAGACTCTCAGGGCAGCCACCACCACATGTCTGGTGGAGTACCGTGCCGGCGGGAATGGCAGAGGCGCCGTTATCAATGCCCCCAAACTCGTGCCCTTACATGATGCCACCTCTACTTGCTCCCACACCGACCCTATGTCTAGATACCGAAAGCTTCCCCCTACCACTCTAAAGGGCAACTCCCTTTCTAAAGGCCCCCTTGCCTGGATCACGAACATCTCACTTTTCCCCATGTCCAATTTATAACCCGAAAACCGGCCAAATTCCCCCAGAATCCTCATAATTTCTCCCATCCCCTCCAGTGGGCCAGAAACATATAGGAGCAGGTCATCTGCGTATGCCCCTTGAGGCTCTCAGCTCAATTGCCAGCGGCTCTATGGCCAGTGCGAACTGCAGTGGGGAGAGTGGGGCATCCCTGCCTCATCCCCCTGTGCAGCCTAAAATAGCCTAATGTCAAGCTGTTAGTTCGTACACTCGCCATGGGCGCGTGATACAGCAGCCTAATCCAGTCAATGAAGCCCCGTCCAAACCCAAACCGCCCCAGCACCTCCCACAGATAGGTCTATTCCACCCAGTCAAAGGCGTTCTCTGCGTCCATTGCGATCACTACGTCTACTTCCCTACCCTCTGGGGGACATCATGATCACATTCAACAGTCTTCTAACATTGGCCGCCAACTGCCTGCCCTCAACAAATCCCGTCTGGTCCTCCCCAATCACGTCCGGAACGCAGTCTTCGATCCTTGAGGACAAGATTTCGGACAACAGTTAGGTGTCAACATTTAATAAGGAGATCGGTCTGTAGGACCCGCATAGCTCCGGGTCCTTATCCCGCTTCAGGATCAATGATATCGTGGCCTGTGACATAATCTGGGAAATGCCCCTCTCTCCCTTGCCTCATGAAATGTCCTCATCAGCAGCGACCCCACTATCCCAGAGAACCTTTTATAAAACTTCGGTCCCGGGGGCTTTACCCAACTGCATGGCCTTCAGCCCTTTTGCTATTTCTTCAATCCCAACTGGGACCCCCAGCCCTTCCTCCACCTTCGGGAACCTCAGCCCCCTAAGAATTGCCTCATCCCTTCCGGCCCAGCTGGGGGTTCCGACTCATATAGCCCGCTATAAAACTCCTTGAACGCCCTGTTAGCCCCTGCTGAATCTCCGACCAAGTTCCCATCTCTGTCCTTCACTTTCCCAATCTCCCTGGCTGCCTCTCTCTTTCTGAGCTGCTGGGCGAGCATTCTGCTGGCCTTCTTTCCATACTCATATATCGCCCCTCTCGCCTTCTTCAGCTCCTCCACTGCCTTCCCTGTATATAGCACGCCAAACTCAGCCTGTAGCCTCCGTCGTTCCCTTAAAAGCCCTGCCTCTGGGGTCTCCGCATATCTCCTGTTCACCTGAAGTATTTCCCCTATCAGTCGATCCGTCTCTGCTCTATCTACCTACTCCCTGTGGACCCAGATCAAAATCAGCTCCCCTCTGACACCACCTTCAGCGCCTCCCAGATCATTGCGGCTGAGATTTCACCCGTGTCATTAACTTCCAGATAGTTCTGGATGCATTTCCTCACCCACCTGCACATCTCCTCATCCACTAACAGTCCGACATCCAATCTCCACCGCGGGCGCTGGCCACACACCTTGCTCACCTGTAAGTAATAATAATAATAAGTCCACCCAGTGTGGGGCATGATCCGAGACCGTGATCGCTGAGAACTCAGCGTCCCCTACCCCCGTCGGTAAAGCCCTGTTCAAGATGAAAAAGCCAATCCGGGAGTACACTTTATGTACATCTGAGTAGAAAGAGAACTCCTTCACTCTCGGCTGCCTAAACCTTCATGGTCTACTCCCCCCCCCCCCCCCCCCATCTGCTTTTCCTTGAGCTCGACCGGTCTAGTCTTGGGTCAATGACTGTGTTGAAGCCCCCCCCCCCCCCCCATGACCAGCTTTTGCGAGTCCAGGTCCGGGAACCACCATCCTCCTTATAAACTCCACATCATCCCAGTTTGGCGCGTAAACATTCATGAGTGCCACCAGAAGCCCTTCCAGCTTCCCACGAACCATGCTGTACCCACATCCGCAACTATTCTTCACGCCTCGAATGACATTCGCTTATTAATCAGTATCGTGACACCTCTAGTCTTAGAGTCCAGCCCCGAATGAAATAGCTGCCCCACCCATCCCTTCCTTAGCCTAGTCTGATTGATTACCTTAAGATGCGTCTCCTGTAACATTGCCACGTTTGTCTTCAATCCCCTCAAATGCGTGAACACGCATGGCCTCACCAGCCCATTTAGCCCTCTAACGTTCCACGTGATCAGCCTGGTCGGGGGGGTTTCTGACCCCCCCCCCCCCCCCCCCCCCCCCCCCCCTCCGCTAATCAGCCATCACCTTTCTCAGGCCAGTCTCCAGCTCACGCCCCACTGGCCCGCCCCCAGGCAGCCTCCATCCCCAATGTCCCTTTTGTCCCCCAGCAACAGTCCCTTCAACAAGCATAACATCTGCTCACCCCCCCACTGCGCTTCAATGAGCCAGTCCACCCAGCTAGCTTGGTAGCCCCCACCCATGTCGCCAAACATTTTGCCACCTATTGTCCCCCCACCCCCCGCTCGGACACGCATATTCAAGCGAAAACATTCCGAGCCCAGTTAACCGAAAAAACAAGAAAAGAAAAACCCCACATCAAAAATTCACACCTCCATCCCCCACCAGTACAAATGCAAACTTTAATTTACAAAAATACGCGGCAGCTCCAGGATCGATACAGAAGGCATTACAAATATAGTGCAAAAACAAAACATTTTTAACGTGAACACTGCAGCAAAGTTCAAACACCTCAGTCCCCTGCCAGCCCTTTCCTTCTGGCGAAGTCCATCGCTTCCTCGGGCGACTCAAAATAGAAGTGTTGCTCCTCATAGGTGACCCAAAGACGGGCCGGATACAGCAGTCCAAACCTCCCCTTCTTCTTGAAAAGGGTCGACTTTACTTGGTTGAATCCCGCTCTTCTCCTGGCTACGTCTGTGCTCAGGTCTTGGTCAATACGCAGGATGCTGTTCTCCCACTTACAGCTCCATGTCTGCCTGGCCCATCGTAAGATATGCTCCTTATGCAGGTACCTGTGCAATCTCACCACTATCGCCCTCGGGGGGGGGTCACCTACACGCGACTTCTTCGCTAGTGCTCTGTACGCCCTGTCCACCTCCAAGGGTCGGGTGAACGTCCCATGCCCCATTAGCCTCCCGAGCATACCCGCTATATATGCCCCTGGATCCGCTCCTTCGGACCCCTCCAGGAGACTCAACGATTCTTAAGTTCTGCGGGCGGGACCTATTCTCTAGATTTTCCACCTTCTCCTGGAGCCTTTTCTGTTAGTCTCTCAGCATCCCCACCTCCACCTCCACTGCTGTCCGGTGTTCCTCCTGCTCAGTCAGCGCCTTCTCCACTTTCTGGATCGCCCGATCTTGAGCATCCAATCTCTGTTCCAGCCGAGCAATCGATTCCCTAATCGGGTCCAAGCATTCCTGTTTCTGCTTGGAGAAGCCCTCTTGGATAAACTGCATCAGCTGCTCCGTCGACTGCTGGGCCGTCAAGCCAGAACTGTGCTCGTCCGCCATGCTTTTTCCCACTGCAGCTTCAGTCCAGACCTTCTCTGTTCGTCTATTTCTTCCTTTGCGAGCACTCCTGGTCCGCCTATCCATGCACTGGTGTGGGACTCCTCCTTATGGTCGAGTCCACTAACAATTTCCCAAGTAAAATCCGAGAAAAAATGGGGGAAAAGGTCCAAAGGTCCGACCAGAGCAGGAGCCACCAAATGTGCGACCTACTCCTTCATGGCCGCCACCGGAAGTCCTGAAACTATATTGTTAACATATTCTAATATGAATACGAACCTGGGACCCTAGCACTGTGAAGTAACAGAGCTAACCACCATGCTAACGTGTCGCCCTTCTTCTACCTTCCTGATAACCACATGATTCTGACTGGGGGTAGGGAGCACCTGTATCATGATATCGAACGTTATGTAGCTCAGGTTAGAGAGACCAGCTGGCCTTTACCTGTCTGTCATTTTCATGGGTTTGAATTAAATCTTGCATCACTTGGTTATTTTATACATTCTGCATGGCTAATTGCTTTAATTAAGTTTGTGCGACTGCAAGAGAACACCCAGGAAACCAAGGAGAGCAGAGAAAGCATTAAAGGGGAGAATTGATGAAAAGCCTATTGACTAAGGAGGGGAGGACATGGCTACACGTTAGGATTTTTGCATCAGAAATCTTCTTGAGGCTCAGCACAAAAGACGACCATTAGAAGTAAATAATGTCGCCCTGCAAAACCAAAGTCTGCCTTTCCTAAAACCTGCATGATTGTAACAAGGGCAATGATCCGAAACCTGCCAGCAGTGTATTTCAGCTTGTTGAATTTATAACAGGCTCCCATATGACCTCCTGTTCCTTTGAAGGCATTAGAAGGCTCATTCTGTCAGACTGTAGCTTCAGCTATAAAATATGACACAAATTTGTTAAGTGATAAATAAATAAATGAATGAATAGTTTGAACTGCCTGGAGTAGATTTACAGGCTCAGCAATTTCACAGAATAAAGAACGCAAAGAACGGTCATGTTTCCTGTGCTAAAACTCACAAATCAAACAGGATTTGAAGCACAGTGTTAGACCACAATTCACTCCAAGGAATCTGCTGCCTCTCTTTCATTCTATGATGGCTGCAGAAGGGTGTCTGATGGAGAAGGTCAACCAAAATCATACTTTCAAAAGCCTTTGAAGATTTCATAAAGTGCCTTTCATGATCTCAGGATATCTGGCCGTGCTTTACAAGCAATTGCATGATATTGAAGAAAAGAAGAAAATACTAGAATGCTAGAAACCCAAAATTAAAACAGGAAATACGAAAACACGTGCTGCCAGCATTTCCAGCAATTTTTTTTTTCAGGTCTGAAATCTGGAAATGTAGTCACCATTCTAATGTTGGAAACATGGCAGCCAATTTGCGCACAACAAGAGGCCACAGGCAGCAGTAAGATAATGACCAGATAATGTGATATTGTGATTTTGGATGAAGGATGAGTACTGACCAAGACACTAGGGATAACTTGCAGCTGTACTTTGAGATCGGACCACGGAATCTTTTGTATCAACCTGAGCCGGCAGACAAGATGCTGGTTTAGACATAGAATTTACAGTGCAGAAGGAGGCCATTCGGCCCATTGAGCCCGCACCGGCCCTTGGAAAGAACACCCTACCTAAGCCCACACCACCACCCTATCCCCATAATCCAGCAACCCCACCTAACGTTTTTTAGGACAATTTAGCGTGGCCAATCTACTTAACCTGCACATCTTTGGATTGTGGGAGGAAATTGGAGCACCCGGAGGAAACCCACACAGACATGGGGAGAACGTGCAGACTCCGCACAGTGACCCAAGCCGGGAATCGAACCTGGGACCCTGGAGCTGTGATGCAACTGTGCTAACCACTGTGACACGGTGCTGCCCTTATTGTCTCACCTGAAGGATGGTACCACTGCCAATGGAAAATAAAAATGGATCACACTCAAATTATGCTGTCAATCAAAGATATATTTTAAAAGACCCATATAATGCCTGCATTCGAATGTAACGAAGTAGCCCTAGCCTGAGTATAGATTGATTTATTCCAAACGGTTACGATGAACTGTGAGAAATTCCCTCATCTGAGATCTGCTCCTAGCTAACACTTTTTGTAAGCAGGTAAAGAGTAGTACAATTTAGAGCTTGCACTAATAGCGTTGTCCTAATAGCTGTGGCAGACTTGGCAGGGCTAATTTTCTGAGTTTGTGTTGCTGCTGGGAAGCACCAACCTTGCATATCGGAAAATAATGGGCACCCGGCCCACAATTATCCACAAGTGATTTCCCCAGAGTGAAAACCAGCTCGATCATCAGTTCTCGGGCTAATGAGCAGGCTGGGCCATATTTTGTAAATGAACCTGATTTGTAGGTGCAGTGGCAAGCGAGAAAAAGCCAATAAAATGATCCAACGTCCACAAATCGTGCATGCCGTTTGGGTCATTGAGTAAGATGGAAGGTTCTAGCTCACCTAGTTCTTAGTTACAATAAATACTTTTCAAATGTGTTCAGTGAAGAAGGAAAGATGCAGTCTCACTGACTCAATGAAGTGCCTCTGGTGATAAATAAGAGCAGTTTTGTCTGAAACGTGGCTAACTTCCATGATTAACTGAAGTAGGGGAAGAAGGAAATGTAATAAATCCAGAAACATAATGCCCAAGTAGCCATTGTAACTGGCAAGGTTTGTGGTGGAAACCCCAAGTGCCTAAATAACTTGGATATTTTCATCTAGGACTTTCCATAGATTGTTGAAGTGGACATTATAATCTTCAAGGTTAACGTGGATCCTCCTTTGATGGGAGTAAAACCAGGATCGGTGCTAATGTGTTGTAGCCCTATGTTCAGCCTGGTGAATCTTGGTGGTGCTGAATAGTTGAAATTATCCTGATTTACAAACTTTGCAATCTTATCTGATCCCTTCATTCTCTGACTCACAGTGCAGACGCAAATCTAGTTATTCCATTTTATGCTACCTCCTCATATTTATTGCGGTTCCTTTAAAAGCAGCACAACACCAATCACTGCTCTCCAACGATTGAGAGCTGAGTGATTGAGGCCATCAAAGCTGCAGCACTTGGAAAATATCTCACCTTCAATCAGCGCAACTTCCTATAGCCCATTTATGGCAGGGCCTAGCGACGAGATCATCCAAAGGATTTGAATTGCTAATAATATTGGTATCTTAAATGTGCATCTTCTCTTGGATAAGGCTCTGTGCGTGACTCAGTTGGCATGCGATTGATTTTGTTCTGAAAAACTGCTGATAGAAGCAGGTTAATGTATTGCCGCATGGATCCCTGCTGTGGCAGACACTGTCAATCTTTTCGGCTCGTAAGAATATTTATGATTCAATTTCCATGGCAACTTTGACAAATGAGTGATGGACACAATTACCAAAACCTGTTGGAGTGAAAGGGCAACCTTGCTTCCCCTCGTTCAACTGCTAACTTTTCAGGATCTGTAGACATTGGAATATAATTCCCCCTGACATTCCTGCAATCTTCATACCATCAATAAATTAAATTGAAGATTTAAAACTTACTGCAGCGTGAATGATAGCAGGAGTCCAGATCTGCTGCAGTGCAGGTTTCAGTGCCAGCATTAATGAGCTAAGTGTTAATATTATTTCAATTTAAACTCAGTAGGATTATTGAAATTTGCGGCCAACATATCATCATCTTATTGTGTCATGCCTCCAGTTAGGTGACAGAGGGATACAAGTTTTTAAATAAATGTCAAAAAAAAAGAAAACTTGCTGCCTTTCACATCCCCAAGATGTCCCAAAGCACTTCACAGCAATGATCACATGGAGCGTGCTGCAGACACACACAGAGTGGCCTGTGCGATGTACAGCCTCACATAGCTGTGAGGGCAGAAGTCTGAGCTTCACACTGGGGGATCCATAATGTACATCAGTGACCTAAAGGACCTCAAACACTACTTGAATCTAATTTGTGAGAAAAATTACTCCATATTTTGATTTGGTGTGAGTTGACTGCAGTGTTTTTGGTATCTGTACCGCTAAAAGTGATAAAAATATAAACCTGATGATGATCCTAATTAACAGTAGCAGCACTGATGCCAAATTCTACTTTTCCAACCAATTTGTTTAGTTCTCTGATGAGAAGTAATCCTGTCGTGGCTTAAACGTGCTCAATTTTTGAAGCTCTTGGATGAATGTTGAAATGACGTGGGAGTCTGGTGCACGGGGGGGGGGGGGGGGGAAGACCAATGGCGATGAAGTATCGCCACTCGATGCCACATTTGCAGCCATCAGTTAGGAAACTGGGACGACATGAACTTTGAAGAGCAGCTGAATGGTAGGATTTGCACGTGGTGAGTCCCTGGGCATGAATAGCTGTGTCCAGGGCAGAGGAAATGGGCCACGCAGTGCCAGCTTTCTGGAGGGTGAAATCACCCACGAGTTCTGCTGAAGTGGACTCAAATGATAACTTCAGTGGGTGACATACGGATAACTGTATGTTCAATGAAATGGTGTATTAGCAGCCCTACCAGAAAGCCAACCATCACTGTCAAGGAGCATGAATGAGTCCAGCACCAATTTGACACAGGGCTTTGCACAGAGCTTGGAACCCATCATCAACAACATAGAAGTGGTGGCCAAATCCATGAGACTTGTGGACCTGACAAAGATGCAACACCTGATGGACAATGTCTCTTTCCACCGCAGCTGAAGCCACCCACTGTCCGAGTGCTGCAGTGGAAACTCAGGTTGAAATCTTACAAACTCAGCTTGTTGCCTTGCCACAGAATTATACCTTTTGCCCTCTAACCACTGTCACTCTGCCAGTGTTCTAGCTGTTGTTTCCTGCCAATCTGCTGGCTTAGACTGCTGCCGTCCATGTCGCGATAGTACAGTCTGAAGTCATGCCTTCTAGGGCCGGAGCTTCAAAGGGTCCTCTTCCAAGGCTGTTTGCAGTCTTCCTCACTGAAAGTCAGTGTGGTGATATGCCTGTGAATAGTTTTGTACATAGTTAGTAATGTTCCCTCCAATCAGCTGGTGGCGTCAGACATCGGTCACGTGATGTGAGACACTCGCCAGTTGGTAGTAAGGGCGTTAAAAGATGAAACAAGCTGGTGGCAGAAGCATGGACAGCAAGGATACCAGTTTTTAGGATGCATCGCGTCAGAAGGCTAAGACAAAAAAGACCTGCATGGAAACCGGTCTACCAGAAGCAAAGATGATGTCGGAAAGCTGACAAGAGCTCAGAAGATCAGCGGGGTGATCCTGTCAGAGATGCACAATGAGCTATGCAACAGAGACACAATCATCAGGCATATCATGTTAACTGACACAGTTGAATCTGTATATTTATATCTATAGCATGTGTTAAAGGATAATACAAATCATATTTTTTGTGTATAAATGTGAACATCTCCAAAGGAAGGGGGATGTGGTGATATGCTTGTGAATAGTTTTGGACATAGTTAGTAATGTGACCTCCAACCAGCTGGTGGCGTCAGTCATCGGTCACGTGACGTGAGACACTCGCCAGTTGGTAGTAAGGCATACAACAGGATGGTCACAAATAGGGTAGCTCCAGGCGAAGTTCACTGAACTCAAATAGTAACTTTGTCTGTGTAGTAATCTGTATGTTATCTCTCCACGTGTTCATTAATAAATTACTGTTCTAGTTAAGCAACTAGATGTTATGTGTACATCATTGCAACGGCAAGAGCACAGAATACAACAGACAGCATGTTATAGTCACTGAGCCAGCACTTCATGGGAGCACAAGGTCAGACAAAGGTACACAGAATGTTATGAGCATACACAAGGATGATTAATTGACTCGGGAGAGGGGCATTCGATGGTTTAATTCATAGAATTTACAGTGCAGAAGGAGGCCATTCGGCCCATCGAGTCTGCACCGGCTCTTGGAAAGAGCACCCAACCCAAGGTCAACACCTCCACCCTATCCCCATAACCCAGTAACCCCACCCAACACTAAGGGCAATTTACCATGGCCAATTCACCTGTTTCATAGAGTTTGTTTGGAACATGCTGCCTTCTCTTTCAGCATTATGGCCAAGAAGACTACATAATTGGCAGTAAGTTATGGATTATTGTTGCATAGGGAATTGGGTTTGTGTTCAATGGCACCGTAGTTGGATGAGTTAATCATGTGGAGCCCAGATAGGATAGGGATGTGTTGGCTGTCTCTTCCTGTGCTGTCACTGCTGTAACATAATGTGAATTTCCAGCAGACCCCTTAACATCCATTTTGGTGCCATTACTGATGGTGGTGATTGTCATGTCATATACCTTCTTTATTTTCATTTAATAGTAGATGGAAACAGCAACAACTTACATTTATGCACCTCCCCCAAAGTAGTAAAACGTTCCAAAGCACTTCCCAGGAGCATTATCAAACAAAGTTTGACAGCAAACTTTAGCACATTAGGACACGTGACCAACCTGCTTGAAAGAGCATCTTAAATGAGGAAAGAAAGGTGAGAGATTACAGGAGAAAATTCCAGAGTGCAGGCCTAGATAGCTAAAAGCACAGCAGGCAATGGTGGATTGTTTAAAACAGGGGTGCACAAAAGACAGGGATGCACATAGAAGAGCGCAGAGGGCTCAGAATGTTATAGGTCTGAAGGAGGTTACAGAGATAGGAAAGGATGCAGTCATGGCATGATTTCAAAACAAGGATGAGAATTTTAAAATTGAGGGCATTGTCCAAGCAGGACCCAGCGTAGGTCAATGAGCATAGCAGTGATGAATTAAGGAAACTTGGTGCAAGTTAGGAAATGGGCAACAGAGCTCTTAACAACATCATGTCCATAGCCCCGCCTCAAGGATGCTTGCAAGTATGACATGCAGGCTCTAAACACCAATTATCATCACCAGCCAACAACAGAGGGACATGGCAACACCCACTGTGGACTGGAGTACACCACTGCGATGTCCAGTGACTACAGCTGTTTGGCAACAGACACCTATGCTGAAAACCACAATGACACCTGGTGGCTTTATGTGTGGCATTTTGTGGCAGCACCTGCCTCTCAAGGATTGGCCACTTCACCCATCAGCAAAGGTGCGCATATGAAGGCACTCCATCTGGAATGGATTCTTTGCTGTGCATCCATCATGTTTTGTAGATGGGAAGGTACCAACGATGAAGAAGATCCTCCACAAAAGAACCATCAGAATTTAATTCCCAACCATTGTTTACACACCTCAATCCTAAAACAACCATTCAGAAAAGCTCTTGCTACGCAATCACCAGCAACCAGATCCAACACATATGTAAGAAATTAAAGTCAGAAGTATCACAATGTTGAAGGAAGCAAAGGGACTTTTACCTACAGGTTTGCTCTGGACCCCAGAAGGAAACTGTGGGCCTCTGCTTCCTTGGCAACCCCACTCGCCCCACCCCCACCATCATTCGCACCACCATCGCCAACCCCAATCCCTGCATGAGAACTATTAAGGAACAATCAACGTTTTATTGTTTAAAAGGCCTCAGGGCAATATGTTCATTGTGTGACATAATCTGAGTGCCAGTGGGTTGCCTCTGTGCCAGGGATGTCAAGGAAGCCCCAAATTTAAATATGCTGGGCTCAAACTGATGATGGTAGGAGTGGGTTGCGCAGGGCGGGATAGTGGGCTGGTTGTGGTTGATGCCTCCCTGCCACCAAAACATAAACCACCCTCAGTTAAAAAATCTCCCACAACTACCCGCCCACTCCCCTCCCCATTAAATCCATCTTCAGTCGCGGATTGAACAATTGTTCAAGGTCCAACAAACACTTGAAAGAATCTGAATATTCTTTAAAAGTGGATAATTTATTATTGTAATATTTTTGGAAAATTGATGTGTTCACTTACCATATGACCGGGGATGTTTATTTTTTTTAAGAAAAACCAGACTATCAAAAATAAAGCCTGAAGTAATTGACATATTTTATTTTAAATCCTGAAAGCAATGATTTGCAAGCCTGTTCAAGTGAAATTTATAGTTTAGCTCAGTTGAATGTTGAAATATCCCATTGGAATAAATAGTTTGATGATGAGGATTTATTTAGATTATATGGCAACGGAATACTGTGATTTGCCCCATTTATGGAAATTAAAGACACTGGCAGGGATTCTCTTCCCTCGCTAGCTGTGCACCACCCCCGCCTCATGGGTTTCCTGACAGAGTGAAGTGGCTTCAATGGGAAATCCCAATTTGATTTGGACAAGCGGCGGGAGTATTGAATTCCAGTGCGCTGCCGAGACACACATGGTTGAGAGATCAGAGACTGCAGCCCACTGTGTTCTCCCCGCAGGTGAGTTTAGTGGTGGGGAGGCATTTAATCAGGTGGGTGGATGGTGAGTGGGGACCCTGTCACCTTCCCATTTCTACCCTGGTTACATCAGTGACAGGAAGGCCTTCCTACCTCGCCGTCAGTTGAAGCCCTTAAGTGGCCAATTAATGCCGACTTAGCGGCCTCATCTTGCTGCCACTGGTATTAGTCTGGCATTGGGTTATGCAGGGGTCCCCATGCAGGAAGCACATCAAGAAAATCCTGGCGTGTTTGCTTGCCAATTGTTCAAAGGCACTCAGTGCCTGATCGAGGAACCTGCCTTTTTAAAATTCATTTACGGGATGTGGGCGTCACGGGTTAGATCAGAATTTATGGCCCATCCCTAGTTCCCCTTCAGAAGGTGCTGATGAGTTGCCTTCTTGAATCGCTGCATTCTCTGAGGTGTAAGTACGCCCACAGTGCTGTTCGTGAGGGAGTTCCAGGATTTTGACCCAGCGACAGTGAAGGAACAGCAATATATTTCCAAGTCGCAGTGGTGAATGACTTGGAGGAGAACCTCCAGGTGATGGAGTTCCCAGGTAGCTGCTGCTCTTGCCCTGCTAGATAGTAGTGGTCGTGAGTTTGCAAGGTGCTGCCAAAGGAATTTTGTCAAGTTCCTGCAGTGCATCTTGTAGATGGTATACACGGCTGCCACTGTTCGTCAGTGGTGGAGGGATTGAATCATAGAATCCATACTCAGCCCACCAAATCTGCACTGACCCTCTGAAAGAATACTCCACCCAAGCCCACTTCCCTGCCCTATTGCTATAACCCTTTCAGCTAACCTAAGCATCCTTGGCCACTAAAGGACAATTTAGCGTGGCCAATCCACCTAACCGGCATATCCTTGGACTGTGGGAGGAAACGCGAGTACCCAGAGGAAACCCACCCAGACATGGGGAGAATGTGCAGACTCCGCACAGACAGTGACCTGAGGCCAGAATTGCAGCTGGGTCCCTGGTGCTGTGAGACAGCAGTGCTAACCACTGTGCCACCATGTTTGTGGAAGGTGTAGCAATCAAGCAGGTTGCTTTGTCCTGGATGGTATTGAACTTCTTGCGTGCTGCAATCATCCAGGCAAGTTAAGAGTATTACATTGCACTCCTGACTTGTGCCTTGTACATGGTGGACAGGCTTTGTGGGGTCAGGAAATTAGTTGCTTGCCGAAGGATTCCAAGTCTTTGACGTGCTGTGGTGGCCAAATATTAATATGGCTAATCCAGTATAGTTTCTGATCAATGGTAACCCCCAGGATATTGATTGTGGGGATTCAGCGATGGTAATGCCATTGAATATCAAGGGACGATGGTTAGATCCTCTCATGTAGGAGATGGTCATTGCCTGGCACTTGTGTGGCACATATGTAACTTACCACTTGTCAGCCTAAGCCTGGATATTGTCCAGGTCTTGCTGCATTTGGACAGGATCTGTTTCATTATCTGAGGAGTCACAAATGGTGCTGAGCATTGTGCAGTCATTCGCAAACATCCCCACTTCTGACCTTATGATGGAAGGGAAATCAATAATGAAACAGCTGAAGGTGGTTGGGTCTAGGACACTACCCTGAGGAACTCCTGCAGTGTTGTCCTGGAGCTGAGATGATTGACCATAACCATCTTTATTTGTGCCAGGTATGACTCCAACCAGCAAAGGGTTTTCCCCCTGATTTCCATTGACTCCAGTTTTCCTTCGGGCTCCTAGATGCTATACTCGGTCAAACGCTGCCTTGATGTTACTCTCACCTTACCTCTGGCATTCAGCTCTTTTGTCTATGTTTGAACCAAGGCTGGAATGAGGTCAGGAGCTGAGTGATCTTGGGTCACTAGGGTCGGTGAGCAGGATATTGCTGAGTAAGTGCCATTTGATCGCACTGTTGATGACTCCTTCCATCACTTTGCGGATGATGGAGAGTGGACTGATCGGGCGGTAACTGGCTGGGTTGGATTTGTCCTGTTCTTGTGTACAGGACACACCTGGGCAATTTTCCACATTGCCAGGTAGATGCCAGTGTTGTAGCTATAATGGAACAGCTTGGCAAGGAGCATCAGGAACTAGGGAGACGGTGGGGCACTGTGATCCAACCACATGCCCTTGCTGCTGACCCCACCCTCCATACCTCATGACTCTCTTCCCAGTATCTGCAACCCCCAACTTCATTCCCCTCTGCCTGATCTCTTCTCGATCCAAGGCCTTAGGTGGGTGTTGCGCATTCAGCAGCCACTACCTCTCCAGCAGTGCTGCTGGGTGTATAAGAAGTGCCCGCCTCTGATGGGTTGGTAGCGCTTGTCGGGCTGGATAGCTGCCTCCAATGTTCTTCATCTCACAGGTGAGCCTGTCACTGGCTGTCAAGTGCCTGAGTGGCACAAGATGTGGTGGGCCTTCCCAAAAAGTGTTGACTCAGGGCTTACCAGCCAGGGGCCGAGGCACGTGTCCCCTCCACAAGATATCGCCAATATGCTGAAGAACTGAAATGGAAATAACAAAATACATTTCAAAAGTGTTCAGAACATTGCAGTATTTGTATTTTGGGAAAACATCTATCAATCATTGTTGCCATTTATGGACTCGCCTAGAGTTTAATAAATGTTTACTCTTTTGTATTTAGGCATCTGGACTAAGCAGTCTCGTTCCACACGGATGAGAGAGAAACGTGCAGACTTCTCCGTCGGCCACATTGGAGGGAGAGTGATTGCTGCTGGAGGTCTAGGTAATGATTATTCCTAGAGTAATAGTGTACATTGAGAGCGATGGGGAAGGGACAGCATCATTTCCTGCAGATTCCATGCTGGACAATCACTGCAATCCATCACTGACTTTAAGTGGTTAAATCAGTTGGATGAAAGAAAAGGGACCAAAAGAAAAATCAGCTTATCTGAGGAACAAGTTCATGAACAAGTTCAGCTCTGCACCACCTGATTCTCAAACGAGCTCCAAAGATTAATAGAAACCAGTCAAATCTGAATGCAGCATCACATTCATTCTCTTGTGAAGAACAAGTGAGAAAAACATCACATTTACTGAAACCTAAGGTCAAGAAGTACATGTTCCATCAAATACAGCAAATAAAAGCAACGGATTCAAGAACAGGCACAAATTATTAGCTCTAAAATATTTTGAAGCACTTTAGCAGCTGGCTCATGTGCTCAAATTGTACAAAGGAATAAATAGTAGAGCGGAAAAATGACAATTGTGCACCAGGTGAACAAAACTATGGACAAATTTGTCAGTCCCGTTGAGAAAAACAGAGCCCTTCGGCATGATTGCTCATGGAATCTTGAGCTTCATAGGAAAAAAACGTGAGTGAGAGTAGTCAACTTTGTCACTCTAGCGAGGCCTTGGGGCCAGGAACCAGATTCAAACAGATCGGGGCTTCATCTTTAAAGGGCACCCGGACCAGCCTGCAGCCAAACAGCACCCAGGTCACATCTTGGAGGTCTCGAGGCTCTCACCACCTGACTGACAGTCATCGCCAGCAGATACCCTCCTCAATGCTGCTTCCCCCCCTGCCTACCAGCGGGCACCGCCCCCAACTGCCCCCCCCAATGGAGCTCCCACTAGGGTCCTGTCTGGCACTGCCCGAGCACATGTTAGCACTGCCAGCATCTGGAAGTGCCAACCTGTGCCAAAGGGCAGTGCCAGGGCATTGTCTGGGCATGTCCCTCTAACCCCCCTCCTCCCCCCACCCCACTGTGGGCTATACCTTCCACTGTGTCCCTGAAGAGATCCCCTTGACTGCCTCATGCCTGACCAGATTTGGTGTAAGTGGCGGCAAGATGTCACGCCAGCACCAGGTCAGGATTCTGTAGAGGGGGGGGAGGGGGGGGGGGGTAAGGAGAGAGTGATCACGAATGACATGTTAATGTGTCACAATGAGAGTCCCGGGCTGGCGCCATGCAATTCAAATTACTACACTGGCGAGTTTCCAAAAACCAATCAAGCCCGCGAGAATCACGTTTTTCACTTCTCTGGACTTTTAGCCCATGCCGACTTCTCACAGAGAAAGAGGCTCAAAATCGCCGCTATAAATGCACCTCTATAAGTGTTTATAATTTCACTATGCTGAGTGTACAAAGAAAATGGCCCCAGGCTGTCAAGGAGGGCCATTTAACGGCAGGCGAGTTGGTGAGGAACATGAGACCCAGATTTTAATAAAGTAATATTTGCTGTTTTCCACTCAAATGGAGCAACATCGGTTATCAAAGAGTTGAGCCAGAGGGTAGCAAGTTTCTTTGATAAGGTCAGGAGAAGTTGAATGCATTTGGCACCAGGGCCAATTTCAATTAACAACTGTATCACTCATCTCTCTGTGTCTGTAACCTCTGGTTGAAGCCCCTCTATACAATTTGAGAACATGGTCATTGTGCTAAAGTGCTTTACAACATTTTGGGTGGATATGATAGCATGCTGTATAAGTATGAGTCTTTGTTTTCTGTGATTATGAAATGTTTAAGTTTGTCGTGCCTGCTCTTGACTCAGTGGCTTTTATTTGCTATATTCCAGAGAGCATTTGAATCTTGACCTTAGTTTTCAATGGCTTTTTCAGTAACTGGTGGTGTTATTTCTCACCTACAGAGGTGCTGTTCTTCACAAGAGATGGCGGTGCTGCAGTTAGATTTGTCTGCTTTCTATCAGTCTTTGAAGCTTGTTTGAAAATCACATTGTTTCATGCATCACGATTCAGCTTACAAACTTCACCGAATCACAGAATTGTGTCCATCACAGAAGGAGGCCATTCCCCCATGCCAGCTCTCTATAGGAACAATGTACTTAGTGCCACTCCCCCACCTTCCCCCAGAGCCCAGCACATTCTTTCCTTTCAGCTAATAATTCTTTTCCCTCTTGAATGGCTTGAGTGAACCAGCCTCCAGCACACTCTCAGGCAGTGCATTCCAGATCCTAACCACTTTCTGCTTGAAAACATTTTTCCTCATTGTTGCTGTTTATTTTGCTGATTACCTGAAACCTGTGCCTCTTGTCCTCGATCCTCCTACCAGTTGGAACAGTTTTTCCCTTGCTATTCAGTCCATGATTTTTAATACCGCCATCAAATCACCTTTCAACTTTACCTTCTTCAAGAAAACAGTCCCAATTTCTCCAATGTGTTTACATAACTGAAGTTCCTCATCCCAGAGACCATTCTCGTGAATCTTTTCTGCACCCTCTCTAATGCATTCACAACTTTCTGAAAGTGTGACACACAGAGTTGGACATAATAGTCCAGTTGATGCTGAATCAGTGTTCTATACACGTTTAATGTAGCCTCCTTGTTCTTGTACTTCCTATTAATAAAGCAGAAGGGCTACACCCCAGGGTTCTGAAGGAGATAGCTGAGGAGATTGTGGAGGTGTTGGTGGTGATATTTCAGGGATCACTGGAGTCAGGAAGAATTTCAGAGGACTGGAAAGTGACATGCCTGTTTAAGAAGGGAGGGAGGTAGAAGACGGGAAATTGTAGGCCGGTTAGCCTGACTTCGGTCGTTGGTAAGGTATTAGAGTCCATTATTAATGATGAGATTGGGTGGTACTTGGAAGTGCATTGTAAAATAGGGCTGAGTCAGCGCGCCTTCGTCAAGGGGAGGTTATGCCTGACAAATCTGTTAGAATTATTTGAGGAGGTAATGAGGATGTTAGACAAAGGAGAGCCAGTGGACATGATCTATTTGAATATGCAGAAGGTTTTTGACAATGTGCCACACAGGAGGCTGCTCAATAAGAGCTCAGGGTGTGAGGGACAAGTGGCAAGACAACATGGTAGCACATGTGGATAGCACTGTGGCTTCACAACGCCAGGGTCCCAGGTTCAATTCCACGCTGGGTCACTGTCTGTGCGGAGTCTGCACGTTCTCCCCGTGTCTGCGTGGGTTTCCTCCGTGTGCTCCGGTTTCCTCCCACAGTCCAAAGACGTGCAGGTTAGGTGCATTGGCCATGATAAATTGCCCTTACTGACTAAAAATGTTAGGAGGGGTTATTGGGTTACGGGGATAGAGTGGAAGTGAGGGCTTAAGTGGGTCAGTGTGGACTCGGGCCGAATGGCCTCCTGCACTGTATGTTCTATGTTTTACTGGCATGGATAGAGGATTGGCTGACTGTCACTAGGCAGCGTGTGAGGACAAATGTTTTTTTTCAGGATGGCAGCCAGTGATTAGTGGTGTTCTGCAGGAGTCAGTGTGAGGATCACAACTATTCACAATATGCACTAACGATCTGGAAGAAGGAACTGATAAGGGCGTTATTGCTAAGTTTGCAGATGATAAAAAGGTATGTAGAGGAACAGGTGTTGTTGAGGAAGCGGGGAGGTTGCAGAAGGATGTGGTCAGGCCAGGAGAGTGGGCAACGAAGTGGCAGATGGAATACAATGTGGAAACATGTGAGATTATGCACTTTGGTAGGAAAAATAGAGGCATAGACTATTTCCCAAATGGGGAAAAGCTTCGAAAATCTGAAGCACAAAGGGAATTACGAGTCCTAGTTCAGGGATTGCTTACAGTTAACATGCGGGTTCAGTTGGCAGTTAGGAAGGCAAATGCAATTCATTTTGAGAGGGCTAGAATACAAGAGCAGGGATGTACTACTGAGGCTGTATAAGGCTCTGGTCAGATCCCATTTGGGATATTGTGAGCAGTTTTGGGCCCTGTATCGAAGGAAGGATGTGCTGGCCTTGGAGGGGGTCCAGAGGAGGTTCAGAAGACTGATTCTGGGAATGAAGGGCTTGTCATAGGTTGAAAGGTTGAGGACACTGGGAGTTTAGAATGATGAAGAGGGGGGGGATCTCATTGGAACTTACAGAATACTTTGAGGAATAGATAGTGTGGACATGGAGTAAATGTTTCCACTAGTAGGAGCAACTAGAACCCGAGGGCATAACCTCAGACTGAAGGGACGATCCTTTAAAACAGAGATGAGGAGGAATTTCTTCAGCCAGAGGGTGGTGAATCTGTGGAACTCATTGCTGCAGAAGACTGTGGAGGCCAAGTCACTGAATGTCTTTATGACAGCGATAGATAGGTTCTTGATTAATAAGGGGATCAGGGGTTACGGAGAATGGGGATGAGAAACATATCAGCCATGATCGAATGGTGGAGCAGACTCAGTGGGCCAAATGGCTTAATTATGCTCCTATATCTTATGGTGTAAGCTTTATTGACCATGTTCTTAACCAGTCCTGCCACCTTCAACAATTTCTACCTCATGCTCCTCAGATAAGCTGATAACAAGTTATTTTTAACTGGATTTATTATGAAGATAGTTTTCTTCTGGTTGTCTGTTTCTCCCTGTCAACCAAAGTATTCTGATCTTTCACAAAACCAGGGCTGTGACTTTGAAATGGGACATGGCGCTTTACAATACCAGCTATTCCAATATTAATTTGCCTAGTCTAAAATCAGACCACGAGTAGCAGTGTTCACCTGAGGTAGCAATCTCCTAATTGAGGCAGTTCTTGTTGATGCTGTGCTGTTAGATCTTATTTGCTGGGATTTTGACTGCCTTCAAGAAAAGGTCAGCTAGCTTTAGGGAAGTTCTGTTGAAGCAAGAAAATTTAGAACTTATATTTAGAAATGGGGACAAACATGACTCAGACAACTATTGTCCAACTAAATCAACATCACCCAATAGATAAAATAATGGAAACCATTCAATAGAGTGTCTGTGCTGTTGTAAACTTGAAAGGAACCATCAACTTGATTGAGCAGGATTATGTTTGACAAACTCTTTAGGTACACATGTGAAATTCTCCATTCCTGAAGCTAAGTGTTGGTGCCAACGGAGGATCCACAGGTGTTTCACAATGGGAAAATTGGCACAAAACCCTCACTGATTTTGGTACCGGTGAGGGGCTAGTCCTGGCGCCGTGTGAAACACCTGTGGATCGCACGCCAAACAGCTGGAGAATCACCAGGTCCTGGGCCGCATACGCACAGGGCTGACACGCTGCACTGTTCGCTCCGGAAAACATGGCGCCAGACTTGCTGGACCGTATAGCCGCCCATCCCGAGCCCACAGCCCACCCCATTGCCACCCCCCACCACTCCCTCCAGCCCTAGCAGAAGCCCTCCGGCCAGCGGCATGGATCCTGACTGAGTATGTTGGCGCTGGACACTGCCACAGCCAGCACGCCGGGAAGATTGAGGGAACCCAATCCACTCTGCTCTATGTGAGTCTTGTATAAGACAGGTGGGTGGTTAAGAAGTTGAGTAAAAAGAATACAGGGGGTTAGACCTTCATGGTCTTCCTCCAGTTGATTTGAAGGTGGGGAGGAGGGGGGGTGACCCGGCGACGCTTGGGCCCATTGAGCCCTTGAATGATGAATTATGGCCACTTTAGTGTCTCCTTCTGCCCCCTACTATTTTACCTATGGTAGGGGTATGTTCACACCAAGCAGCTTTTTGTAGGAGACTGGACACGGGCAACTGGTTGGTAACCACCTTTGAAGTTCCCTTGTGCCCATCAGAGACAATACCCCGCGTCATACCCTCCTTACCCCTACCCCCAGCCTCTCCTACCCACCCCTCAATCCCCTCGCTGGGGATTGTCAGCTAGACCCTGCCAAAATCCCAGACATACCTTCAGCCTGGCCTTCATCACTTCCTCTTCTTCGGGGACTGGCTGTTTTCCCAGCATGGGCCACCTCTTGAACATAGCGCTGCTAGAACAACAGAACTGCCAGCCATCCAATTGGTCCCGACACGGTGACACAAAGAGGCCGTTAGATTTCTTGGTGGGCGTGACCCAGATTTAGGTAAATATGTCAGCACCCAATGCTCCCGAGGCCCGTGAACGAACCCCATGCCTGGGAAACCTCGCCATGGTACCATATAGCACTGTTCCACACAAACGTGGACCAGGAATAATGGCAACTGGAAGGGGTCTCCCCAGACCTTCTCAAACGGCACTTAAGAGTCAACCACATTGCTATGGGTCTGAAGAAACATGTAGGTCAGATCAGGAAAGGCTGGCAGAATTCCTTCACTGAAGCAGCACGGTAGCATTGTGAATAGCATAATTGCTTCACAGCTCCAGGGTCCCAGGTTCGATTCCGGCTGGGGTCACTGTCTATGCGGAGTCTGCACATCCTCCCCGTGTGTGCATGGGTTTCCTCCGGGTGCTCCGGTTTCCTCCCACAGTCCAAAGATGTGCAGGTTAGGTGGATTGGCCATGATAAATTGCCCTTAGTGTCCAAAATTGCCCTTAGTGTTGGGTGGGGTTACTGAGTTATGGGGATAGGGTGGAGGTGTTGACCTTGGGTAGGGTGCTCTTTCCAAGAGCTGGTGCAGACTCGATGGGCCGAATGGCCTCCTTCTGCACTGTAAATTCTATATGATATATGACATTCGTGAACCACATGGGTTTTTAAGAGAATCCGGTAGTTTTATTATCATTATTAATGAGAGTAGTATTTTATTCCATTCCGTTCCTCCATGCCCTTTTATTTGCAACACAGGCTTTCTGGCAATTTTCCTAATGTACCAATCATTTTGTTGTGTACACCCATCAGCCACTTTCTTTGTTTTTGGAGCCATATTCGGCTCAAAGCTTTGGGTACAATTTTCCAAAAAATTGGCAAAATGTCAGGTTCTGACTGAAAGCCAAAATGTTTCTCTAGAAACACAGCCAGTTTTTCTGACCAGATCTTCTGACATTCTGTCAAAAAAAATGGGGGCACATGGTTTGCGGCATCACTCTGGCGGGCGGGGCATAATAGATCTGGCAAGGTCAATCTTTAAAGGGTGAAAAACTCCCTCCCACACCCCACGGCTATGGAGGAACCCCCCCCCCCCACAAGCTTCGGGGTGACCCCCAACCTCGGAATTATCGGACGGCACTCACACCCCACTTCATCCCCCCTTCCCGCTCTACCATCGGTGCGCATCTCTCTTCCCCCCTCCCACCACACATAAGGGGAGCCACCCCCTAATGGAGGAGGGTACTACCATGGGAGTGCCCACCTCACTGCCCCCTGGCATTTCTTCCGGTACGTCCAGGGTGCCGGGGGCAATGTCCAGCCTTTAAATTGATGTAAATTCACGCAAATCTGGTTCACGCGTTTCTTGGCATGAACCAGATCATGTCATTGGCAGTGGGGGAAAGGGGCGTGGGTGATCTCAAACCTAGATCTTGCCAGCCAAATCCCATTATGGCCCTAATGCGAGATTTAGCGGCATTATTTAGATTTAGTTGGTTAGCACTGGCTGCAGAAATCATGCTAATGGAGGGAAGGCATGAAGATGCCTCATTGTCTGTATTTCAAACAACAAGTATATCATGATGTTTTCAGGCATTATCCACTTTTTCCCCCAATTGGATTTTAAGAATACGATGCCAGCTGCTTTTTATCTTTCAGTTAATCGACAAGAACGCAAATCCCTTATTCAGAATTATCAATTTGCTGTAGCAAGTTAAAGCTTGTCTTATTTTACTGATGTGAAATCTATCACATCAGACCATCACTTTCATTAAGGCTTTGTCACCTGCTTTTATAGAAAAGATAATGGATTTCCTGGTGTGAAGTTACCAAAATCGGAGTAGTTTATTTCTTAGATTTTCCAGTTGGAGGTAGAAATCGGGTGATGGGGCTTGATTACAGGTCTTCAACCCACCTCTGTCTCCCGTGTGCCATGAAGTGCCTTTTTCACAAGATTGGGGGGTGCATTGGGGCTGTTTATCACAGGGCTAAATCGCTGGCTTTGAAAGCAGACCAAGCAGGCCAGCAGCACGGTTCGATTCCCGTAACAGCCTCCCCGAACAGGCGCCGGAATGTGGCGACTAGGGGCTTTTCACAGTAACTTCATTTGAAGCCTACTCGTGACAATAAGCAATTTTCATTTTTCATTTCATTTCATTGGCCCCCCCGAGATGCATCTGCCATCCTAGTAGTGGTTTGGGGAGGGATGGAGAAGAAATAGAGGTGGGAAACGGGAGGTGGGCCATTTTCTGGCCAGATTTGCTGTCTGTGCATAGTCTTTAAAAATTCAGAGGATCTTTATCTTGAAAGTGGCCCAAGGCAAATAGAGAGCTGGGACCGGGAATCAGTTAAAGAAAGGTCAACAACTAACTGTAGGACTTGTTGGCCAAGGAAGGTGCTTATGTGGCCAAACAGGTTGAGAGCGCCAACCTGCAGATCCTTCTAAAACTCCAATAGTTGATGGTAAGAGCGAGAGAGACTCCTGGTCAGCCAGGCTTGATGTGGAGTAATGGCCCTCAAGCCATAAGCCTCTGGCGACAGACCAGCAATCTGGTCCAGGAATAACTTGCTATGAAAACAGACTGCCTTAGTGCACCACTGGGTGTGGGAAGAGAATTGGAATTGGAATAGCTAACTGTTAGTTCGTCAAACTTTATTACCGCTCTCCAATTCGTTGTCCAAATTTTGCCTACTTTGCATTAAATAAAACTGTTTCAGCTTTGCAACCTGTACTCCCATCAGCTTGCAGCTGGTCCACTGCATGTTCACCAGGTTGCCAATGAGAAAGCCCCTCATCTGGAAGTCCTGCCTCTGCGCTACAGCACTTCTTGATGTGTGGAACCATGGTCGGGATTTTCCAGCCCTTCCCGTCAGTAGGATCTTCCGATCCCGGTGGAGGTGCCCACCTTCAGTGGGTTCCTCGGCGGTAGGTCAAGCGAGCCACTGCAAAGCACCATGGACGTCGACGGGACTGGAAAATCCCACCAGTGACCAGTGGCGAGCAGCCTTCACTAACTTTGTTTTGGACAAATCGAATTGGACACCAGCGAGGGAAGCAGGGACCTGGATTTCCAGTTAAGTTCCACACCCCTGTGCCACATGGTGGGAATGTGTTGGACGCCATTGAATTCTACATGGATTTTCACTGAAACATGACACATGATTGAGGCAGCCACGTAAACACAATCCTGAAAACCGCAATGTACAAAGAAAAAGAATGTTAGAACTTAGAATAAGAAGTGAAAATGCTGCCAATAGATCCTTCAGCATTTGGGAAGAAAAATGATCTGGTAACATTTTGGGTGGAGATTCTTTTATCACAATTGGACATTGGGAGATTATTGAACATGCCTCACGCTCAGCTTTTATCTGCTGCACCTCCCTCCCTCTTCGTCACATTCAGCCTCATAAAGGAACTGGCATTTCTCACAATATCCAGTTGTGATGAAGGTGTTAAATCCAAAACCTCTCCTCTTTACCGATGCTGATGGTGTGCTGTGAATTTCCAGTATTTTCTGCTTTACTGAACACTCAGATCATAGACATTGGAGGCAAAACAAAGCAGAGAAATTAAACTAGAATATAGTTGAAGTTATGTTCGCTCATCAGGAACTTGGTGAAAAATACTACTGCTCGCGTCATTAGCTTCAGCACAGGGAAGAGCAATGGGGCGCGATTCTCCCAAAAGGGAACAATGCCTCCTAGCGAGCGCGTTTAGCCTCGCGTTTCCCGGCGCTTCCGCTGCCGAGAAACACATGGCGATTCAATGCAGCTCACATTGAATAAGGGGCCTGAACGGGGAACATGCAACCGAGGCCGCACACAGCCCTGTTTTGTACAGTGGGGAACTCCCCTCGCTGGACTTCCCCATTGTAGGGAGAGATTGGGATGTCATTTACAAATGGAGTCCCGATCTCTGAGGCCCACAAAACTATCCCCAGCCTGAGTGCACTATGGAAGGGTCACGGCCACCCCCGCACCCCCCAACACCCACGCCAGGCAACCCCGGCCCAATCACACATGCACAAAAAAGCCCAGCTTGGCACCTTGAAAGTGCCAATTTGGCACCCTGGCAGTGCCTGTGCCAGCTGGCAATGCTACCTGGGCACCTTGGCAGTGCCAACTGGCACCCAGGCTCCACTGCCAGGGTACCAAGGTGGCATCAGCAGTGCCAGGGCTGCACCCTGTGGGGGGGCTCCTGATCCCCATGGAGACCCCCACGAGTACCATTCCGTCTGTTCTCCGTTTATGGGGGCCAGTGCTGAATGTCGCTCACCTGAGGTTTCTGAGGCAAAGTGATTGAATCTAAAAGCCTCAGATACATCGTAAATCTGCACATTCAAGTGAGGCTTACTGCTTCACTCTAATATGCAGATTTGCTCAAAAGTGAACCCCCGTGTTGAATCTCGCGAGATGTTGTGAGCTGTTAGATCCCGGGAGCGGGGTCTCCTGGCTTTCAACGGCATGGTGCGCCATGGCAAGCTGCTTTTCTGGTGCAGTGTGCCCGTTCCGTTGAATCGCACCCAAGGAAAAAATAATTTTGATTTATATGGCTCAAAAATGAATAGTAGATGGCAGGGTGGCGTAGTGGTTAGCACTGGTGCCCCACGGCGCTGAGGACCCGGGTTCGATCCTGGCCCTGGTCACTATCCATGTGTAGTTTGCACGTTCTCCCCATGTCTGCTTGGGTTTCACCCCCACGGCCCAAGGATGTGCAGAGTAAGTGAATTGGCCATGCTAAATTGCCCCTTAATTGGAAAATTTAATTGAATACTCTAAATTTATTTTTTTTAAATATATGAATAGTAAATTGGGATATTTGTAATTATTGTAAGTCCACTTGACAGAGGGATTAGTTTGTTCCTTATTAATCAAGCATAAGATTTCTATTTTTTTTTTAAAATTTAGATTAGCCAATTATTTTTTCCAATTAAGGGGCAATTTAGCATGGCCAATCCACCTACTCTGCACATTTTTGGGTTGTGGGGACGAAACCCACGCAGACACGGGGAGAACGTGCAAACTCCACACGGACAGTGACCCAGAGCCGGGATCGAACCTGGGACCTCAGCGCCGTGAGGCGGTTGTGCTAACCACTAGGCCACCGTGCTGCCCTAGATTTCTATATTTTAAGGGAAATATTTGTCTCAGGATTGCTAGTTGCTGATGCATATTTCAGTTTCATTTTCTACCCCTGAAAAGCTCTCTTGCCTTGTTACTGAAGAAACCACTCTCCCGTAGCCACTTCTTTTGCATTTTATCCAGTATCATAGACTATGACAACCATCTCCTGTTAAACGAATGTAAGGATAATGTACTAAAACTGCGTGTGAAGAATATGTAATCCAGCGTTGCAGAATTCCTTTCGAACACCATCTGGTGTTTATACTTCTTGAAGAAATTCCAGGAAAATTTGGAATTTTGCAATAAATATTATACATTCTGGTTCATCTTAAATACTATTTTGCTTTACAATTAATCAACATTTTGCCTAAAAAAGGACTTTGGTGTTGATCAATAAACAATTAGACCATCACTTTCCTGTAGGTTTCGGTGCTCCCCTCTACCAACTGAGCTATCAAAGGAAAACACTTTTTCCCTCCAATACCCTCCCCAGTTCACAGAGAAAAAATACCTTTGCATTTTAGCACACAGATGCTCTCACTCCTTGATTATATGATAATTGCAGGTGAGGAGAATCATCCAGCTTGGCTGAATTCTTCCATCTCGAATATCCTGGGTAGAATCTTATGGAGGCAACAGGGGTCTTGGCTGTCAGCTGAAGAGCAGATGAGAATCCTGCATCGTTCCTTTTCGATAAGCCCTGTCACGTCATGAACCAGTCAGGCAGTTAACAAACCAATGGTGGGATTTTCTCAGGGCCAAAGATCCCAGGGTTGGAAGCGCTGCCTGCCAAGAGCTGGCAGCATTTCTGTGCTCAGCAGTGCCAGAGTAGGCGGTGGTTGCTGCTGGCACAGTGCCCACCTGAGGCCTTGGATCGAGTAGGGTCCCAGGCACAGGTGAATAATGGTTGGAGGAGGTATCGCTGGGTAGGGGCCATGGGGGTTTAGCAGCAAGGGTGGCAAGTGGCTTCCAGCACCACCCCCCACTTCCTGATGCTGCATGCTAAATTGCCCTTCGCGTCCAAAAAAGGTGGGGTGGGGTTACTGGGTTATGGGAATAGGGTGGAGGCGTGCGTTTAGATAGTGTCTCTTTCCAGGGGCTGGTGCAGACTGGATGGGCCGAATGGCCTCCTTCTGCACTGTAAATTCTATGATCCCTTGCTCAGCCACTGATTGCCTTTAAACAAGGGCACCTCCTTTCTCGGAGCTTTGCCAGGGTTTGCTTGTTGTACTTCCCACATGGCGAACCCCATCACCTGCTGCTGGGTTACTGTCAATGGCGACAGAATGAGGCCCTTAAGTTGATGGTGGGGTGAGAAGGCCATCCGTGGGCTTTCCCACCACGGATTTACTTGTGGTGGAGGCGGGAAGGTGGCATTGCCTCCATTTGCTACCCCCCTCCACCTGATTAAATACCCCTTGTCACCAAACTCCTAACATTTAATTGTTTCTTAAATGATTGCAGAGTTTTATCTCCACTTTTCTAATTGGAAGTCTATTATATGTGTTGATTAATCTTCATGTGAGGAAGAGCCTTCTGCTATCAGTCTTAAATATATATTTTAATAGGTTAGAATCCATAGGCAGAAGGAGGCTATTCCTTCCATCGAGTCTGCAACGACCCTCTGAAAGAGCACCCTATCTATTCCCACTCGCCCACCCTATCCCTGTAACCACATAACTCCACCTTACCTTTGGACACTACGGAGAAATTTAGCATGGCCAACCCACCTAACCTGTGCACCTTTGGACTGTGGGAGGAAACCGTATCACCCGGAAGAAACCCACACAGACACGGGGAAAATGTGCAAACACCACAAAGTCACCCAAGGTTGGAATTAAACCTGAGTCTTTGCCGCTATAAGGCATCAGTGCTAACCACTGTGCCACCATGCTGCCTTGTGTGAATCTGTGTGCCATGTCATACTTCTATAATTTAAAATAATATTTTGGATTTGCCTCTTCCTGATTTTTAACTGTATTGTGTACCTCTGTACAGCTGCCTCAACGATTACACGGTGCAGATTGCAATTCTAGCATGTCTCTCCTCATAACTAAGTCTCTCCACTAGGGGTCAGCCTCATGGCTGCTGTCTGTACTGCTTTCAACACTGTAGTAATCCACGGGAGGCAGGAGTACCATCACCACACCAATATTTATTTACAATAACGATATTACAGGAGCAGCTACAAACAGTGCTGCTAGCAGTCCAGTCAACTTAAGACTGGCTCACAAAGCCTACACAGGTGCTTATATGGGCCCCCTCAATGAGCTATCATTGAGGGAGCTCATACTCCAATTGGCCAACCAATAAAGCCATTTGGAGTTCATTACAAACACTTTAATGCCTCCCATGTTTCTCAATGATCAAAATCAGACTTTTTAAAATAAAATTTATTCTCCTCATTTTTCACATTTTCTCCCAAATTTACACCCACCAACAATAATCAGTAACAAATGTAATGTCAATCCCCATATCAATAACAACGATCCCATCCTCCTACCAAACCTCAAACATTAGCCCGCATGTTCACATAAACAAATGTCAAAAAGGAATCAGGAATCACCCATAGTCACCATTAACACACACAGCCCCCCTCCCACCCACCCACCCAAATTAATGTGCGATGTTATCAAGTTCTTGAAAGTGCATGATGAATAATGCCCATGAATTGTAGAACCCCTCCATCCTGCCCCTCAGCTCAAACTTAACCTTCTCAAGAGTCAAGAATTCCAACAGGTACCCCTGCCACGCCAGGGCACAGGCTGGAGAGGCTGCTCTCCAACCCATCAGGACAAGCCAGGGCACAGGGTGGAGAGGTTGCTCTCCAACCCATCAGGACAAGCCAGGGCACAGGGTGGAGAGGATCAAAATCAGACTCGACGGTTGTTCTACCACTAATTCCAACCAAACCTCTGACGCAGTTGCTTCCCACTGGAAAGGTTCTGTGTAGTTAATGGAAATTCCTAATCCTGGCAAGATGAGTAATTGTTACTTGCTACACTTGCTGAATATGTTCTTTGTGTTGGATTGAAGCTGTTTGGATTGTGGAAGTTGGAAAGAGAGAGATGGCACGTATTAAAATTGAGTTATTTCATTAAGGACACCAAGTTACATATGATGAAGTTTAGCTGTCGAAATTCCTGTGAAAATGCAACTTAATACACATGTGAAAATAGCTGCTTAACATATAATGGGAGAGCGATGCACCGTAATGATACTGTACTGCTGTCTCATAGCACCAGGGAGCTGGATTCGATTCGGGCCTTGAGCAACAGTCTGTGTGGAGTTTGCACATTCTCCCTGTGTCTGTGTGGGTTTCCTCCGGGTGCTCTGGATATGATGTGGAGATGCCAGCACTGGGACTGGGGTGGGCACAGTAAGAAGTCTTACAACACCAGGTTAAAGACCAACAGGTTTATTTCGAATCACGAGCTCTCGGAGCGCAGCTCCTTCCTCAGGTGAATGTCTATATGCGCGATCTTCTTGGAGATCCTCTCCACTTTGAGCCGGCGGTTTGCAGTGTCGATGGTAACCATTATGTGGCCTTGGGCGACTGTCTGTGTGGAGTTTGCACATTCTCCCCGTGTCTGTGTGGGTTTCCTCTGGGTGCTCCGGTTTCCTCCCACAGTCCAAGGATATGATGTGGAGATGCCGACGTGGGACTGGGGTGGGCACAGTAAGAAGTCTTACAACACCAGGTTAGAGTCCAACGCTAGCGTTCGGAGCACAGCTCCTTCCTCACCTGTGGAAGGAGCTACGCTCCGAAAGCTAGCGATTCAAAACAAATCACTTTTACTTTAACCTGGTGTTGTAAGGCTTCTTACTGAGTCCAAGGATATGCAGGTTAGGTGGATTTGCCATGATCAATATGCAGGATTACGGGGATAGGACGGGAGAGTGGGTCTAGGTACAGTGCTCCTTCAGGAGCGTCAGTGAAGACTCGGTGCCCTCCTTCTGCACTGGAGCCTATGAATAAACTCAAAACTAATGTTGGAGCAGGCCATCCAATTTTCAGGTGATGTTTAAACGGTTAAGTGTGACTGGTGCCTTATTTTGTTTAATTTCATTTGAATTGCAGGAAACCAACCGGCCCCACTCGGATCAGTGGAAGGGTTCAATCCAAGCAAGAGAAAATGGGAAAGTCTACCATCAATGAACACCCCGCGCAGCTCTTGTTCCAGTCTGCAAGCTGACAACATGTTCTTTGTCATCGGTGGTGTGGCACAGGGACCCAGTAATGCTGTGGAAGCCTTGTGTGACCGAGAGAGCAGCTGAACACTCTGAAACTCTGAAACAGTCGGGGTGTGCATTAGTGATTACACAAGAACTTGTAGGCTTCTTGGTCCTGCCAGTGTTGTTTGATGATTCTGGTAAAGAATCACAGTGTTGTCAGTGAAAGCTTTATTTGTGATACAAAGACGTATGAGAAAAAAGTTAAACACAAGGGTGATGTTTTTCCTTAGAACTAATTTAGTACTAACTTTGTACTGGTTTAAACCCAATGTAATAAACCAAGGATTTATGAGATATTGATACTACTTTAAGAAAGAACAGAAAGTGAATATAAAGGTCGCTCAGTTCATTTCACTAATTGTGATGCTAACTTTCAGTGGGCGATTCACATCAACGAGTTGATGATGCAAAGAATTCAAGACGAGCTCAAGAGATTATGTCCAATCACTTATTCTATCAACGTCACTTTCCAGTCCAAGTTTATTTATATCAAGGAAATTTGGGAAATAATTCCGCCCTATTTGGGGCATTCCCTTGTATCCAGCAACAGGTACCATTCTTCCAAAGGATAAACGCTGAAGATTTGAAGTCAAAAGGAAATGTCAAAATCTCAAATAGGTATATAAGAGCTACTTAACAGTACTCTAGGGTCAAAGGTAGCAGTAGAACCACAAAGTTGAGGATGTTCAAAGTTGGCTCCAGTTTAAGGTTGTTATTGGAAAAGTTTTTTAAAAAGATGTTTCCCAACAGTTTACATTATCACAGGTAGAATCTGGTAGTTTAACAAAGTATTCTAGATATTTGTTACATGAGGATTGAGCATAATCCCTGTGAGGTTTCTGTACTAATGCCACACAAAGTGCTGTAAGGCTTTTATAGTTGTGTTGAACCAGTGTGAGTGTTGTGACATTCCTAGAGTCATGTTCTGACACTATAAGTGATATTTCTTTAATAATGTCACAACAGTGCAAACATTCTAGAGTAATGTTGCATTAATACAATTGAAATCGTATAATTATGTTACTCAAGTCTAAACACAGAAACTTTCTACGGTACTGCTGTAGATGACATAAGAACTGCCTGTGCAAGCACTATAATATTCCAACAGAGATTCTACATCATGTTGGGTTTGTAAGGACCTTGAACTGCGAAGCTACCAAGTGCTGTGAAGTCCCTGCGGCAGTTCAACACCAATGTTCATAAGGTTCCTTTACTTGGTATCAAATTAAGTGCTTTAAGTTTCCTTGGCTAGCATCATCCAGTATAATTGATTTGCCTATTTTGGATGCGACATTTATGAAATTTGTACAGTAGTGGTGCATTAGTACTAACATTTTATATCCTACTCTGGTATTGAAACAATATGGTCACTGTGAGACTCCTACCCTAGTACTATTACCAGTTTAAAACCCTATAGTGTCATCGGTACCACAATAGGACATGTTCATAATGTACCATTGGAAGTAAAGATGTTATAGCACTATTCTACAAGGATGAACTATGTTCCTACTTAAGATCAAATTTACATGTGGAGCAGCAGTTCAGAGTCTCAGATTTTTGCCTTTTTCTAGCTCCATTGCCTCCACCACACTTAGAGTGATGAATTGATTCCATTATAATATACTGAAACAACACAACCTACAGAATAGAACCATAGACTCTTACCCAGTTTGCAGAGTAGTGTCAGAGAAAGCTGGAATTCCTGATTGTTTTTAGACAGTGTAATCTGATCGGGGTGAGTGAGGTGGCATTACTTAATATGTCTCACATATGGTAGCAGGTTGACATACAAAAGGTTTTCTGCAGAAATGTAACATTAATATTAGAATATTAGATAGTATTGTTCTAAATCAGTTTAAGGGAGGTTCCTTTAGCAATGCCACTCCTTTACAAGTAAGTTTTCTTTTTAGCGGTACCACTCTGACAATCTATTGTATGTTATGTTGTTGCATTTTAAATACTGTGAAGATCCTTTAACAGAATTATTACAGTGATTTTATGAATTAGTGTTGCCTTGTGATGTCCCTGTAGAATAATCGCCCCAGTGCATTATCAATGCCCTTATAGTGATCTTGCTTCAGTATGAGTGATGTTCTTATAAATCTGTACTCCAGCCCAAATCTGGTGAGCTTCCTTTGGTAATATAAACTCAAAATAGTCATCATGGCATTCTTGTAATAGAGTCATAACAATATTATTGAGATGTCTGTTGAAATCTTGAACCAGTGTAAGGAAGATGAGCTAATTTGCTCCAGTCTGATTATGGAAGTATGACTTTAGCACAGCACATAATGCAAGTTGGGGGGATGTGGTGGCATAGTGGTGATGTTACTGTACCAGTAATTCTGAGGCCCAGACTAGTTCCCTGGCACACAGGGTCAAATCCCATCATGGCATCTGGTGACATTTGAATTCAGTGAATAAAATTTGGAATTAAAACCTAATCCCAGTAATGGTAAGGTTCCAGGCGAGCGACCACGAGGAAGCGATGACAGATTAGAAAAACACAATATTTATTCAACTACTCAATACACTCCCACGCCCCGAGATCTCTCACACCTGGCCCACACTCCGGCCAAGATATTTATGTCCCAAGGTCCCCTAGGTTAAGGGTGTGGCTCCACTCCCTCACTTGGGGAGATCATATTCAGGTGGGGCCACGAGGAACCTGATGGTGCAGACCCCGTGGCCTTGGATAGGGTTATAACAGTAACCATGAAACTATCGTCTATTGTTGTAAAAACCCATCTGGTTCACTAAGTGAAGGAAACCTGTCATCCTTATCTGGTCTGGCCTACATGTGACTTCAGACTTACATTAATGTGGTTGACTCTGAACACCCTCTAAAATGGCCGAGCAAGCCACTCAGGTTAAGGGTAATTGGTGATGGGAAACATGTTTGCCTTGTCACCCTTATCCCAAGAAGGAATAAAAAAGTAAGGTTCCAATAATAATGCAACACCAGAGTAATTGATAAGATATTTTAACTATGTTGCAAAAGGGTCAATGAGGTGATGCCACACCAGTATGAGCAATGTTCCTTAGTGTTGCACAAATGGGAGTAATACATTAGGGCAAGTTCCTAAATAGTCTATGTGAGCCTCTGAGAGATGGCATCAGTCTAACTGTAGTGTGGTTGTTGTAGCCAATTAGTGTGAATATCAAAATATACATATGGACATAGGAACGGGAGTAGGCCACTTGATCCCTCAAGCATACTCCACCATTTAAGGGTCAGTGAGATGTATACAGTATTAATATTCTCTCGAGATGCCACATCTATGTAATTGAAGTGCTTATGGTAGCAACAGGTATTCATGAACACTATAATTGTCCTTTCTTTGTCTCTCTCCACTTAAAGTTTCTTACAGTGTAGTCACTCCAGTTCAATTGCAAAACAGCACTGTGATCTTCCTAATGTAGTTCAAGAAAATCTTAAATGAGGTTCCTATAGTATTACTACACCTGTATGAGATCCCTACATTACTACATCTGTATGAGTGAGATTCCTATAGCTGTGTTGCCCCATCTAAGTAAAGTTCTCATCATACTGCTGAATGGCATTTCCATAGTAGTGCCAGACAATCATATATGAAACTTATGATAATATCACTCAGTAGAAATGTGAGGCCCTTCTAGTAATGCTGCTGTGCTATAAGTGAGGACCCAATACAAAACTGTTTTCCTTTATCATGCTCTTGCAGGTTTGAATGAGAGCTTGATTATGTGCACACTTAAAAGAGGGACTGCCAAAAATGATATATTTCAGGTTTAGCAATGAACGATTTACACTTATGGAAATACGAACACAAACAATAAAAAGGCAATTAATTTTGGCTAATTAAATTGTTTCAATAGTGTTTCTTGTTTATCCATTATACATTGTGTATCAAACAAATAACCAACAAAGAAGGAATAGCTAAAGGAACAAAGCTTTGACAGAGTCATTGGACTCAAAACGTTAGCTCTTTTCTCTCCCTACAGATGCTGCCAGGCCTGCTGAGATTTTCCAGCATTTTCTCTTTTGTTTCAGATTCCAGCATCTGCAGTAATTTATTTTTATTAGTTAAAGGGACACTGTCTCTTCAACGTTTTGCATTATGCAAGTATTAAAGTGTAAATATATATGTTCCTTCTGTTGTTTCATCAAGTTAATATATTGCAATACAAAAGTTCCCTCATTACAATATTGCAATGTTATTCCAATGACTGTTTCATTTCATTAAGCCACTTGATCAAGTGATGCAGTTTGTTAGATGGAGACTTATTGTGATTTTTTTTAAACTTTAGCTCTGTGCGGTTAAATCTAGGACAGCATTTAATGCAGATGATGGAGGTCCTTGCATACCGGCTGAAGAGACAGCAGAAGTCCGCACTGCTACCTATTGGGAAGGCCCACGGTATTGTGTGCCAGTCAAGCTCTTAACTGGATAGCAGTGGGCCTTCCCTGAGATCCAGAACTCAGGGGCTGTTTAGCACACTGGGCTAAATCGCTGGCTTTGAAAGAAGACCAAGTAGGCCAGCAGCACGGTTCAATTCCCGTAACAGCCTCCCCAAACAGGCGCCGGAATGTGGCGACTAGGGGCTTTTCACAGTAACTTCATTGAAGCCTACTCGTGACAATAAACGATTTTCATTTCATTTTTCATTTCAGGAGACCAACCCCTGAGAATGTTTCGCCAATCAAAAGGCTGGTAGCCAGGCATGGCAAAAAGTGCCATGGAAACAGTGGCTGCTGCTGGTAATGAACCCACCAGAGACCCATTCCCCTGCCTTCCTGCCCCTCATTTAATCAGGGCAAAGGTGATAAGCAATGGGGTCCACATGCCACCTTCCTGCCCATTTTATACCCCCCCCAACCTCCAAACCCATCTTGGGGATGGGCATTAAATTCCACCCGATGTCTAATTAAAGAGAGGACCTGCTACTCCCACCTGATCTAGACAGATGTAACTCCAGTCCCACAGTATATGGTTGATTTTTAACATCCTTTAAAACGATTCAATGATTCAACTAGCTACTCAGTTTTGCAAATAATCACCCGATTGCAACTTGGGATGGACAATATATGCGGCTTCCTCACTTTGCCCACATTTCATTAAAAGAAGAGGCTAAAAATCTGAGATTTAATTTTGGATCTTTCCTGTGGCTGATGTTTTCAGGAGTTATGAGGCACATGTTACTTTCTTTCATAATGTGCCCCATATCTTCGATCACTTATTCCCAAAGTAATACCCAATATCATATTACTCCCGACAGTGTATCCTGTACAAATTGCATCATCGCTGCCGCCACTGTATACTCTCAACCTCCCACTGTGTATTCTCCATCATATTCTTCTTCACTATTTATCCTCCAACATGTTGTTCCCGGCTGCAGACCTTCTATCATATTGCTTTCCTCTATACACTCTGTATCACATTGCCCTCCACAGTGTATCCTTTATCATATTGCTCCCTCTACTGTGTGCCTTCTATCACAGTGCTCCCTCATTATGTACTCTCCATCACACCACCCTCCACGTTGGACTCTCTATCACAGCACCACCGCCATGCTGTACCCTCTATCACAGCCAGTGCTCCCACATTATGTACCCTCTGTCACAGCACCCTCCACAGTGTATCCTGTAATATTGTTCTGCACTACTTACGTGCCATCATATTCTCTTGAGCTCTGTACTCTTTATCACATTATGTCCCACTTCATTCTCTGTATTACGTGGTTTCTTATTAATATGCTCTATCATACTATTCCTCATAGCACATCCCCTATCACCTAGTTCCTACTCTACACTATTACACTGCTCCCAAATGTATATCTTTTGAGATATAGCTACTGTGTACCTCTAAACCACTATATTGCTGGCTGCTGGGTACTTTCAATTAGGTTGTTTCAATTATGTCTGAAATAATTAAATGTATGAGAACTCTTGTAGAATTTGAAACTGCTAAATACCTCCAAGAGAATACAGATTCACTGCAGACGCTGTTTACAGTGTGATATTGTGTTAAATATTTGTAGCAGTTAGCAAAGAGTGAGATCTATCCTGTTGGCCAATGTCCACAAAGATGCTCCATTCGCAGCTGCTGAATAGATATCGATGTAACTTTGGTGAGGGGGAACATGTAGCATATCTAGTGAGTTACACCAGGAACATCCAACTAAGCAATTGTCACTTTAAATTAATTAGACATTCAGAAGAATTCCTGGAGCGATCCAACCATGGTAAAAGTGGCTTTATCCATGAGCTAATCAACACTGAAACTTCTAAAGAGAACAGACAAAATAATTTCTGAATTCAGTTCCTACATTGAGAGGGTGAGGAGAAATTGAATTCTAAACTCATATAGAGCAAAAAAGTTCAACTGTGCTGACAGACTTTTATTCAATGAATCTGCAGCCAGTTTGTAATATGTGAATGTTACATCTTGAGAATATGTCAATTACCGAGAATTGGCACATGACTAACCCTCTCCATCTAAATCCATTCTATCCAGAATGTTTCATACGACTTACTCACTGCAGGAGCAGCTATTCTGAAATCAAGGGTGTGACCTGACGTCATGGCTGGTTATTCCGATTACACGATGCACAAGCTCCTTCAGAAACATATACAATGACATTCATGAGAATAAGAGGGTCAGTTAATGAGAGGGACATTTGAAAGAAAGGTTGCTGTTTAGCAGGGCAATAACTGCAGTTATTCACTCCATGTTATTTACTTCACAAATTACTAACGCCATTCTGCATGGCTATGATTTGCCGGTGGTAAGAAGCTGCCATTGAAGGTGCTGAGCTGCAACACCCCCTGTTTTAATGCATGATCACATATTCATTGCTCACATATTGACAAGCTCTGAATAGCTAAATCTTATTGTTGGTAACACTTTATTGAAAATAATCTAGATAACAGGTACACAAAACACCGAGTAGATTGTCAGATTATCTTAATAGATGGTGGGCGGAATTCTAATGTTAGCCGATGCCAAAATCGGGAAAGGCGATTGGACACAGAATCGATTCCAATGCCAAAATTGCGTTAGGCGCCGATTTGACGCCAAATCGCAATGCTCCAGCGCCCAGGGCCTCCGCAATTCTCTGCCCCCAATGGGCCGAGTTCCCGACGGCATGATTCACTTGTGCTTTTGAAAATCGTGAAACCAGTGTGGTGGCTGCTGAGGGAGAGGTACAGAAGGCGTCCATCTTCACCATAGTTTGCTAACAGTTATGCCTCTGGACGGAGGGCTTCTGCCAGGGCCAGGGGGAGTAATGGGGGGTGGCCAGGAGGTGGGCTTGGAGTCGCGATGGAAAGGCAGCAAATACCATTGCCATAGCCGGCAAGGCAACCATGCAGCTGCACTCACCGCTAACAGTCCACTTTGAACTTAGTGCCACGGGTCATATTGGTGTCCCCCAGGGCACCCCCGGGATGCCCTCTGGCCCCAGCCGACCATCAGCTGTATGAACGCGCTCCAGCACAATTAGTGCCATCTTGTTGGCTGGGATAAGTGTGTGTGGAGATTGTAACGTGTGTATACGGCTGCAGCTTGACAGCCTTCCAAGTGTCAATCACGGACCCGGCGAATCCCGCACCATTTTTTATTGGAATCGATTGTGTTCCACGCGGCACCAGTGCTAGCCCCTCAACGGTATCAGAATCGGTCCAGGTGCAGCGCCGGTTTTTCTGTCGTAAAATTCCACGGATTCTGAGTTGCCGTCAACACTTAGTCTCAGAAACGGAGAATCCCGCCCAATATATTTTGAAATTAATCAACTTCCCCATTATAATAAATAATATTCAGTTTTCTGAAGGAGACACAAGGAAAGTAATAACCTATCACAGATGGACAGACCAGATGATTTCTGTGAGCCACGCAGGCTGGGTAACACATTGAGAACAGCTGGATGATAAAGATAGCTAATATCGTGATCATAATGGGGCATGTAAGAGGAAGTGTTACATACATCCTGTAAATAACAGGCAAGATGGATAACATGCCAGTCAGACAAGGATTGACATAATGGAAATCTACTTACGCAGTACAAGAGGAACAGATGGCAAAATATGCATTGGAGTAGATTCACAATCGATAGTTTACCCATTTCTTCTCTAATACTGTTATTTAGCAAATACCAGGCCACATACCACTTCACAAGTGAAAATGCAATTACCTGAACTTCTCGCAGGTTCAACAAATGCTGCTGGAGTTGGATGCAAAGAAATGCATCAGAATGGCTCTGGATGACTCTCCCTTTCTAACGTTCTCCCTTTGACAGCATGGTGGAGTCTGGAAACATGTTATGCCTGTTAAAACTGAAGCTGTAAGAAATAAAGCGGAAGTGGAAGGAGGAGCTGGGAGTGGAACTAGTGGGAATAGGCCTGGAGTGAAATATTGTATCGGGTGAATTCAACCCCCTCCTGTGCCAGTTTGAGCCTGATACGGTTTAAGTGATTCACAGAGCTCATACAACGCAGGCTCAGATGAATAGGTTCTTCCCTGAGATGGAGAATAGGTGTGAGAGGTGCACAAGGGGGTCGGCGAATCATGTGCATATGTTTTTGTCCTGCCCGAAACTTGTGAAATTTTGGACATCGCTCTTTAAGATGCTGTTGGAGATCATGGGGATGAGGGTGGAACCGTGCCCGTTGGTGGCGATCTTTGGGATGTCGGAGCTGCCACAGTTACTGGGCGGGGGGGGGGGGGGGCAGATGATGTGGCCTTCGTCTCTCTGGTTGCCCAGTGGCGAATTCTGTTAGGGTGGAGGTCAGTGGTGCTAGGGTATTCCTGCAATTGGAGAAAATTAGTTTTGTTCTTAGAGGGTCAGAGGAGGGATTTCACTTTATGGAGGCTGTTCATATCCGTGTTCAAGGATTTGTTTGTCGCTGGCGAGTAAGGTGGGGGAATGAGGGGGAAAGGGGTCGGGATTTTTGTGCTTTTGGGGAGGGTTAAGTTAAAGTTTAAAAAGAGGTAAAAATGACAAACAGTTTGTATTCTGGCAGTGTTTTCTGGATGATTGTGTGATTTGTTTTGCTGCGTTTGGAATAAAATATGCTTTAAAAAAAACTTGAAGTTGCAATCTGCTTCCTAACAGATTGAGTAGCTGCATGTTTACGATCCACTATATGCTGCTGTACTGCTATCTCAGAATACAGGAGCAAATGTTCAGATGGATGGTTGCAACACATTGCTGGCCAGCTCAGTATCCCTGTACCAGCTGATATGATAAGACCTTCTTTAAACATGTCAACTATGAAGGAAAAATATGCACCGTCAAGCCCACTGATCAAACGTGAACTAGCAGTATCGGCTCTGTTTGTATCTAACTTGTAGTAGCCCTACCCCCACTGAGTTCAATTGCTAATAGAGAATTTTTGTTTAACTATAAATATTGATTAAGTCAGATCTCTGAATTTGCGAAATGTTGATGCAGAACCATGGCCAAAAATAAACACCCATATCTTTCAGGTTTTATAAGGGCATGGTTAGGGCTGTGGTGCAGAGATGGAGTCAGGTGCTGCTTTGAAGGTGAAAGAAAGCATTTATACCGAAGGATGTTCAAGGTGCACTTGATCGTACAAGGAAATTTCTGGGCCCTGCTCCAGTTTGGCTCTGTTTCCACATATTAATACCATCCTGTGCTGCAAACAGGAAAGTAGTATTGAGGTATTTTAAGTTGATGGAACACATAAGTCACAGCTGTATGCCAAATGGAAGTGGAATTAAACTTCAGCAGAGGCGTAGATTAGGCTTGTACATCCTGCTCAATTTTTCTTTTATTGAATTCAATGAAAATCAAAATTGGGCAAGGTATATAGAAACAGCCGACTCATTCTTACCTGCCCCTCTCTGACCAGGCATGCCACCCTCGGACCACCACCACCAAGGTAGCACAGTGGATGGGCGGCACGGTAGCACAGTGAGTAGCATTGTTGCTTCACAGCTCCGGGGTCCCAGGTTTGATTCCCAGCTTGGGTCACTGTCTGCACGTTCTCCATGTGTCTGCGTGGGTTTTCTCTGGGTGCACCGGTTTCCTCCCACAAGTCCTGAAAGACGTGCTGTTAGGTACTTTGGACATTCTGAATTCTCCCTCTGTGTACCCGGACAGGCGCCGGAATGTGGCGACTCGGGACTTTTCACAGTAACTTCATTGCAGTGTTAATGTACGCCTACTTGGGACAGTAAAGATTATTATTATTATTATGCCTTCAAAGCACTCAATTTTGAGAAGGTCGCCTCAAACAGATGTTAACACCCCCATGTGCATCTACAAAAGGCCAAAAATCTGTTTCATGAGCCGGTCCAAGACTTCAGAAATAAAATGACGAGTGATTCACTTCCAGTCAGAATATGCGCAAACTCATGCCCACCATATTATATGCTTAGATTTACCAGTGTTTTTCAAACTTTTTTTCCCAGGACCCGCTTTTGCTAACCGGCCAATCTTCAGGACATACGCCGGCCAATCTTCGTGATCCATGCAAGCCAACCTTCGCAACTCACACTGGCCGACCTTCATGACACTCGCCACATTTGCTTACTTCTCATGCAGAAAGGTAGCCTGTTTGGTCCTCATGATCTTATTTATGTCAGGTTCACAGGAGAAGGCAATGTGCATATCAGATGCAGACTTCAGCTCGTTACTTTGTGCCGTCTTCACCTTTATGAAAATGGAAAATCCAGCTCACACATGTAAGTCATCGTGAAGGACAATAACAACAAAATGCTTGTTTTACTCAGCACTGGACACTCCTGGGAGATGCTACTCCAGAATGCTGACAGCATCATAAGCTTTTGCCATGTTTTATATGTGGTATCACAGGACAGCCAAAGCAGAATAGTCTTTTAATATGGAGTCAACTCTAAGTTAATAACTGACTCTGGGGTCTCAACCTCAAAAGGAATTTTTCACCCACCACTTCCCTTTCAAAAAACTGAAACTTCTCTCATTTGCCAGTACTGCATATAACACACATGGGCTTTGCATCCTTATTTGCATTGGCACAATTGACAAAACCATGGGCTGGATTCTACGTTTGAAGACTAAGTGCTGATACCGGTGTGGCAACAGTGATGTTTTACACCTGAAAAAACAGTGCAAAAGCAACACCGATCCTCTATCTGATGGGGGGCTAGCAGGCACATAGCGTAAGGCTCCCAGTTTTAGCTGTGGATAAGGCCAGAGAATTGCCGGGTCCATGGCTTTGCTTGTACACGGCAGCAGCCTGCAGCAGCCGTGCCGTGCAACATGGCGCCAGCCACGCGCGGATCTGGCCTGCCAAAAACTGCCCCCTTTTGACCAGGCTCACCACTCCGGACCACCCCCCACCAGTGGCCCGCCAAAGCCCCCCCTGCCCGCGGAACGCTCCCACCCGACTGTGGCGGTGCTGGACTCAGTCCACAGCCGCCATGCCGGGTTCACGAAAATAAATAACCGAAGTGACCCACGCCGTCTGGAACTTGACCCATCGGGGCATAGCATCGGGAGAGGGCGGAGCATCACCAAAGTGGGGCTACCCCTGATTTCGGCGCAAGCGGGGATTTCCCGGCTGATTGCCAAACTTCCGGTAGGGGGAGGAGCCATGGGCGGAGCCAAGGGTGGAGCCCAGTACAAACTCATCTCCCTCTATGGGCAGGGCCGCGCGATTACACATGATCTAGTACAAGGTACAGGCTCAATACATGTGGTACAATACAGTGTGGATTATTAGTGTTTATAATTCACCACAACCGGCACTTTGAAAAACCCTGGATTACACTCATAAAATGGCCATTAACAAATTTCTAAACATAAAGTTCTGCAATTACCCATCGTAACTTACACCTGTGTTACCAGGAATCTCTTATGCCTCTTTTCTGAACTTCCTCAAGTGCTTGAATGACATTTTGTGTTTCAATGACCAGATCCCAATGTAGTTCTCCAGGTGTGGTCTGATAGAGGGGTGGATTTTCTGCCAGCCATCCGCTGCATGTTTCAGGGTTTCCAATCCGGCAGGGAATCGAATGTTGAGCAAAAAACAGGTTTGGCGCTCGGCACTGATTCCATTCCAATGCTCTACCTGCAGCGGTTGTGAGCTACACACCCCATCCCAGTCCCCCATCAGAGATCCCCATTTCAGAGACCCCGATATCAGAGGCCTCCATATCAGAGAGTCCCATGTCAGAGAGTTTCATATCAGACACCCCCCATCAGAGGGTCCCATATCAGACACCCCCATCAGAGAGTCCCATATCAGAGAGCCCCATATCAAAGAGACCCATATCAGAGACCCCGGGCGGAATTCTCCGCTCCCCACACGGCCTGGGATAATCGCGGGAGGGCCACCCGACATTTTTTACGCCCCCCTGGCATCCCCCGCGATTCACCCCCCCGCGATTCTCCCCCCCCACTCGCCGAATCGGCGCTCGCTGTTTTTTACGGCGAATGGCAATTCTCCGAGCCCCATGGGCCGAGCGGCCGGCTGTTCACGACCGTTTCATGACGGCGGCAACCACACCTGGTCGCTGCCGTCGTGAAACGGGCGCCAGAAGCCCGTTTGGGGCTTCTAGGCGACCGATCGGGGCAAGAGCACCACGACTGTGCTCAGGAGGTGACAGGCCCGCGATCGGTGCCCACCGATCGTCGGGCCAGCGTCCGAATCGGATGCACTATTACCCCTCCGCCTCCCCGCAAGATCAAGCCACCACGTCTTGCGGGGCGGCTGAGGGGAAAGACGGCACCACGCATGTGCGGATACGTGCCGTCTGCGCGATGACGTCATCCGCACATCTGCGGGTTGGAGCCGGCCAACCTGCGCATGTGCGGCTGATGTCATATAGGCGCCAGCCACACGTCATTCTCGGCGCGCGGCCTTGACGACAGGCGTCAAGGCCGTGCCACCGAGATACCCGGAGGCCCGCTCCTAGCCCCGCCCGGGGGAATCGGGTACCGGGAGCGGGCTTGGCCTCTTTCACGGCGGCTTCCGCGATTCTCCGCGGGTGCGGAGAATCCGCCCCCCATATCAGAGATCCCCAAATCAAAGAGTCTCATGTCAGAGAGTCCCATATCAGAGACCCCCCCCAATCAGAGATCCCACATCAGAGAGTCCCATATCAGAGACCGCCTCATCAGAGTCTCATATCAAAGACCCCCATATCAGTCCCATATCAGAGACCCCCATATCAGAGTCCCATATCAGATACCCCCATATCAGAGACCCCCATATCAGACTCCCATATCAGTGACCCCCCATATCTGAGACTCCCATGTCAGACTCCCATATCAGAGACCCTCATATCAGAGACCCCCATATCAGACTCCCATATCAGTGACCCCCATATCTGAGACTCCCCTGTCAGACTCCCATATCAGAGACCCCCATATCCGAGACCCCCCAGATCAGAGAGTCCCATATCAGCGGGTCACATATCAGAAACTCTCCCATCAGAGTTCCATATCAGAGACCCACCATATCAGAGACCCCATATCAGAGACCCCCATATCAGAGAGTCCCATATCAGAGACCCCCATATCAGAAATCCCATATCAGAGTCCCATATCAGAGACCCCCATATCAGAGAGTCCCAAATCAGAGAACCCCATATCAGAGACTCCCATATCAGAGACCCCCATATCAGAGACCGCCATATCAGAAATCCCATATCAGAGTCCCATATCAGAGACCCCCCATATCGGTTACCCCTATATGGGGGTCCCATATCAGGGACTCCCATCAGAGTCCCATATCAGAGACCCCCATATCAGAGACCTCCATATCAGAGAGTCCCACATGAGAGACCCCAATAGAGAGTCCCATATCAGAGACACCCATATCAAAGATTCCCATATCAGAAACCCTCCCATCAAAGAGTCTCATATCAGAGACCCCATATCAGAGTCCCATATCAGAGACCCCCATATCAGAGGGTCCCATATCAGCTATTCCCACATTTGAGACCCCCCCATCAGAGATACCCACATCAGAGTATCCCCATTTCAGAGACCACCCATTTCAGAGACCCCTGAACCAGAGAGTCCCATATCAGGCACCCCGCCCTACCATCAGTCAAACCTGCTTGGAAGCCAAAGAGCAGTGGAGGCAGAAACAATGAAAAATCTCTGCTTCTTCAGTGACCAGCCCCTTACACCTATTGCCTCAGACAGGAGTTTATTGAAAGCAGCAGCTGTTACTTCATTATCCAAAACACATCACTGATAGGGGGGGCGGGTCTCAGATAGGGGTGTCTCTGATATGGGAGTGTCTAATGGGGGTCTCTGCTGGGGGCCTGATGCGTGCGTGCTGTGGAGGGGGGGGATAACCCGCAATTCCTGTGGTGGGGGGAGGGGGGTGGATGCCCCTACTTGTCAGCAGGGGGTGGGGAGGGCAGGATTTGCAATTTGCGAGGGAAGGGGGGCCAGCCGGCGGACCTCGGTATTGGACCACCCACTCATAATGGCAGCACGATACCAGGATTCCAACAGAATCCCGCAAGCTCCCCGCCATGCAAAAATTTGCATGACTAATGAGAGGGAATCACTCCAGGGTGCCAACCTAACGCCAGTGCAGACTCCAGCAGGAGAATAGTCTCTCAAATGGAGAATCCTGCCTAGAGTTTGATCATGAATTCTTAATTATGCGCAACTGCTTTGTTTTTGTTTTCGTTCCGTTTTGGGTTGTGGGTGTCACTGACAAGGTTGGCATTTATTGACCATCCTTATTTGACTAACAACTGAATAGCTTGCTGGACAACTTCAGAGGGCACTTAAAAGTCAACCACATTGGGGAAGGAACCATGATTAGAAATAACTTTATAAGAACTCCTTCTTTAATGGGCATTAATAACAAGTAGATTTTTTTTTAATGACACTCCAATAGCATCATGGTCACTTTTTACTTGATGGTAGCTTTTTATTCCAGATTTTTAAAATCGATTTCATATTGTCAAACTGCCATGGTGGGATTTCAACACAAATGCTCTGGACAACTAATACAACAAAGCTATAGTTAAACATTCTTCTGATTGCTGCCGTACATTTGTTGGACATATTTAGTGTAGAATTTACAAAGACCCCAAGCTCTCTTTCGACTGCATATTCAGCTATGTCGGCAGTATTCACCGAGTATGTATGTTGCACATTATTCCACCTTATGAGTTACAATTTTCAACGGACTGCATTAAATTTCATCTGCTCTTTATTTGCCCGCCACAGTTATTTCATCCAATTTATTGTGTAACTTCTGAGTTACTTCATCTGATTCCACCATTTTGTCCTAATCTGGCATTGCCAAGAAAAGTAAGTGTTTGACACTTTTTCAAAATTCTGAAAAAAAGAAATTCCCAACTTTGATCATCGTGATGGGAGAAGTAAGTACTGGCTCAGGACTGGTTGTAAATTATTTTCCATGTCCAGAAGGTTGTTTGTGAACCTTCTTCCCATTATATTCCCTAGGAATACCTGAAAAACAATCAAATGTAAAAATGAGAAAAACATACAATTTTTTCTCTCTGAAATCATATACAAACACTGGGTGGGGGATTCTTGTTTTCTGCTTGAACTGATTTGTTCCTAAATGGAGTTTTCAGTCATGCGCTGTATCTGTTTTTGGGCCAGGCCAAGAGAGACAGTCAGCGACAGTGGTGCCCTGTGACAATAAAGACGTTGCTCTCCATTTTCCACTTGCGGTCTTTGGTTTGGGATTCACATAGACAAATGTTGCTTCCTTTTCCATGGGCGTGCTCTGCACTTCTCCAGTGAAGACATTTGTATGAACATTTGGATTTGGTTGGCAGTGGCCGTAGAACTGACGATATGTTGTTTGCATGATCTCTGATCTAGGATGGGCAACTGTTATCAACGGACGAACACGTGGGACCAGCAGCTGAGGAATCATCACTGCTGTCGATTGTGGATTTCTGTGATGCCAGAAATCTGCTTTATACGTGGATATTAAGGGCCACTGCTGTTGTCTCTCTGTCTGAATCGGAATCCAGGAAATTAAATCTTTCTTAAATTCGCTGCTTCTTCCAAAGGCAGTTTTCGCCCGACATTTAGTCTTGCTCTATGGAAAGGGAAGACAATTTGTGAATGTTATTTCCAAAGAATTTAGTAAGTAGTTAAAGAGGGTTCTGCACCTTGCAACATTCCCAGAGTAGGCAACACACTCGTGACAGATTAATGTCTCTCACAGACATTCTAAGAGTCTTGGATCAGGTTCTGGAATTTAATACTCTATTCTTCATTTTGTACATAGAAAAATTGAAACTCTGCCCAAACTTCAGGCACATCCCTCATTGGTGTTCTTACCATGTACAGCTTTACCGACATTTAATTTTTTAAGCAAAGTCCAATAGGCTCTTATAATAAAACATTTGGGAGATTGCCAAAGCCTGTATGATAGAAAATGGCACAAATAAAAATATGTATGCATTATTGAGGCAACAGTATGAGATCAAAATGGTTTTCACTGACAGAAAAATGACAGAAATCACTTTGGAATCAGACCCAAACCCGAGTCCAGAGGATTGCAGTGTGAGATTCACTCTGGAGGAGTCAATCTCATTATTTGGAATTGGAACTGCATTAAGTCGGCCTGTGAAAACCCAAGATCCTAACATGTGTCAAGGTGCATCCCTTTGGACCTCCTCCATTAATGCCACTAAATTGTCTTCCTTAGAATGCCAATAATAGAAGGCCTTGATGAACTCTAATACTAAAGTCTATTTGGTGCAACTAAAAATATTTAAATTCTGTGGTACAAGCTATTAAGCAGCAGAGTCAGCTTATCCCACTAGATTACAGCTGTGAGTTGCACTCGGTTTCTCAATACTGCTACTCCCACTGTCCTTTCCCTGGGCTGGATTACTGATCAAGGGAAAGAGATAGGCCACAAAAACAGCACCAAGCCAGAGATTTGGGGATTTATTCTGCGAAAAACTGAGACATTTAAAAATGATAAAAGTATTATTTATTTACAATGGTTCCATATAAAAATGGTGGTTATGTAAAAACGGCAGTATGAAAAATTAATAAGTCAAAAGAAATGCCAAGCTTTTCGTCTATGTATGGGAATATACCAAAAGGTCAAAAGGGAAGTACTGGCTGTGATTTTCTGTTCATTGAGTTTAGGCTGACTTTTATAGACATCTGACTTTTGACTCCTTGAATGTCAGACTCCATCAGAGAGGAGTGCGTCCTGTGGCTCCTTCATTGAGCTGTTCTGAACCTCCAGCTGCTTAACCTGAGATATTGTAGGGAAAGGCATCAGTCAGAATGCACCAGTTTAGAAAAAAGAAATTTAAAATACTTTAACAATTTGTCACAAATACTGTCCTGTATTGGAATATTAATATATTTTCATATTGGTATTGGTAAAAAAATATTTGGTATCATAGAAAATTTTTCAGACTTTAGTCATTTTTTGGTGGGTTTGAGAACAGGACTGGCATAACATTTTCAGCACTAGGCTGGTTACTCTATATCAATGATCTGGGTGAAGGTATTTGAAGTACCGTCGTCATGTTCATGGGCGACACCAATGTCTGTGTTGATATCAGAACTCTCATGAGAGAAAATGAGATTGCAATCTGATCTGGATTGTTGACAAAATGGATGACGCCATTTAAAGCTGATAAATGGAGTGTTTAGCATTTTGGTTGGGCTAATGCCAAGCATTGGTATACAACATCGGATTCTGAATTTAAGTCTGTTGAGAGGGAAAAAGATCTCGATGATATAATGCATAATTATTTTTTTTAAGAGCTAAACTCAAGAAACAATGTTTCTTGAGTTCAGCTCTTTTTTTTAATATAAATTTAGAGTACCCACTTCATTTTTTCCAATTAAGGGGCAATTTAATGTGTTCAATCCACCTACCTGCACATCTTTGGGTTGCGGGGGCAAAGCCCACACAAACACGGGGAGAATGTGCAAACTCCACACGGATAGTGACCCAGAATCGAACCAGGGACCTTGGCGCCGTGAGACTGCAGTGCTACTACTGCGCCACCGTGCTGCCCCTTATAATGCATAAATGTTGAAACGTTTGAGCCCAGTCCTGAGAGGTTAAAGTTTATAAAGTACAGTTATGAGGATTTACGGTAAAATAAAATACTTTCATTGTACTGGACCTTGGGATCAAACCTATCTAGAGTATTCTGTCCCATCCTAGTCTCCTCACAAAGTGGCAAATGTATAGGCTTTGGAAAACATTCAGAGGTGGGCCACTTAATTACAAAGTTAAAATCCCTAAGTCACCGTGATAGGATCAAGGAACTGGGGATTTTTACCCACAGAAAGTGGAGCCTTCGATTGACTATTTAGAATAGTGAATGGAATAGGCTGAACGTATGGACAAATTATTTCAATTGGATAAGTTGGAAACAATAAGGGAACATACATATGTTATCGAAACACAGGATAAATGCTACATTTACATATTGTTAATTAAACATTACTCGATTCCAAAAGGGGGTAAACAATTGTTATCAATTTCCCTCTAATCTCCTCTTATATTCTATGCTATATCCAGAGAGTCCCTGACTGTCTGAAATAAACGCCGTCATTAAATTGCCACATCAACTTGAATGTTAATGAGGTGTCAGATATCAAGAGGTTTGCTGGAAGACCTCTGGAATAAATTGCTAGTTTGTGCTGCGGGTGCAGATTCACTGCAAATGTTCAAAATGGAACTGGGCAAATTCCTTGAGGAGGGAATATTACTTTGCACAAAAGGTAGGTGGGATGTGGGAATGTACCTTCTGGTCACTGTTAACTCCTAGAATTTGTTTTTCATTTCCTGTGGGGATCGGCGAGAAATTTCTCAAAATCCTTTTCCCTTAATTTGACCTAGGGTCTATCTCCCACAGAAGATTACATGGTGGATAAAGATCATTGAGGGTTGCCTGCAATACCTGTCCTCTGCATTTGCAGCCCTTCCCCAAGGACTTTCCTAGTTTCTGGCCAGATGTTGATTGGAGATTGATAGGTCTGAATCCAGCGGGCTGCATTGTGATGCTCCTCTGGGGCAAGCAGCCCGCATGCTCCATGTAAGTGTGGTCAGGACTTTGAAATGATCCCAGTTTCTCCACTCCAAGAATGGGTGGATGGAAAGCCAGCGAGAAATGCCAGAAACCACCCAAAAGTTAAAATCTGCCTCAGGACTTTGGGACTTGATATGGTTTTTCGTTCTGCTATCTGATTGGTTGAATCATCAGTGGTCTTTGGTAGTGGTATCTGATTGACAGAAGGGGCACTACAATCAGACATTCTAAAATTAAAGACACAACACATTTAATAATATAGATTATTTCATCAAAATGTTTTGACATATATCAATGAATGGTTTAAGGTTGTGTTGTGTTATGATAATTCTCAACTAACAGCTATAATCCAAATTACAATTGTGACTATATTTCAAAAGCACCTATTGGTTGTGAAACATTGGGGTGTCACAGCAGCAGATTTACAATTACTTTTGTCCTGTGCTTTTGTTTGTGCCCTGTCCTTTTCTCTATGGCTTTGTTATTTGCATTTCCTGCAAATTTTAATGCAACCTGAACTATGGTTGGAGTGTGTCAGGAATTACTTATCATATTTGTCCCTTTTTAACATCACAGTTCTTTAACATTGTGGTTTTATTGCTGGAACTTTATGGACTCGATTGTACAATTGCCATAATGGGCTGCATTTTAAATTTTGAATTTAAAAAATCTCTAGTGAATGGTTCCAGGCAGGAATGAGATTGAACATCTACAATTGTTTCCATTCTGGGCCAGAGCGATTGATTGGTGTTGCATTAACAATTATTAGATCATTTGAAAAGGTACCGTTAACTACATGACTGTATTCCTTGTGGTATGTTGAATGAGAAATTCCAGCAAGTTCTTAAAAATAACAGAGAAGCTAATGGTAGAGTTCATAAGTTGACCAGAAGGTTCTTGAGATTCACAACTCCAGCCATATCTTTTAATGCCTTGGATTTTATGGCCAATTTGCACATTAATAATGACATTCCTTAGAAACATGCCATTATTTCTCCAGCAAGATCCATAGGATTATAGGGACAAAGGACCTGGTTGATATATGTTAAAACAATATGTTATAACTATCAATTTTCACCAGTGCATTTTGCAAAAGTATCCATTACTTAATGGAGTGATATGAAAGAATTGAAAGTCTTTGTGTTGGTGTATCAAGTATCGTGCTCTAAACTTACATTCTCCAGGTAGGTGGCACTGTCGTGAAACACCCGTTGACTATCATGCTTGGAAAAGTTGTGTTTCAAAGGACTCTCCTGAAACCAGAGTAACACCGATGTTATTCAAAGATACTGAATGGTGGTCAGTGAGATATTTCACAGTATACAAGAAAATATGCAACATTCAACTGAATCACTCAATTCTAAAACAAACATGTCTGGTTGGTAGCCAGAGGGGAGAGCTTTGGTCCACACATTGAAGGTGGGAAAGATCTCCTAGAATTGGCATGTGCTCAATGGGCTGAATGGCCTCCTTCTCTGCTGTATAGCACTGTTGCTTTACAGCGTCAGGGACCCAGGTTCGATTCCTGGCTGTGCGAATTCTGCACGTTCTCCCTGCGTCTACGTGGGTTTCCTCCAGGTGCTCCAGTTTCCTCCCACAAGTCCCAAAAGAGATTTGTTTGTTAGGTGAATTGGGCATTCTGAATTCTCCCTCAGTGTATCCGAACAGGCGCCAGTGTGTGACGACTGGGGGATTTTCACAGTAACTTCATTGCCTTTTCAAATGATCTAATAATTGTTAATGCAACAACAATCAATCACAGTGTTAATGTAAGCCTACATGTAGCACTAATAAAGATTATTATTATTAATGACTATGACTGAAAAACATATGAATCAATTCTGATCATCCCGGTTAGCTTCATACCATGAGTGGCCATAAAACAATTCAGTGCGTAAGTATCTAATACAAATTTTAAACATTTATCAAATGTTGATTCTTAAGCAAGGAATATGGATAGACACAGAGGAGCAGACTGCAGCCACAATTCACAAATTGTTTGCTTTTTGAAAGCATTAGAACAGGGTTTCAAATGCTTCCTGATCAACTGTGACATTTCAGGAGAATGTGTACTATCCGTTAATCACTGAATAAAAAGATTCCATTGCAAAGGTCTCATGAAAGGCTACTCATCAACAATACAAACATGGCTCCTGTTGTTACTGCTGACATTCATATAATGTTATTTTGCATCCCAAATTTCACCTTTCACTGAATGACTATCGACCTCTCCAGTGGTATAATGAGAATGCAGGGGAAATTTTCAACTACCGGCTGTTCATTTATCACTTGAGAAATAGAGTAGAATCGGGCAGGGATTTTATTTGCCAACATGCCAGCCTCATTCGATTTTCAGCCACGCTTTTACAAGGGGGGGGGGGGCAAAGATCATGCACAGGAGTCCATTTAAATATGCAAATCAGGAACAACGGCCTTGTAGAAACCCAATTACAATTTTTGTGGTGATATGGGCTGAGTATGCAACGTGCACTTTCACCAGTAACATTTAAACAAGGCCCAACCCAACAAGTGGCTTGGGTCTGCTAACTCAGACCTCGGACAGTTGCCGTGACTACAAAGCTATACCCGATTTGACCCGAAGCCAAAATCACTCTCCAAGTACCTCTGAATACATGGCCTGGTGAAGGATAACTCCTGCAACTGTTACAATTAACATTTTTCAGATTTATGGCAAAGTGCAGGATCTCAGAAAGTTCAGGAATGACTGTAGATGTCAGGGAAAGATATTCTTCTCAACAATGGATCAGGGGAGTAAATATGGTGCCACAATCTGCCAAAAATCCCTGATAACAGCAAATATTTTGGAGCTATCTGAAACCAAGGTTTAGACTGATAACATACTTTTTCTAATTTCATGTTCATATTTTCCATGGATTCCCTGATCACTGTGTGAGAAAAATTGTTATGTGTGAGAGAATGCATACCTGCTGGTGAAGTGTCCTGTGATGTGTAGTGACGTCGGCAGAATGTTTGCACAGGCATTGCAGTGCTACCTCTGAGATTTGATGTGGAGATGCTGGCGTTGGACTGGGGTCAGCACAGTAAGAAGTCTTACAACACCAGGTTAAAGTCCAACATGTTTGTTTCAAACACTAGCTTTCGGAGCACTGCTCCTTCCTCGGGTGATTCAGGGTTAGGGTTAGGGTTAGGGTTAGGGTCTCAGGATCAGACTCATACACACACACATCAGGGGAAGCCACTGATGCTGAAGGTTCAAAAAAATTTAAATCAACTACAACTATTAGTAAAGAAGGACGACAGTTCGGGAAACTTGCTGCTGTTGAAGAGAGTAGAGTCTGGGGCTACAGGGACCGCGCATGTGGTGAAGCTGAACAGTCTGCGGGTAACGGGATTCAGAAGTCTTCCAGATCTGTACAGGCCACTACTCGGGGGAAAAGCCGAACCACAGTCAGGCATGGAGCTCGCAACAAAAGAAGCTTCACAGATAGGGGCTGGAGCGAAGGTCCACAAAATGGATACCACAAGGAACAAGACTTCAAGGGTGCACCTGTGTCACCAATGTACATGGTTGGACACTCAGCCGGGGAATGCTAGAGTAGAACAAATACACGCATGAACTGTGGTGAAAAGGGCCATATTGCCAAGGCAATATGTCGGGCTCAGAAAACCTCCCCCACCAAGGACGTGCAAGAAAAGAATGACATCTAAACAGACTCGCCTTGTCTAAATTAGGAGTTCAAGACCACTCAGAAGCTAAGGTACCTGAGCAACTGCAGGAGCTAAAACTAGATGACTTGATGTTACGGGGTGATCAACAATTCATATCCAAAACTCGAAGGTCACATAATTAAAATGGAAGAGAATGCAGGTGCCTGAGACAATTGATAATCAAAACCTGAATCATCTGCCTTTAAAACCATCAAATGTGATTCTAATGGCATACACTGAAGCGGTCGTATCATTAAAAGGATGCACTATGGTGAAAGTAGAAGCAAATGGGTCAGTTGTAGAAGTTGTCTCTTTAGGTTGTCCATGGAAATTTTCCTACTTTATTTGGTAGAGCATAGTTGGCAAAGATTAAACTCAACAGGGAAGCATTAAATCAATTAGAGGATTTAAAGTACAACTTGCAACAACGTCTGGTGAAATATGAGACGGTGTTCAAAGATTCACTCGGCTCAATGACTGGAGTTGAGCAGGGCAGCACCTGTGGTGCAGTGGTTAGTACTGTTGCCTCGAGGCGCTGAGGACCCGGGTTCAATCCTGGTCCCGGGTCACTGTCTGTGAGGAGTTTGCAATTGTCTCCATGGGTCTCCCCCCACAACCCAAAAAGATGTGCAGGGTAGATGAATTGGCCATGCTAAATTGCCCCTTAATTGAAAAAAATAATAATTGGGTACTCTAAATTAATTTTTTAAAAGACTGGAGTTGAGATGCACCTAAAAATCAAGCCAAACAGCACACCAAAATGTCTCAAGCTAGACTCGTACCATATGCCATTCAGACAAAAGTTGAAGAAGAACTAGAAAGACTAGACCAAACAGCAGTCATTGAACCAGTTGCGACAAGTGATTGGTCAACATCAATAGTCCCTGTGTTGAAACATGATGGTTCAGTGAGAATAGGTGGAGATAAAGAAATATTAGCCCAGTATTGTGCGCAGATCATTATCCACTACTGGCGACTGAAGGCTGGTTTGCTGAACATTCTGGAGGGCAGGGAAACAGTAAAATTGATCTTTCACAGGCATATCTGCAGATGAATGTCACTGCAGAGTCACAGCCATTATTCACCATTGCGATGGACAACGGTCTGTTTTGTTATAAAACACTTCCTTTTGGAATAATATTTGCTCCTGCTCTTTTTCAGAGGTCAATGGATTGAATGGGGTGCAGTGTTATTTCAATGGCATGCTCATTACCGGTTCAAGTGAACAGGAACAGCTGAGTAATTTGAAAACTACTCTGAAGTATTTACAGAGCCATAACCTGAGAGTTAAAAAGGAAAAGTGTGACTTTTTCCAAGTCATCCATAATTACCTGGATCATATCATCTATAAAGATGTCTCACACAAAGAGCTGAAGAAGCACCCCATCCTCAAAATGTGGCACAATTAAGATTGTTTTTAGGATTGATCGATTATTAAGGCAAATTCATGCCAGAATTTAGCAACTCAATTGATGTCTTTTCACACTTTGTTATGTGCCAGACAGACATGGCACTGGTCAGAAGAATGCGAAAGTGCATACAATGAGGTAAACAATGCCTTATTGAAGTCAGAGATGTTGGTTCACCACAAGCCCCAGCAACTTACTTGCAATGCGTCACCCTATGGGATTGGTGCAGTTGTATCGCACATAATGCCTTCTGGAGAGCACGACCAAAAACATTTGCTTCACGAACTCTTAATAACGTAGAATCGATTACACTCAGGTCGACCCTTGACAACAATCTTTGGGCACCTCTTTTGGCAGCTCGTAGGTTACAAAGATTGTCTTTGACATTGTCGATACACGCGTACAATATCCAATATCACAAGTCAGAGTAGCATGCAAATACTGATGCAAGATTGCCGTTACAAGTCAAGCATGAAGCTGAATAACATTTCATTAATAGTCTGTATTTCCTGCTCATGGATAATGTACCAATGGCTTCATCTCAAGTTCAGAGATACACAAGAACCAATCCAACGATGGGGATGGTGATGGACCTGGTCCAAAAAGGAACGCTGTCAGGAGTTCATAGGAAAAATTCAGACCTCAAGCCCTAATCTCATGAAGACCTGAGTTGGCAGTGCAGAATAAAGTTTATTTATGGTGTCTCCGTGTGATTATTCCTCCGTGTTTGTGTAGCAGTGTCCTTGGCCAAGTTGATGAGGGCCATCGTGGTGTGATAACGATGAAGGAATTCACACACACTTATTTTTGGTGGCCAGGATTCGATGCTCAAACTGAAGAGAAAGTAGGGCAATGTCAATCCTGGGCAAAACTAAGGAACACTCAACCATTACATCCATGGGAATGGGCAGACACAGCCATGGCAGAGAATATACATCAATTGTTCTGGTCCAGTGGCGGGTCACATGTTCTTAGTGATGCACACTCTAAATGGCTGGAAGTTGAGATCATGAAGTCAACAACAACTGAGCAGATCATCGAGGAACTAGACACAATATTTGCAAGATTTGGAACACCAGAGCAGATTGTAAGTGACAATGGTACTCAGTTCACTTTGAAGGAGTTCGAAAGTGCCGAAGGACCAGGGGACATTGGCAAGAAGAATGAACAAATTCCTGATGTCTTACCAGACACTACACAGCAGCAACACAGAGTTCACTGGCAATGCTGTTGTTCAAAAGGAAACTGCGAACATAGTTTGACATGTGAACTCGGCTTGATATTTCAAAGATTGTCAATAAGCACAAATTGCTATGAAGGAGCAAAGCTCTGAAAAGCGAGTATTCAATCAAGGAGAGGAAGTGCAAGCCAGAAGCTACACCACCAATGAGAAATGGGTACCAGTTGGTGAGCCTAGCAAAGGTGGGTGCAATATCATGCACCATGCAGACGGGTGATGAAAAAGTTTGGCAACAGCATGCTGATCAGCTACTAGCATCACAAAATAAATTTGCTGAAATTTCTCAATGAGTTCTACCTTTGGAATGTCTCGACAACAATACTTCGGGACAGAGGCCAAATGTAGAGACAAGTTTAGGTTCCGTTTCTAAGGGCTTTCCAATATCAATAGTGACAGACATTGGAATAATATCTGAGAAAGTGCCACCTAATTAAGGGAATGAGGAGACTTCCAAGGGCTTGAGAAGCCAGGTTCCAGAACGCCAAATTCACCCCAAACAGAATAGATGTCGCCTGAGAGACTGTCTTACTGAATTGCATATCTGTCTGTGTATAGAGGTAATACATACAGGGATCTATTGTATGAGTGTTAAATTGTTCTCATTGCACTAATGAAATAAAGGGGGAAGGTGTTACGTATCAGAGAATACATCCCTGTGCTATGTGATGTGTAGTGACGTCTGCAAAGTGTCTGGAGCAGCCGTCTAAAACTGGCCTGAGATCCCTTCATTGGAAGGGTCTAAAGTTTCTTTAGGATCCCTCTTGAGAAATTGAGCTCCCCTAGCTGAGCGGTGTGGTTGTTGGGCCGACTTCACTCAAGTTTTCCAGCAATGATTGCAACATCAAAAATGCAAGTTTAACCTTTTCCAAAGTCACATAAAGCCAGTTGGAACAGGAGTACTCCTCCTTGCTCCATGACTGTTAGCCGTGATATGCCACTGTACTTCCTTGTACCCCCTGCTCCTTACTCAAGGGTCAGCTGCCCGTGAAAGCACAATTGATGCTGGCAACTCACCAACTGAAGTGAAACCCGTGGCCCAAATTCAGGCCCCATAGTTGGACACAAGGAAATGGGCCTGGACAAATTTCTGCCTTGTTACATGGATAATTTGTGGAACTGGCATATTCTGAATTTTTGCTCTATAATAAATGGTAGACAGGATGAAGCTCAGTATTTTGAGGTCCAGGAAGTGACAGCAGCAAAACTTTCAATATTTCTGTGTACGCTCTAAACTTCATTAACAAGTAATTGTGAGTAATAGCCACACAGATTATTCATGATGGGTAATTAGAAAGAAGGTCTGCATGGCACAAATGAGATGAATTGGTGCAATTGTTCTTGTGTGACTAAATCTTTGTGATCATGTAGATTACATCACTAATGAGTACTGATGGCTTTGTACATAGATTACCTGTAAATGACACTTCAAATTAATCCTGAGTTTTAGGATTAATCAGTATTACAAACACCTCCATATATTTACATTTGATTTATTGAGTTAATTTTGTTCATGTCAAAAGCACTGTACAAACTGGTTGGAAAATACCACCAATTTTTATATTAAAATGAAGCTTGGTGTTTCCTCACTTTTGCTGAGTCCAAAACAGTTTTTTTCTCAATTGTAAAGAATCATTATTTTATAATAATCTGAAGATGCTTTTACAATTAAGGAAGTGTTTACATGGGGTGAATGGGGAAAGCATTTCCTCTGGTTGGAGAATCAGTAGAGCATTGATGTAAAACATTTTGATAGCACAAAGAGAAGTTAAGAGAAATCTATTTACTCATAGCAGTGGTTTTAATGTAAAAGACCATAAAGTGCTACTTCACAGGTGCATTAAGCAAACAACATTTGATGTTGAGCCTTGTAAAGAGATAATATGGCAGGTGACCAAAAGCTTTAAGTGCCAAAGCATGGAATGTTTTGCCATGGTGAATAGTCAAGGCAGAGGCTGCTGCATCTTTTGAGGGAAGTGTAGAAAAAGTTTTGAAGCAGAGGAAGACAGAATTCGGGAGGAGAAAAAGTTTTGTATTGTCGCAACGAAAAGTCCGCAGAGACCATTGGCTGATTGACTGCCTTTGGTGCTGTAAACATTTATTATTCCACGCTTTTTGATGCATCCTTCAAACTACTGTTTCATTCTGCAAAAACAATTTGCATTTATATACTATTACGCTAAAAAATACGCAAGGTATTTCACACAGGCATTATCAGACTAAAATTGACATCAACCGTAGAAGGATATATTAGGAGAGATAGTCCAAAGCTTTGTTAAAGAGGGGGCTTTTAAGTAGAGCCTTAAAGGGACAGTCTGTTGTTTGGACAGCTGGTTCGTGATGCAGAGCAAGGCGAACAGTACGGGTTCAATTCTGGTATGAGGTGGCTGAGATTATTCATGAAGGCCCTGTCTTCTCAACCTTGCCCCTCACCTGAGGTGTGGTGACCCTCGCCTATGGTCACCTGAGACTATGGCGACATTTCCTTACTTACTTTACTTAATGGCTGAAGGCCAGATGGTGTGTAGAGAGGACTCTGTAAATCTGTGGGAGATTACGGAGTTAAAGGAGATATGTGGCCATGATGGATTAAAGTAGAGGATGAGAATTTGAACTCTGGGGCATTGGGTGCTCTGGACCCAGTGAACAAAGTTACAGTGATGGAGCAGAGGAAATTCGTGGCTATTACTGAGTTTGTGTTTTGGGCTCTGTTGGGCAATATTTAACCATGTCTGTATCGTGCTCTTCTGTAAAGCGAAATAATGCCTATTCCTGTTCAGCTCATTGAACAAATAAATCAATATTTAATTATTTCCATGAAGCAATAAAAGCATTTAAAATTAAACATTGTACAAGATAATTACACGGATTGTAAACGGAGAATAACCAGAAAACACTCGAATCTGGGCTACACAGGGGCAGATAATCCCGACCCCCACCTTGCTCCAGCCAAACAGAGGAGTTAAATTGGTCCATGTGTTTGATGCTAATTCATTGAACTCACCCGGAGTCGCCTTATGAGCTTCTCGGGAGGCGGAGGCTTGGCCTGTTGTCTGTATTCTTGAAAGATATCATTCCGGGATTTACTGCGGGTGTGTCCGTGAAATCCAGTCGGGAACTGAAGGAAGAGAATGAGAGAGCGAAGGGTCAATGGATATAAAGCGGAAACAGAGCTTCCCGATGCAGAACTCAGACCATTAACTTCCAAAGTGGCTTTCATACCCAAGTTCCCGTGATGGCTCCAGCCATAGCGCCTGGCAAAGTTTAGTTGAGATTTGTAGAAGGGTTTCCTAGGAATCAGTGTTGACACTGGGTTTATGTTGTGTTTACCTGGTTGCTAAACTACACGCTTGGGAGGTGCGGCTGATTGCACTGTGTTACCACAGTATAAACTACACGATTTATAAACCTTATACTCCAACATTGAACAATAAATTGATATTAGTTTACATGATGGAAATGGTAAATCTGAATTGGTCGCTCGCGCTAAACATTGGCAGCAAGATAAACTCAAGCGTGTAATTGTCAGGCATTTATTTTAAAGCCACCTATCTATAGGGAAGAGTAACAGACATCACAGAATTGTTATGGTGCAGTTGGAGGCTATCTGACCCACCGTGCCTGCACCAGCTCTTGGGATGAACAGTTTACCTGGTACCATGCCCTGCCTTCTCCCTGTACGCTACCCATCCTTCCTTTTCTGATGTCTCATTCCCTTTTGAAAGCTTGGATTGAATCTGCCTCCACCGAACTCTCAGACAGTGCATTCCAAACACTAAGTACTTGCTGAATAAAGAAGTTTCGCCTCATTTCACCATTTCTTCTTTCAATACTCACTTTTAAATTTCTGCCCTCATTCTGGACCCTTTCAGGAATGTGAACAGTTTGTCCCCTACTCTGCCCAGACCCCTCCTGATTATATAGGGCCTTGGTGAGGCCACACCTTGACTATTGTGTGCAGTTTTGGTCTCCTAGTTTGAGGAACGATATTCTTGCTGTTGAAGGTGTCCAGCAAAGGTTCATAGAATCATAGAATTTACAGTGCAGAGAGAGGCCATTCAGCCCATTGAGTCTGCATCAGCCCTTGGAAAGAACACCCCACTCAAAACCACGCCTCTACCCTATCCCCAAAAACCCAGTCACCCCACTTAACTTTTTTGGGCACCAGGGCCAATCCACTTAACCTGCACGTCTTTCGACTGTGGGAAGAAACCGGAGCACCCGGAGGAAACCCACACAGCCACGGGGAGAACGTGCAGACTCTGCACAGACAGTGACCCAAGCCGGGAATCGAACCTGGGACCCTGGAGCTGTGAAGCAACTGTGCTAACCACTGTGCTGCCCCAGTTCAGCAGACTAATTCCCGGGATGGCAGGACTGACATATGAAGAAACACTGGATTGACTGGGCTTTTAATAATACTAATAATCTTTATTATTGTCACAAGTAGGCTTACATTACATTATTCCAATGAAGTTACTGTGAAAAACTCACTGGATTTTAGAAGAATGAAAGTGGATCTCACAGAAATATATTGGGCGGGATTCTCCGATGTCCGCCACCAAAATCATGTTTAGCGATCGGGCAGAGAATGGTCTCCGATGCCAAAATCGGGGCCGCTGCCAGTTTGATGCCGCTCAGCCAGGCTCCGCCCCCTCCAAAATGGCATCATCATGACGAGCGCCATGCGCAGTTGTAATGCCGCTCCCATCTCATCGACTGGCCCACCCGTGATGCTCCGCCCCCGATGCGCCGAGTCCCTGACAGCGCAGACTATGTGTGGTCGCACAAATTGTGATGTGGAGATGCCGGCGTTGGACTGGGGTGAGCACAGTAAGAAGTCTTACAACACCAGGTTAAAGTCCAACAGGTTTGTTTCAAACACCAGCTTCACTCAGGTGAGGAAGGAGCAGTGCTCCGAAAGCTGGTGTTGGAAACAAACCTGTTGGACTTTAACCTGGTGCTGTCAGACTTCTTACTGTGCACAAATTGTGAACCCGGCATGGCGGCTGTGGACTGTATCCAGCAGCGTCACACTTGGCCGGGATCCGAGACACTGGCCGAGGGGGGGGGGGCTTCTGCCAGGGCTGGGAGGACTGGAGGGTGGTGGCCAGGGGGTGGGCTGTGGGGTCGCAGATGGTGGGTTTCGTCCGCGCACGGCTGGTGTCCTGACGAATGGCGCAACCGTGCAGGTTATCAGCCGTGAGCATGCGTGCCCCGGGGCCTGGCCATTTGCCAGCCGTTTTCGATGTGGGAGTTCCAGTCATCGTGGGTGCTAGCCCCTCACTTGTACTGGAATTGGTGAGCGGTTCGCGCCGATTTCTTTCATGTAAACCTCCCGCGGATTCTCCATTCGAGCCGGCACATAGCCTGCAGAAACGGAGAATCCAGCCCGTAAAATCCTGATGGGACTGGATAGGCTAGATGCGGGAAGAATGTTCCCGATGTTGGGGATGCCCAGAACTAGACGTCACAGCCTAGGAATAAAGGGTAAGCCATTCAGGACTGAGATGAGGAAGGACTTCTTCTCTATGAGAGTTGTGAACTTGTGGAATTTTCTACCACAGAAAGCTGTTGGGGCCATTTCTTTGGACATATTCAAGAGGGAGTTGGACGTCGCACATGCAGCTAAAGGCATCAAGGGGTATAGAGAGAACATGGGAGTGGGATACTGAATTTGCATGATCAGCCATGATCATATTGAATGGTTCAAAGGGCTCAAAGGGCCAAATGGCCTACTCCTGCGCCTATTTTCTATGTTTCTATGATATTGAATATCTCAATCAAATCTCCTCTCAACCTTCTTTTCTCATGGAAAATATAGAAGTATTGTGAACTACAAGAAGATAATGTAGAACTTCAACGGGACATAGACAAGTTGGCAGAATGGGCAGACAGACAGCAGATGAAGTTTAATGTAGAGAAATGTGAAGTGATTCATTTTGGGAGGAAGAACACGGAGAGACAATGGCCTGTAACTTGTTTCAGTTTCCAGGCTTACTGAGATTATCCACTGCACATGTGCGGCAGGACTATGTGGAAGTCTCGATGCCTGGACACGTGCACTAAAAGCGTGCCACATATAAACTACTGACCATTTTTTTAGAAACTGCTTTTCTGCAAGGACTGTACTGAAACAGCTGAATGAAAATGAATGGGGCAGCACTAACTTGGCCAGCTTGCCCCGACGTTCGGTAAGTTTTTTCGCTTTTTTATTTGCACTTTTATTTTGGTCCAAGATCATCGAGCAGAGGCAGGGGACATCAGAGACGATTTTTGTGGTGGGTTAATGCTATATAATAGTGTTTATAAATATGTTTAAAGTGCAGCTAAAGTGAAAGAAGGATATATTTCTATTTCTTTTTGAACTTTGGTTTGTCATGAGGATGTCAATCCATTAAAGAAATATATATTGGATAGAGTGGCAATGGAGTTTACGTAATCTCCGGTGCTCACTTGCTAATGCGCATGCTTGTCCACTTAAGAAGCTCTATGTTACTAGTCATAGGTTCTGTGCAGCCTTGTATGGCTGATGAGCCTAATCCTAGAGCTGCATCTTCAACCGCATTCTTGGCAGGTGTTTCCAGAAGGTGGGATCGGTCCTTGGACTCTAGATTGTGGTTATTCTTTTCCCAGGCTCCTTTTCCGGCCCTCCTCTTGCCATGGGTGCCCTCGAAGAATTGTGTCCCTTCAATCAGGAGGTTCCTCCAAGTGGGTCTCTTCTGAGCAAGGCTCTCTCAGGCATTGGTGTCAATGTTGTGTTTCATGAGGTAAACTTTCAGAGTGTCTTTGAAGCACTTCCTTTATCCTTCTTTTGTTCAGTGTGAGCGGGGCCTTAACAGTGAAGATGAAACTGATGACAGTTGTAGTGTGTTGTGCAGGGCACAACTTTGCTCTATAGTGTGGACTGAGCATTCACCTGGAAGATGTCTTGCCATCAGAAGTGGAGGAGTTGGAGGAGGACAATATGGAGCCTGGTGCAGACATACCTCTTGGTGCAGGTGTGCAGGCCCAGGCTCCAGGTGACACAAAGGTAGTTTGAGTTTGCCTGGCAGCTGCGACAGTTGGACATTGAACCCTCCCTCCGCCCCTCTTCTCCCTCCCCTCATCTCCCTCCCCTCACCTCCCTTCCCACCCCTCCCTCCCCTCCCTCCCCTTCATCCCAGACAGTCACCCAAGATCAGAATCGAACTGAGGTCTCTGTTCCTGTGAGGCAGCAGTGGTAACCACTTACTTCATATTTTATCAATGTCTGTGTAGCATCTTCTTCCTTTGTAAAGACAGACGCAAAGTATTAATTTAGTAGCTTAGCAATGCCCTCTACGATGTGGCAATCCACCTTTTGGTCTCCGATCGGTTCTCTTTCCCTTTTTACCATCCTATTGTTACACCTATAAAGGAATTTGGGATTCCCTTTGCTGGTTGCCAATCGCTTTTCGTACTTGATCTTTGCTTCTCTTGTTTGCTTCTTCACTTGTCCTCCGAATCTTTTTTCGTTCAGCTTGGTTTTCAATTGTATTTTCTACCTAACACCGGTCATCAGCATGCATTTTCTTCTTCATCTTCATTTCTATCTCCTTTGCCATCCAAGGAGTTCTGGATTTATTTGCCCTACTTTTCCCTTTCGGGGGAATATACCTTGACTGTGCCTGAACCATCTCTTCTTTGAAGGTAACCCCTTGATTGGGTAGCACGGTAGCACAAGTGGATAGCACTGTGGCTTCACAACGCCAGGGTTCCAGGTTCAATCCCCGCTGGGTCACTGTCTGTGCGGAGTCTGCACGTTCTCCCCGTGTCCGTGTGGGTTTCCTCCGGGTGCTCTGGTTTCCTCCCACAGTGCAAAGACGTGCAGGTTAGGTGGATTGGCCATGCTAAATTGTCCTTAGTGCCCAAAATGTTCAGGAGGGGTTATTGGATTATGGGGATAGGGTGGAAGTGAGGACTTAAGTGGGTCAGTGCAGACTCGATGGGCCGAATGGCCTTGTTCTGCACTGTATGTGCTAGGTCTATGTCTAACCATTTTCGCTGCCAATCTTTGACTCCAATTTATTCGATCCAGATCTGTTCTTACCCCCATGAATTTGGCTTTCCCCAGTTAATTTTCTTACTCTGGACTGTTCTTTGTCCTTTCCCTAGCCAGCATTAAACGTATGATACAATGATCACACGTCTCTAAATGTATGCCTACTGACACTTGATCTATTTGGCTCACCTCATTTCAAGAACTAAGCTAGTAGTGCCTCCTTCCTCATTGGACTGGAAACATACTGATGAATAAAAGTTTCCTAAATACACTCCAGGAACTTTTTCCCTTTACAATACTACTGTCCCAGTCTATATTTGGATAATTAAAGTCCCCAGTATAAACACACTATAAATTTTGGAGAAGTATTGTATGGACTGTATGCAAGAGAAATACATAGATGTGCTCAATTTGATCACACATAAAAGAAGTTGAGACGAAACAGAAAATGCTGGAAAATCTCAGCAGGTCTGGCAGCATCTGTAGGGAGAGAAAAGAGCTAACGTTTCGAGTCTGATGACTCTTTGTCAAAGCTAACAGACAGAGAAAGTGGGAATTATTTAGACTGTGGAGTGAGAATGAAAGATGAGTCATAGCCACAGAAACCCAGGGAAACCGGGTGCTAATGGCCACAGAAACCAAGGGGAAAGAGTGCTAATGGCAGTCCCCAGAGAGAACAAAAGATGCAAAAGGTCAAAGAGCAGGGAAACTAACACCAGAGGATGAACTGTAGATGTGGGGGGAGGGGAAGGGGGAGCAAAGAGAAAAAAGGTGAAGGAAAGGTGGATAAGATTGGGGGGGGGGGGGGGGGGGGGGGGAAGTTGAGACCTAGGCAGAGAAGTAGAGAAAACAAGAGAAGCTGTTTGATAGTCATTCGGAAAGGGTATGAGGGTGTGAGGGCAATATTTGTGAGGACATTTAGAAATACAGTTATTGCCTAGACTCCACTAAAAGTGCAAAATATCAGCATATTTCAAACTGGGCAGTACAATGGCACAGTGGTTCGCACTACTGCTTCAGCGCCAGGGAATCGGGTTTGATTGTGGCCTTGAATCTGTCTGTGTGAATCATAGAATCATGGCATTTACAGTGCAGGAGGCCATTCGGCCCATCGAGTCTGGAAAAAGCACCCTACTTAGGCCCACACCTCCACCCTATCCCCGTAACCTAGTAATCTCACCTAATATTTTTGGACACTAAGGGCAATTTAGCATGGCCAACCAACCTAATCTTTGCACTTTGGGAGGAAACCGGAGCATCCGGAGGAAACCCACACAGACACGGGGAGAATGTGCAGACTCCGCACAGATAGTGACCCAAGCCAGGAATCGAACCTGGGACCCTGGAGCTCTGAAGCAACAGTGCTAATCACTATGCTACCATGCCGCCCAGATAAAACACCCAACTAATTGGGTGTTTTACCACAATCAATAATAGTTTTGTGTTCATCATCACCAAGTATAGCTTTCAATGTCAGATTTTATGAATTGAATTTAAATTCCACAGTTGGCAGTGGAACTTAATGCTCTGGGGACAAGGGTTCAAGTTTGCATGTTCTCCCATGTCTGCGTGGGTTTCCTCTGGGTGCTCCAATTTCCTCCCAATGTCCAAAGATGTGCAGCTTAGGTGGAATACAGGGGTAGGGCGGGTGAGTGGGCCTGGGTCGAGTGCTCTTTCAGAGGGTCAGTGCAAACCCAATGGACTAGATTACCTCTTTCTGCACTGATGACATTATCTGGTTCTATGAAGTCAGATACATTAAATATTGGGAAACTCAACAATACGCTGATTCTAATCAGACTAGACTGCAGCATCTTCCGCTGCATTCCCTCACAAGTTGAATTCTATCTTTGCATTTTATTTCAGTGCTTCTCAGAATAATAGAAGATGATGGATGGAACATGTGGCCGGTTTCTAAGGAATCAGAAGACACACACGCTATGACTGAACACAAGACTTTCCATTAGCTGAACAGGATTCTATTCCAGGATGACACTTGTAGTTTTTACCCTCAGAACACTGCTGTGTTAGCTCTTGTCTGAAAACTCAGAAATGTTTCTATTGCTGTCCCTTGTATCATGTAATGGGTGTGTGCAAGCAGCTGACACTTATGAAATTGCACCAGTGAATGGCCAGGTTTGGAATCTCCAAATATGGCAGAAGAGAGAAGTGGGGAACAAGTGTCAACTATATTCCTGCAGCGAGGCCATGTTCACTTGAGAATCAATCTCTCAATCAGCTCACAGTAAATCAAAGAACAAGAATGAGTCATCAACGCAAATTATCTTAAAACAAATAGAAATACGCAGCAGGTTATTATTATCTCTGGTCTGGACAAACAAGATGATAGTGCACGGCAAAAGGAGTTGGCTAAAGGAAATCTCCTAATTCCTTGTTATCAGCTGTGCACTCCACCAATCTAAGACGTTATCTAATTTGTCCCTCTTGCACTGTCTTCCCTCAGATCTTTTTGAAGATGATGAATTTTGTTTATATTTGCATCTTGGGTTCCAATAACTTTTATTAGTGAACATGGTATGCATATGGAATTGGGAAAGAAACTGTACGAGGTAGTCAAGTTAGCATTTTAGATTGGTTCAGAAAAAGATCATCAATTTGAAATGCTAACTTTGTTTCTCTCTCTACAGATGCTGCCTGACCAGTTCAGTATTTCTCGTATTTTCTGCTTTTCTTTCAGATATCCAGCACCCAGAGAATTTTACCTTTGCATCACACAGAATTTACAGTACAGGAGGAGGCCACTCGGAGGCCACAAGTCTGCACCGGCCCTTACAAAGAGCACCCCACCGAAGCCCACGTATCCACCCTATCCCCGTAACCCAGCAACCCCACCTAACATTTTCTGGACACTAGGGGCAATTTAGCATGGCCAATCCACCTAACCCGCGCATCTTTGGACTGTGGGAGGAAACCAGAGCACCTGGAGGAAACCCACGCACACCCTGGGAGAATGTGCCGACTCCGCACAGACAGTCACCCGGGCCGGGAATCGAACCTGAGACCCTGATGCTGTGAAACAGCTGTGCTAACCACTATACTACCGTGCTGCCAACGGCCGTAACCTTTCTATGGAGAACATTTGTAACTTGCGCATAGGCATGCCAGCTGCTGCAAATTTAGCACAAGAAGCATGATTTCTAAATAAAATTCAGCTCACTTGGAATTCCGTGACCTCCACCTTTCCTTCACCTTTCTTCTCTTTGCTGCCCCCTTCCCCTCCTCCCAAAAGTACCATGTCCTTGGAGGGATTGTTGACCATGGACTTCCATTGGAGTGGCTCATGATTATGCTTGGCAAAACACTGGGCTAAATCGCTGGCTTTGAACGCAGACCAGGCAGGCCAGCAGCACGGTTCAATTCCCATACTAGCCTCCCCAAACAGGCGGCGGAATGTGGCGACTAGGGGCTTTTCACAGTAACTTCATTTGAAGCCTACTTGTGACAATAAGCGATTTTCATTTCATTCATTCATTTCATGCACTGGTTTGCCATTGTGATCTACAGTAAGGCTGACCAGAAAACTCTCCCGCTCTTAGCACCTGCCTTCAAACATATTTGAATAATTTACAGGCCATGTTATGAAATTACTTTCCACAACCATCAACTCTTGGAGTGAGACTTGAAACCAAAGCTTCATACCCAGAGGTATGAATGTTACCACTTCACCATAAGATCTCTGATACCAAACTCAATCTCAGACTTTTCTCAGGTATTCTTGTCCTGGAGCATATGGAACGATGATGAACAAAATCGCAGAGTTGTTACAGCACAGGAGGCCATTTGGACCATCGCATCAGCGCCAAATGAGCAATTCATGCCATGCCATTCCACACCCCCTCCCTGTAACCCTGCACATTCTTCCTTCGAAAATAAAAGTTTATTTCTCTTTTGAATGTTTCAATTGTTTCCACCACAAACTGAGACAATGCATACCCTAAACACTCGCATGAAAACGTTTTGCCTTATATCACTTCCATTTCTTTTACTAATTATTTTAAATCTGTGCTCACTCATGCTTAATCCTTTCACAATTGGGAACAGCTTCTTCCAAACTACACTGTACACCCCCCTCATGATTTTGAATACCTCCATTAGATCTCCTTTCACCTTTCTTTTCTCTAAGGTAAACAGTTATCTCCAGCCAATCTGCCTCCAAAACAACTTCGTAATAGTTTGTAAGGAGGCAGCTTCACTTAATAGTAACTGTGGTGGGAGGGTGGATCTTTCATCAACACAAATCATTAAGGATTTTAAAGTTTTTTTCAAGCGTTTTTGGTGCAGTAATTTGTTTTATATGCAGAATCATAGAACTGCTACAGTGCAGAAAGAGGCCATTTGGTCCATCGAGTCTGCACCTACCCTGTTAAAGAGCACCTTATATAGGGTCAGACCCCCACCCTATCCTCGTAACCCCACCTAGCTTTATGGACACTAAAGGGCAATTTATTATGGGCAAATTCACCTAACCTGCACATCTTTGGACTGTGGGAGGAAACCAGATCACCCAGAGGAAACCCCCGCAGACATGAGGAGAATGTACAAATTCCACACAGACAGTGATCCAAGGTCGGAATTGAACCTGGTACCTGGCGCTGTGAGGCAGTAGTGCTAACTGCTGTGCCACTGTGCCACCCTCAAAGCGCTTCCACCCGTTAAGAGTACCGACTCGTTCGTGAGCTTTTTGAATTAACTGTTAATCTATGTTTATTTGGATTATGTTTGAAAACAAGAGCAACTCATGACGGTTACACCAAATCACTTGATCAAATTCGTAATTTATGAAATAGTAGGGTTGGTATATCTGGCTCAGTTATGCACGCATTTTGTGCCGGTATGTGGGCAGACCCGGCGGCACCCAGGTTTAATTCTGGACTGTGTGGAGTTTTGCACGTTCAGCTCCCCCCCCCCCCCCCCCCGCGCATGGGTTTCCTCTGGTTGATCTGGTTTCCTCCCACCGTCCAAAGATGCGCAGGGTAGGTGGATTGGCCATGCTAAATTGCCTCTTAGTTTCCAAAGATGCGCAGGTTAGGTGGGGTTAGGGGGATCGGGCGGGCGAGTGGGACTGGGTAGGGTGTTCTTTCAGAGGGTGGGTGCAGACTCGATGGGCTGAATGGCCTCCTTCTGCACTGTGGCGAATCAGACACAAACACATCTTCAACAATGGACGGTGGCTCAGGCATATCAAACTCTGCAGGTGGAAAAGGCACTTCCTCGTTGCACGTGGGGGAGATGCGGCTCACGCGCCAGCAGAAGGGTTGCCGCGGTTAGTGATCCCGCGCACGCGCCGCCCCCTCTTTCAGCCGGGCTCGAGCTGATTGGAGTTCCCGCCGTTGGCGGCTCAGCGCCGCCCCGCAATGGATTCTTGTCTTCGTAGCTTGTGAGCGGCGGGGGAAGGCCAAAGAAACAAACATTGCAGAGACTGAAGAACCAAAAAAATACCGAACCCCACCACACCGTTTCGAGTAGAGGGCACACCAGGGAAGAAGAAATCCCGTATTACAGGTAGAAGGTGAATATTAACACCTGCGAGGGAGACTGGTGCTCACATTACCTCAGAGCTACCAACCTGCAGGAAGAGGCTGTCAAAACCATTAAACATGACTTTCACATACACGGTGCATGGTTTACACACATGGTGTATGTTTTCCACACACACGATGCATGGTTTTCACTCAGTGCATGTTTTTAAAGCACGTGCACGATTTTAACACACATGGTGCATGGTTTTCATGCACATGCTGCATGGTTTAACACACATGATGTATGGTTTTAGCACACTTGGTTCATGGTTTTAATGTTTTTCACACGGTGTATGGCTTGAGCACACAGTACTTGGTTTTCACACACGGTGCATGGTTTGTGCACACTGCATGGTTTATGCATAAGATGCCTGGTTTATACACATGGTGCATGGTTTTCATACATGGGGTGCATGGTTTACGTGTGATGCATGATTTTAACACACCTTGCATGGTTTTAACACACGGCTGCATAGTTTTAACTTACACCATGCATTGTTTTCACATGGTGCATGGTTTCACACACTGCATGTTTCTAACACTTGGTGCATGGTTTTAACACACGGTGTATAGTTTTAACACACACGGTGCATGGTTTTATCACACATACCAACCCTCCACAATTGGTCTGAAGCTTCCATGGATTGAAGTTCAATCTCCAGGACATTGCTGTGTGGCAACCTGGAGAAAAAAAATCATTGGGATATTAAAATTTTTCTTTGAACATTTCTATTTCCCAGATATAAAATATTGGAAATTGGGAGGGAAAAGGCTGTTTGATTGACAGTCAAACATCATCCAACTGGATAATGAGTGTTTTTGTTTTCTAATTGGCGTAGGAAGGCAGTGTGTCATAGGATGGGTGGGTTGGCTGATGAATGGCTAAAGCATGGGGGAATTACATTTAATCACATTGGCAACCTTACATACGGTGCATTGTTTTCATGCATGGGAACAGGTTACCCGTTTTAAAGCAAATTAGGGGACCTTTGAAGTTTGCCATTTTCCAAGTCTTGAGATGAGTCACATCACAAATCAATATACTGAGACTGCTTCAAAATGTGGCACTATGTTATGATAGAAAGTAACTGGCACCTAATAATTCATAACGTGGTAACTTCCAGCTCTTCAGCTGGATTATTCTGGGGAAGTATAAGCGGATTTGAAGGAACTTCTTTTCTACCCCCAGATCCCAGTGAAGATATGTGCATGACCCATCATTATGCCCCATTTGCACCCACCCCAACTAGAGTTGAGTAAAAAAAACACATAGGCAGAAGTTTGGGATAAAGTTATTTTTCCTTCCCAATCAAGAAACTGAACAACACCAGGAAATAAGTTTTCAAAAATTCAGCCTTCTTTGTTAAAATATCAATATCATTCTCTGCTTATTGTTTCAAGAACAACTGGCAAAAATGAAAGAAAAATTACAAAAATATAAAGAATAAGTGCTATTCTTGAGCCTTAAGCCGCTGGGTAAATTAGAGAATGATGGACATTTAGGAGTGTTGAAAAACCAATCATCAAATCAAGGGATTGTGGATTTTAAAAATTGCATGTCTGATTATCATATAACCCTGAAATCCCTCCAGAAGCTTTGTTACTTAAAACAGTACTGTTTATGTTTAATGAGTATGTTTACTTCATTTTGTCCAGTTTTGTGTTCCTGTGGCAGCTGACAGTAGAAATACCACCAGTCAGCATTCTCTGATGTTACTGTTATGTTTTAGTAAGAAATTTAGCAATTGTAAGATTTTAATGTGCATTTATTAAGATAATAGCCACAACAGATTGTGGCAAAATTGCACACTTAACAGAGGTTATGTATAAAGATCAGAAGAAATAGGAGCAAGAGCAGGTATTTAGACACATTAAATAAGATCATGGATGATCTGATTGTGGCCTTAACTCAACTTTCCTGTCTGCCCTCATAACCCTTGACTCCCTTAGATTAAATCTTTTTAACTCTGCCTTTAGTATAGTCAATGACCCAGTCTCCATAGAAGAGAATTTCAAAGGCTAAAAACCCCTGAGAGAAGAAATTCCCCCTCATATCCGTCTTAGGTCAGAGACCTCTTTAACTGGGCCCCTCTAGTTCTTGATTCCCCCACAATCTGGCCAGATTTTCATCTGAATGATCTGTAGCTTAAGTCAGGAAATTTCACAGCTTGGTGCACCAGGCTTGAGAACAAGTGCCCTGAAGGTGTGATTTTCTTTCTAGGAGATGGGTGCTGGATAAAGTCAAGCTCACCACACCTAGGAGATTAGAGACAGGCATAGGGGCTGCCAAATGGCAAGGCAGGGTTGTTAAAAGGTCTGCCTTGTTCTCTGGGTCTTTGCTCCAGTTAAATATTAGGTTGTCTCGGGCAGCATGGTGGCACAGTGGTTAGCACTGCTGTCTCACAGCACCGAGGTCCCAGGTTCAACCCCTGCTCTGGGTCACTGTCCGTATGGAGTTTGCACATTCTCCCTGTGTTTGCACGGGTTTTGCCCCCACAACACAAAGGTGTGCAGGGTAGGTGGATTGGCCACGCTAAATTGCCCCTTAATTGGAAAAAATGAATTGGGTACTCTAAATTTATAAAAAAATATTTAGGTTGTCTAACCCATAGCCCTCGTAGCTCCTTACCCTCGCCTGCTGCCCATGCCCAATCCATGCCAACCCAAGCCAGCTGATACCCCCACCCATCCCCAATGGCTGCTCACACCCTCCGTGCCAACTCATAGCACTTCTATGCCCATTCATAGAATCATAGAATCCCTACAGAAGGGCAGAAGGAGGCCATTCAGCCCATATGGCTGCACCAACCCTCTGAAGGAACACTCTGCCCAGGTCCACTGCCCCGCCCAACCCACCCCGTAATCTCCAGCACTTCGTGCAAAAAAAATTGAACCGTGGCCCATGCTGTCACGCCGGGAAATGCCAACAACGTCAGGAATCCTGAGATTGCGGCGCCGTTTAAAAGGGCACCCCAATCACTGATAAAAAAAGAGCAAATCACACCCCCCCCCCCCCCCCCCATGTTCACCGAGACTCCCCACAGCCACATGAGCAACCACTGCCAGGGTGTCAAGTTGCCAGGAGCAGTGCCAGGGTACAGCCCAGGCATGTCTCTCTCTTCCTTGGATTTATACTTACCTTTGTGTCCCCAGCAGGTTCCCTTCGCCTGTTCCTTTTTAAAAAAAAACAGTTGTAGACCGTGCCAGTGTGATGTCATGTCGGTGAGGGGGGAATTCCCAAAGAGGGAAATGATACCCTGGGAATCCCTTTAAGGATATTATAATTTGGGGGCAGCACGGTGAGGCAGTGGTTAGCACTGCTGCCTCACGGCGCTGAGGACCCGGGTTCGATCCTGGCCCAGGTCACTGTCCGTGTGGAGTTTGCATTTTCCCCATGTCTGCATGGGTCTCATCCCACAACCCAAAGATGTGCAGGGTAGGTGGATTGGCCACACTAAATTGCTCCTTAATTGGAAAAAAAAATAATTGGGCACTTTAAATATATTAAAAAAAAGAATATTATAAGTTATTTAAAGAGGTTTCCGACCTTTCTGCAGGGGAGCCTTGTTATGTAACTGGCAGGGGGCAGAGAACATCTGAAAACGAGATATCGCTGGCAAGATTCTCGTTTTTTGACCCTCGTAGGATTTTATGCCCACATCGTTGTTTGTGCTCGCAGCGAACAAGGGCGCAAAGTCTCGGCCTATAGTAAAAACGGCAGGCGGGATTCTCTGCCCCGCCACACCACATTTCTGCCCCGACTGGCTGGCGGGATACTCTGTTACGTTAGCCGGTCAATGGGTTTTTCCATTGTGGGGCAGCCCCTCGCCGTCGGGAAACTCCCGGGCGCCGGCATAACGGAGATTCACGGTGGCGGAGAACCCCGGCTGGCATGTGTGGAAGTGCGTTTTTAAAAAATTGCTATTCAAAAGATTTATTATACATACTTGGCTGAAAGCCCAGATATCCAGTAATTTGTTGAAACAAGTGGACAGAAGGGAAAACATTGGATGATTGATAAGTTTACAACCATTTTTCTTTTGGGATCTCTTTTGCCGCTGGTTCAATGTATATCTACAAAAGTTAAAAAGGTGTGGTGCTTACAGGTGCTGCTGTTGGTACTTTGAAGGCCTGCTTAATTGACCCCTTCATAGGATTGAAGTAACAGCAGTGTTTTTAAGAAAGAGGGGCCATTGGGGGTGACTGGTCGGCTTGGGGTGCCTTGAGTGTATGAGAGACTATTGGGGTGGCTGTGGGGCACGAGTTGGCATGAGGGAGGGGGGCATTTTAAGATCTTTTGAAGTTATAGTTGAAAAGGTTCCTGTATGCAGACTATGGTTCACGTCTCCCCTGAGGGGCCATAAACCACAGGTCCTTGAGAATATGGCCTGACTTCGCAAAAATTGTGGGCCTACCACTGCAATGAAAGCCAGCCAAATTGGGGAGAAACCCATACCCTTCTCACATGCCAGTGAAAAATGGGGGCAGACATTTGGGAAACAGGCCCCATCTGCCACTTCTAAGATCTTCAAAGCCTCCCCAACTCTGCGAACACTCAGCATATTCTCTCAATTTCTACCCTGTCAAGTCTCCTCAGAATCTTAAATGTTTCAATAAGATCATCCATCATGCTTCTAAACTCCCAATGAGAATAGACCCAAACTCCTTAACCTTCCTCATAGAACAACACCGTAATCCCAGAAATCAGTCTAGTGAACCTTCTCTGAACTGCTCTCAATTCAAATATATCCCTTCTTGAGTAAGGAGACTAAAACTGTACACAGTATTCTTGGTGCGGTTTCACAAATGCCCTATACAGTTGTAGCAAGACTTTCTTATTTTATACTCCACCCTGCACGCAATAAAGGCCAAAATGCCTAATTACTTGCTGTACCTGCAGGCTAACATTTTGTGATTCACGAGGACACCCAGATCACCCTGGAACACAGCATTCTGCAGTTTCTCACAATTTAAGTACTATTATGCTTTCCTATTCCTCCTGCCGAAGTGGACAACCTCATATTTTCAACACATTACAATGTTTTCAATCTCTTAACTCACTTGTTTCCCATTGCACATTTTTCATATCCTTCTCACAACTTGCTTTCCGACCTAACTTCGTATCATCAGCAAGCTTGGCAACAATACGCTTCCCTTCATCTAGTTCATTGATATGGATTGTAAATCACCAGTCTCTGTGGCACTCCACAGTTTGCCAACCTGAGAATGACCCATTTATCCTCATTCTCTGTTGCTTGTTAGTGAGCTAATCCTCTATCCATGCTAATGTATTACCTCCAATACCATGACCTCTCGTGCAGCAACCTTTCACGTGGCACCCTATTGAATGTATTTTGGAAATGCAAGTTAACTACATCCACGTGTTCCTCTTTTAAATCCTAAAGGAGTTCTAATACATTTGTGAAACACTGTTTCACTTTCACAAAATCTTATGGACTCTGTCTGATTCTATTATGATATTCTAAATAAACATAGAGAAAGAAATGGAGAATGTACAAAGATGTTATTGCAGAGAGAAAGAGAGAAAAAAAAAACGATACACATGACCAAAATTAGCAGCAGCACTAGTCACAGGCATGAATCCTGTAATGGCCGCTAAACTCAGAAGAGGCCAAAAACAGGATTTGCGCTGGAGAGAATCCCAAGGGAGACTTTTCCTGCCCCTCCTGCCAATGATGTGATCAAGATCGCACCCGTCATGGGCGTTTATTTAATGGCACTACTTTCACCTTCAATGTATGTTCCCAACCCCACAACGTGATGTCACGCTGCCGTGGATCTATACTCGTTTTCAAAAACGTAAACCAGTCTTGCACCGGGGGTGCACACACGTGGTGGGACGGAGGGTGTCCCAATCTAAGCGATATGGCTGGCAGTGTGCCTGATCTTAGCTTTGTGGTGGGTGGGAGGAGGGGTGTGGTGCTTGGGTGGAGGTGTGATGGGGATGTTGGGGGAGGGGATAGGGGGCAGCGTGCGTGCCCCAGTCTTTGCTGTGTGGTGAGAGGAGTGGTGATGTGGGTGGCAACGTCCTTGGTGGGTGGGGGGGAGGGGGAGGGCGGAGTCCTGATCCCTCAAGCGTAGGGGGGAGGGTTCCGATGGCCATTGCGGGGAGGACCTTAAATTTGACTTTGAGATCTGGTGCTCAGATCTCAGAATCCAGTTTTTGCAGGTGTGGTTAGACCCCGCCCCTCCAGCTGGCTGTGTGATCCTCACCAGCACTTTGAAATTGCCCAGAGTGCTGTTAAATCATGTGGCAAAGGGCATCTGTGAAGCTGGCGAGTTTGACATAGCTCTTCCCACCTGATCCAGCACTGCTCAATTAGTGCCTTTCATAATCTCCACATATTCCAAGGCTTTTATTACATTACTTTTGATGTCTAGCCAATATTCTGTAAGTCAATTAGGTCAATTTTCACTTAGCAAGGTCTTTCAAACAGAAGTGAGATAAATTACCTCTTATCATTAATTGATTGGCACACAAAGACCCTGCTCTTTGAAAATGTGTTTTGTTGATTTTTCAGATCCAGCTGAGCAGGCAAATGTGTTCTCAGTTATCATCAAAAGATATAACGCCAAATTTTGGCAGTAACAAGGAAGTCATGTGATTCTGATTAGGTCAGCAGTACTGAATTAAGAGGCTGCCCCGAGACTACTGTAATTAAGGATGAAAGCAACTCCTCCGAAAAGCACAATCAGCATACCATTGCTAATGATGGCCAGCGCTCAGGCTGAAGTTCCAGGGAAAGTACAGATCAGTGGTGTAGGAGCCCTTTAAGGCAGGCGAGTTGGGTTGGGGGATGCCAGGGCCAAGCATGCAGCACACAGCTATCGCTGAGCATCAGCTTTGAGGACAGCCATTGCTTACAAGGAGAACCTCTGTGGTCCATGGAGGACCCATAAAAGAGGCTTCATCGTGCTGGAATCCAGTGGGACGCTGTCAGGTTTCACCCAGGATCTTTCCATTTGGCAGGGGGCCTGGCCGAACCAGGTAAAATGGCCAAGGATGTCGGAAATGGCTCTTAATTGGCCACTTAAGTGGTTCATTTGTTCTCCCAGCGCTATCCGAGCTGCCAACTGTCCTACCATTGGCAAGATATCATGTTGGCAGGAAGACTTCCCGACTCCTTCCCCGCTATTTTGCCAGCTTCCTACCTTCCCGCCCAAAATTCAGCCCAACATCTCCACATTGCAAGAAACCCTCATCACACAGAAGCACCAACCTAGTTCACATGGTCAAATTCTCGAGTGGAACTTGAACCACAGCCTTGACTTTGAGGTGAGTGTTTCTACCACCATTGAACTAAACCTAAATTTTATATTAGTGTAATAACCAGCACGGTATTTTCACAGTAACTTCATTGCAGTGTTAATGTAAGCCTACTTGTGACACTAATAAAGATTATTATTATTAAATACGGTGTGGGGATGAGTCTTTTTTCCATGATCCTTTAGGTGTACGAGCTTTCTTGCTAGGATGACCTTCTATACAAGGTCGGCCAGTCTAGAACTGACGGACAAGAGAGAGTACCTAGTGAGGTCCTACCGTTCTCATGTATATAATTGTTGTAAAATAAATGTTGTTTACTTTTGCTTACTTTGGACTCCCTGAGCCTTATTAAACTGGCGTTGAGGTTAAATCTGGAGCTGTTATGTGCAACCTATCCAGCTGAGCCACCTCCCCTCATTGCTTTTTTTCCCTTCACCACGCTGTGAAGTTAGGTGCCTTTGACCCCGGTATGAAAGCCTGGAATCAGTACGCAGAATGAATTCAGCACTTCTTCAGAGTCAAAAGTATCACAGAAAACGAGCACCAGTCTGTAATATTGCTGACGGCCTGTGGAGCATATAGGTTTGGACTGAACTGGGGCCTCATGTTTCTGCGGCGCCCGACTCAAAGACATTCGACCAGCTCGTTGTATTGGTGGGACAGCATTTCAACCCAATCCTGTCTATCATTGTTTAGCAATGGAGGTTCAATATGGCGGAGAGGTCCACCAGGGAGTCCGTTTCAGAATTTCTTTCAAGACTTCGGAAGATCACCGAATCCTATGAGTACGGCATTGTTTTAGCAGATATGCTCTGCAATCGTCTGATCTGTGGGATAAATGACAATGAAACTCAGAAGAAACTTCTGGGCGGAAGTTCCCTCACATTGCAACAAACGCTATAAATCTATGTTTCTCAAGAAAGCACAAGGGACGTTCAGGAGTTACAGGGTATGAAAGTGAATGTTGCCTGGTGCTGCCCCCACCTGATTCCACTATGGCTCGGAAGGAACGCTGTGGTGATTCCAGCCTTTGGTCCTCGGACTCCACTGACGGTGATTCTTCCCCTCGCGTGGTGCGAACATTGGGCCAGACATAGCTATCGGCGGCAGGAGAGATGACACCTCAGGCAACCTGATCGTGGTAGGTGCGACCCCGTAGTAAGACCTTGCATTTGGACGACCCAGACGATGCTGAGGATGAGGCTGATATGCATCTCAATTGTGTGTGGACGCCCCATATAGCCCTGATCCGTATTACGGTGCAGGTCAATGGACATTTGCTCTGGAGTTGGACATTGGAGCGGCTGTTTCGGTAGTGGCGCAACACACCGTTGACCAGATCAAGCAGGGAGTGAGTACCTTGTCGGTGACAGGCTCTGCAGTTCGGTTGAACACATATACACGAGAAGATTGATTAGCAATATATTTTTCAACTGAGGCGTATGCTTAGTTCCCCGAAGATTTTTGGCCGGGCGTCGGTAACATTAAGTGTGCGGTGACTAGAATCCAGGTGGACCGGAAGCCCAATCCTGATATTTTCAGGTCCCTTACACCATCGTTGGGAAGGTCAAGACAGAGCTTTGACAGTTAGAAAATTTGGGGATTATCTGGGCGGTACGTTTCACCAGCTGAGCGGCGCTGGTGGCCCCGGTGGTGAAGTTGGATCAGACGGTTCGCCTTTGTGGTGATTACAAGTTAATGGTGAACAAGGCTTCTAGGTTAGACCATTACCTGTGCCCAGTATAGAGGATCTATACAATGTTTACCAAACTCGACATGAGCAATACTTATTTGCAGCTAAGTTTGGATGAGACCTTGAGAGGAAGTATGTCACTGTCAACACGCACAAGGGTCTGTACAAATATACATGGCTTCTGTTTGGTGTGTCCTTGGCATGTGCTGTGTTTCAATGCATGATGCAGGGCATTTTGTGTGGCTTGCCATATGTTGCTGTCTATCTCGATGATGTTTTGATCATGGGGGCCACGGGGGTGAAGGATCTGCGGAACCTCGAGGCGGTGCTTCAGAGATTCTCTGAGTATGCAGTCCGCCTGCACTGGGAGAAATGCGTCTTTCACGCCAAAGAGATTATGTACTTGGGCTACCGGAGTGATCGCGAAGGGGTACACCTGGTAGCAGATAAGGTACAGGCTATAAAGATGGCTCCCACACCATGAGACGCCATGGAGCTCCCTTTTTTAGGTCTCATAAATGATTATGTGTATTTCATTCCAACCCTGGCTACCATCCCGGTAGCAACCCCCCCCCCCAATTTGCTTTTGAAGAAGTGCCACCCTGGGTTTGGGTTGCAGCCCAGGCGACAGCCTTTAAGGAGGTAAGGTGTCAAACGTTTTCACCAATATGTCTCAGTTGCCATTTTGTCATCATAAATGACCACAATCGACTACTCGGCTTCCTTTTGTGAGAACAAGGCATCTGCATGGATCCAGCGCTGGGCTTTGTTGTTAGCCGCATACAAATACCCTTCTGAACACTGTGCAGGGACACAAATTACAAATGCGGACTCATTGAATTGTCTTCCCCTGCCGTTGTGGCTTTTGACCTGCCCACGGTGGAGATGAAGTCATTGCGTTCATCAACTTTATGGACTCTTTGAATGTGACTGCTTCCTCTGTCTGTGGGTAGATGCAGACAGACCCTGTGCTGGCTGAGGCGTGTCAGCTCGTGGTGAACAGTGGGCAGTGTAACAGCTTCCTGAAGAGTTGAAGGCATTTTCTCCCAAGTTCTCAGAACTAACTGTGGAGGAGGATATCCTACAATATGGCATGAGGGTCGTCATCCTTGCAAAACGGCAAGCTTTGGTTTTGAAGGATGTTTGTGCGGGGCATCCAAAATGAAGATGTCGGCCAAAAGCTACGTTTGATGCCAGGGTTGGGCACGGCAATCGAGGCATTGGCCCAGGACTGCTCCGTTGTCAGGAACTTCAGAAGCTCCCCTTGGCAGCGCCTTTACATCCTTGAGAGTGGCCAGGTCACCCTTGGGCTTGCGTTCATGTAGATTTTGCCTATCCGTTTTTGGGATTGATGTTTGATCATTGTGGGCACCCACTCAAAGTGGCTGTAGGTCTACAGGATGATGTCTATCACATCCCAAGCCACAAAAGAGCGCCTATGTACTACTTTTTTGGCATATGGCTTATCCGAGGTGCCCGTCACTGATAATGGAACCTCATTTACGAGTGAAGCGTGTGCCGCTTTTGCAAAGTGCAATGGATCCGCACCACCCTTTCCCACTCGGCAACAAATGGTTTAGCTGAGAGAGCCATACAGAAAGTAAAATGGGGGCTGAAGAAGCAGTCTGTGGACATGATGGATACCTGGCTGGCACGATTCCTGTTTCCATACAGGACCACTCCTCACATGGTGGTTGGGGTGGTCCCTGCCGAGCTCTTTAATGGGTTGATGGCTTCGAACATGACTGTTTGCAGATGCTGGACATTGGTGTTAAGGTGCACCGTAGTCAAGAACTACAGGGGTGCTTTAATGGTCGACGTTGACCTCTTCGATACTTCGCACATAACGATGTGGTCTACATTCGTAACTTTGCCGAAGGCGCTCGCTGGCTCTCTGGGATCATCGTCGATTAATCGAGTCCTGTGTCTTACCAGGGTCGTGTTCATGGGCAACATATGCGGTGACACTTGGATCATATCTGCTTCCGCAGGTCTCTTCGTCAGGTACAGCGGAAGAACTTTGGTTCCATTGCCGATGTGACCTTCTGCTGCGACACCTGTGTTTTCCCGCAACGCAGACATGCCTGATGTCCTGTCCTCAGGCTCTGACATGGATACACAAATGTCTGGGATTTCCAACACCGATGTCGTGGTTCCACCGCCCTCGGCCGATGATCAGTCAAAATGTTTCTGCCATTAATGTCATTCGTCGGCAAGGTATACGCTCGCTGATCCTACTCAACCGTGACCTGCCGGAGCTGAAACCTCTGCGCCATCCTATTGCTGAATGTGATGTACCAGTTTCTTCTAGGAGAGGGGTAGCTTTCCCATACTTGTATAAAAGGTCGGCCAGTCTGGAATTGACAGTCAAGAAATAGTACCTGTTGCGGTTCTACCGGTACTCATAATTATTATAAAATAAATTTTGTTAACTTTTGCTTACTTTGGACTCCTCCAGCCTTATTAAAATTAGGTTACATCAGTATAAACAAACGTAGTTTAAAAGTCCTTCCTATTTATTTCCTTTATTCTCATTTATTTTAGTATTTTGGACCGTGAACTCATAATTGGGGTGTACCTTTAGGCAGAAGATTCAAAGTTGAAACAGCAGACTTCTGGTGGCAGCTATGTGCTGAGCAGGTGCACATGTGATGGCTCCTGCCAGGGCACTTTAATTTTGGTCCTTTTTTGCTCAGTTTCTGGGTGATTCTTGGGGGAAATTTGTTTAGTTTGTTGGGATAGGACCCACTCATAAGGGTAATGTCTGGCAAATACAATACAAGGCACAAGTTATGCAAGGGATCATCACCAGATTCAGAAGCCTCACTGAAGAGGAACATGGTGGAGTTTTCTGCTGTGTCGTTGGCCGAGATGTTGGCTAGCTTCTTGATCGACAAATTTAAGAAGCAGCGGCAGGCATTCGCTGAGGACCTGGAGAAGGCAATGGAGGGGCTTTGGCCCCTATTGGCAGCACAGTGGCACAGTGGTTAGCACCGTTGCTTCACAGCTCCAGGGTCCCAGGTTCGATTCCCGCTTGGGTCACTGACTGTGTGGAGCCTGCACGTTTTTCCCGTGTCTGCGTCGGTTTCCTCCGGTGCTCCGGTTTCCTCCCACAAGTCCCGAAAGACGTGCTGTTAGGTAATTTGGACATTCTGAATTCTCCCTCCGTGTACCCGAGCAGGCGCTGGAATGTGGCGACGAGGGGCTTTTCACAGTAACTGCATTGCAGTGTTAATGTAAGCCTACTTGTGACAATAAAGATTACTATTATTCAGATGGCCTTGGAAAAGATGGACAGTTGGATAGAGGTACATGGTGCGATGATACAGAAGGTCGAGGCGGCGATCTCAGACTTCAGTGATTGGATTGTCTCCCTGGGGGTAGAGATGGCATTGCTGGATGAAGAACCTAAAGCCAAGATTGACGATATGGAGAACCGCTCCAGATGACAAAATGTAAGAATCGTTGGGCTTCCAGAGTGTCTGGAGGGCTTAAAATCTGTGGGCTATGTGTTTGGAAAGTTAGTAGAGGAGGGGGTCTTGCTGTCTCCTGTATTGGACAGGGCCCATCGATTGCTGAGGCAGATGCCTAGATCTGGGAAGCCACCATTGGTGATCATCATCAGGTTTTATAAATACCTGGACAACGAACGGGTTCTGAGATGAGAGGGCCGTGCTATCAGAATATACCAGAACGTTGGGGCAGAGCTGGCGAGAAGACATGCAGTGTTCAATAAGGCCAAGGCTGCGCTGTACAAGAGCAATGTGAGATTTGGTGTGGTGTATCTGGCTTGTCCTCGGGTCACCTTCAAGGACAGAAATTATTACTTTGATGTGCCAGAGGATACGTACGGATGTGTTTGTGAATAAGCAAGGCATGGTGATGAAATAAAGTGCTCAAGGACTAAGGAGTTTGTCATTTGTTCACTGTTAGATTCATCTATATTTATTGTGGGATTTTTGTACTGTGGGGAAGGGCTTGGGGTTGTTGTGAGGCTTTGTTGGTTGGTATTTTTTCTGGACGAAGTTGGGGTTTGTATATTGTACTGTCGGAGTTGTTTGGGGGATGAGGGTTGGGTGTTTATTTTCCTCCATTGTTCTGTATTAAAGTTTGGTATGGGTGGGGGTGATTGCTGGTATACTGTTTAGGTATCTTTGATTTTACCCTGAGCTGGGGTCGCCCTGCTACCAGTATAGCTAATGGGAGTGGGGAAGAGGGATATCTGCAGCTTGTTGGGTTGTTTTCTTTTAGGTAATTAGCTAAAGCTTTTGTTTCTGGTTTTCTTTGGGATTGCAGACAGGGAAGGGGGGAGGGGGGATTTTGTTTTGTCAGGGCCAACGAGAGGAGTCCACACCAAGTTGTAGAAAAAAACCCGACACTTTTATTTTACACATTAAATACTATGTGCATCTCCAGTAGTTCCCTACTGGATCTTCCCTATCCGTATCTGTCTGGCCGACACTATTTATACAAAGGTACATGAACTTATTTAAGGGCCCCCACCCCTTTATTGGGGGAGCTTGTATTCTGCAAGCTTCATGGGGTAGTGGATTATCCCTATCCTGTAACACCTCTGCAAGTGATAGCATTTTGTTCTTCTACTGGTTGTTTGGTTGGTATTCAGGGTGGGTTGGGGCTGGGTGGGGGGGGGGGGGGGGGGGGGGGGGGGGGGGGATGGATAGATTGCTGACTGTGACGGTTTCTTTGTTTTTGTGTTGGCTTTATAGGGGGTAGGCAGCCATCCTGGGTGGACTTGGAGCTGGTGCAGGCTGAGGCACTATTAGATTTTCTCAAAAGGTGAATCTGGAGGATAGCCAATGTAGTACCATTTTCAAGAAAGGAGGAAGGGATAAACCAGGAAAATACAGGCCAGTCAGGCTAACCTCAGTGGTGGGAAATCTATTGGAAACAATTCTGAGAGACAGAATTAATCTGCATTTGGAGAGGCAGGGATTAATTATGAACAGTCAGCATGGTTTTAAGGGAAGGTTATGTCTTTTGATTAGGTTCCACATGGACTGATAGCGAAGGCAAGAGTCCAAGGAAATTTGGCAAATTGGATCCAAATTGACTGAGTGGCAGGAAGCCGAAAGTGATGGGTGTTGGCTGTTTGTGGTTTGTGTAAATGACGTACCATCAATCGGACTCGAGGCGTGAAGAAGTTCCATATATCAGTCTTTAATCAACTAGTTGTGTGCCTGACAGTCGACTTACAGAGAAAGGCCGACTGCCGGGTCCTACGGGTTCTTATACCCTGCCTCGTAGGCGGGACTACTTGCCTCTCGGCCAATGGGCGAGCAGTCACATGACTACCCTCAACCAATCAGGGAGGCACATGACCAACCTGAGCCAATGGCAGATAGGTACCGTAAACCTCTTAGTTTTACCACCACATTCACCCCTTGTGGAGAAAGAAGCCGGGGGGGGGGGGGGGGGGGCTGTTGGAATGGTGGTATGACTAGAGAGAACGAGGTGTATCGAGGTAAATGCCGGCTGCCCACTGGCTCGCGACGACTGTGCAGATACAATGAACGGCAATGAACAGTACACAAATAGAATAAAAACGAAAAAAATGTGCAACTTGTACATTGGAACTCTGAATGACACAGGGAGTCCGATAAAAGTCCAGTGGAACATCAGATCGACGCGATCAGTCTGTCGGATGCCCTCGATGTTCTGCTGGACCGTCGCAGCAGTGCCGGTGATGTCGGGCCGGTGGCTGTCCTTGACTCCGGGAGCGGTGGTCGTGATCCTGTGTCCACACCCCAGGTCGGTGCTAGCGAACCTCTGGCCGGGGGAGGGGGTTCCTGTGCGTTGGGTTGCGGGGGCGCCGGGGGGGGACTGGGCGGAGGGTGTTGATGTGGGGGGTTGGGGCCGCACACCGGCGGGTGCCAGGTCTCGAAGGGAGACCGTGTCTTGCCGACCGTCGGGATACTCCACGTACTGCGGGTTAGCGTGAAGTAACTGGACTCGTTCCACCAACAGGTCGGACTTGTGCACCCGCACGTGCTTCCGGAGCAAGATGGACCCGGGTGTGGCCAGCCAAGTCGGGAGTGGGGATCCCGAGGACGACTTCCTAGGGAAAACAAGAAGACGTTCATGAGGCGTTTGGTTTGTGGCAGTGCAGAGGAGAGACCGAATTCAATGGAGGGCATTGGGGATGACCTCTTGCCAGTGGGAGATAGGGAGATCTCTGGACCGTAGGGCCAGTAGGAAGGTCTTCGAGACTGTGCCATTCTCCCGCTCGACTTGCCCGTTACCCCGAGGGTTATAACTGGTCGTCCTGCTAGAGGTGATGCCCCTGCTGAGCAGGAATTGACGCAGCTCGTCGCACATAAAGGAGGACCCCCGGTCGCTGTGGATGTACGCGGGGTAACCGAACAGGGAGAAAATGGAGAGGAGGGCCTTGATGACGGTTGTCGTGGTCATGTCGGGGCAGGGGATGGCGAAAGGGAAGTGGGAGTACTCGTCAATCACACTTAAGAAGTAGGTGTTGCGGTTGTTGGAGGGGAGGGGACCCTTGAAGTCCATACTAAGATGTTTAAAAGGGCGGGACGCCTTTACCAGATGCGCTTGCTCGGGGCGGTAGAAGTGCGGTTTGCACTCTGCGCAAATGTGGCAATCCCTGGTCACGGTCCTGACCTCCTCAATGGAGTAGGGCAGGTTGCGGGTCTTGATAAAGTGATAGAAGCGGGCTACCCCCTGGATGGCAGAGGTCCGCATGGAGGGTGCGGAGGCGATCAATCTGCGTGCTGGCGCAGGTACCGCGGGACAGGGCACCAGGAGGCTCGTTGAGCTTCCCAGGACGATCTTGATCTTGCTCCTCTGTGCATTGTCAAACATGAAGGCCACTGACCGCTGGTCTGTGAGGAGGGTGAACCTCCTGCCGGCAAGATAGTGCCTCCAGTATCGCACAGCTTCAACTATGGCCTGTGCCTCCTTTTCCACCGAGGAATGGCGGAGTTCGGAAGCGTGGAGGGTCCGGGAGAAGAAGGCCACGGGTCTGCCCGCTTGGTTGAGGGTGGCCACCAGAGCTACGTCAGATGCGTCGCTCTCGACCTGGAATGAGAGGGACTCGTCGATAGCACACATCGTGACCTTCGCGATATCCGCTTTGATGCGGCTAAAGGCCTGGCGGGCTTCCATCGACAGTGGAAAAGTGTTGGCTTGGATGAGGGGGCGGGCTTTGTCGGCGTAGTTCGGGACCCACTGGGCGTAATAAGAGAAGAAGCCCAGACAGCGTTTAAGGGATTTGAGGGAGTTGGGGAGAGGGAGTTCCATCAGGGGACGCATGCGTTCGGGATCGGGGCCTATCACTCCGTTACGCATTACGTAGCCGAGGATGGCTAGACGGTCGGTGCGAAACACGCACTTATCCTTATTATATGTGAGGTTAAGGAGTTTTGCGGTACGGAGGAATTTTTGGAGGTTGATGTCATGGTCCTGCTGGTCGTGGCCGCAGATGGTGACATTATCAAGATATGGGAAGGTCGCCCGTAAACCGTATTGGTCAACCATTCGGTCCATCTCCCGTTGGAAGACCGAGACCCCATTTGTGACACCGAATGGAACCCTTAGAAAGTGATAGAGGCGCCAATCTGCCTTGAACGCGGTGTACTTGCGGTCACCCGCGCGAATAGGAAGCTGGTGATAGGCGGACTTAAGGTCCACCGTGGAGAAGACTTTGTACTTCGCGATCCTGTTAACCAGGTCGGAAATACGAGGGAGAGGGTACGCGTCCAGCTGCGTAAACCTGTTGATGGTCTGACTGTAGTCAATGACCATTCAGTTTTTCTCCCCAGTCCGAATTACCAGCACTTGGGCTCGCCAGGGACTGTTGCTGGCCTCGATGACTCCTTCCTTTAGTAGCCTCTCTGGACCTCGGACCTGATGAAGGTCCAGTCCTGGGCACTGTATCGTCTGCTCCTAGTGGCAACGGGTTTGCAATCCGGGGTGAGGTCCGCAAACAAGGAAGAGGGGTCCACTTTGAGGGACGCGAGGCTGCAGACAGTAAGGGGTGGAATAGGGCCGCCGAATTTAAGGTCAAGCTCTGCAGGTTGCACTGGAAATCCAGTCCTAAGAGTGCCGGTGCGCAGAGGCGGGGGAGGACGAGGAGTTTGTAATTTTTAAAAACCCTCCCCTGGACCATGAGGTCCGCTACGCAGCACCCGGTGATGTGGACGGAGTGTGAACCTGAGGTTAGAGCTATCTTATGCTTGACCGGGTGAACGGCGACCGGGCAGCGTCTTACCGTATCGGGGGGGACAAAACTCTCTGTGCTCCCGGAGTCAGGTAGGCAGCTAGTTTCGTGTCCATTGAGAAGGATCTGTATCGTCGCCGTGGAGAGCGTGCGTGGTCGCGACTGGTCGAGAGTCACTGCAGCGAGTCGTGGCAGGAGGTCTGGGTCATCTTCGCTTGCGGAGTAGTCGCTGGTGGGGTCCTCTGTATTGGTCCAAAATGGCGGCGCCCGTTGGCCGCACGTGGAGTCGGGGTCCCAAGATGGCGGCGCCCGTTGCCCGCACGTGGGGTCGGGGCCCCAAGATGGCGGCGCCCGAGACCCACACGTGGCGTCCGGGAACCAAAATGGCGGCGCCCGTGGGTCATTCGTGGTGGCTAGAGGCAGGGGCAAAGAGGGCCGTGGGTCGCTCGTGGTGGCCGGGAGTGGAGGCTTAGAGGCCTGTATGCCGCGCGGGGCCCTGGAGGAGCGCGGGGGGGGGGGGGGGGGGGGGGGCGATCCACGGTCGCTGCGCGGAACAGCAGTGACCGACTTGATTGGCAGGCCACTGAATAGAGACCTTTCTTACCGCAGCTCTTATATACTGCGGAGCGGGCCAGACGACGCGGGCGGGGTGCTTGGCCAGGCCACAGAAGTAACAGCGGGGCCCCGTGAGCTTATCGGGGCACCCCGCAGCGCAGGTCTGGGGGGGGGGGGTCGGAGTCGGCGGGGGACAGGGGGGTTGCATGCCACATTGCTCAAGGGGCTGCCGCGCGGCCGGGGGCATATGCGCGGGCGTTTCGGTCGGCAACCTCCAGGGAGGATGCGAAGGTCCATGCCTCAGCGAGGCTTAAAGTGTCTTTTTCTAATAGTCGCTGGCGTATTGCAGAAGGTTGCATGCCTGCAACGAAGGCATCCCGAATTAACAGTTCCGTATGTTCTGCCGCAGTAACTTGCGGGCAGGCGCAGTTTCTCCCCAAGACAACCAGGGCCCGATAAAATTCATCAAGGGACTCACCGGGGAACTGCTGCCTTGTAGCCAGGAGATGCCGTGCGTAGACTTGGTGAACAGGCCTGAGAAATGTCCTTTCAGAAGGTCCATGGCCGCATCATAGTCTTGTTCATCCTCAATCATCGAGTGGACGGCGGTGCCCACGCACAAGTGGAGGATGTGGAGTTTCTGCTCCTTGGTGGGGTGGCTGCCTCTGGTGGGGAGGTAGCTGTTGAAGCACACCAGCCAATGTTTAAAAATTGTTGACGTGTTTGTAGCATGCGGGCTGATGCAGAGGCAGTCTGGTTTGATCCGAAGCTCCATTTCAAAATTCTAATTGATTAAATTGATGTACCATCAATTGGACTCGAGTTGAAGAAGTTCCATATATCAGGCTTTAATCAACTAGTTGTGTGCCCGACAGTCAACTTACAGAGAAAGGTCGACTGCCGGGTCCTACGGGTTCTTATACCCCGCCTCGTAGGCGAGACTACTTGCCTCTCGGCCAATGGGTGAGCAGTCACATGACTAGCCTCAACCAATCAGCAGAGAGGCACATGACCGACCTGAGCCAATGGGCAGCGAGTGCTCTGCACCAATGGCAGATAGGTACTGTAAACCTCCTAGTTATACCACCACAGTAAATGATTTAGGTATGAATGTAGGAGAGTTGATCAGTAAGTTTGCAGATGATACAAAAATTGGTGGAGTGGGAGGAGGATAGCCTTTGATTACAGGAGGATATAGGCGACTGATCAGTGCAAATGAAATTCAATCTGGAGACGTGTGAGGTGGTGCACTTGGTCAGGACAAACAAGGCAAGGGAATAGATGTGAGTGGTGCTCTAGGAGGTTGGCAAATCATATGCACATGTTTTGGCAATGCCCCAAGCTTGTTAGTTTCTGGGTCTCCTTTTTTGACACAATGTTGGGGATTTGGGCTTTTGAACTGGAGCCCGTTGATGGCCATTTTTGGATTTTCGGACTCGCTGGTGCTGCAGATGGGAAAATGAAGGCAGATGACCTCGCCTTTGCCTCAGTAATAACCCTGAGGTGAGTTCTGCTTGGTTGGGGGTCCCTGGTGCTATCTAAGGCCTTGGCTTGGCTGGAGGATCTGATGGAATTTTTGTATCTTGAGAAGATCAAGTATACCATGAGGGGATCGGTGGAAGGGTTCTCTCCGAGGTGGCAGCCTTTTATTCGGGAATTGGTGACAATCAGCTATTGAGGGAGGGAGGGGGAATTGTCTTTTTGTTAAGATATTGCTTTCATTATGGGAGGTTGAGGGGAAGGGGGCAGGGTGGACTGGAGATCGGATGAGTGTAGTTTGTAGTTTGGGGTCTGTTGTATTGTTATTTTGTTTTAATGGAACTCTTGTTTGAAAAAAAATATTTTAAAAAAAAGTTGAAACAGCCTGCTTGTCAGGACACTGCATTTCCAGGTTTTGTATTTGGAGAGAAGCCAGACTCTGGCACCGGGTGAATCTTAGGAACTGGTTGTGGAGAGGGTCAGTTCGAGTGGTTAACTGGCTACCGGTGGGTTAGCCAGGGGAAGTATTCTGCCTGACAAAGGTTAGTGAATGGTTCCTGCATGATGCTTTCTGAGAGAACTTGCAAAGGTGTTTAGACCTTGGAAGTGAAAGGAACGCTCTCTGTCTCTCTCCTGCTTGCTGAAGTGAAAGAATTGCCTTATTGACAGTTAGCACTGTTGCTTCACAGCATCAGAGTCCCAGGTACGATTCCGACTTCGATCACTGTCTGTGCGGAGTCTGCACGTTCTCCCCGTGTCTGCATGGGATTCGTCTGGGTGGTCTGGTTTCTTCTCACAAGTCCCGAAAGACGTGCTGTTAGGTAAATTGGACATTCTAAATTCTCCCTCAGTGTACCCGAACAGGCAACTAGGGGCTTTTCACTAACTTCATTGCAGTGTTAATGTAAGCCTACCTGTGACAATAATAAAGATTAGTATTATTGTTCTGAAAGAAATGCGTGCCTGCATATCCTTTGCTGTAAACCTGAAATGATGCTAAGTGTGCAGAGAATGTAAATCTTACCAGAGATAATCATCTCAAGCCTAGAAGGAAGAAGTATCAAAATGAAAACCTGAACTTCAGCAAAACATTGATTGGTAGTCATCCCAGGTATCGTACACATCAATGTTGCCAAGGTGGAGATGGTTCACAGCTTCAAATTCCTAGGTGAGCATATCACCAACAATCGGTCCTGGTCCACCCACGTTGACGCAACGAGCAAGAAAGCACAACAACGCCTATACTTCCTCGAAACTAAGGAAATTTGTCATGTTCACATTGAGTCTTCCCAATTTTTACGGATGCACCATAGAAAGCATCCTATCTGACTGCATCACAGCCTAGTATGGCAACTGCTTGGCCCAAGACTGTAAGAAACTACAGAGTCATGAACACAGCCATTATGCAAACCCGCCTCCCATCCATTGACTGTCTACACCTCTCGTTGCCTTGGGAAAGCGGGCAGCACAATCAAAGATCTCTCCCACCCGAGTTATTCTCTCTTCAAATCTCTTCCCTCGGGCAGAAGATACATAAATATGAGAACACGCATTAACAGATTCAAAAATAGCTGTTACCGGACTGCTGAATGACCCTCTTATGGACTGAACTTATCTCTCCATTCATTTTCTCTACTGAATAGTACTACACTCCATATGTATACAGTGTGTGTGCTTTCATTTATGGAACGATCTGTCTGTACTGTACGCAGAACAATATTTTTTACTGTACCTAGGCACATGTGAGAATAAACACAAATCCAAATTCAGTGTGACAAAGACCCTTATCCTTTTATTTCTATAAATACTTTCTTTCCCTTTCCACCAAGCTTTCCCCTCTGTTGTTGGTCTGTGTGTGTATTCTATTCTTTTTTTTTCAGCAAGATCTTTTATTGAAAAAAAACACCATCGTAGTCTGGTCCAAGAGCCAAACTATTAACTAGATCTTTTCATTAAATCTCCTTGTACAATATATTCTCAATACGGTACAGAGGGTCACAGGACAGATCATTAGTTCTGTACGTACTCTAGCATTTGCAGCCAATTAAATCCACCATGTCAAAGACAAACAGCATCTTAAAACACCTCCACTGAAATGCAATACAAATATGGCATTAGTGAGGAGAACTTCATTTAACAATGTTTGCTGGGGAACTGTGCAGATTTTTAAGCCACTTGAAGACCATTTCTTCCATTCTTGTGATTACATCAGAGTTTGGTAGGTTCCATCTCGTGCTTTGAAGAATTTGACTGTGAAGAAAAATATTACCTCCGCTCCCAGAACTAAGACAGTCCCTTCAATGAACCTGGCTGGATCAAAACTGGAGGGTGAATACACAGCGGCAATTGTTTGAATCTCTGGTAGTGGCAGTTTCTTCATTTGTGGTGGAAACCTCCTCAGCTGTAGTAGAGGAGACAGTCACAATGCTAGTGGTATTGAAGATAGGAGTAGGAGGAGGACTAGAAGATAATTGTAGAACTTTACACATTGAAGGCTAGTCATGTATGCTCACGCAGTCTGTGAGATTATCAGATGTCTTTGAGACACACAAGGTTTCTGACTGAAAATGTGCCCATACACAGTCTGTTAAGTTCAGTGAAGCATCAACAGCGTTCACATGTCTCCAATTCTGGACATCCTTCTTCTTGACCCTCACAAACTTGAGAGTGTAACGCCAACAGTGAAAGTCCCATTGCAATCTCTGCCCACCTCATCGTCACAAACCTCTCTGGGAACTGTGCCTGCAATTACAGAGCAAAGGAGATTCTAAGACCAGGAATTCAGAGGAACAGCCTATCATACTGAGTACCTGATATTTAGTTCTATTGCAGTCAAAAGGAAGTCACAGTAGAAAACTGCAGTGTAACAGAAGCTGTGATAATATAAATTGGAGCCAGAAACAAAGGATAGAAATAAATGCAAATTTGAAGTTATAGTATCTTCAATGCCAATATAAGAATGTTAAGCCATGAGATAAATTTTAAATTGACTTTCATGGTTTATTTGCATTATCTTGACTTCTTAATGTTCAAATGCTGTATACAACCAGTTAGCTGTAAACATAGAAACGCATGAGCATCAGTAGTACAGGAACATTTATTTCCTTCAGTCTTATTCTCTTTTCAGCAGATATTATGAAGATGAACTCAAATCTATGGAACATTAGAGAGATGTTAAGCATTCCCACAGGACCCGGGTAAGTAGCAATTAACGAAAGATTTAATATTGTCACTTTAAGGTATTTTAGAGCTTGGCTGAAAATTCTTAAAGTATCACAGTCAAGAAGTGGATGATAATATAAGATAAACTTTCTAGCCTAGTGCAATGAAAATCCAGTTTTTCAGCATCTCGAAATCTATTGTTAGCATTGTCCATCCTGCCTTTGTAAATCCAATGAGCCAGATCAGTGTTCTTATGTTGTCGTGCACAGGTATATCTGGATGCAAGCTGCACAAACTCATCTTAGAACCTTTAATGTATGCCATGCTTCTTCTCATAATATTCTTTTTTAATAGTTCTCTCCAGCAGGAATGTCAAGAAAAGTTCATTTGCAAGGCTAGAGTAGAATCTTCCATTCTGGAGTCTTAAGTGGCGGGTGGGAAAGTTCGAATGTTTCTCATTGGGTAGCCGGTCAGCTGATAATGCACAATCTTCTGCTATTCAGTGAATTAATTATGCATTCGCGAATAGCTCAGTGAATCTCATGGTGGGGTAGGCAGGAAGTCATCCTCACAGCTGTTAAATCATGGAGTCCAATGTCCTGGTATCCGATTTAATGGACACCTGGACAAGCATTCACTGAATGTAGGCCAAGAGCTCTTTATTACTCATCCAGAGTCCTTTCGGTCGCAGCTCACACTGGAGAAGCTGGCAGATGTGAGCAATTGCATCGCATGACATAAAAGGGCGCCACCAGGATTTCCTTTTGCTCATTTCTGGATATGACCAGTGCCAGCGATACACCCATGATGGTCCAGTTTCACCAGCATCTTCACATTGCAGAGCCCTCACTGCCTCTTGTGGCTCAGGCCCTTGCTCCTCCTTGTTCTGAACCAATCTGCAATAGGCCCTCCTTCTCCTCATCTGGATGAGAGCCATTACCAAGGCAGGGTTGCCTGCAGCCTGCATCATTGACGCCTCAGTGAATGTGTGAATGATTTGAAATGATACTTTTAGTGTGTTAAGCCTGTTGCTCGGTCTCCATCTAGACATGGTATTCCCACCTCACGCCTTCCAGGCAAAGGACAACCTGGAGGACCAGATATAGCTGTTCCTCCTATTCATACATGACTGCATAAGGAGAAATATGTGTCCAGGGAAGGGAGGTGAAAGGAGAATATTTAAGGAAGGGAGGCAAAGAGTAGGTTTAGGAAGGGGGAGAGAGGAGAGGAGTATCCAATAATAATAATCTTTATTGTCACAAGTAGGCTTACATTAACACTGCAATGAAATTACTGTGAAAAGCCCCTAGTTGCCACATTTCAGCACCTATTCGGGAGAATTCTGAATGTCCAAATTAATTAATAACATGTCTTTTGGGACTTGCGGGAGGAAACTGGAACACCCGGAGGAAACCCATGCAGACACGGGGAGAACGTTCAGACTCCACACAGGCAGTGATCCAAGCCGGGAATCGAACCTGGGACCCTGGCGCTGTGAAGCCATAGTGCTAACCAGTATGCTACTGTGCTGCCACACCAGGGAAGGGAGGGGGAAGAGTGTCCGATGAAGGGAAAGAAAGGGTGTCCAGGGGAGGGCGGGTGAGTGCCTGGGGAAGGAGGGGGTTGAGGGTGGTGAGATGAGCGTCCGGAGAAGGTGGGATGAGTGTTTTAGAGGACAGGGTTGGTGGTATTGACTGGTGCGATCTTGGTGGGTGAACCCAGAGTACTGGTGATAGGGGGAGCCATCATAGTCAGAGACGGGAAGGGGATGCAATAGAGTGAGAGTTTGGTAGGTGAAGGTCTCACACAGAGGGACACAGAAGGTGACTAGGAAGGTGCCTTAGATAACAGGAGGGTTAGGGTGGCCATAAGTAATGGCGATCAGCTCTGGGAGGAAGGAAGGATCGTGATAGGGTCCATGGTAACGGGGGGGAGCTTCTGGACTGACAGGGAAGAGGAATGGTAATATTGGGTGGGTCAACGGTATTTTATGGGTAATGGGGAGGGTAGAAGGTGGTGGACCAAATCTGGAATGTAATGTGCACCGTTTTCAAATCTAAACTTGACCGCAACGGTAGTCAGTCAGTGGGATCCCACGAAATGGGAAGAGGGTAAATTGTAGGATTGGAATCCCCTCCAACTGGACCCAGAGGAAACCGGCACAGACACGGGGAGAGATTGCAAGCTCCACACAGTCACACAAGGCTGGAATACCCAGGATCCTGACACTGTGAGGTAGCAGTGCTAACCACTGTGACACCGTGCCATCCTTCCTAAAGCATAAATCCTGGTACACTGGACACTCCTCCAGTTGAGGCTGAAACAGTGCTTTGTTTCGGTTTATCAGTAACTTCCTTGCTTTTGTATTCTCTGAGCCTATTTTTGAAGTTCAAGGTATTTGTGTGCTTTATAAACCAGAGGCTAGATTCTACGATTTGAAGACTATGGGCGGGATTCTCCCTTCTGGGGACTAAGTCCCCACGCCTGTCGCAAAACGGGCGGAAATCACTCCGGCAGGTACGCGAATGCGCGCGGCAGCTGTCTTCGTGCCGGCCCCTACGCAACATGGCGTGCCTGACAGGGCCCAGGGCAGAGGAACATAGCCGCCCAACCCCGGAATGAGCGCGCCCGCTGATCGCAGGCCTGGCCACCGTGGGCCCCCCCCCGGAGTCTGATCCCCCCCCGCGCCCCACCAGGACGGCCCCCGCAGCCAGAACGCTGAGGTCCCACCGAGTGAGATCACATGTGAACCACGCGGGCGGGAACTCGGCCCGTCGAGCGCGGAGAATCGCGGCATGGGGCCGCTTTCAACAGCCCCCGACCGGCGCCGCGTTGATTGCGCACGTGTGACTGCCGCGGATTCACCGAGCGCGATTTCGGTGCGGAGGGTCAGAGAATCCCACCAATGTCCCCACACCGGCGTGGGAACTGTGGGAAAACTGGCGGAAAATGGCCACCGATTCCCCGTTTTGTTGAGGGCTAGCAGGATGGCAGTGTAGAGCACCCGGCTCTAGCTGCCGATATGCCCCGTAGAATTGTCGGGTCCGTGGCCGCTTATGCGCACTGTGCTTCATGGCGAATGCAGCCCCGGGACCCAGCCCGTGAAATATTCCCTCTTCGGCTGGCTCGCGCGCCCTGGACCACCACCCCACAGTGCCTCCATCCCCGAATAAAGTCCCCCCTGCCCGCGGATCGGCCCTCCCCCAACTGTGGCGGCGCTGGACTGAGTCCGCAGCCGCCATGCCGAGCTCCCAACGGGTGAGGCCACACGTGTCCCACGCCGTCGGGAACTCGGCCGGTCAGGCGACGGGCCTCAGGCAATGTTCTGAGGCCGTCGATACAGCGGGCGGCCTACTCTCCGAGTATGCTGCTTTGGAGGGGCGGAGCATCACGAAAAAGGTGCTGCCCCCAATTTGGTCGGGAAATGTGATTCTCCGGCCATTCATCGAATGCGATTTTGACATTGTTGACCGGAAAATTCAGCCCCACTTTCTCAAATTTCCCTGTTACCTTCAATGATTTGTCCACGTGCAGTCCAAAGTCCTTTGTTTCTGCACACCTTTTAGAATTGTATCCTTCACATTGCCTCTGCTCATTCTTTCTTACTTCTCTTTTATTTACATTAAATTTCATCTGCATTTATCTGTCTATAGCCTGTCTGTGTCCTCTTGAGGTTTATCTCTGTAATTCTCAGTTTACGGTACTCAACTGTAAATTTTGAAATTGTGGCCTAAATCCCAAGTCTAGGTCAATAGTATAGATCACGAAAAGCAATGGTCCTAACGCCAACCCCACAGAATCCCACTACATATTTCTTCCAGTCTGCAAAACTCTTCACTATTACCAATTTATATCAATGCTCTATTGTCCCTTTTGTTCCATGGGCTCTAACATGGCTGCTAAACCTGTTAAGTGGCATGGGCCGGGATTCTCCGAAATCTCGGCCAAGTGTTGACGCCGGTGTCAAAACCGGCGCGAGTGATGCTGGCGTCCACTGGCCTCCAGGCCCAGGCATTCATCCCTTCCTAGGGCGCTAGAACGGCGCCGGAGTGCTGTGCACTGCTCTGGTGTCGAAAGCCGGCCTGCCACGGCCAGCGTGGGTCTGCACATGCAAGCGCCACGGCCGGCATGGGCCCGCGCATGCGCGCCACAGCCGTCTCTGCGCCGGCCCCCCGGGCAATATGGCAGAGCCCTACAGGGGCCTGCCGCGGAGAAACTTAGGCCTCCCCCAGAATGAGCCCGCCCGCCAATCGGTTGCCCCCAATCGCAGGCCTGGCCACCGGGAAAGCTACACCCGGAGTTAGCTCCCCCCCCCCCCCCCCCCCCCACCAGGATAGCCCCCGCAGCCGGAACGCCGAGATCCTGCCGGGTAGGACCATACGCAAATGACGCCGGCGGGAGTCAGCGGGCACTGAGCCCATCGAGCGCAGAGAATCGCCGGGGGTGGGGGGTCGCTTTCAACGGCATCTGAACAGTACTGTGCCGACCGCGCTGGCACGATTGGCGACGATTCTCCTGTCGCCGGAGAATCAGCAGCCCAGCGTCGGAGCTGCATTGCGGGATTCGCCCGCATTGCCGATTCTCCGACCTGTCGCGGGATCGGAGAATCCCGGCCATGTTGTCAAAAGTTATTTTAAAATCTATGTGCACCGTAACAACCACATAACTTTCATCAACTTAGTTGCACACGATTAACCCTTCACAAATTCAAGCTGACGTTCCTGAATTAATCCACATTTGTCCATATTGTGGTGATTGTATATCTGTGTAGATGCAATACAACTGAGCAAGCACTAGAGGGAGCACGGGAGAGGTATAAATACACACAAACAGGAAGTCAGGACACACCACAGGAATGGGAGCTGGTAGCAAGACAGACTAGCAGCACAGATGTAACTTTAAGTTAGGCACTGAAGAGAGAACAAACTCACAATAAAGCATCTACTTCAACTTTAAGACTACGAGCTTTATTAAGACACTAGGAACAACACATATGAGTTAATTTCGTCCCTAACTATCATTTCTTGAAGCTTACCCACCACCGATGTTCTGTAATTGCTGGACTTATCCTGGCACCTTCTTTGAACTTGTATGTAGAATTTTCAATTCTCCAGTTTTATGGCACCATAACTGTAAATAAGAAAGATTGGAAGATTATGGCCAGTGCCTGCCTGATTTCCTGCCTTGCTCCCTCAGTATAATTGGATGCCACTTATCTGATCTGATCTTGTAGCCACAGAACTCATTGAGCTTTGTCTTTGGAACTTTGGGTGGGATTTTACAGCCCAACGCCAGCAGATGTTGTTGCAGATGTGATAGGAAACTTTGCAGAGCCATTATAAGTCAACAACCCTCAAAATGTTCCTGTCCTGACTGCCAGTGTTGGGGCCAGAAAATCCACCCTCTCTTCCTCAAAAGAAGCAGAGGTAGATAGATTGTTGTTAAGGAAGGAGGTGAAAGGTTATTGGGGTGGTGGGTTAGGTTGGTGCGAATGTGGAGTTGAGATTACTATTATAAGAGCCATGACCTTGTAGAATGGGGAACAGGTTCAAGGGACCGAATGACATACTTTTTAGAATAGTATCCCTACAGTGCGCCAAAAGGCCATTCAGTCCATCGAGTCTACACTGACCCTTGGGAGAGCACCCTCCCAGGCCCACCCCTCCTCCCTATTCTTTACATTTTGGATTCTAAGGGGTAATTTAGCATGGCCAATCCACCTAGTCTGCACAACTTTGGACTGTGGGAGGAAACCGGAGCATCCGGAGGAAACCCAAGCAAAGAAAGTACAAGCTCCACACAGACAGTGACCCAAGGCCAGAATTGAACCGGGTCCCTGGTGCTGTGAGGCAGAAGTGCTAACCACTGTGCCGCCCTAATTTGGATAAGCATATGCCCAGTTAAGTTCCTGGTCAATAGTGATGGTGGGGAATTCAATGATGATAATTTTGTTGAATGGCAAGGAGAGGTAGCTAGACTTTCTCTTGGGTGGAGATAGCCATTACCTGACACTCTGTAGCACACATGTTACTTGCCACTTAATCGCCCAAGTCTGATTGCTGTCCAGGTCTTGTTGCATGTAGACCCAAACTGCTTTACGATGTTTGTTTTGATGTTATGGGGAGGATGAAGGTGAGTTGAGTCAGGTAATACCAAAGGTACCTTTGTACATGTAAATGCTTTTCTTGGGGGTCGTTTTTCAGGATTGAAGGAGCTGCAAGCGAAGTATGGGCTGGAGCAGGGGGAAATATTTTGATACATGCAGGTTCGAGACTTTGCCAGAAAGGAAATACAGAGCTTCCCAGTAGAGCCAGCTTCCATATTGCTGGAGGAGGTGCTGACGACAGGGGGACTGGAGAAGGGGGTAGTATCGGCGGTTTACGGGGCTATTTTGGAGGAGGCGAAGGTGCCGCTAGAAGGGATCAAGGCAAAGTGGGAGGAAGAGTTAGGAGAGGGTATGTAGGAGGGGTTTTGGTGTGAGGTGCTCCGGAGGGAGAATTCCTCCACCTCGTGTGCGAAGTTGGGGCTGATACAGCTGAAGGTGGTGTATAGAGCGCACCTTACAAGGGCGAGGATGAGCCGGCTCTTTGAGGGGGTAGAAGATGTGTGTGAACGTTGTGCGGGGGGTGGGGGTTGTTTGGGGGGGGGCAAAAACGTTCATATGTTTTGGTCCTGTCCAGAGCTGGAGGATTACTGGAAGGAGGTTTTTAGGGTAATCTCTAAAGTGGTGCACGTGAAACTGGACCCGGGCCCTCGGGAGGCCATATTTGGGGCGTGGAGGCAGATATTGTAGCCTTCGCCTCGTTGATCACCCGAAGGTGGATCCTGTTAGGGTGGAAATTAACCTCTCCACCCTGTGTCCTGGCGTGGCGGGGGGACCTGCTGGAATTCCTGACGCTTGTAAAGGTCAAATTTGAACTGAGGGGAAGAATGGAGGGGTTCTACAATTCATGGACGTTATTCATTATGCACTTTCGAGAATTGGATCACATCGAACATTAGGGCGGGGTGGGGGGCTGGGAGGGTTGGGGGGAGAGGGACTGTATGTGTTAATGATGACTATGGGTGATTCCTGATTCTTTTTTGTCATTTATTTATGTTAACATGCGGGCTAATGTCTGGGGTTTGGTGGGAGGATGGGATCGTTTTATTGCTATGGGGATTGACATTACATTAGTTACTGATTATTGTTTATTGTTGGGTATAAATTTGGGAGAAAATGAAAAAGGAGGAGAATAAAAAATATTTTAAAAAAAAGTACATGTAAATGGTCACTCACCAGTACCTGTTGGCTAAGAACAAAAGCTAGCAGCCATAGCAAGGAGAACACAACTCACAGCCTAGAATTCAATAAATAAAAATTGAATCACCTAATAAAGTCATTTTAAGTCACGTCTTTTCCCTCCCCTAAATGCCCTCAAAATTTATCATTGGACTATAACACAGAGGCGTAGGCTACTGCAGTGAGAACATGGGTTCATAATCTTACCACAGCAGATGGCGAAATTTGAATTGGATTAATACATCTGGAATTGAAAGCTAACCTCAGTAATGCTAACCATGAAACTCTCAGCGATTGTCATAAAATCCCATCTCGTTCACTAATCTTCTTAAGGAAAGGAAATCCATCATCCTTACCTGGTCTGGCCTACTAGTGACTCCAGAACCACATCAATGTAATTAACTCTAACTGCTCTCCGAAATTGCCTAACTTGACACTCAGTTCAAGGACAATTAGGGATGGTGCCTTACCAGCAACACTCACATTTTATGAACAAATTTTTTTAAAGTACCTAATTTACCAGGTCTGCTTCCAAGGTTCTCTTTGTGAGCTAGAAGCCTGGATTGCCCCAGCCACCATCCAAAAGTTCAAAGTATACACAGGAATGGATTAGAAACTCTGTGATCAATTCTTTTCACTTTAAAAATCAAAACATTCTTAAGAAAATGTGAGCAAAATACTTTCCACAACTAATTCGTAACACTAGTGGCACAATTGTACGGCTGTGTCGCGCTCAAGTGAGAGCCAAAGCGGCTGTTAGATTGCGGGAAAGGCCAAAATTGAGAGCCGTGCTGGGCACCAATCGGTTTACGAGCTAATCAGCCCACTGTTGTTGGCAAAATCAGGATCCCGCCGTGGCGTGGCGAGAAACCAATCATCATCACTTAAAGCCAATCTCCATAAAATTAACGGTAACGACCCCCTAGCTAACAGCGTCCCGTGATCTATTCACCTCCCCAGCAATTGGTGACGCGGGCACCTTTTTAAAAATGTGAAGCTGGCGGAATGGCTGCTCTGGGCGTCCGAGGAGGTGAGTAGCCATCTTCGTTCTTGGCAATGAGCCTGGAGGCCATCCATAACTCCCACTGATCGTGGAGCCTCTGGCTGCATGGCTGAAGTCTATTACTAATAGGGAATTGTAGTTACTTGAGCCCTTCACACGTGCCAAGTGGATTCCTGTGGGTAGGCGTGCTATGTAACATGTGAGAGTTATTGCCAAGCATCCCAGTCATCCCGTGATACCTGGACACTGTGCCTGAATAGCAGGAAGCAATACCACGGACGCAGCAGCCAACATCTGAACATCCAGCTCTGGGCTCCAGCACCAGGAACATTTCTGTGACCAGAGGGTGGGTGCACTGGGGAAGGGACTAGCACCAGGTCCAGGTAACGTTACATACGGGTGTCCGGGGTACAAGGTCTCCGGTCCGGTGACTAAGGGTCCACGCTGTGGTCGGGGGTGCCTGGGCAAGGCATGTTGGATGGCAGGGGATGTTGGGAGGGGTAGAGGTGGGTATACAATGGGGCAATGGAAAGTCCCGGAGAAGCAGACACTGCTGGTTGTCAGTCTCTCACCTTCTCCAAACCTTACAGATATGATATCTTGACTCAGCGGAGGCTGCCTTCGCGGTACTGCTAGCAGGACAGACGGCCAGGCGCTGGAGGAGGCGGTGGCAGCAGCGTCGACAGAGACTCGAGGTGGCAGCCCATGTGCACCCCGAGGATCCGGCCGTCCATTAGGCCAGGGAGGGACCTAGAGGGGGCGGCTGGCGACGGCCCAAGGCGGACAGGAGTCGCTGGTCTTCCGAACAGATGATGGACAACGTGTGCCGCAGGAGAATCGGCCTCAACAAGGTGACGTGCGGCACCTATGCCATGTCTTCGCAGACTTGGAACCCCGTGGATGAGGAGGATACCCACTCCCGGTGACCGTCAAGGCCACTGCAGCCCTGAACTTCTACGCCTGGATCATTTCAGGACTTTAGCGGGGACTTGTGTGGCATCTCACAAGCTACAGCCCACAAGTCCCAGATACCCTGTTTGCCCAAACAGCAAATTATATAAACTTTGACATGGACCAGGCCCAACAAGATGCCTGGGCACTAGGATACTCTGACATCGACAGGATGCCCCAGGTCCAGGGGGTAATAGATAGCACTCATGTCTCCTTGTATGCACTGGGCCGTCAGGGAGTGCCCTACATCAACAGGAAGGGGTTCCACTCCCTGAAAGCCCAGCTTGTGTGAGTCTATCACATGAAGATCATGCACGTGTGCATGCTTCCCAGAGAGTGTGCATGACAGCTACAACCTGGAGCAGTCGGACATGAAAAATGAAATGAAATGAAAACCGCTTATTGTCACAAGTAGGCTTCAATGAAGTATCTGTGAAAAGCCCCTAGTCGCCACATTCCGGTGCCTGTCCGGGGAGGCTGGTACGGGAATCGAACCGTGCTGTTGGCCTGCTTGGTCTGCTTTAAAAGCCAGTGATTTAGCTGAGTGAGCTAAACCAGCCCCTAAAAGGCTGGGCAACTTGACAGATGGCAAGGAATCGCAGCACCCGGTGGGATGCTGAAACCTGGGATTGAACCAGGGAACCTTTTAAAATCTTCAGTCCCTGGCCTCTTCGACGACCATCCCAGGATGGCCGGCTGTCTCTTGGGGGATAAGGGGTACCGCTGAGGATCTGGCTAATGACGCCAGTACGGTGGCTGGTGCCTGATGCACAGACCCAACACAACGAGGCCTATGCAACCTCATTGAGCGCTGCATCAGACTTCTCAAAATGGAGTTTTGTTGCCTCAACCACTCTGGTACTGCACTACAGTACACCCCACAGAGGGTGGCCCACTTTGTGGTCTCTGCTGTGCCCTCTACAACCAGGCACAGCAGCGGGGCGATGTGCTGGAGGCAGAGGGTAAGGAACATGCAGCCACCTCCAAGGATGAGGAGGACAAGGAGGCGCCGAACCAGGAGGGGCTGGAGGACCACCATGACTGGAAGGTTGAGCAGGGGATTGGTGGTCAGTCCGCATTGTGGAAGAAAGTGCCAGAGGCGTCATATTTCTCCGGTGCAATGTTTTTTAATGGTGTACATATGTGTCCCCAACTGTCCCTTGCCTCTGATAGAGCCCCGCCCCCACTACCCCACCCCTCCCAACCTTTCCCACCACCTCTTCCCCCCTCACCCCACCTTCCCCTTTCTCCCCCTCCCACCACCGTCCCTCCCCCTTGCCCTCTGAGTGATCCTCAACCTCATAGACCCTATCGACTGCATCAGCTCAGGGTTAACCTGGTCGAGAGGCTCAGCCTCTGACTGGGACACTGCTGGTTCCTGGGATCCAGCAGACCTCCAGCTGATGGAGATCCTGTGGGATAATGGACATGTGGTCAGTTGGAGGGAGGGGCCATTCTGTATGGCTTTAACAACTCACCTGTGACTGGTCATCTGGTTGGCGACCGTTGGATCCTCACCTCTGCGCCGCACGCCTAACTCTTATGCCAGTGATCGATCTGTCCTTGGCCACCCTCACGACCTCCAAGGCCCCTTCCTCAAAGGGGGTGAGGATTCTGATGTCCAGCACCCCATTGCGCATCTGGCCCTCTCCTATCTGTTGTGGATCAACTTCTCCTGTGGCGACACAGAGGGGACCTCATGAGCCATAAACTTCGTTCATTGCTGAGGGAGTGGAGGAGAAATGCCGGGATTGAGGAATGCAGTGGGGACAATGGGGGGTATAGGGGAGTGGACCAATTAATATTTGATACCGGTGATGCCTCGCCGCTTCGAGTGTCGGGAAGCTCGCGGCTGTTCCCACTCACTACCACACTCAGAAACCTTTCCATTGAAGCGCGCCCCAATGGCCATCCTTTGTGGCTGATGTGTTTCCAACTATTTCCTCAGCCCACCCCATAAATCATTCATGGGAGACAAGATAAACACACGAGGCAGCAAGGAATAGCAGATCATGTTGATGAAGAGGGGTGGGAGCACACTTGTCTGAAGCATAAACATTGATGTAGACCTGGTGGGTCAAATAGCTTACTTCTGTACAGCATATTCCGTGGAATTGATATTCAGTACAGATCAAGAATTTAATATCTGCAGGGCAACACATTTATTTTCAGCTAAAAAATTTGAATAAGTATTTTGCTGGCATTAAAAGGCATTGTGTTGCTATTTAAATTATTAATAATTGCTTGTACTAGGCGTACAATCTCAGAACTTTGAAGTGGCATCTGGCATTACAGAATTTCTACATTGGGGGGTGATCTAATGGTTCCACTTAAGTTAGAATAATAAGAAGGAGAACAATCTGAGAAACAGGTGAAATGAAGAAATATAGTTGCAGATCAGATAAAAAGAAGGTCGGCTCACAAAAGTTTTTCAATCAGGGGCTGTTTAGCTCATCAGGGGCTGTTTAGCTCACTGGGCTAAATCGCTGGCTTTGAAAGCAGACCAAGGCAAGCCAGCAGCACGGTTCGATTCCTGTAACAGCCTCCCCGAACAGGCGCCGGAATGTGGCGACTAGGGGCTTTTCACAGTAACTTCATTTGAAGCCTACTCGTGACAATAAGTGATTTTCATTTTTCATTCATTTCATTTCATATAGGCCTGGGACGACACTGGCTGAGTTTATCCAAGGATAAGTGCATAGGGAGGCTGCCTTTCTCTAGGAAGGCTGTTACAGACTTTTGTTGCCTTTTGCAACAAGTTCTACAACCAACTGCTACAAAACAAAAATCACTGATATTGTTTTTGAAGTCAAGTTCATGGTAGTGTCAATATTTTTCCCTTTAGCTCCTTTCAGGCTGCAATAGAGAATATCAATAAGTCTGCAGTTCATGGTTTCTTTAAAAGTGATGCCATGCTTGTTCGAATAAGAAATTCCATTACTTTTCTCATGGGCAATCAAAAATTGTCGAATAGGATTCGGCACCTGTACAGATTGCATATTCCTCCTACATCCAAGGCGTTTCTGACTGCCCCCATATTGCCTTATGAACTCTTTCAGATGACTCCCTTATTTGAATTGAAAGACCTTTCACTCCATTAATGTGGCATGATCACCAGGGAAACCTCATGTAGGTCCGTGTTTACTCTCTTGGCAGATATCATGGCACATAGATAGTAAAGTTCCGTCCCCATATTGCCCTGCACAGCATTTGGGGACCGGGGCTACCCCTTCCAGTTGTTTTATGATGCTTCTCAGGAACCTACTCTTGTTAGTCAATCTACAGATTTGTGTCTCAATTTAAAGCTTCATTGAGCAGATATTTGGACACTTCAAGCAATGATTTCTTTGCCTAGACAGGTCTGGTGGTTTCCTCCAGTACAAGCCAAAACGAGTGTCCGATATCATTTCCTGTAAGTGACAAAATGCTACTTAGCAATGGGAGCACATGGTACAGAATTACCCACGCACCTGCGCATTTCCACTCATCTTGGTTGTCTATGTAATGTTTATCTATCATGAATTATTTTGATACAGGATGACTAAAGCTTCAACTCGGAATAGTGCTCCCAGTGACTACTCCAGCTTGACTGATTCTCAATTTCTTTTTGGATCACAATTCTGTCCTGAGAATTCCGAATCACAGGATTTCAACCTGCCTTCAAGAGCACTGAAGAATTCCCAGCAAAACTCACAGCAGATTGAAGTAAGACAACTCTGAACTATCTGAGCTGGTGTCTGAACCGTGCTCTTCTGCTACATGAGGTGTAATGAAAATAAAGTGCAGAGTTCACAGGCAGCCACTATAGGATAAGCATAAACATTTTTATTTAAAGTTTGTGTGACATGAGCTGAGTTAAGAATAATAACAGAGGTAGTGGCACCTTGACTACCAGCGTGTTGAATTAAATAATTAAAATCCTTGTTTGCATCTTCAAATCCATATAAGGCCTCATCTATCATACTTCTGCAACCTCTTATAGCCTTCTACCTGCCTTCTGTATCCTTGAGTTCTCCGTCTCCATTCTTCTATGCTCCTCCTTTCTTTTACTGCCTGCCTCTTAGACTTATTACTTACAGTCTTCGGCCTCTTCACTTCTCTCTTCATCTATAAAAACATTCTCAAAAGTCATCTTTTAAACCAAGCTTTTACTCATTTCTAATTCTGCCATCAACTCTTGGTATCTATTCCTTTATTAATTTTGTTTTTTCTCCCCACTTTTCTACATTAAAGTTGTTACATAAATGTAAGTTGTTGCTTGTTGTCACGATAGCACAAATAATGCACGTCACTGGAATTTGAGGATGACATATCAGAAATTTACTAATATGTAACAAGATATTTGGGTGAGAGTGTGTTGGAGAGTTTCCTATTGCATATTGTCAGACTATTCAGATCCTGGGGGCGATTCCCCATGCCGTTCCGTGTGGGAGAATCGCTGTTCGCGCCATTTTTTTCCCGCGGCGCCGGTCTGATGCCGGCAGGCGATTCTCCGAGGAGCAGAGTGGACCAATTAACATTTGATAGCGTTTGGCGCGTCGCGGGCCGCTGTCCGCGGCTGGGCCGTTGATTCTCCGGCCTTGATGAGCCGCGAGGCCGTGCAGAAACGGCAGAGTCGCTGCCAGCGGGAACTCTGCGCGAAGAGTTGGGGGTTGGCCTGTGGGGTGGGGAAAAATGCTCCTTCACCGGGGATGGCCACTGATATGGTCTGGCCCGCGATCGGGGCCCACCGATCAGCGGGCCGGCCTCTCCAGCCCGGCCCTATTTTATTACGTGGCCGGCCCCTGAACCCCCACGCCATGTTGTGTTAGGGCCGGCGCGCTGAGGAAGTCCTCCGTGCATTCGTGGGTTGGCGCGGCCCAGCTGTGCATGCACGGGTTGGCGCGGCGCTCATTTGGCGCCAGGAAGGGAGGTTGGAGCGACGCGAACCGCTCCAGCACCGTGCTGGCCCCCTGTGGGGTCAGAATTGGTAGTCGCTGCGCCCGTATTGCGCCGTCGTGAAACGTGACGGAGTTCACGACGGCGCGAATACTCTATCTCCATTTCAGAGAATCACGTCCCCGTCTTGATTTATCTGTCTGATATAGTACTTAATTTATTGGAAATGGGTTTGACTTGTGGTGTAATATGTCGCCGCTCCCTATTTTCTGCAGTGATAGAACACAGGTTTTGAATCTGATGTCCTGCAAATTGAGATTTCTGGTTATAGCCATGTAATTGTGAATAGATGCCAAAAATGCATTATATCTCTAAAGGGGGAAATCAGAGAGGGAATCAGCTCAGGTTGCTCTCTCTTAGACCTTCTAGCAATCAGTTACAGATGACATTAAAAGAGACCCAAGAGCAAGTCACCTTTTTGATCTCTTGACTATGGATCATTTATAGCACAGGAAGATCATATAAATGAAAGTGGAGGAAATAATTAACAATTTTTTCATCAATAAATGAAAGATAGATTGTGCAGTTCAGAGATGTCCCCAGATACTTAAATGTCAAATAAAAAATTGATGGCAGCTATGAAGCAAGGTATTTTTTGTCACAAATAAAAATTTTACACAGATTTATGAAATACATGGAATAGAATTTGGCAAGATCGGAGGTAAATAGTTTTTCACGCTAGAAGATATATATTCCATAGTGGAGTAAAATAAGTAGTCTTCAAAGCAAGAACGCATTCCGAAGTATAAGGATATGAATCAGGATTGCCCATGTAATTTCCAAGTGCCAACATCCATAATTTGAATGTATATCATTATACTGGGATTTCAGAGTAAAAATGTTGTCGCCTGCTGTTGAGTGCCCATTTCACACACTCTAATATGATTTAGGTATTGAATTGAGATTGTGTGAATTATAAGAGCATCGTTGTATTCAATTGAGAAATTGTATCCTCTCAATAATACATCGAGAACTAGAGGGCACAGATTCAAAATAATGGGCAAAAGGAGTAGAAGTGATGTGAGAAAAAATGTTTTCACCCAGAGAATGGTTGGAGCTTGGAACAAACTTCCTGAGGGGGTGGTGGAGGGGGTTTAATTGTGGTGTTCAAAAGGGAATTGAATTGCGACCTGAAAAGAAAGAACATGCAAGGTTATGGGGATGAGGCAGGGAAGTGGGACAAGATAGAATGCTCTTCCAGAGAGCCAGCGCAGACTCAATGGGCTGAATGGCCTACTTTTAACCTACAAAGGTTCTGTGATTTTGTGCTTTGTTTTAGATAGAGAGAAGGATCAAAATCCAAGAGAAATACCAAGCTAAGCTATTTCTCTTATTTTATAGAGTGAATCGAAGTTCTATGAGAAATATCAGGCGAAGCCATACTTATTTGCTGCAGAAAGCAAAGAGATTCGTTCATTGACTCAGTCTTGTGCTGGGAAACCCAAAGGCTTTCTGGAGCAGTTTGAGATTAGGAGGAGAAAAGCAAAAGACAAAGAAGAGAGGTAGTTATTGCAGGAAAAATAGCTAACAAATGCATTTTGATTCTTTCTTCAATATGTTTGAATACAAAAATGTGTTTTATTTATTATTATTTTAGTGAGCTCTTTAATAGCTGGATTTCTAAGCTCCAAGACAGCATTGAAGGGGTATGTAAATGTCAAGTTTGAACATTTTTTTGCAACACTAATTTTATAATAATAATAATCTTTATAGTGTCACAAGTAGGCTTACATTAAAAATGCAATGAAGTTACTGTGAAAATCCCTGAGTCGCCACACTCTGGCACCTGTTCGGGTACACTGAGGGAGAATTCAGAATGTCCAATTCTCCCAACAAGCATGTCTTTCAGGTCTTGTGGGAGACACTTTCAACATTCACTCCAACCGCATCAATGACATGTGAACACCATGGTGTAATAAGCAGTAGGGCTGGCTATTATTCTAATCACTTTGGGATTGGATCCAGAAGGATATATTTTACACCGTTAGAGGAAAATAATGGCTTATTTTCTAACTGTGGTTATCCATTAGTTGCCTGACCAATATACAACAGCTCAGGTCGGCTACACTTAACAAAATAGCATGCAACCTTCAAGTTTCATGTCTATTCCATAGCAATTACTGACTGGGCCCTATGCCAGTAAACCAGACAGAAAACAGGAGAGTAGCTATATGACTAGAGAGGCCTATAATTGTGGTTCGAGTCGCACCATTGGGGAGCAGCAGCTATAATGCTTAAAGATTATTTTGATATAGGGTGAGAGGAACTAAGGGGCAAGAAGGCTCAGGTAGATCATAAACCTCAGGATTGACCTGTTGGGTGGAATGGCCTGTTTCCATGTTGTAGAAGTTATGCAGTTCTAGGGAGTGAGGAAAGGTACCCTGTCGTTATTCCTTCACTGTTTGGTACGTCCAAGAGTCCTCTAAAACTTCTGGTCTGTAGGAGACTCAACTCAGACCCTTTTGGCAGGCATCCTGCTGTATGTAAAATGAGGTGGGAGGCCATAAATGCTTCTTCTCATCAAAATAACCTCATAATACCTGAGTCAGTCTCTACTACAAGTTGCCATACCAGTGCAGCATCTAGAGGCAGAGATGTGATGATTTGGTTTCTGGCCTGTTTTTCACGTTAGTCTGGCAGTGGAACACCAATTCTTAGAGCAAAGAGGAAAATCTACCCTTTCATACCAAGTGCTTTTTCAGGTAATTAAATATTTAAAAAGCTCATGAGACTGATCTTTTTGACCTGTATCCCATCTAGACTCTGGGCAAACAAAAAGACAGGATGGAGACCAATTACACTCATTTTCTGACCCCATTGTCTAATGGGGCTTCCTTCAAGGGGCAGATCAAAACCTGCACTTGCAGTAGGTTCAGACCAAGTGCTGTCATGGCAATGAGCAATAGGGGACATTCTTCAGACTCGATTCCCTCTGATTACATACAAAGTGCACTACTTTCCAGCAGAACCCCAAGCTTCTGGATTGTCACACCTTGCAGAATTGAGTGGACTAAGCAGCAAAGCAAACCCCACTGACAGCGTAAACTACTCACATTTATTTCAGGGACGCAAGAGATTTTTGGCCCCATGTTTTTCTAGTTGCTGCTCGAGAACAGCAGGCAGAAATCCTTATGGCTGGTAGCCAGGTCCAAACCCTCTTTGAACATAAATTAATGAATTTAAAGTAAGATAATTTAATCTCTTGACATTTTTTCTTAAATTCAACAGCAGAATTATTACTTTAGCAGAAAAATAGCCTGCCTGATAAGGTTCTTACCTCTCATGTAACTAATTGTAGGCTATTTTCTAAGCGACACTAGGGTTTTGTGTTGATATTAAAGACAAAATGATACAAGTTGGTAAAAAGTCTAGAAAACCAATTATATCGTCTCTCCAGGAACAATGCATTGATATGCAGAAACCATTGCTAATGATTTTGGATCATTTTGGCCTTCATAGACCACAATTATTTACTGTTGAGAAAGATACTCAGTTGCTGCTCGGGAACAGCAGTCAGAAATCCTTATGGCTGGTAGCCAGGTCCAAACCCTCTTTGAACATAAATTAATGAATTTACAGTAAGATAATTTAATCTCTTGACATTTTTTCTTAAATTCATGTTTTCTAGATAGACTGGATTGTAAATACCGGTTGTTAAAGAGCCGTTTTTTTCACAAAATAGAATTTGCAATTATACAAAATAGCAGGTTCAAGGCATCACAGTGGCCCAGTGGTCTGCACTGTACAGATGCTCACTGGGCCACAGGCCTTAGGTAATGGTGTCTTATGAATGCCACATATTTTGGAAGAGGCTGACATTTTTCCTGTTGCATACTTGTCCTGAACTTAATGTTATCAAAACATGTTAAAGCAGGGCATTTTTGCTTTGGGTATCATATATCAGTGCCACTCATTTGAAGAATGACTGCTCTTACTGCTGTAGTTAAGGGATGCACAAAACATGGAATTTACTCAGTATTAATATTGATTATGATAACCTGTGAGTGTTTTGAGAATTTGTTTATGACCTGATTGTTGCATTTATAAATGCCACTCTTTTTGACATTTAGAAAGTGATAGCGAACACAAGCCAAGAACTCAATATTGGTGGTATCAGCATGCAAATGTGCAATGCAATCATAATGCATTTCTTCATGCACTTTTAAACAAGGAAGTTAACCCACTAAAATTAGCAGGATAATAATGCATGCAGTAAAGTATCGGACAGATGAAATCAATCACTTGCTAATATATTCAAGAATTACTCTATGCCTATGACTAATTACTTTTATATTTTAAAGATTATAATGTGCTTTAATAATCTTGAAAAGAAGGCAGAACTACACAACAAATTGGTTCTCGAGGGATTGGAAAGTATGTCGAAAACAAGTAAGTCTACTGTGTCAATAGGCTTTTCAAATAATGTTTTGTAGAAAGTGCTGGAAAGAATGACCCCCCCCCCCCCCCCCCCCCCCCCCGCCCCACAAACGCACACACACACACACTTTTAACTTTGTCAGTAATTTAATGAAATGGATCACCTGCTCATTGTTAGAGACACGTATGATTTTCATTCCATTAAATTTTAAAACAAATGGAAAGTGTTAATGAAACCCAGTACAATCCAATTTGATAATAAGCACGGTATGCTGATTTTTAAAGTCCGGGGTTTGATGAACCATACATTAAATGCAGCCTTCTAATAGGGTGCAGCCATAGAAACAGAGTATGGAAGACATGCAGTTTGCACTGCAATCTCTGTAGTAACAAACAAACCACCGTTGCAAAAACAAGCACAAGGTTTTTTATTTCATGCTAACTGACATGTAATATGTTCCAAATATGCAGCACCTTTCTGACCAACCATTGAAATTAACACCTTTCATTATGACATTCTATTGAAGGAAAATCATCAGGTTGACCTGCTACTGTCCACTTTTCTGCTGAAATTGAAAACTTGTGACCTACTTGGGAGTTAAAATATTCAAGTAGATTATGCAAGAATCAACAAATGAATTCAATCTCTCTCTATAATAGCAATAGACGGAGCTTTAACTCATTGGCTCATCTAGTACTGAATTTGGTATTGGATTCCAGTTTGTTTTATGATTATGTGCACTATTGACATCCAAAGGTTAACTTCAAAAATGCCCAATGCAATAATTATTTTATGAAAATTTAAACTTGGATTTTATTTTTAAAACACCACCAATTCAGGCATTTTTCAAATTGGTCTTTTGATAAATTGTGAGTAAGTTTTACATATGATTGCATAGCCACTAGGTGGAGCACTATACAGTAGACAAAGTCCTAATTATTTCCTGTACAGGCTAAAAAAGACAAGTTAGTTCATGAACTAAGTACATTTTTAAATATTAATGGATAACTATTTCCTAAAAACATAAAAGTAATGTTCAGACAAATGGGAAACTATGAAAGTCAAGCCATTTTAGTCAAATTAATTTATAAAAAAAAAAATTTAGAGTACCCAATTATTTTTTTTACAATTAAGGGGTAATTTAGCGTGGCCAATCCAACTAACCTGCACATCTTTGGGTTGTGGGGATGAAACTCACCAGACATGGGGAGAATGTGCAAACTCAGGGCCGGGATTCGAACCCGGGTCTCGAACCCGGGTCCTCAGCGCCGCAGTCCCAGTGCTAACCACTGCGCCACATGCTGCCCACGTCAAATGAAAATTGACCGTTAAATTTCAGAATATTTTTCAGAAAGACTTGCAAGAATACCTAATGTGTAATTGCTAAGCCAGAAATTCCTGTAAGGTTTTTATGTTGCTTCCAACATACTGATACAGGCAAACATTTTCTTGACAAGACTTGAAATTACTTAGATTGCATTAACCCAGCAGTCTTTCCCACCTTTAGTAACCCAGATTTAATACTAATTTCCAAAAACCCACCCTGACTACCCCACCTTAAATTTCCAAGTTACCATACCCTCATGCAAAGAATTCTGACTATTCCACAATTTTGTGCATTTTTCTACGCTTCACATGTTGTTCACACCCCCCCCCCCCCCCCCCCGCCCCCTTTTCAGTGCAGGAGAACATAAACTCACACTACGAATCAATAGTGAGTGCCTTGGAGACCAAAAGCAGTACTGAGCAAATTCTGGAAATGGACAAGAGACTTGTAGCTGTAAGTTAATTTTTGTTCATAATGCAAATAAATATACGGTGGATTGAAACAAATTGTTTTTTTTTGATCTCTTATACATAATTTTATAGCCGTTTAGTGTACATACAAAACTTGAACATTGCTGAAAGAAGATGTTTTGTCAAAGTTTTGTGACTTGCACTGATCAGGACAAGGGCAAGAATACCAACGTCAGGGAAAGCAATAAATTTCTATTCTGAGAGGAGGGTGCTTATTGGTTGGGAAGTGGATTCTAATTGGCATGGAAAATGCAAGTTAATGGTGACTGACAGCTAATTGCCAAGCATTGTTTGAAAGTTTAAACCTCGCAGCTTGACTCTGGTCAAAGTATTGCCCTGAGGAATAACCAGCCAAAGTCAAGCATTTATTTTGTTTAGCTGAAACAGGCACACTGCAGGCCTGACTGACATCATACAATCTGATAATCAAATGTGACACTTTTCCATCTGCTGGAAGCTACATATATTAACACATGGAGCCCTGTTCTTGGCAGACAGAAATACGATATACGCACATTGCGCCTGTTCAGCTGAACAAAATAAATGATAGCATTCGTTGGTTCATTCCTCAAGGCAATGCCTTGACCAATTGGAGTCAAGCTACTTTGTTTAAATTTTCAAACAATACTTGTCAGTTAACTGTCAGTCACCATTAACTGGTGCATTCTCTATGGAAACGCCGCTACAAATCAAAGACCACTTGCCAACCAATAAGCACTCTTCTCATACAGTATAAAGTTGTTGTTTCCCCTGACATTGTATTATTGTGATTGTCTGGATGAGTGCCAAGACGAAAAGATTCGACAGAATATGACGGGGTTGGGGGGGGGAGCTGAAGAGTGGGTGAAAAGATCGGGGCAACCTTCCAAAATGGAATCCCTCTCGGTGCGGCCTTGGTGGGGATTAACTTCCCACGGCCAAAAACAAATGGCAAAGTTCCGTTGGATAGCGGGATGTTTCTCGGTGCTGCAGCCGGCAAGAACTACCCCGCTAATCCCACCGTTCAGCAGACTTTAACTGGAGTCTGCTGAATCGCGCCTATAATTTTATGTTCAGCTGTTGTTAGATTGCAATCTTAAATTGAGTTAATGACTTTTCACTATTCTTTGAAATCCAATTTGTGTTTTTGTTTGTTTTTGAGCCTTGTCTTCCATATTGTTGTTTGAGATTTGGAGAACAGCAAGATTTATTTCTCCTGCCAACAGAAGAATCCAGCTATACTTATTGTGACAAACATGAAATTATCAAAAATTAAATAGACTGAAGAAACTAATTTATCTGTCATTATTTTTATGATCATTTTGGTCATGTAAAATATGCATAATTATATAAGTCATTTGGCAATGTTTACACTTACGCTGCTTTAATTGAACATCAGGTTGGGCTTGCCTATTGTTCTAATCATGTTGAGTGCTTTTTTTCAGTATTTAAGTCCATAAATTTCAGCAATTGCTTTATGTAAATGAGGGAACCTATGACAATGCGCATTAAACATTTTATTTTTATCTCATTTTAACAAAGGCATTCTTCAGAATTGCTAATTAGAATTAAAAGGATCTGAGAGCATATTTTTCACTTGCAGTATTACATACTTTTATAGATTTTTGATTTATCATTTTCGTATTTGCATTCTCACTTTATTCTTGGCATACTATTCACCAACTATGATTAGTTAATACCTGTCCATATACCTATACCATCTAGCTATTTTCAAATCTTCTATGATAGTCAACAATTAACGGATTCAGTACAATCTCCAAGATTGACCTATCCTTCATTATTTCATCCTTTTTTTAGTGATCAAGTTATTTGATTTGCCACTTTATCTTTAAAATCCAGATTTAGATCAGAACTTTTATGTTGAGAACTGCTGGATTACACCTGTGTCCTATCACTGCGGTTTAGAAATTGAGTGCACACAGAGGGTTACAGGGTGCAATTACAATGTCTGGTGAAAGCCTCGGGCCTCAGTACAATGAAATGGCTGAGCCTCGGTGATTCAGAGACAGCTCACTTGGTGAAATGTTGTTGAATTGTGGACTACTGTAATACTAGCTAGGTTGTCAGGTAAATGAGGAAGAGGGACGATCAATGGTCAGGTCAGGGTGCTTTGTCATCAGCATGGAAGGGACTGCTTTTACCAAATTTGAATGTGCGTTGGAGCACTTTTCTCCTTCTGGCTCAACATTCAGGTTAGTATGGAGACCTTCCTACCGGTTAGTGCTGTACAAATTCAATGTCATCTGGATACTGTTGGAGATAGCTCACCAGGGAAAGGCAGCACCATCCAGGTTCATGGCACCATGGCTGACTCTGCTGCACAACAAAGCAGGAAAAAGAGTGGCAGAGCTATTGTGATAGGGGATTCAATTTTAAGGGGAATAGATTGGCATTTCTGTGGCTCCAGGATGGTGTGTTGCCTCCCTGGTGCAAGGGTCAAAAATGTCTCAGAGTGGCTGTTGGGCATTCTGGAAGGGGAGGGTGAACAGCCAGCTGTCGAGGTGCATTAAGGCACCAATGATATTGGTTAAAAAATGGGTTGAGGTCCTACAAGCTGAATTTAGTGAGTTAGGAGTTAAACTAAAAAGCAGGACCTCAAAGGTAGTAATCTCAGGATTGCTACCAGTGTAGGAATGGCAGGACAGCTAAGATGAATACGTGGCTTGAGAGATGGTGCAAGAGGGAGGGATTCAAATTCCTGGGACATTGGAACCTGTTCTGGGGGAGGTGGGACCAGTACAAACCAGACGGTCTGCACCTGGGCAGGACTAGAATCAATGTCTAAGGGGGAGTGTTTGCTAGTGCTGTTGGGGAGGGTTTAAACTAATATGGCAGGGAGATGGGAACCAATGCAGAAGGTCAGAGGCAAGTAAGGTGGGGACAGAAACAAAAGGCAATAAAGGAATAAGTGGAAAGCAAAGAAACCAAAGGCAAAAATCTAAAAGGGCCACATTACATCATCGGCGGAATTCTCCGACCCCCCCCGCCCCGCAGGGTCGGGTAATCGCCCAGGGCCGGTGTAAATCCCGCAATTCTCCGCCACCCGGGAATCGGCGGGAGTGGGAATCACGCCCCGCCGGTCGGCGTGCCCCCAGCGGCGATTCTCCGGCCCGCGATGGGCTGAAGTCCCGCCGCTGACAGGCCAATCCCGCCGATGTGGTTTAAACCACCCCTGTGCCGGCGGCATAGCGGCGCGAGCCGGCTCCCGGGGGGGGGGGGGGCGAGGCGATCGGACCCCCCACAGTGGCCTGGCCCGCGATCGGGGGCCACCGATCGGCGGGCGAGCCAGTGCCGTGAGGGCACTCTTTTTCTTCCGCCGTAGCCACGGCCTCCACCATGGCGGAGGCGGAAGAGACCACCCCTACCGCTCATGGGCCGGTGGTGACGTCAGCGGCAGCTGACGCTCCGGTGCATGCGCGGACTCACGCCGACCGGCGAAGTCCTTTCGGCCAGCCCTGACGCCGGCCGGTATCGCGCCAAAGGCCGTTGGCGCCAGTCGGCAGAGCGGGAGCCACTCCGGCGCGGGCCTAGCCCCTAAAGGTGCGGAGAATTCCGCACCTTTGGGAAGGCCCAACGCCAGAGTGGTTGGCGCTTCTCCGCTACGCCGGGACCCCCCCGCCCCGCCGGGTAGGGGAGAATTTCACCCCATAATTCTAAAAGACTAATAAATGTCAAAAAAGCAAGTCTGAAGGCTCTGTGTCTCAAAGCGAGGAGCATTTGTAATAAGGTTGATGAATTAACTGCGCTGACAATCATTAACGGATATGATGTAATTGGAATCACGGAGACCTGGCTCCAGGGTGACCAAGGTTGGGAATTCAACATCCAGGGGTATTCAGTATTCAGGAAAGAAACAAGGAAAGGAAAGGGAGGTGGGGTAGCGTTGCTGGTTAAAGAGGAGATTAACATAATAGTAAGGAAGTACATTAGCCTGGATGATGTGGGTGGGGCTGCGGAATACCAATGGGCAAAAATCATTAGTGGGAGTTGTGTACAGACCACCAAACCGTAGTTGTGAGATTGGGGAAGCATCAAACTGGAAATTAGAGATGCGTGCAGTAAGGGTACAACAGTTATTAATCCTGCATATTGATTGGGCTAATCAAACTGGTAGCAAATGGGATGGAGGAGGATTTCCTTGAATGTATACAGAATGGTTTTCTCGACCAATATGTCGAGGAACCAACTACAGAGCAGGCCGTCCTAGGCTGGGTACTAAGCAATGAGAGAGGATTAATTAGCTCAATCATGGCTAACATGGGAAATCAGGGATGGTGTTAAAGCCAAAGAGGAGGCATATAAATTGGCCAGAAAAAGCAGCAAGCCTGAGGACTTGAGAAATGTAAAATTTGCAGAGGAGGACAAAGGGTTTAATTCGGAAAGGGGAAAATAGAATACAAGAGTAAGCTTGCAGAAAACGTAATTACTGACTGCAAAAGCTTCTATAGATATGTGAAGAGAAAAAGATTGGTGAAGACCATGTTGGTCCCTTGCAGGTAGAATCAGGTGAATTCATAATGGGCAACAAAGAGATGGCAGACCAGTTGAACAAATACTTTGGATCTATATTTACTAAGGAGGACACAAATGACCTTCCAGATATATTAGGGAACAGAGGGTCTAGCATGAAGGTGGAACTGAAGGAAATTCTTATTAGTCAGGAATTGTATTGGGGAAATTGATGGAATTAAAACCTGACAAGTCCCCAGGGCCTGATGCTCTGCATCCCAGATTACTTAAGGAATTGACTCTAGAAATAGTGGATGCATTGGTAATAATTTTCCAACATTCTATAGATTCTGGAAGAGTTCCAATGGAATGGAGGGTACTAATACTTTTACATACCAGACCTGACAGAAAGTTGTTTAAACTTGCTCGTATGAGATCCACGTCAAAGGTATGCCAATTCTTCTTAAAGATTCGCTCTACACTGACGATGCTGAGGTAGCATTCCATCCTGAGCAACACGCTCAGTGTAAATGGATAGACTCTGTCACACCTGCAAAGAGTTTCGCTTGACCTGAGCATCAGGAATACAAATGTCAAGGTTTAGATGTTGTGATGCTGCCACCTATCAGCATTGACAATGGAGGTTGTCGATGGGCTCCAGAATCAATAGCAATCTGTCACTTGATGTTCAAATGAACACACAAGCGCAAAAGCTGCAGCCATTATGCCCAAACTGAGTGAATGATTGTGGAACAACAATGTGACTGAGAACAGTAAACTGTGAGACTACCAAGCCTGTATCCTCAGCGCACTCCTCTACTGTGGTGGGACTTGGACAACATATGCTAGGCAAGAGAAAAGGCTGAACAGTTTCCACCTTCACTGCCTCAGACATATATCTTGGCAGGACAAGGTTGCCAACTCAGAGGTCTTGGAGCATGCTACTTCCATCAGCATACACGCATTCCTAAGCCAATGATGTCTGCAGTGGCTCAGCCACATTCATCAGATGGATGACGGCTGTATTCTCAAGTATCTTCGATACCTCGAACTAGCCAGATCGCGACCTGCTGGACATATAATCCTCTGCTACAAGGATACTTACAACTGAGTTATGAAATTAGTGGATATTAATGCTGACAACTGGGAATCATTGGTGATGGCTATGACCTCTGCAGGCTGACTTTTTGGAAGGGCATTGGAAGAGACAAGGAGAAACAAAGCTCACCTGACAAAGAGGAGGGGCCAGAGTAAACAGAGGCCGGTGAATCCATCAACTTTTCAGCCCTCTGCCTTCATCTAAAGCAATTAAAGCAGAGATGGTCATGCCAGAATGAGGCCCCTGAACCATACTAGGTGACGTTCAACACAGAGTTGGCTAAAATGCAAACCATTGTCTCACAACACAAAGGGCTGGCCAAAGGCTCAGTGAGCTCATTTTCTGCCGAAACCCTCTATACCTTTATATTTGACTTTTTTTAAAATTTAGAGTACCCAATTCATTTTTATCTAATTAAGGGGCAATTTAGCGTGGCCAATCCACCTAGCCTGCACATCTTTGGGTGTGGGGGAGAAACCCACACAAACATGGGGAGAATATGCAAACTCCACACGGACAGTGACCCAGAGCCGGGATCGAACCTGGGACCTCAGCGCCGTGAGGCAACAGGACTAACCCACTGCGTCACTGTGCTGCCCAGACTTGACTATCCTAACACACTCCTGGTTGACCTCCAATATTGTACTCTCATTAAACTTGAGCTCATCCGAAACTCTGCTGCCCCATCCTCATTTATACCAAGTCCTGTTGACTTATCACCTGTGTGCTCACTAACCTACATTGCTCCCGATTAAGCAACACCTCAATTTTTAAATTCTCATGTCCAAACCTCACCATGGCCTCACCCCTCTCTATCACCATAAACTTCTCCAGCACCTCAACTCTCTTGAAATATCTGTAGTTATCTCATAGAGTCATAGAGAGTCATTGAGAAATACAGCACAGAACAGGCCCTTCGGCCCACGATGTTGTGCCGAACTTTTGTCCTAGGTTAATCATAGATCATAGAATTTTGGACACTAAGGGCAATTTAGCATGGCCAATCCATCCATCCTGCACGTCTTTGGACTGTGGGAGGAAACCGGAGCACCCGGAGGAAACCCACGCACACACTGGGAGAATGTGCAGACTCCACACAGTGACCCAAGCCGAAATCGAACCTGGGACCCTGGAGCTGTGAAGCAATTGTGCTATCCACAATGCTACCGTGCTGCCCTTAAGAACAAATTAATCTACACTCCATTATTCTACCATAATCCATGTACCTATCCAATAGCCGTTTGAAGGTCCCTAACGTTTCCGACTCAACTACTTCCACAGGCAGTGCATTCCATGCCCCCACTACTCTCTGGGTAAAGAACCTACCTCTGACATCCCCCCTATATCTTCCTCCATTTACCTTAAATTTATGTCCCCTTGTAATGGTTTGTTCCACCCGGGAAAAAAGTCTCTGACTGTCTACTCTATGTATTCCCCTGATCATCTTATAAACCTCTATCAAGTCGCCCCTCATCCTTCTCCATTCTAATGAGAAAAGGCCTAGCACCCTCAACCTTTCCTCGTAGGACCTACTCTCCATTCCAGGCAACATCCTGGCAATTCTCCTTTGCACCTTTTCCAAAGCTTCCACATCCTTCCTAAAATGAGGTGACCAGAACTGCACACAGTACTCCAAATGTGGCCTTACCAAGGTTTTGTACAGCTGCATCATCACCTCACGGCTCTTAAATTCAATCCCTCTGCTAATGAACGCTAGCACACCATAGGCCTTCTTCACAGCTCTATCACTTGAGTGGCAACTTTCAAAGATCTAGGAACATAGACCCCAAGATCTCTCTGCTCCTCTACATTGCCAACAACCCTAACGTTAACCCTGTATTCCGCATTCATATTTGTCCTTCCAAAATGGACAACCTCACACTTGTCAGTATTAAACTCCATCTGCCACTTCTCAGTCAGTTCTGCATCCTATCTATGTCTCTTTGCAGCCGTCAACAGCCCTCCTCACTATCCACAACTCCACCAATCTTCGTTTCATCTGCAAATTTACTGACCCACCCTTCAACTCCCTCATCCAAGTCATTAATGAAAATCACAAACAGCAGAGGACCCAGAACTGATCCCTGCGGAACACCACTGGTAACTGGGCTCCAGGCTGAAAATTTGCCATCCACCACTACTCTCTGACTTCTATCGGTTAGCCAGTTCGTTATCCAACAGGCCAAATTTCCCATTATCCCATGCCTCCTTACTTTCTGCATAAGCCTACCATGGGGAACCTTATCAAATGCCTTACTAAAATCCATGTACACTACATCCACTGCTTTACCTTCATCCACATGCTTGGTCACCTCCTCAAAGAAGTCAATAAGACTTGTAAGGCAAGACCTATGCCTCACAAATCCGTGCTGACTATCCCTAATCAAGCAATGTTTTTCCAGATGCTCAGAAATCCTATCCCTCAGTACCCTTTCCATTACTTTGCCTACCACCGAAGTAAGACTAACTGGCCTGTAATTCCCAGGGTTATCCCTATTCCCTTTTTTGAACAGGGGCACGACATTCGCCATTCTCCAATCCCCTGGTACCACCCCTGTTGACAGTGAGGACAAAAAGATCATTGCCAACAGCTCTACAATTTCATTTCTTGCTTCCCATAGAATCCTTGGATATATCCTGTCAGGCCTGGGGGACTTGTCTATCCTCAAGTTTTTCAAAACGCCCAACACATCTTCCTTCCTAACAAGTACCTCCTCGAGCTTACCAGTCTGTTTCACACTGTCCTCTCCAACAATATGGCCCCTCTCGTTTGTAAATACTGAAGAAAAGTACTCGTTCAAGACCTCTCCTATCTCTTCAGACTCAATACACAATCTCCCGCTACTGTCCTTGATCGGACCTACCCTCGCTCTAGTCATTCTCATATTTCTCACATATGTGTAAAAGGCCTTGGGGTTTTCCTTGATACTACACGCCAAAGATTTTTCATGCCCTCTCTTAGCTCTCCAAATCCCTTTTGTCAGTTCCCTCCTGGCTATCTTGTATCCCTCCAGCGCCCTGTCTGAACCTTGTTTCCTCAGCCTTACGTAAGTCTCCTTCTTCCTCTTAACAAGACATTCAACCTCTCTTGTCAACCATGGTTCCCTCACTCGACCATCTGACCCTGCCTGACAGGGACATACATATCAAAGACACGCAGTACCTGTTCCTTGAACAAGTTCCACATTTCACTTCTGTCCTTCCCTGACAGCCTATGTTCCCAACTTACGCACTTCAATTCTTGTCTGACAGCATTGTATTTATCCTTCCCCCAATTGTAAACCTTGCCCTGTTGCACGCACCTATCCCTCTCCATTATTCTGACTTCTTATGCATCAATGATTTTAATTGCTTCATTGCAGGAGGCTGTGCCTTCAGCTGCTTAGACTCCTATCACTGGGATCTCCTCCCTTAAACCTGTCTGCCTCTCTTCCTGTTGTGGTTTCTGTGGCAGGGAGAGTGGTTTAACTTGGATTTGTAGTCCTGCCGTACAAGGTGAGCTGTATTTTTATTGGATAAGAACTTCACAGAGTGATACAGCACCAACTGAGTGCATTTTGCTTTTTCTGATTCTTTGAAAGAGATTTCCAATTAGACCCATTCCATTAATCTCTCCTCATAGTTCTGAAGATCTTTCACTTCCAAGTGGGTGACACGATGACACAGTGGTTAGCACTGCTGCTTCACAGCGCCAGAGACCTGGGTTCAATTTCGGCCTTGGGTAACTGTGTAGAATTTGCACTTTCTCCCCGTTTGCACGGGTCATAGTCCAAAGATGTGCAGCTAAGGTGGATTGGCCATGCTAAAATTGTCCCTTAGTGTCCAAAGGTTAGAGGTTAGGTTAGGGGGGGTTACTGGGTTAAGCAGATGGGGTGGGTGGGGGGCAGAACCTCGGTAGGATACCGTTCAGAAGGTTGGTGCAGGCTCGATGGGCCAAATGACCTCCTTCTGAACTGTAGTGATTCTATTCTTTCTAAGTGGTCACAGATAGAGTGCTCTTTCAGAGGGTCAGTGCAGGCTCAATGGGCTTAATGGCCTCCTTCTCCACTGTAGGGATTCTAAGTTCTCCATTTCCTTTCTAAATTTATTATTGAAACTGTTTCCATCACTCTTTCAGGCGGTGCATTCCAGATCTTAACTCGCTGCGCAAAACAAATTTTTCTGATGCCACCTGTTGTACCAAGTGTGTCCACTTGTAATTGATTCCTCTGCCAGTGGAAATAGTTTATCCTTATCTCCATCAAGCCCCTTTGTGATTTTGAAGACCTCTATCAATTCCTTAACCTTTTTTTTTCTTATGAGGAGGACAATTCCAGCTTCTTTCATTCTTTTTTAGAACTAATTAAACTCTTTCCTTTATGGTACTGGCTTGTAAATCTCCTCTGCACTTTTTTTGTGGTGCAAGAGGGCCATAATACTCCAGCACAAGCCAATCAAGTACTTTATAATGGTTCATCATAACTTCTTTTGTACTCTAGTCCTTTATTTATAAAGTCATGGACCCCATTTGCTTTTTAACAAGGTTCTCAATTTGGCCTGTCACCTTCAAATACTGGTGCATGTACAAATACAGGCCCCCGTTCCTGCACCCTCTTTAAAAGTGTGCCATTTAGTTCAATATGCCCTCAACATCTTGCAAAGGTCTCCTAAGAACCCCACCTCCCCCTCCAGTGTCACCACTCCATCACTAAGATCCGAAATCACCCCTTCAATCTCACATATCTGCAACCCCTGCACCTCCAAACACTTCTCCACCCGCTCCATCAAACTCTTCAGGAGTGCCACAGGTTCTCCAATGGCCTTCGAGCGGTCCTCCCACATCTCCTTCCTCTGCTGGCAGAGCCCATCCTTATTAAAGGCCATCAACAGCTTCATTTGGCGCTTTCCGACTTGCACCAGCCTTTCCCCCTCTGCCATCCTGCCACTGGCTGCTGTGCCACAGGTTTCCTCCAACTCCTTGGCCAGGTTTGGTAACCAGCGGACATACCACTCCCGGGGATAACTACCCCTCCGACTTTCAGACCACCTATTTTTTAAATGTCAATGGTCCATCTTGTTGATGTGACAAGTTGCCACTCTGGAGTTCCTGGTTCACACATGACATACAACCAAGGAATGTCGGAAATGATGCTGCTGCCTGAAGTGTATTAGTGTTTTGAAAAATGCAGTGTAAGTTTTGTTTACTTGAAGATGCCATACAGATTTGTACCAGCAGAGGAAGTCTGCAAGCACAAGCAGAGAGTCTGAAGAGGCTGTTTTAATAAAAGATGCTATATTGCTTGTGCACTTTTAATTCTGGCCATTTCTGGCTGTTTTCAGATCCAAGAAACAACACTGACTATGTGTATTTTCCAAAAGGAAGGTATGCGGGACTTGCATACTCTGCAGAGAAAACTGCATTTCAAACTGCAGATTTAGAGAAACACTCAGGTTGTTTTAAGGGTACACAAGCTTGGATCAAACAAGCAGAAAAGATTTTACAAACAAGTTTAGTCACTCTTGCTGATGAATATGGTCTATGCTCAATCCACCCAATCACCCAAGGCCGGAATTGAATTTGGGTCCCGAGTGCTTGAGACAATAGTGCTAACCGCTGTGCCGCCCTCGTTCTGTTGCTGCTTTTATGTCAGCTAGTTTTAGCCACTTTGGCACTACATTTAGGCTTACATAGTTAGGATGATTTTTTGGCAACCGTTTCCTCATCATTAATAGGACTGTTGGCAACAGATGTAGGGAAATATATTGAATGAAATTGAGCTTGCCTCGCTGACACTCCAAGGAACATTTTCAGAACATTTGAAGCCATCCTCTGTATTCGCACATTGGCAAGGTGAGTGCAACGTTTTGAAGATGCTTTGGCAGGTTTTGCCATCACGGATAAGAAAAGGAAAAGGGCTTTACTTCTCCAACACAGTAATGAATATTTAGAAGATTTAAAAAAAATTATTGCACCTGAACAGAAATGTCTGAGTCAGCTATAAAAGCATTAATTTCCACATCATGCCCAAGAAAACCACAATCTATGAAACAATCATCTTAAGACACATGAAGAAAGAATCAAACATGAGAGTTGATCAGTATTGCATTCTTGAGGCGACTAACAACCAAATGTGACTTTGGTGATGTCGAACACATGGAGAATAAAAACACAAATAATCAAAGGTTGGTTCTCCAACTATGCTGAAAGGCACTGGAGAAGCACAGAAAGCTATCAGAGCTGTTGGAGTTAGCAAGTTCCCTATTATTTGCAGAATCCAGGACTACTGAAGTTGAGGCTGCCATAAACCACACTCCAAGTTCAACTTTCGTGAACAGCATTCATTGCCCATATGGCAGGAAACGCATAGGAATGATGTGGAAGCATTGGAAAGGGTGCAAAGGAGATTTACCAGGATGCTGCCTGGTTTGGAGGGTAGGTCTTATGAGGAAAGATAGAGGGCTTTTCTCTTTGGAGCGGAGGATGAGAGACGACTTAATAGAGGTTTATAAGATGATGAGGGAATAGATAGAGTGGACGTTCAGAGACTATTTCCTCAGGTGGATGTAGCTGTTACAAGGGGGCATAACAATAAGGTTCAGGGTGGGAGATATAGGAGGGATGTCCAAGGTAGGTTCTTTACTCAGAGAGTGTGGAATGGACTGCCTGCTGTGATAGTGGAGTCGGATACTTTAGGAACTTTCAAGCGGTTATTGGATAGGCACATGGAGCACACTAGAATGACAGGGAGTGTGATAGCTTGATCTTGGTTTTGGACAAAGCTCGGCACAACATCGAGGGCCGAAGGGCCTGTTCTGTGCTGTACAGTTCTATATTCTCTAAAGCAACAACAGCTGGCTCACAAACAGTTGCAACTTGTACAAAGAATGTTTCTATTGTGGCAGAGCTTACCCACACCAGACAGAATGCCTTGCTACCAGTTAGCAATGCAAAGCCTGTGGAAAACCCAACCAGTTTGCTTGTGTTTATTGCTCAAAAGAAAAATCAACTTCTTAGACCGATACCAACAGAAGGGTGTCACATATGCAAACCACAGCAGAAGGGTGGGAGAATGTTGCCAAAATAGAGGCAGATGACCCTGAACATACTTATGTGCTCTCTTTCAGTCACAGCAAACAATCATATGTGACAGTGACCATTGGCAGCTTGGACGTTGATGCTATGATAGACACAGAGCATCTGTCAACATCATGGGAAGGAACATGTTCAACAAGATTCAGGATTGCCCCGTTCTCTGCAATCCAGGGAATCCAAACTTTTCTCTTATGCCAGTGAGAGACCACTGAACATTCTTGGGATGTTTGCTATGCCAATCTCATTCAAAGACGTCCAAACAAAGGCTGTATTTAATGTCACATTTGGGTAATGTGACATGTTTATCAACAATTCCTACAAATACCAAAACTATTTTTGAATCATATGCTAACCATTTTACTAGTATTGGCAAACTGAAAGGTGTACATGCAAGTTGCATGTAGATTTCAATGTGCCCCCAGTAGAACAAAGACAAGGCAGGGAACCCTGGCAAGATGATCGCTAACACTAGTAGAGCAACATTATTCGCAAATGAGAGAGAAGCACCCCTCATCCAATGGGGTATCTCACATTTTCATCTCTATTTGTATTTGAGTTTGAAATCATAACAGATCATAGACCTTGCTTGTAAGCTTGTTCAACAACAATACACAAAACATACCACCCACTCGAATACAGCATTGGATACTCAAATTACAAGAGTACAAGTTCCTTGGAGTGTCAGCGAGGCATCTCAATTTCATTCAATATATTTCCCTACATCTGTTGCCAACAGTCCTATTAATGATGAGGAAACGGTTGCCAAAAAATCATCCTAACTATATAAGCCTAAATGTAGTGCCAAAGTGGCTAAAACTAGCTGACATAAAAGCAGCAACAGAACGAGGGCGGCACAGCGGTTAGCACTATTGTCTCAAGCACTCGGGACCCGGATTCAATTCCGGCCTTGGGTGATTGACTGTATGGAGTTTGTACAGTGTGCTTTGGTTTCCTCCCACAGTCACAAAGACGTGCAGTTTAGGTGGATTGGCCATGCTAAAAAATTGTCCATTAATATCCAAAGATGTGCAGGTTAGGTGGGATTGTGGGGGGAGTGGGCCAAGGCTGGGTGCTCTTTCAGAGTGTTGGTACAGACTCAGTGGGGCCAAATGGCCTCCTTTTGCACTGTAGAGATTCTGAGATGAGGGGCGGGATTCTCCGACCCCCCGCCGGGTTGGAGAATCGCCGGGGGCTGGCGTCAATCCCGCCCCCACCGTGTCCCGAATTCCCGGGTCCAGAGACTCAGCGGGGGCGGGAATCGCTCTGAAGTCGCGATGGCCCGAAGTCCCGCCGCTGTCATGCCTCTCCCACCGGCGTCGATCAAACCACCTACCTTACCGGCGAGAGCAGGCGGCGCGGGCGGGCTCCGGGGTCCTGGGGGGGGGGGGGGCGTGGGGCGATCTGGTCCCGGGAGGTGCCCCCACGGTGGCCTGGCCCGTGATCGGGGCCCACCGATCGGCGGGGGGGGGGGGGGGGGGGGGGGGGCTGTGCCGTGGGGGCACTCTTTTACTTCCGTCTTCGCCATAGTCTTCACCATGGCGGAGGCGGACGTGACCCCCTCCCCTGCGCATGCGCGGGGATGACGTCAGCAGCCGCTGACGCTCCGGCGCATGCGCGGACCTCCACCGGCCAGCGTAGTCACTTCGGCCTTGCCTGGCGTGGCGCCAAAGGCCTTTCACAGCCAGCGGAGCGCCAACGACTCCGGCGCGGGCCTAGCGCCTCAATGTTAGGGCTTGACCCCAAAAGGTGCGGAGACGTCCGCACCTTTGGGCCGGCCCGACGCCGGAGTGGTTCACGCCACTCCATCACACCAGGACCCCTCACCCCGCCGGGTAGGGGAGAATCCCGGCCGAGGTGTTACAATTTTGTATGCCAGATATGGAATCGCAAAACTGAAAAGATCTGATTAAAAGAGCCTCTACAAACAAATCGCTCACACATTACCAGGTCTTCACACTGTTCAAAATGAGCTCATTGTTACATCTGCATCTAATATCGTGCCTCGCAGCAACTGCATTGTTATTCCACAATTATTAAAGATCATTGTTAAGGCCTACGCAAAGGTCATCAGGAAATTGTCAAAAAACAATCAACTTCTTTGGGAAAAGGTTTGGTTCCCAGGAATTAACTGTCTGGTGGAGCAAAAAAAAATCACTGTGTTTGCCGTGTCAAACAGCCTTAATGTCAAATCACTGTGATCCTCTCAAGATGTTGGAACTATTTTCAGGGCCATGGATTGGGGTTATCATCGATTTCGCTGATTTGCCCACTAATGACACGTATTTGTTGTCACTGCTACAACAGATTCCTAGCCTTGGAAATAGTTTTGTAAATAAATATTTTTATTTAATTTTACATTTGTACATTAGAAAGGAGACGATTGAAACGGTTATTATTTACAATGTACATGTTTTTCCTTCTTAAGCACTCACTCTCCACCCCCCCTTTCTCACTGCCCCCTTCTCTGTTCTGTTATTCGGCCTCCGTCTAAAGCCCTTTCTTCCACTGTACATGTTATAATCTATCGTTCATAATGTTTTGTTCCTATGGCTGTCTGGAGGGCCCTCTGGCCTCTTCTTTGATCTTTCCCTGTGATTCCTTGGGTTTCTCCCTTGTTGCCGTGAGCTTCCTGGTGTTCGGTCCAGCGAGGCCGGCAACGCTATTCAACGTTCATTGGCCCACCTAACGAGGGCCCACAGGCTTCTCACCGCAAATTGAGGCTCAGTAGCTGTTATAACCTGCCTGCTTACCATTGGCTGGGGACTAATGACAATCCCACAATCCTGTGGGAGTATGAGCTTCCCCAATGAGGGGGGGCGGAGAAATCATTAGCAGAATCCCTGCATAAATAAAGCTGGCCAGTTTGGAACCAGCAGAGAGAGAGGAGTGAGCTGCAAGAGAAGTTGCTGCTGTTGTGTATATATGTTATTGTAAATAAATGTTATTTCTTTGTATCCTGAAGACTCGTGCTGGATTCTTTGTGGCCCTCACAAAAGTAGCTGATTTACCAGGACTGCGCTTGCCAGGCCCTGCTAACAAGGTGGGGCAGCACTTAAACAGCACTTGCACAGCCAGTCCCACTCAGCTCGCAGCCATGGCTCAGAGAAGACTGACCCCAAGATTTGGGTATGCAGACCTGGGGAGGCTCCTCGATGCGGTGGAGGCCAAGAGGGATGTCATGTTTCCCCCGAGAGTTCTGGAGGGTGAGCCACAGGGCAGCCAATACTGCCTGGGACGAGGTGGAGGTGGCCATAAGCTCGGGGTGCGTGACCAGGAGGACTAGCCTCCAGTGTAATAAGACGGTCAACAACCTACACCGGGCAGCTCGGGTGAGTTGACACCAACGATCACCCCCCCCAACCCCAAGACCTTTCCGCCCCCTCACGAGCATACACCCCCCAACCCCCCATGCGGCACCCAACCGTCCCTTCACCCTCTCTCCCTTCAACGCCCCCCCCCACACTTTGAACTACGCTTCCAGCTAACGATGCCTTCTCTGTGCCTCCGCAGGAGAAGCTCTCTCAGAATTGCTGGGAGAGGAAGCAGACTAGGGGAGGGGTGCCGGACATACGAACCATCGCTATCTTCGAGGAAAAGGCCCTGGTGGTGACTGGGGTGGCCGAGGACAGAGCGGTCACCAATGTGGAGGTTGTCGAACGCCGCAGAGGTGAGGATCCACTGGGCCACACCTGGAGGACATGTGAGTTGTTATTGTCATACTGACTGACCCATCTCTCTCATTGACCACATGTCCATTCTCCCGCAGGTCCTCTAGCCAATGTCCATCCTGGGTTGCTCCTTCTCCTGCCTCCCAGAACACCTCGGAAGAGAGTTCGAGGATGCCACGATCGATGCGTCACAGCTGTCATCGCCACTCTCTGCCAGCACAGATACACACATCTTGGGGGGAAAACATTGGTGGTCAGGATTCTGGTGCACAATCTGGTGAGCACCACACAGCTGCTGATGCACCAGGTGGAGGCAGGAACCCCCCCCCCCCCCCCCCCCCCCCCCCCCCCAGGTGGGAGAGCAATCGGAGGTCTGCTGGATACCAGGTCCCAGCCGGGGCCCAGCCCTGATGTTGAGCCTCTGGTACAGGGTTACCCGGAGCTGATAGAGATGTTAGGCTGCGGCTGGAACATTCAGAACGAGACGTCAGCGACACTCCAGCATGTCCATAGCTAATTGGAGGAGTTCCAGAGGCTACGGGCGCAGGAGATAGTGCTGGCAATGCGTGGCACCGACCCCAACACTGCGAGGGTGGAGACTGCAGTGGAGAGCCTGGTGCATGACATCGCTAGCATGACTGAATGTGTCCAAGGCGTTGCGCAGTCGGTGACAGCCATGGCTTAGGGTCTCGGCATAATGTCTGACTTGCTGGGGGACGTGACCCAGTACCAGGCTGATATTGATGAGGTGCTGCGGGACATGCCCCGCTCTCAGATGGGAATAGCCGAGGCTCTGCGGAGCTTGTCCCAATCACAGGTGGGCATTGCTGAGGTGTTGCAGAGCGTGTCCCAGTCACTGAGGAGCATCGCCGAAGGCGGCGACACCCTGGTGGGGACATTGGGGAGCTGTCAGTGCTGGCAGAGCCAGATGATGCAGGGGCAGTCAGTGCTCGAACCAGCTGCCCCTCTGTCCCGAGATGCACCCTGGGATCCTATGGGAGAAGAGGGCGCCGGGTGCCAACCCGGACCCATCCCATGGAGTAGGGATGGTGGTCACCAGCTCCCCCGAGTTCCACCACCCTGACGAAGCCGCGCCTCGAAGTCAGCGCATGGGACAGGGCGGCACGGCTGTGCATGTACCGTTGACAAGTGCGCTGGGGCCCTCCGGCCCCAGAGGACGCCAGACAGAGGACGCCTACCAACGGCATAGAAGGCCATGGGACGAGGTAAGCAGCTGGCTGCCTCCACCTCAGATGTGCATCCTGGAGGGCATCACGGTGGCGCAGTGGGTTAGCCCTGCTGCCTCACGGCGCCGAGGTCCCAGGTTCGATCCCGGCTCTGGGTCACTGTCCATGTAGAGTTTGCACATTCTCCCCGTGTTTGCGTGGGTTTCGCCCCCACAACCCAAAAATGTGCAGGGTAGGTCAATTGGCCACACTAAATTGCCCCTTAATCGGAGAAAATGAATTGGGTATTCTAAATTTATATTTTAAAAAAAAGATGTGCATCCTGGGGAGACACGTAGATGTAGCGGTAGAGCTAGGAAGTTTAAGCACATTGAAGATCACTGAGGACACCAGGGAGGGGGAGAAGGTTGGGGGAAGGTAGGGGGTGAGGGGTTGGTGGGGAGAGTGGGGTGGCACCATCGGGAGAGTTTGGAATTGTTGGACACCTGTGACACATTAAAAACTATTGCTCACAACCAGTATGATGCCTTTTTTACTTTCTTCTGCAATGCGGGCCGACCTCAGAACCCATGGTCCATCTCTCCAGGTATCTCCCCTCCCTATAGCACTCATCCACCATCATGTCCCCGGTGCTGTGTCCCATCCCCTGGGTGTTCAGATGTTGGCTGCTGAGTGTGTGGTGCTGCCTCCCGCAGTGATCAGTGTCCGTGCATCAGGTGTGATTGGGATGCTAGGCAATGTCTCCCACATGCTACATGGCCCGCCCACCCACGGAATCCACTAATTCCCGATTAGCAATAGCCTTCAGCTGCGCGGCCAGAGGCCTCGTCAGTCAGTGGTGGTTGTAGATGGTCAGTGTGGCAGACGGGTTGTCCCCAGAACTGGTACACACGTTCCAGGGTTTCGCATGGTGGTGCCATGTGCAATTGCCCCCTCCCCCTGCAGAGAGCTGCACCCCCCCCCCCCCACCTCAGCCGAGGGTCCCCCTCCCCCGCCGAGCATTTGGGTGGCAAGCCCAGCGCCCCCAGGTTCTTTGCCTGTGAGCAAAGATGGCTACTCACCTCCTCGGCTCCCCGCAGAAACCCTTTCTCCAGGTTCACGTTTCTCAACAGGAGTACTAATTGATGCCAGCGTGACCACTTGCTGGGGAGGCCAATGAATCACGGGGGCCGTTGGATATGGGGCCACTCCCGTTAATTGTATGAAATATGGCTTAAGTGTTGATAATTGGTTTCTCGTCACACTACTGCGAGATCCTGATTTCATCTACGGGAGCAGGTCAGGTCCATAGCAAACTGTTTGATGCCCGACGCAGTTCTTGTTTACAGCTTCTCCCGCTTTTCACTGGCCTTGTTTTGCTCTAGTGAGAGCGCAACGAGGCATGAGAAACATGCCCAGAGTTTCAGAGAGACTATTTGGCTCACCGTGTGATAAGCTTCTGGGGAAATTGATGAGAGATCATAGAATTATTTTGGGTGTCTCCTATTCCTTTACATGAACTGTGTATTTACTGAGAACATTACAGTATAGGATAGATTTTTTAAACTTGTGTTATCCTTCCAAATCTGCATATATTTGTAATGGCATAGTTGGGGTGAAGGAGTCAAGTATTATAGTTCATGTTTCCCTGTTTAATAAATATTGTTTTGTTAAAAATCCATTGGCAGTCCTGAGACTCTGCTCAGTAGCTATCTTCAATGTATCCAAGTAAAAAGTGAAAGTTAGGATTTAACAAGCCGAATTCCATCCTGGGATCTGACCTGTCTCATGGTAACGTCATCTGGGATTGTATTTCCAGTGAGGCTCCAGGAACAAGTTCTGAATGCACATAGTCCCATATTTAGGATTTCACAGTTAAAGATGCAAAGCAATCTTAAAATGCTGAGCATTTCTAAGCTACAATCTGAAACTGACAAATGTTGCAATTTGTAAAGTTCAAAGAATAATTAAACTGTGTCATGGGAGTGTCCCTTTAAGAAATGTTTTTGTCTTATCTCATGGCTTCTGTAATGTCATTGTATGGGTGGAGCTGGGCTATGTACTGGGTTTTTACTTTCGTTTTTGAGTTGGTTTTACTTTCGCTTTGAGTTTGAACTGATTTGTACAGCACGTTGAAAAAGAAGGTTTTTATTTCTCTATCTGCATTTTAAAAGCTGTTTAAAAATGCTTGATAACTTGAAAATAAATAATTGTTTTCTGGAAGAAATTCAAATCTGCTGTTTTGGAAAGGACACAAGAGCATCCAAACCAGGTGCTGGGTTACACCTTTGAAAAGGGTTTTCTGGTTTGTGGGATCTTGTTATTAAATTGGAACAGCTAAAGGGGGAATTTATTAAGGGTGATACATAGATTACTGTAGCTGTGTGGGGTATTTATGTTGGTAGTTGATAAAAATGCTTACTGTGTGTATTTATTAAAAATGTTAACTAAATTCGTAGAATAAACTTTGTTTTTGATTAAATAACACCTGAAAGGCAAGCCCTTGTGCGCATTGTAACCAAAATAAATAAACAGTTGTAGGTCAAATGAATTCCATTATATACTTTGGAGTTTTCTAAACCCTGGCCCATGACATTTGTTTTCAGCTTGTTACTCAACAAAGGTGAGAACATGTAGCTTGATAGGGACATTACACTACTGTGGCAGAACAATACAAAATCAAACTGCTTGTCTGACACCCAGTTCTGGAAAAGCATGAATTCTCTCCAATTAAATATTGGGAATGGAGAAGCAATTTTCTTTTGTCCCCACCACAAGTTCTCCATTCCCTGCTTACCTACTCCATCACTCTCCCTGGCAACCACCTGACGCTGAAGCAAACTGTTTGCAATCTTAGTATCGTATTTGAACTCAAGACGAACTTTCAACCCCATACCTGTGCTATCACCAAGACTGCGTATTTCCATCTCTGTAACGTTGGCTGACTCCACTCTAGTCACAGCTCATTTGCTGCCAAATACATTTGGAGATGAATGTAGCGGAGCTTCTTAAAGGAGGAAAGAGAGGTAAAGAGGCAGAGTGATTTAGAGAGGGAATTCCAGGAATTAAGGTCTGGCCTCTAGTGGTAGAGCAATTGACAGAAATCCAGAATTAGATGAGCGCAGCTACTTTGGTGAACTGTGGGCTGGAGGCGATTACAGACATAGGGAAGGATGAGGCCAAGAGGGATTTAAAAACGAAAATGAGAATTTTAAAATTGGTCCCCACATAAGCAATGACTCAATCTAGGTCAGCAAGTCGGGATGATGGGGGAACAGGACTTGATGGAGTTAAGAAATTTGGTGGTGAGGTAAAGCTGGGTGTCAACGTGTAAAAACTAATGCTGTGTTTTTGGATGATATTGCATATAGATGCAAAATAGGAAGGGACCAAGGATAGATTCTTGGACGACACTCTGGCTATGATAGTTAAGTACATTTTTCCAAGTAGAATAATTACCCTTAGTTTCAGCAACCTTTTTATTATTTAGCAAATATAATTTGTGTACGCAGTTGAAATAAACAGAGAGTTAGGAGTTACACCTAGGGAATCTATTGCGACACACAAATAGTCATAATAGAGTTTGATACATTGTTCCAAAGAAAAATTGTCACCGGAAGAATTTAACTGTATTTAGTGTTTAGGACAGTGGTGAGCATATTTTCATGAAACACCATGACGTTTTCTCTTACAGAAGGAGATGGAAGTGAATAATCTTAACACTCAACTACAGAAAATGCAGGAGTGCCTGGATGGGATAAAACATTCACAATGTCAGCAACATCAAAAAATGTGTGAACAGCTCAGTTGTTTTAAAGACCACTTTCAGGTTGAAGAAATAGTGTCTGAAATCCATAAACTCACTTCTAACACACACCCTATTATCCGGGTGCAGAACAATATGACACAAACAACTCCCTGTTCAAATGAGAAGCTTTGCATTGTCAGTAAAAAGCAGGCTTGTTATGAAAGTACAAGAGTTTGGAAAACATCATTCCAACCTCATCCTGCACTAACAGACAACTGCCAGCCTTGTGACACCAAAGCAGAGGGTACAGAAATATTACCTAATGGTAGGAGCAATAATCATCCGAATGTTTCCCAGAAAACTTTACCAGAGGCTGCCAGGATGGGGCAGTGTACTTTCATTCATGAACATAATGCCATGTCTTCATGTTGTAGAGGCAAGGCTGAAGACACTTCATTGTGTTTGACTGCAACAAATTCAAACCACATAATATCCACATGCCCTGTGAACCAGATTGTGCACAGGGAGGTTTTGCCAAATGGATTATCTTCTCGAGCACTTTCCCATGCAGATGTCAAATTAGCTGAATACCAGAATGGCTCAAAGAGTAAATCACCCTGTACTCCCAATGCACCTGAACAGTACCGTATTCAGAAAATGCATCACAGTGATAAAGAAAACAAGTGGGGTCCTGTAGCTTTCAATCCAAGTGTAAAATATAAATTTGGTCAGAATATGTGTCAGGACATAACTATGAAGAATAACAATACAAGGACAGGTTGTAAGGTTACTCCAGGTAGAAAGATAGCAACTGGAAGAAACACTAAAAGGAGAACCGCCTACATTACACATAATAAGAAAAAGGAAAACATCACCAAAACAAAGACTATGAATGTCGTCATGAAACAAATTGCTTTGGATAAACCCAAGATTAAAGCAGTCATCCAGAGGCAAACAAACGTGAGTGAGAACAAAGTGTTTGGCAATGCCTCTTATGAAAAGCGAAGACACCCTCTTGAAGGTCTCTATGTGAGAGGTGGGAGCTGGCAGGGACATGTAAAGAAGGAAAGTTACCCACAACAGCAGAATGTAAGGAAAGAGATTCCTAAAGCTGCAATGAGAAATCTTCCACGGCAGCCTCCTAACTTCTTACAAGAGAATCATTTGAAGAATGGTATGGAATCTGAACATCAACTTCAGTCATGGTTTAGTCCTTTAAGTCTAACTCAAGGGAGCTCCTATTCAAAACTACCAAACCCTTCATTTGGAAAGGAAGCACAAAACAAAATACAGCTCAACCTTTTTGACAGCAGTGATGACTCTGATTAAGGCATATCGATTTCACTTCATCCAATCTCAAATCTTTTGAAGAAATAGGAAGAATAAATGACAAAATATAAAATCAGTTGATTTTACTGTGAAATTTACATAATTTTACAGACCATATTTTGTTCACATCACTTTGTGCTAAGTATGCCACATCCCTACAACTTAATACCTTAGCATCTTGCTTTAGAAATTGAGCCATTGTAACCAGTATGAATATTTGTTGCAGGACACAGCTGTAATTTTATTGGTATTCACAGAATTGGTGCTTTTAGTTTTTTTGAAGTACTAATCATTAATGGAATCCTGTGGATTACAAACTAATTATTTTTCTGAATTTTGTCCTCTGTAAGTGATTTGACTATTGAGACACAAGCACTTTGTTGTATTCAGTATTTTATTTATGCCTAACATTAGTTTTCCAGTGTTATACACCTACTGCTTTACTGTTGGTGCATTTCTGTTCTATACTATGGCCTTTATATTGCACATTGTACTTTGACGTTTTACAGTTGTCAAATTACTGCTGAAACCTACTTCTATTATATCCAGTAATGTCAATTAAAGGAAACAGAAGGCTGTTATTTTCTACTCTTGTTGTGTCTGAAATGTAAACAAATATATGTGTGTGATTATTTTATGTTTAAATAAGAATAAACCTCAATCTGTATTGAACAATGGAATTAGGAAAGCATTGATTATCTGATACATTAAGTAGCTGATAGAGTTCCTCAGCCAGAAGCTATTTTTACTGTCTGGCACAGGATCTGTTATTTCTTTACTGATCATGTATAATAACCTCATCTTGACACTCCTTTCCAGCTTTTAAAAGTTGTTCACAGGGCGCAGAGGATAGTTAACAATTCTCCATTGTTGCTAATGCATTGAAGAGGATAGAGTGCATGATAGATCAGATTTTACATGGCCTGAAGTAAGTTTAATGGAATGAATAGTGTTTTCTCCTTCCAAGCTTTCTTATGTAACTGAAATGTGACTGCCAAAGGAAAAGAACGATGCAAGCAATATAGACAGTATGTGTGTGCCGGAAAAAGATAAGTTAACATCTGGGTTCACTCAAGCATGGACGAGTGGGCACAGCTTCCCTGAATCCTCGGCCCTCCTCATCTATATGCCTTGACTCAGCAACATCATCGTAAACCACAGGGCGTAATTGAAGGGTTTTGGCAGTGAGTCCATACACAGGCAGGAGGACAGGTGGCAAACCTACATGGCATTTTACGGGAACTCCATTGGGATTAAGTCTCAATTAGGCAGCCTGCTGGCTGCATCGCGATTCACAATTCCCCAGTTCTCCAGTACTGGCAACACTACTGGAGTCATGGCCTCTGCTGGTACTACAGTGGCGGGTCTAGTAGAAGGATTGTCCCTGAAGCACCCCGAAAAGGACGAGTGGAGTCACTAGGGGGTTCTCGCAATGGGGTGTTGTTAAGGGCAGGTGGTATTTTTCGCTGGGTGCTTCTTTGTTGCCATTGAGGGGCACAGCATGTGCAAAAAAGAGATGCCGCCCTCAACAACAGGCTGTGGCATCCCACTTGACATGTCTAGTCACCCTAATGCCCCTTGGGGAGCATGAAATTACACCCACAGTGTCAGTTTTCACATGCACACTGATCTTACACAGCTTTACCTCATCACCAGCTCTTTTCCAAACTGACAACCAGTACTGAATAATCAGGACTTTTCTTCAATTAAATATTATGAAGCACAAACTCAATTCCTTAGCCACTGACTTCATCCCTGTCCCTGGCAACTTTCTACGGCTGAACCAAGCTGTTTGCAACCCTGGTATCTGATGTGACCATCAATTCACTCGGAACACGATTGGAAGTAAACTGGTTTTAATAGTCTTACAACTGAGCCTGCCTGCGATCAGAAGAACTGAGGGCAGGCTCACACGGCTGCAGCACTTTATACTTCCGGTAGTGGGAGGGGCCAAGGGTGGAGCCCTGTACCAGCTCCTCATCTCCCCCTATGGGCAGAGCCTCGCAATGGCTCACAGATAGAGCCCACAAGGACATACCATACAATACAGTGTGAATTACACTCACCACATTCACCCCCTGTAAAAAAATCAAGTCCGGCGGGGACGACAGGTCTACAGGTTGAGCCGGTCCGGTGGCCGAGTTGTCCTTTGGGATCGGTGGAGCACCGGGGGTTGCAGCCTCTTCGAGTGGCTGGGTGGTGACGGTCAGTGTGGGTGGACTCCGGGGGTGTTTCGGTCTGAGCTTCGTTCCTAACCGGCACGGGGGGCGCAGGAAACCTATAGGCGCGGGGGTGCTGGGCGTGGGCAGGAAACCTACAGGTGCAGGGCGTGGGGGGTTGGGTGGGGTGTAGTGCGAGGAGTACCTCGGCGGTGGTGGCGCTAGTGGTGGATCCTGCAGGTGCCAGGTCCCGGAGATAAATGGTATCCTGACGGCTGTCGGGGTATTCAATAAAGGTGTAGTGGGGGTTCGAGTGAAGCAGTAGCACCCTCTCTACTAGCGGGTCCATTTTGTGTGCCCGGACGTGCTTCCGGAGGAGAACCGGGCCCGGTGTCCTCAACCAAGATGGGAGCGAAGACCCCGTGGTAGTGCCCCTAGGGAAAACAAATAATCGATTGTGAGGGGTCTGGTTGGTGGCGGTGCATAGGCGGGACCTAATTGCATGTAGCATGTCGGGGAGGACCTCCTGCCAGCGGGAGGTCGGGAGATTCCTGGGCCAGAGGGTCAGTAGGACGGTCTTCCAGACCGTCGCGTTCCCCCTCTCCACCTGCCCGTTCCCCCTGGGGTTGAAGCTAGTAGTCCTGCTCGAGGCGATGCCCTTGTCGAACAGGTACTGACGCAGCTCGTCGATCATGAAGGACGAACCCGTCGCTGTGTACGTAGCTGGGGAACCCGAACAGGGTGAAGACACTGTGCAGGGCTCTGATGACTGTGTGGGAGGTCATATCGGGGCACGGGATGGCAAAGGGGAAGCGGGAGAATTCGTCTATGACGTTGAGGAAGTTCACATTTCGATTGTTCGAGGTGAGTGGCCCTTTGAAATCGATGCTCCGGCGTTCAAAGGGCCGGGAGGCCTTTACCAGGTGGGCCTTGTCTGGTCTATAGAAGTGCGGTTTGCACTCTGCGCAGAACGGGCAATCCCTGGTGATGGCTTTTACCTCCTTGGTGGAGAAAGGCAGATTTCGGGCTTTGACGAAGTGGGCAAGCCGGGTGACCCCTGGATGGCAGAGGTCGTTGTGGATAGCCTTCAGGCGGTCGTCTTGCGCGCTGGCGCATGTGCCGCGGGACAGAGCATCTGGGGGCTCATTGAGCTTCCCCGGTTGATATATGATATAATTATAGGTGGAGAGTTCGATCCTCCCCCGCAAGATTTTATCTTGCTACTGGTCTCCACCGCAAGATTTTATAAGGCTACTGGTCTCCCTGCCTGATTCAGAGTGGCGGTGAGAGCAACCTCTGAGGCGTCGCTCTCCGCGTGAAAGGGGACGGATTCATCCACCGCCCACATGGCGGCTTTGGCGATGTCCTTCTTGATGGAGTTGAAGGCCTGGCGGGCCTCAGCTGACAGTGGGAAGAGTGTGGTCTTAAATAGTGGGCGGGCTTTGTCCGCATACTGGGGGACCCACGGCGTAATAAGAGAAGAATCCCAGGCACCTCTTGAGGGCCCTGGGACAATGAGGGAGAGGGAGTTGTAAGAGGGAGTTGCATACGGTCCGGGTTGAGGCCCAGGACTCCGTTTTCCACAACATAGCCGAGGATGGCTAGTCTGGTAGTGCGGAAAACGCATTTCTCCTTATTGTAGGTGAGATTGAGTTTCTGGAGAAATCGGTGGAGGTTGGCGTCGTGGTCCTGCTGATCATGGTTGCAGATGGTGACATTGTCCAAGTACGGAAACATGGCCCGCAGCCCGTACTGGTCCACCATTCGGTCCATTGTTGGTTGGAACACCGAGACCCCATTCGTGGCGCCAAAGGGGACCCGGAGGAAATGGAAGAGGTGGCCATCTGCCATGTAGTGGCGGTCCTCCGGGCGGATTGGGAGCTGGTGGTAAGCAGACTTCAGATCCACCGTGGAAAATATGCGGTACAGGGCGATCTGGTTGACCATGTCTGCAATTCTGGAGAGGGGGTACGCATCGAGGTGCATGAACCGGTTAATGGTTTGGCTGTAATCAACCACTATCCGGAACTTTTACCCGGTCTTGACGACCACCACCTGAGCTCTCCAGGGGCTGTTACTGGCCTCTATGACTCCCTCACGTAGGAGCCGCTGAACTTCGGCTCTGATGAATACTCTATCCTGCAGGCTGTACCGCCTGCTGTGAGTGGCTACTGGTTTACAATTAGCCATCAGGTTAGCGAAGAGTGGAGGGGGGTCGATTTTTAGAGTCGCTAAGCTGCATATAGTGAGTGGAGGTAGGGGTCCGCCGAATCTGAGTGTGAGGCTCTTGAGATTACATTGGAAATCGAGCCCGAGTAAGAGTGGGGCACAGAGGTCGGGGAGTACGTATAGCTGGAAATTAGAGTAGCTGCCGCCTGAATTGTTAGGGTCGCGGCGGTGCGCCCTTGTATGTGGACCGAGTGCGAGCCCGAGGCGAGGAAGATAGTTTGCCGTGCAGGGAAGATAGGGAGCGAACAGCTTCTTACCAGGTCAGGATGTACGAAGCTCTCGGTGCTCCCGGAGTCGAAGAGGCACGGTGTCCTGTACCCGTTAATTTGAACGGATAGCCTCGAGCTCTGGAGGTGCTTCGGACGCGACTGGTCCAACGTGACTGTGTTGAGTTGCGGGTAATCGGTGGCTCGATCAGCAGTGCTGGAGTGGCCCCGTGATGACTGTCCGCTGAGGTCGAAGTCGTCGAGGTGAACTTCAGTTGATGGCCAAGATGGCGGCCCCCGTTGATCGCACGTGGCGGGTGATAAAGAAGATGGCGTCCAAGATGGCGGCCCCCATGAGTTGCACATGTCGGGCGGAGTCGGCAGACACGCTGCAACATTATGGGGTATGCGGGCCTGCGCGTTGGGGGGGGGGGGCGAGTGCTCTGGACTGCGGGGGAGTTAGAGAGTTTCGATTTCACCAGGCATAGTCTGGTAGAATGTCCTTTGCGACCGCAGCTGCTTCAGGTTGCATTGCGGGCCGGCCAGTGCTGCCGTGGGTTTTGGGGCTGGCCACGAAAATGGCACGCTGGTGCTGCATAGTGAGTGGGTGGCCGCGCGGCGCAGGCCCGGGGCAGTCGCTGGTCGGAGGTCCACGATGGGGTCGCTTGGTCCGCGGGGAATGAGTTTACACTTCGGAACGCGACCTCCATAGTAGTTGCTTGCTCTACCGTGTCCCCCAAGTTCTGGGCTCCTTTCTCAAGTAGTCGCTGGTGCACATAGTTAGACCGGAGCCCCGCAACGTATACATCACGGCAGCGAGTTCCATATCCTGGGAGGCCGTTACAGCCTGAAATTTGCAGTCCTGAGCAAGGGCTTTTAAGTCACGCAGGAAGTCCTCTAGCGACTCTGCGGGGCACTGGCAGCGGGTAGTAAAAATGTGCCGCGCGTATACCTCGTTTATCGGCCGCACGTACAATCGGTCGAGCATAGCGAGGGCCTCAGTATAGGAGCTGGTACAATTGAGTTGCGTAGAGATGCGATGGCTCACCCGTGCGTGCAGTAGGCTGAGTTTCTGCTCCTCTGTAGTCTCGGAGGTGCTCGATTCAGCCAGGTAGGCCTTGAAACACCAAAGCCAGTGTAGGAAAATTTCCTTCGCCTCTGCAGCCTGCGGGTCGAGTTCTAGTCGATCAGGTTTGAGGGCTGATTCCATAGTAGTTTTCTTCAAGTTTTCTATGACTATTAAATTGATGTGACCATCAATTCACTCGGAACACGATTGGAAGTAAACTGTGGTTTTAATAGTCTTACAACTGAGCCTGCCTGCGACCAGGAGAACTGAGGGCAGGCTCACACGGCTGCAGCACTTTATACTTCCGGTAGTGGGAGGGGCCATGGGCGGAGCCATGGGTGGAGCCCTGTACAAGCTCCTCATCTCCCCCTGTGGGCAGAGCCGCGCAACGGCTCACAGACAGAGCCCACAAGGATATAATACCATACAATACAATAGTGTGAATTACATTCACCACAACCCTGAGATGAGCTGTTCACTTAATTAGCACCATCACTGAGAGCGTCTACTTCCATCTCCATAACATTGTCTCACTATATCTTGCCGCAGCTTATCTGTTGCCAGGGCCCTCATTGATGCCTGTGTTGCCTCTAGATTTGACTGTTCTACTGCACTCCTGGCCGTTCTTCTGCATTATATCCTTTGTAAACTTGAGGCCGTCCAAAACTCTTGTCTGTATTCTTACTTGCGCCTAGTCCTGTTCACCCATCAAACCTGTGCTCACTGATCTAAACAGGCTCTCAGTTAAGCAATGCCTCTAGTTTTAAAATGCTCATTATTGTTGTCAAACCCTCCATGGTCCCTCCCTTATCTCCTTTAGTCCCACAATTGGCTTGAGACATCTGTGCTCCTCTGATTCTGTTATCTGGAGCACCTCTGATTTTAATTAGTCACGATTGGCAACTGTGCTTTCAGCCTGCAAAGCTCTAAACTCCAGAATTCCCTTTGAATCCCCTGTGCTATTTTACCACCCTTTCCTTCTTTAAGAGGCTCCTTAAAACCAAGCTTTGACATATCATTTGGTGGCTTGGTGTTAAATATTGCTTTACAAAATTCCTGTGAAGCACTTTGGGCATTTTATTACAATAAAGATGCTATATAAATACTAGCTGTTGCTGAAAACCTTAAGCCTGTTGAAGAGAATAAGAGATTTATTTTGGGTGATAAGGAATTGAAGAGTTTTATATCTGGAGCATCTGAGGGAGATTTTCTGCTTCACTGCCTGCATGCCATGATTTTGATCCATTCATCTGCAGATAGAAAATCACAAGCCAAAGCGTGCAATTTCTCACTGATGCTGGGAGTAACCAAGCGGAAAGTGTTCCCTTCAGTATCAACACTAATCAGCAAAATTTAATTCCCTCTTGAAGGCAAGTTTTGGGGATGGCATTTAATCAGACAGGAGGGTGTTGGGCGGTAACCCCACTACTTCCTATCTCTGGCCAGATTCAGCCCCCTGTGCAAGGTTCATGGTGGCCTTTCCACCCAAAGCCAACTGAGTCTCTTAAGTGGGCTCTTAATGTCCACTTAAGGGTCTCATTCTGCCATTGCTGATATTCAACTGTTGTAAAACATGTGAGTGAGTGCCATCTTCATGTTTTGAGGTTATAGTGAAAACTGTTGGTAACTAAGCCAAATTGTCAGGTAAATACCTCAAATTAAGCAGGCTAGACAACCCCGGCTGCACCCTAGTGTCTGCATCAACTCTAGGATAACCAGGTCCAGAAGTTCATCCGACTGGGACCCAGCTAGGTCCTGGCATGCAGCAGACTTCCAACTGCTGTCTCCCCTGGATGTTCCTGCCTCCACCTGATGTGCATCAGCAACTGTGTGGTGATCACCAGATTGTGCCCCAGAAGCCTGTCCACTACTTTTGCCCACTGAGGTGTGTCCCTGCGCTGGTGGCAGGTGGGAATGACAGCTGTGACACCATAATGCTGGCACCCTCGGAGCTCTTCTCCGTGATGTTCCTTGGAAGCCGGGGGGGGGGGGGGGGGGGGGGGGAGAGCACCCCAGATGGACCGGCACCATCAGATGGAGATCATGTGGGATAATGGACATGTGGTCAGTGAGAGGGAAGGATCATTATGTCTGGCATGATGAACAGCACACATGTGACCGGTCATCTGGATGGGGGCCGGTGGATACTCAACTCTGCAGTGCAGGTCATGCTCGATGAGGGAGATTGTGAATGTGAGCCGCACGCTTCATGCATCTCGGTGGAGGGGGCGGGTGGAGCTGGTATGGTATGGGTCAGGCATAGCCACCGCTGCTGAGAATGGGTGGGGTGTGCTGGTGGGTGGCAGAGTACAGGCATGGTATTGTGCTTGGGGCACGGGGTGGGGGGTAGGCGTGCGGTGCCAACCACAGGGTCATCAGGGAGAGGGAGTGGCTGGGGTTGGCAGGCAGAACCGGTGCCAGGGGGTGATGCCAACTCACCAGTGCGATCCAGTGGAGGTCGTTGAACATCTTGTGGCACTGGGTGGCGATCCTCCTGGTGACACTCTCCGCGTTGATGATCGTTGCCTCCCAGACAGCACTGCTGACCCTTCCACCCCTCGGCTGAACAGGGTATCCTGTCTTGACTCCACCTCCTCCAACAATCTGGCCAAGTCGCCATCTCCAAAATGCAGAGTGAGTCTGCACAATGACATGGCTGCATGCTGTCTGGGGATTGCTCTGCGGGACTGGTTTAGGAGTTGTTCCCCTCGTTAGCTGGAGCTGCCGGGCGCGATCCAGGTGAATAAGCTGGCGGGACAGTCATTTCCAGTGTGAAGCCCATCCGACCCTAATTAGCGTTAGGTACTGGTGGCGGTGTGGCCAGGAAGGCCGTGGGGGAAGCATCCTGCAATTCTCACTCGCTACTGCACTTAGAGACCTTTCAGTTAGATTGTGCAGAGTATCATGATCATTGCCTTTGTTGCCATCCGCCCCTTGCCTGCGGTCTAATCATGCTTCCTGTCCTGTGCTGTGAAGGACCTGCTGGTGATGGGGTGGGTCCATCTGGCATTCCCCACCCCCAGCCAGTGCCACAGCCGTCCGCCCTCCCCATGAGCTGAGCAGTAACGAGGAGAGCAGCTCGGACACCAGCCCTCCGCCCAAGACTCAGGAGACCCAGGAGCTTGGGTCAGAGTATGACAGTGATTTCCCGTCACAGCTCTCTCCAGCATCCACCATCCCGGAGATACTCACCTCGGTCGGGAACTTTAGTGAAGGGGCTCATGGGACACTATCTGGGGCGCACCACACAGCTAATCCGGTACAGCAAGTGGAGGTAGGAGCACCAGAGGGGGTGGAGAGTCGGAGGGCAGGCTGGCCCCAGGAACCAGCTGCATTCCCAGACAGGTCTCGAGCTTCTAAAACAAAAAGTTCCATCAATCGTGGCGATGCTGTCGCAGAGCCAGGGACTACATGAGGGGTTGCTGGCGAGCATCCAGCACCTGAAGGTTCAGTTGGAGGAGTCCAACCGCTTGCAGTAGCAGGAGGTGATGCTGACAATGCGTCCCACCCAGGCCAATACCACACGGGTGGCGTCTGAGGTGGAGGCATTGGGGCGACGGTTTTGGCTATGGGTCAGCGTGTCTAAGACATGGGCATTCTGTGCAGGCTCTAGTCGAGGCCCAGGACAGAGTTGCAGCCTCACAGATGACTATGTTCCAGAGCCTCTTGGAAATTGCTTTGGCACTCCTGCTTGTGGCCCAGTCACACTAGGCCATGGCTGGGGACGTCGGAGTATTACCCAGGCGCTGGCCAACATTTAAAAAAAAAATAATAATTTTTATTGGAATTTTTTACAGAAAATATAAAAATATAACAACAAGTAATAATATGCAACTAACTGCCCCATAACACCCACAAATCCCCCCAAACCGTAACATCACATGTATCACACTCCCCCCACCCCCCCAACAAGAAAACTTAACCATAAATTAAAATTAAATAAATCAAATTTAAATAAAATAAACAAACATAGTCATCGACCCCCCCCCCCCCCCCCCCCCCCCGGGTTGCTGCTGCTACTGTCCCAGTACCCTATCGTTGAGCCAGAAAGTCGAGGAAAGGTTGCCACCGCTTAAAGAACCCTTGCACCGATCCTCTCAGGGCGATTTGACCTTCTCTAGCTTAATGAAGCCCGCCATGTCATTGATCCAGGTCTCCACGCTTGGGGGCCTTGCGTCCTTCCATTGTAGCAAAATCCTTCGCCGGGCTACTAGGGACGCAAAGGCCAGCACACCGGCCTCTTTCGCTAACCTGCCCGGCTCTACCCCAACCCCAAAGATCGTGAGTCCCCATCCTGGCTTGACCCTGGATCCCACCACCCTTGACACCGTCCTCGCCACCCCCTTCCAGAACTCCTCCAGTGCCGGGCATGCCCAGAACATATGGGCAGGGTTCGCTGGACTCCACGAGCACCTAACACACCTGTCTTCACCCCCAAAGAACCTACTCATCCTCGTCCCAGTCATGTGGGCCCGGTGCAGCACCTTGAATTGGATGAGGCTAAGCCGCGCACACGAGGAGGAAGAATTTACCCCCTCTCCAGGGCATCAGCCCATGTCCCGTCTTCGATCTGTTCCCCCAGTTCCCCCTCCATTTCATTTTCAGCTCCTCTACTGACGCCTCTTCCACCTCCTGCATAAGCTTGTAGATATCGGATATCTTCCCCTCCCCGACCCAGACTCCTGAAAGCACCCTGTCACTCACCCCCCTCGCGTGGAGCGCAGGGAATCCCTCCACCTGCCGCCTAGCAAATGCCTTTACCTGCAGATATCTAAACATGTTTCCCGGAGGGAGTTCAAATTTCTCCTCCAACTCTCCCAGGCTCGCAAACCTACCATCGATAAACAGGTCCCTCAGCTGTCTAATGCCCGCTCTGTACCATCTCTGAAATCCCCCATCCATGTTCCCCGGGATGAACCTATGGTTCCCCCTTAACGGAGCCTCCATCGAGCCCCCCACTTCTCTCCTATGTCGCCTCCACTGCCCCCAAATCTTGAGGGTAGCCGCCACCACCGTACTCGTGGTATACCTCGTGGGAGGGAGCGGCCACGGCGCCGTTACCAGGGCCCCCAGGCTTGTATCCCCACAGGACGCTCTCTCCATCCGTTTCCATGCTGCCCCCTCCCCCTCCATCACCCACTTGCGCACCATCGACACGTTGGCCGCCCAGTAGTACCCCGAGAGATTGGGCAACGCCAGCCCGCCCCCCCCCCCCCCCCATCTCTACCCCGCTCCAAGAAGACCCTCTTCACCCTCGGGGTGCCATGCGCCCAAACAAATCCCATGATGCTGCTGGTTACCCTTTTAAAAAAGGCCCTAGGGATAAAGATGGGCAAGCACTGGAAGAGGAACAAGAACCTCGGGAGAACCGTCATTTTGACGGATTGCACTCTGCCCGCCAGCGATAGCGGCACCATGTCCCACCTTTTAAATTCCTCCTCCATCTGTTCCACTAGTCTGGTGAAGTTAAGCTTATGGAGAGCTCCCCAACTCCTGGCCACCTGCACCCCCAGGTACCTGAAACTCTTCACTGCCCTCCTGAAAGGGAGCCTCCCAATTCCCTCCTGTTGATCTCCCGGGTGCGCTACAAATACCTCGCTCTTTCCTAAATTTAGCTTATAGCCCAAGAAGCCCCCAAATTCCGCTAACAGCTCCATCACCCCCGGCATTCCCCCCTCTGGGTCCGCCACATATAACAGCAGGTCGTCCGCATACAGCGATACCCGGTGCTCCTCCCCACCCCGCACCAGACCCCTCCATTTCCCTGACTCCCTCAACGCCATGGCCAGCGGTTCAATCGCCAGTGCAAAGAGCAGGGGGGACAGGGGACACCCCTGCCTGGTCCCACGATAGAGCCTAAAGTACTCTGATCTCCTTCCATTTGTGACTACACTCGCCATCGGAGCCGCATAAAGCAGCCTCACCCATTTGATGAATCCCTCCCCAAATCCAAACCTCTCCAGCACCTCCCACAGGTACCCCCACTCAACTCGATCAAACGCTTTCTCCGCATCCAGCGCCACCACTATCTCCGCCTCCCCCTCCACTGCCGGCATCATGATAACATTGAGCAGTCTCCGCACATTCGTGTTGAGCTGCCGCCCCTTGACAAATCCTGTCTGATCTTCGTGAATTACCTCTGGCACACAATCCTCTACCCTGGTAGCCAGGATCTTCGCCAGCAACTTAGCGTCTACGTTAAGGAGCGAGATAGGCCTATATGATCCGCACTGCAAGGGGTCCTTATCCCGTTTTAGGATCAAAGAGATCAGTGCATGCGACATCGTCGGGGGCAAATCCCCCCCCTCCCATGCCTCATTGAAAGTTCGCACCAACAGGGGACCCACCAGGTCCACATATTTTTTGTAAAATTCCGCCGGGAACCCGTCCGGCCCCGGGGCCTTACCTGACTGCATTTGTCCAATCCCCCTGACTAGCTCCTCCAACTCTATCAGCGCCCCCAGCCCCTCTACCAGCCTCTCTTGAACCCTTGGGAAACATAGCCTGTTCATGAAGCTCTCCATCCCCTCTCTCCCCCTCGGAGGTTCCGACCGGTACAATCCCTTGTAAAAGTCCCTAAAGACCCTGTTTACTTCTGTCCCCTTCTGCACTACATTTCCACCCCCATCCTTCACTCCACCAAATTCCCTAGCCGCATCTCGCCTACGGAGCTGATGCGCCAACATCCTGCTCGCCTTCTCTCCATATTCATATACCGCGCCCTGCACCCTCCTCCACTGTGTCTCCGCCTTTCTGGTGGTCAACAAGTCAAAATTGGCCTGCAAACTGCGCCATTCTCCCAGCAACCCTTCCTCCGGTACCTCCGCATATCTCCTGTCCACCTCCAGGGGCTCTCCCACCAGTCTCTCCCTCTCCTTCCTCTCCCTCCTTTCCCTGTGGGCCCGGATGGAGATCAGCTCCCCCCGGATCACTGCTTTCAGAGCCTCCCGGACCATCCCCACCTGGACCTCCCCCGTATCATTGGTATCCAGATACCCCTCAATGCTTCTCCGAACCCTCTTACACACCTCCTCCTCCGCCAGCATCCCCACATCCAGGCACCAGAGCGGGAGCTGGTCCCGCGCCTCTCCCATCTCCAGATCAACCCAGTGCGGGGCATGGTCCTAAATCGCTATGGCCGAGTACTCGGCATCCTACACCCTCGGAATCAATCCCCTGCTCAGGACAAAAAAGTCTATCCGGAAATAAACCCTATGGACGTGAGAGAAAAAGGAATACTCCCGCGCTCTCGGCTTCCCAAACCTCCAGGGATCCACCCCTCCCATCTGGTCCATGTATCCCCTCAGCACTTTGGCCGCCGCCGGTCTCCTACCCGTCCTTGAACTGGACCGGTCCAGTGTGGGATCCAGCACTGTGTTAAAATCTCCCCCAATGATCAGGCCCCCTGCCTCCAGGTCCGGGATACGGCCCAACAATCGCCTCATGAAGCCAGCATCATTCCAATTCGGGGCACATATGTTCACCAGCACCACCTTCTCTCCCTGCAGCCTACCCTTCACCATGATATATCTGCCCTCCTTGTCCGACACCACCTCAGCCGCCTCAAACGCCACCCTCTTCCCCACCAGAATCGCCACCTCCCGGTTCTTCGCGTCCAATCCTGAATGATAAACCTGCCCCACCCACCCCTTCCTCAGATGAGCCTGGTCCGCCACCTTCAGGTGGGTCTCCTGGAGCATAGCCACGTCCGCCTTCAACCCCCTTAGATGAGAAAACACCCTGGTTCTCTTAACCGGCCCGTTCAGCCCCCTCACGTTCCAGGTAATCAGCCGGATCAGAGGGCAACCCGCCCCCCTCCCCCGCCGACTAGCCATAGCTTGGCAGATGTTCGCCCCAGGCCAGCACACCCCGCTCGACCCGTTCCCCATGGCGATAGTGCCTCTCCTCTTCCCCCCCGGCCCCCATCGGCTCCTTCCTAGTCATTCCAGCAGCAACCCGGTATCCCCCCCCCACCCCCCCTCCCCCCCCAGGCTAGGACCCCTCCTAGCCGCGACGCACCCGCCATGGTACTTCCGTGAGTCAGCTGACTTCTGCTGACCCCGGCAGCTCCCGCCAAAACCTATCCCCTCCCGGCATGGGGTCATCCCCCTCTTGCCACACCTCCTTGGCATTGCTGCAGCGCGGGAAAGAAGACCCGTAGAGGCCCCGCCCCCACCGCAAGCTTTAGCCCCCCCTGCCCCGCAGCGCGGGAAACCAGAGGAAAGCCCGCGCTTTCACACTGCCACACCCCACCCTTCTGACGCAGTTCCCCAAAATCCAGTTTCACCTCAATCCCCAGCCCCGTACAGAAGAGAACATATAAAACACAAACCCCAACACTCCCCACCTAACCCACAACCATGCCCAACAAATAAACCCACCCGTAAACAGAGCAAACAGAAAACCAGCATACATAACACACATGTCGAAGTTAAAAAAGTTGAAACAGTTGAAACAAAACAGCCACAGCGGAAACAACGATGGCCAAAGTATGTCCCCAGGCCCTAGTTCGAGTCCAGCTTCTCCGCCTGTACAAAGGCCCACGCCTCCTCCGGGGACTCGAAGTAGTGGTGCCGGTCCTTGTATGTCACCCACAGGCGCGCAGGCTGCAGCATTCCAAATCTGACCTGCTTGGCATGAAGCACCGCCTTCGTCCGGTTGAACCCGGCCCGCCGCTTAGCCACCTCCGCACTCCAGTCCTGGTAGATCCTCACTACCAAATTCTCCCATTTACTGCTCCTCTCTTTCTTGGCCCAGCGCAGCACACACTCCCGGACACTGAATCGGTGGAACCGCACCAGCACCGCCCTCGGGGGCTCACCTGCCTTGGGCCTCCTGGCCATCACTCTGTGCGCTCCCTCAAGCTCCAGGGGCAAATGGAAGGACCCCGCTCCCATCAACGAGCTCAGCATCGTGGTCACATACGCCGGGAGATCCAACCCCTCCAGCCCCTCCGCCAGGCCCAGGATCCTCAGATTCTTTCTCCTCGTGCGAACGTCCAGCTCCTCCAAGCGGTCCTGCCACTTTTTATGAAGTGCCTCGTGCAACTCCACTTTCCCCATGAGGACCACGGCCTCCTCCTCCCTCTCAGCGGCCTGCTGCTGCAACTCCTGAATGGACACCTCCTGGGCCGCCTGGGTCCCAAGCAGCTTGTTCGTAGTTGCATTCATGGAGTCCAGCAGCTCAGCCTTCAGCTCAGCAAAACAACGTAGGAGCGAGGCCTGTTGCTCCTGCGCCCACTTCCACCAGTCCTCGGGTGTTGCGCCGGCCGCCATTTTGTTTTCCTTCCCCCGTTTTTTTGGGGGAGTTACTGCAGCCTTTTCTTCGTCCCACTCTGGGTGAGCACCATATAGTGTGGGGCAAGTTCTTCCAGGCACCTTCCCCCACCGGGATGCGTAAAAACAACGCTGTTTGGGGCCCTCGAAACGGCCCAAAAGTCCCTAAATAGCAGGAGCTGCCGAACGTGCGGCTTAGCTCCACATAGCCGCAACCGGAAGTCCAGGCGCTGGCCAACATGGCGCAAACACAGAGAGAGGTGGCCTAGTCCCAGAGGGAAATGATCCACTTGCTGTGCTCCATGGCCACAAGCATGCAGACCCTGGTTGAGAACAGAGCGGGCCTCCGGGACTGGCAGTGCCAGGTGGCGGGTGAGCTTCGGGATAGCTCCCCCGGCATCCCCATCCCATGGAGTAGCCCAGGACCAATTGTGCAACCTCGAGGAGGAGGAGGTGATGGTGACTCCGGCAGGGGAGGTGCTGGAACACCACAGCACCTTGGGCTCCTCCCCACCCCCCTCCTGTCCTTGGTGCACCTGGTGGGCAGCAGCAAAACAAGGCGACACCATGCCACCTAGGACGCCCGAGCAGCAGCCGGGGCCATCCAGGCCTGGTCGCCCCCGAAGACGCCCGCTAACTGGGACCCAGGTCGCAGGGCGGTAATCGCAGAAGGCCACCTTCACTCCTGCTGTACCATCTGGGGAACCACCAAGGTGCAGTGTTAGGGCCCGTAAAGCCAGGATGTTAGGCACTAGTTAAGTTCAGTAAGGAGTCTTACAATGCCAGGTTAATCCAACAGATTTGTTTTGAATCACTAGTTTCGGAGCACTGCTCCTTCCGCAGGTGAATGAAGAGGTCAGCTGGGGGAGCGTCTCAAACCTGTCAGGAATCGTCGAGTATGCCAGGATGAAGGAGTAATGCACACTGTCTGGGTATCGGGCACAGACGTATATGATGCGTTGCTGATGGTCGCAAATCAGCTGCACGTTCATTGAATGGTACCTCTTTCGGTTTGTCTTTCGCAGCCTGTTATCCGCAGGTACCCGTAGGGGGTCATGAATCCCCTCGATCACCACGTGGACCCAGGGCATACAGTCAATGGCGGTGAATCCCGCTTACCGGCCATCCTAGTGGGCTCGGTCCACATTGAAGTGGATGTATTGAGGCGCCTGGGCATATAGGGCCTCTGTGATGGCCCGGTGCACCTGTGCACTGCAGTCTGTTGAGATCCCGGACAAATTCCCACTCCATGTCTGGAAGGACCCCATGGCATAGACTTTCAGGGCGACTGTCACCTTGACGGCCACCGGGAGCGGCTGTCCTCCGCCGTGATGCCAAGTGTTCCATTATCTGGCAGATATCTTCGCACTAAGCTGGAGTCTTTAACGACATGCCCGGTCCAGCAGGGTATGGTTGGTGTCACTCTGCAGAACCCGGGGGCAGGGTGGATGGTTAGTGGGGTGTGCAACAAGATGGCTGCCTTGCAGGCCACGGTAATGGCGGTCCGGGACCGGACACGCCCCAGACTTTTGGGGCGGGGGTCACCCTGGCAACTCGGCCTGGTTCCCCCCCCCCCCCCCCCCCCCCCCCCCCCCCCCCACTTCTCCAGCCCTGTCAGGACACCCCCACGCCAGCCAGCATGGCCAATGTCTGGGCTGGCAGCCTGCAATCACTCCTCACCATGTCCTACCTCCTCTGTCTCTCCCCCTCATCAGCTACCGCATCAGTTTTATGATTTTTGAAAGCAGGAGTGAACCGTGCAACTCGGCCCATCGGAGGAGGAGAATCGCGGAGGCCCCGGACAGTACCGAGTCGGGCCTGTTAATGATATGGAAATGGTGTTTACGTGTTTTACAAAATGCATTGATGCCGCTCTTGAGGTGCTGCAGAATTGTGATTTGCAGTCAAATCGGAACCTGCCGCGATTTTGCCGTTGGTACCGATTCTCTGCCCGATTGCCTTTCATGATTTTGGCGTCAGCTAACGGACAATCCCGCCCTAGATGAATTGGAGGCTGAGTTGAAAAGACTGAGATTGTGCATGCACTGCTACATTTGCATGGGGAGTGATGTGCATGCTTGTGATGTTGTACGGTAGTCTTAGTTGCATCTGCTATTCCACGTGCTATTTATAGTTTGTACCGACTGGAATTAGTTTCTTAATTCATGTTTAAATTACGTTGACTTTGATGAATGTCGAAGTAAAAGTTAAAAAAATTAAATCTTGGTGGAAATGTCTTCATTTAGGGGTCATTTCGTTAATTTAGTTTATAGTTTCCCCACAGAGATTGTAACATTTTGTTGATTGCTGTTCTGTAATAGTTGGGCACATTGACTGTCAGATCTGCCAGATAATCTTCAACTTACTTATCAACTATTCAGCACCATTCACATCCACCATTATGTTATCTACCTTTTCTTCCTCTGTGTAGTGCTTTACAGAATAAAATAATTTAATAATTTTTCACGTGCCAACATAAAATTTCAAGTTTCTTCATTTATTGGTACACATTGTAGTCTTACAGATGTCCTGGTGAAAATGGTGAAAATTAGTCAAATAAAATTATTTCTAAAAAACAGATAGGTCTTGGTTAAAATGACATGTTTTGTGCTTATTTTACTTGTTTTCTGTGGGAAGTGTGTCTAGAGTACTACTTTACACTTATGCATATTAAATTTAATCTACAATGTGTCTGCCCACTTGCATATTTTGTAACTCTAGAGCTGAAACATGAAAATCAATCGTTTTTCCTAGTTTTTACATGGTACCAATTTTTCTTCAGTTTCTGACTCTAAATGATTAACAATAGACGTTCAGCACTGATCCCTCAGGTATCTCACTCCATGGTCCCACCAACCCCCCTTTAGCAAATAATCGAGTACTCTCTTAACCTTCGATCAATATTTATCAATTTCCAAATTCTATTCACAATCGTCACTGCTTTGATTTTATCGCAGAATCCCTGCAGTGAAGGAGGCCTTTCAGCCCATCGAGTCTGCACCGACCCTCTGAAAGAGCAGTCCACCCAAGCCCACTCCCCCCTATCCCAAAACACCTTAACTTTACCTATACATTCCTGAACATTAAGGGGCAATTTATCATGGCCAATCCACCTTACCTGCACATCTTTGGACTGTGGGAGGAAACCGGAGCACCCAGAGGAAACCCACAAAGATATGGGGAGAATGTGCAGACTCCACATAGACAGTCACCCAAGGCCGGAATTGAACCCGGGTCCCTGGCATTGTGAGGCAGCAGTGCTAACCACTATGCCACTGAGCCACCCTCTAACCAATGTTTCAGGTGCAGCTTTATAAATTATTTTTGGAAGCCTGGGTTCACCATATCACAGCGCTTTCCAAAGTTATTTTCTCAAAAACACAAATGGGTAGGCTCTTCCCATTCTGATTTTTTTTTTTATTCGTTCATGGGATGTGGTCGTTGCAGGGCCAGTATTTATTTAAACATCACCACATTGCTGTGGTTCTGAAGTCACATATAGGTCAAACCAGGTAAGGACAATAAATTTCCTTCCTTAAAGGCCATGTGAACCAGGTGGGTTTTTAATACAATTGACAATGGCCTCATGGTCATCATTAAACTTTTTAAATTTCAGATTTTTTTTATTGAATTCAAATTTCACCAGGGTGGGATTTGAACCCATGTCCCCAGAGCATTACCCTAGGCCTCTGGATTACTAGTCCAACGACAATACCACTACGCCACTCACTCCTTGTGAATCTATGCTTGCTCCTGCTTACTAGCTTATTATCATAGAGGAAATGCTCCAATTTACTCCTGAAAATGAGCCAAATTATTTGACATATTACTGAAGTGAGAATAAGGGATTAATAGTTGCATGCGTCCAGTTTGTTACCAGTCGTACCTGGCCATGCAATCAGGCTCCATTATTGGGACATATCCAAACATAATACCCTGATTTTAGTTTCTTGTTCCACTCTTACAAGATGGCAGTGTTTTGTGTGCAGGCGATGACTTCTTAGTCTGATCGTTTACTTGTAAGATTATCTGCTGCAGCACTAAATCAGGCACATGTGTGTAAATAAAGAGCCAGTTTGAAGAACGCAATTGTAAACTCAGCGTTTTATGCTATGGTTTTGGAAAATCACTGATTTGGTCTGATTCTCAAACCAAATCCTACCTTCCGGTCAGCGAATAATAACAGTCAATATTGTGAACCCAATCTGAGCAAAATATGCATGTAAGTAATTCACAGAACTATTTAACAGTTCAGCCTCATCGCTAATATAAATAAGTTTCTGGTAGCAAATCTCCTTAACCTCAAGGAAAAGTGACAATAAATCTAATTGCTTTGCTGTGTCACCTTCTTGATATGTCTCATGGATGACATCTTCTTTATTATTTCAGTGGGAATAACTTTTGGCTGCAGTTTAGGGAGAGTTGTACCCATATCCTATTCACTTTTCCTTTAAATTGTTACAGATCTCCTGGGCCTTATTATAAACATCTTGTGTATCTTCAAGTTCCATTATTGAGAAAATTCTCCCTATATTGTCTTTTCCAGAGCTTCTATTCCCTCTGGCAGTTTGTGGTTCTACTTCTTCGGTCTTACCCAGCTCCAGCAAGTCTTCCTCTGAAGCTGAACTTGAAATGCCACCATGTTTACTCTGAGTGAAGAATTTTTTGCCTTCTGCTGTGAGATCTAGAAGGTCAAATGAGTCACTAGAAATGATGCTGTCATCACTAATTACACTCGAGGGCCGGCTCATATTTTTCTGATCTCTCCCGTTTGATAAGATCAGGTCTTTCAAAGAAGCAGAAAGTTTTAGTGATGAACAATCATCTGGCAGATCTAGACTGAATGAAAATTTCCCATTGCGTTTTAGAATTCCCTTTTTCCTGTATTTAACTGGTCCTGATGGAAACATTTCTGACTGTTTTCCATCTGCTTTGGAAGGAATGGCAGCTGTATCGCTGTCTATAGATTCACTGCGTTCTGGAGAAGAAGAATAGCCAGACTCTCTTTGGTATGAGTTCTTGAGGATCCCTTTCTTTGGTGTACTAGTGAAGACTGTAGTTTGCACCATGTGCACCTTTTGAGAGATATTTGCAGTTTTTATGACGGTTTTGCAGGTTTCAGTCCGTTGTGATTGTATATTGATAGCTGCAGATGAAAGAAGATCATTGTCAAAACTACTCCTGGTTTTTAGAATCCCCTTCGGCTTTCTCTTTGCATCTTTGGAAGTTGGTTTCGGCTGTTTCACATCTTGCTGTGGTTGCATCATATCGTTTTCTTTCTTTGACTTCTTTAAGCAAGCCTTTTGCCCATCCTCTGCAATGTGAGTAGATATCTCATGCCCAGATCTCTCAATTCCTTGTATATTTTCAGTTTCCTTCATCCCTTGATTTGCATACTCTTCCCTGTTTTGCCAGTCAATATAACGGGCCAGTAGTGGTGAATGGCAGCCTTTATCAGAATTACAGTCACAAATTGATGTATCATAACCCCAGTTGACCCACCAATGGTTTGCAATATCTTCAATTGTTGCACGTTTCTCTGAACTTGCTGTTAACATCCAGTCAATCAGGCCACACGCATCTATTGGTGAAAACATGCCACCATGTTATAATCAATCAACAAAAGACTTTACAATTCTTACATTCATACAAAAGAGCATCCACCGTAGTCCATCGGTAAAAATACTCCATTATCACAGAACAAATCACCATTTCCCCCCAGCCCCCCCAACTATTCCATTGTCTAATCAGGAAAACCGAAGCAGGGGAGTTGCTAAAATAATATTGACTTCATGGGGACAAGAGAGGGAAGGCGAGCACAATAATGTGTATTTCCATTGTTCAATGTCATTTTATTATATCACATTTTAAATTATTTCCCTTGCATTCCATCGCTTTCTTTTTCCCTCCAACATCTATATATTGTAACTTATCTACGTAAAATTCACAAATTGTAGGCTATCGTCAATTTAAGTGCCAGCAAAAACATTTAATTGTAATTCTACTCCCTAAGTAAAATTGGCCCTATTATATGGAAACAAATAGAAACATCGGCTGTGATTAAAATAACTGATCCATTGACCTGGTTTATTTGTTCTTGCACAAAACCATTAAAAACCATTTTTACTCAGTAGATACCTCTTGAGTTTGAAGATTATGACTTCAAACCCAATGTGGACTTTGAGTACATAATCTAAACTGACATCTTAATACAGTAAATGATGTGAAACTAAGGTTTCAACTGCCGATCAAAGTTAAAAATCCCATGATGTTTTTCAAACAGAATAGAATTCTCATGGTGTATTTGCTGACATTTCTCTTTCAAACAGCACCGTCACTAGTGGATTAGTTGGTCATTTATTTAATTTGCTGGTTTCTTTTTTGTATGCAAATTGGTTGTCATATTGTCTCCATAACAAGTTATTACACTTCAAAAGTATTGCATTCGTTTTGAAGTACTTTGGGATATCCTATATCCTAGTGTTACATAAATGAAGATGGGCAGCACGGTAGCACAAGTGGATAGCACTGTGGCTTCACAGCGCCAGGGTTCCAGGTTCGATTCCCCGCTGGATCACTGTCTGTGCGGAGTCTGCACGTTCTCCTCGTGTCTGCGTGGGTTTCTTCCGGGTGCTCCGGTTTCCTCCCACTGTCCAAAGACATGCAGGTTAGGTGAATTGGCCATTCCAAATTGCCCTTAGTGTCCACAAAGGTTAGGAGGGGTTATTGGGTTACAGGAATAGGTTGGAAGTGAGGGCTTAAGGGGTCAGTGCAGACTCGATGGGCTGAATGGCCTCCTTCTGCACTGTATGTTCTATGAAAATGAGTTAGTGCTCCAGAGATGTAATTATTTTTAAACATTTGCTCTTGACATGGACACCAGCAAGGCAACATGTTTTGCCCATCTGTAGAGGGCAGTAAGAGGTCAACTACATTAAGACTGAAATTATCTATGAGTCTGATCACATAGGGGTGGCAAATTCCCTTCACTGAAGGACATTAATTAACCAATTGTGTTTTCTCAACGGTCTGCAAACTTTCATGGTCATCATCTGGCTTCCAGAACAATTCAGTTTCACTAGCTGTTCAGTTAAGACTTGAGCTCAAGTCTTCCAGTTCATAATTCAGCACCATAAATGCCAGACCATCAGACCTCTACACAGAAACATGCCATTGTGCAATCATCTTTAGTGCAGAAATCTGCAACTACTTTGTGAGATGTTGTGTTCACTGAAATCTCTGTAATTCCTTACCCGAACGTTGGTGCGGTTTCCTGTATTCTCCATGACTGATCTGCTGTATCAAAGTTTTGTAACTCCTACTATCAAATGGCATTGTTCCATACACCAGTGTGTACAGCAGAACTCCCAAGGCCCAGCAATCAACCTAACACACAGTAAAATATTTGATCATCAGTCCGGTGAACAGAGCAAATGGAACATAGTCTCAAACACTACCAGATAATTCCACTTCAAAGAGTATCAGCATGTGTTCCTTTGCGTTAACTAAACAAGATTTGGTTTTTAATTAGCAAGTGCCAGTCAACTTTCAAAACTGTCAACTTTCTAACCGACTTATGTTGTGATGAGACAGTAACCTCTCTCTCTCAATCCGAGGCAGATGCCACGTCTGAACTGCAAAATATATCCGTGCTCAACCAAAATATTTGGATGTCACCCTAACCTAGGAAGTGTATTGCTTGCAGGCAATAAAAGAGTCGGGAGTCTATGTTTTGCAGCATCATTGGGTTGTGGAAATGCTTTTTAAAAGCTGACAATTTATTCCGAATTAACAGCCCATTTGTCTCCCTTACCTCAGGTCCTTGATAAGGAAATCCATTCACTATTTCAGGTGAGGCATAAAGGGGGCTTCCACAGTATGTCTCCAACAGCTGATCCTTGTGATATAAATTCGATAAGCCAAAGTCAGCAAGCTGAAAAAAACCCACAAGAAATAAGGAAATGGGATTATATGATAGCCAGTGTAAACTCAACGCCTCACTCACATTTGAGGTTCAGAGAAAAGGGGTTAAATAATTATATTTGGGTGCGCAAAAGAATGATTCTATATGTCAGAATTTTTATATACGCTTGCAATGTGTACCATGAGTCGCTCATTATAAAGCCAATGGTCACACTAATCAAGTTTCTATCAAACTGTCGTGCAAATGCAGCTGGGTAAACTGGAGTTGCAGTACAGAAAAAGTCTGACATTTCCAGCAATTTTCCACCACTTTTATTTAAGACCTATGAACAATGATGTGCAGTAGTTAGCATATGCTTAATATATAAGTAACGTTCGAAATGGTATGGAATTTAGGGCAGTTCACACAGCCGTTTAGCTTATCTCTCATCTGGGCATCATGGGGGCTCTTAAATGCTGTTGTGTGCACGGTAGCCTAGTGGTTAGCGCAGTTGCTGCACAGCTCCAAGTTCGATTCCCGGCAGGGTCACTGTCTGTGTCTGCGTGGGTTTCCTCTGGGTGCTCCGGTTTCCTCCCACAGTTCAAAGATGTGCGGGTTAGGTGGATTGGCTATGCCTTAGTGTCTAAAAAATGTTAAGTGGGGGTTATTGGGATAGGGTAGCTATGTGGGTTTCAGTAGGGGTGCTCTTTGTAAGGGCCGGTGCAGACTCAATGGGTCGAATGGCCTCCTTCTGCACTGTAAATTCAATGATTTAAAGTATGAGAGAATGAAAATGGTGTGCAAGTAAAATTAGATGAATTTTTATTGCTGAGGTGCACATTGTGAATTTTAACATGCGAAGATTGACATTCTTCAAATTCCGCTTATTTATTTTAGTCTAGAAGTCCTTGCCAAATAAGGCATTGTGCTCTTGGCTATTTTTAAATTATTTGGTGAAGTCTGGAAGCTAACCTAATGATTTGTATTTGTTTCAATCAGTTAAATTCATTGAAGAAAATCAGAGGTTAAAGAATGGCCAAATTTCAATTGAATCTTATCCCAAATACCTTTTATATGGTTGTCTGTTTAAAAAGTCTGCCACCATTTATAATTTTAAACTCAACTTTTATCATTCATGGTACACTGCCAATATTATAGTGGCGCATGTTTATATTTTCCATCAACTACTGTTTATTTTTCCTCTTCAATGTCCTCAAACAGGGTTCTTGCTGGTTATGGAAAACCTGACAAAGTCACAGAATTTTATAAAGACAGGGGGCGGGATTCTCCCGTACCCGGCGGGGCGGGGGGTCCCGGCGGGACGGAGTGGCATGAACCACTCCGGCGTCGGCCCGCCCCAAAGGTGCAGAATCCTCTGCACCTTCAGGGGCTAGGCCGGCGGAGGAGTGGTTTGCACACCGCCGGCCGGCGTGGAAGGCCTTTGGTGCTGCGCCAGCCGGGGCCGAAGGGACTCCGCCAGCCGGCGAGAGGCGCGGATGCCTCAGCGGCTGCTGACGTCATCCCTGCGCATGCGCAGGGCTGGGCTCACCTATGCATTGGCCATCGCGGAGCCTGACACGGCCGACGCGTAGGAAAAGAGTGCCCCCATGGCACAGGGCCACCCGTGGATCGGTGGGCCCCGATCGCGGGCCGGGCCACCATGGGGGCACCCCCTGGGGCCAGATCGCCCCCCCCCCCCCCCCCCCCCCCCCCCCCCCAGGACCCCAGAGCCTGCACACGTCTCCAGGTCCCGCCGGTAAGGGACCTACTGAACCACGCCGGCAGGACCGGCAAAAAAAAAAACGGGCAGCCACTCGGCCCATCGCGGGTGGAGAATCGCCGGGGGGGGGGGGGGGGGGCGCTATGAGCGGCCGTCGACCAGTGTGCCGTGATTCCCGCCCCTGCCGAATCTCCAGTGCCGGAGAATTCGGCGGACGGCGGGGGTGGGATTCACGCCGCCCACCCCTGCCGATTCTCCAACCCGGCGGGGGGTCGGAGAATCCCGCCCAGGGATGAAACTTTTCTGGCTTTGGCCGGAATTCCAAGCTTTTCCAGTGTTTTTTCTGATGCCCACTTCCCCCCTTCTCCATTATCATTTGGTTTGTCAGCATATCTGGAATCCAGTACAGGTTTTGCTTTGTTCCTGCCTGATCCTGCCTGTCAATCCCTGACTGGCTGTTTTGGAGACGGCCAGAATGACAACAGTAAGTGGCCGAGTAGTTTGCACCAAATTCCCCAGTCCTTCTTTCCTTGCTTTCCTCATGAGGAGAGCTGTGTTTGTTGGTGTCACTTATCAATTTTTGTTGTTGTGGAGGTGGAGGGCTCAGCAGCCCCTACCTTCAGAATTTTTAAAAATTCATTCATGGGAGGTAATAATCTTTATTATTGTCACAAGTAGGCTTACATTAACACTGCAATGAAGTTACTGTGAAAATCCCTTAGTCGTACACTGAGGGAGAATTCAGAATGTCCAATTCACGGAACAAGCACGTCTTTCGGGACTTGTGGAGGAAACCCGAACACCCGAAGGAAATCCAGGCAGACATGGGGAGAACATGCAGACTCCGCACAGACAGTGACCCAAGCGGGAATTGAACCTGGGGCCCTGGCACAGTGAAGCAATCGTGCTAACCACTTTGTTACCGAGCCGCTGGGCGTTGCTGGCTGGGCCAGCATTTATTGCCCACCCAAACTGCCCGGGCCAGCATTTATTGCCCACCCAAACTGCCCGGGCCAGCATTTATTGCCAACCCAAATTGCCCTTGAACCCAATAGCTTGTCGGGCCATTTAAGAGGGCATTTAGGTGGGCAGCACGGTAGCAGAGTGGTTAGCTCTGTTGCTTTATAACACCAAGGTCCCGGCTTCCTCCGGGTGCTCCGGTTTCCTCCCACAAGTCCCGAAAGACATGCGGTTAGGTGAATTGGACATTCTGAATTCTCCCTCAGTGTACCCGAACAGGTGCCGGAATGAGGCGAGCAGGATATTTTCACAGTAATTTCATTGAGGTGTTAATGTAAGCCTACCTGTGACAATAACAAAGATTATACAGTTAACCACATTGCTGTGGTTCTGGAGTCACATGTAGGACAGATCAGGTAAGGCCGGCAGATTTCCTTCCCTAAAGGACATTAGTGAGCCAGATGGGTTTTGAAACAATTGACAAAGCTTTAAAGCATGGTAACTGCAAATCATGGAATTTTATGTTACTATAGGTCAGGATCCCTAACAAAATATTAAGGATTAATCTCTCAATTTTCCTCCAGTTTTTGAGTATTAAATTTACTTTGTGTTCTTTTGAGGAATATCTGCCTTTTTATTTGATAGACTTTTTATATTGGTACGAGCTTTTTCTGTTATCAGTATTTAAAATATACAAGCGTATCATAGGGTCATATATTCCATTTGATTTTCACCATGATTTGGAAGTTAGATCCTTGGCTCTCCTCTACACAGATTCTTAGAAGAACTTCAGCAGTAATCTGGTAGGATATTACAATAGTGAGATTGAAATTAAATGAAAATCGCCATAGCCCTTCGGACTATAAGCTGCTCTTCCCCTTTTTTGAGTGGGAACTGACTGGTGATTTAACCGGAGGGTCACCATACCTCAGGCGGGGGGTGGGGGGAGGAGGAGGAGGGGGATTGAGAAGGATAGCTTCAGCAAATACAGGAATTGAACCCATCCAGTTGGCGTCGCTCTGCACCATGAACTAGCTGTTCTGCCAACTGAGCTAACTGACCCTTAAAATAGTGAATCTTACAGAAAGGGAGCTGAATGGCTCACGGAGAGGGGACAAATGGTAGCCAGAAGGTCAGCATTAATTTGAACTACCTCTTTTGCACTGATAGAATTAACATATAAGAGGCCCGGTGGTAAATATTATAACTTCCTCAAAGAAAGATCTTCTCAAATTCCTTTTAAACATCTTAATTATATAAAAGAAGTACTGATGCAAATAATTGTTGTCAGTGGACAGATTCAATGTGGTTAGATAAATAACTAGACACCAAAAATAACTATGAAAGAAGCCAAAGCCATCCAATTCTTTGCTGCTGAAACTATAAAAGTTTGGGAACATTTAGATAGGAATTAGCTCCACAGACTCTCACTATTTAATAGTGGAAGTATAAACTATATTTGCCAGATGCAGTGACTGTACTAAAGGGAAACATTTACTTGACTGTGTATTTAAACCAATAGATCTTTTATGGCTGTGTGATATCACAGTAATTTTACAGCTCTAATCCTCTTGTGGCTTTGTCCTTATTTAGCATTGAATTGATCTCATGGAAAGGGGTATTTACAAAGGCAATGTAAGACTTCAATTGCATGCACGTGTTCATGGGCAGGATTTTTTGGATGGCGTGATTTCCTGCTCACGTGGGTGGGGAATACATCCCTTCCAATCATACCATCCCAAAAGCTATTTATTGGTTTGAGGAGTGTTAACTGACTTGCACCTCACTCGAGTGGAAGTCCCGCTTCAGAGAGCTGCTGGCCAATCTGATTGGCCGTCAGCTGTCCAATACCAGTTATATCAGCTGCAGTGGACACGGCTGGGAATGCTAAGTCTCAGTCCCGGCAGTCCAGGAACAGGTGTTTATTCTTTGGCCACCTCATGGTCTCAACTGGGGCAAGGATGAGTGGACCGGCCCAGGCTGTCTGTACCACCGTATAATTGTGGAGAGGTAGAGACAGGCAGCAACCTGGTGAGAAGGCCATCTGAGGAGACATTTTACGGGTTTCTCCCTGCCTGAAAACCCAGGGGTGGGGTAGAGGGGCTTGTGTAAAATTCTGCCCAATAGGTGTAATTGCAAAATATGAAAAGGTTACCCATACAATATGTAATAATACGTTAAAATGTTTATGATGTAAGAACTTGTTGTATTTCAGAGTTAACCCTAACCTTCACTACAATAAAACTTTATTTTTATCCAATGGATATATGAGGAAATCTGTGCTTTCAAATTAAATCTGTATTTTCTTTAGGTAACCCCTAATTAAAACAGAATCCGAACTAAAATGAGAAATAGAAAGAGAAACAGAAACGGTAAACATAGAAATGAAACTGGCCCTCTCTGATTCTACAGAAACAAGAAATAAACTGAGTGGCTAACTGAACCTAGTTGAAAGATATAAACGATTACAGATCGGTCCAAGCTGAGCAGTAGCAGTTGTTGAGTCCGCTGGTGCAGTCCATCAAGCTGAAGACTGAAGAAGATTGCCCAGTTCCAGAAGCTAAGCTGAGTCTGTTTCTGTCATTTGAAGATCACATGAGTTGATCTACCCCAGCCAGAGCGAGTTGAACAGTTTCTGCAGACTTGGTGCCATATGTGATAGAAGACAACATGCCCACAGAACCTGAGTTGGTTGTGTGCTGCTGTCGGTTAATAGAGAGGAGCGGAGCTAAGATTCCTCACGAGGAAGAGAGATTTGAAAGACTTTGGCCACCCCCCCCCCTTACCTACATGGTGGGTTTTCCTGCAGCGGAGGCGGCTTGCCATTGGCTGCTAGTGGGAGAGTCTGGTCCCACTAAATTCAATGGTGTTTTTCATGGCTCTCCCACTCCCTCCAATGGTGAGCCCATGCCGGGTGCTGACTTCGGCAGGACCTAAAGATCCCATCAGTGGGAAGGGCCGGATCCCACCCTTTGTGACTGAGTGTGATCCCCAAAATATGAGTAAACTGCTGAGTCAATTCATAACTGTCCTGGTTGCATCTACCATTTAATGTGCAATTTATAGTTTATAATCAACCACAATTTGCCTGTTAATTCGTATTTACATTCACGTTCTGGATGCTGGGGTATCGAAGCTAGTATTTAGTGCTTGCTTTGTTTGACTCTTGTGTCGTAGTAAAAAATATTCAAACTACGGAATCTTGTAGCTCCATTCTTTTAGTAAATAATTGGAATTTGAATTCTGTCAATTTAAAAAAAAAAGTTACTGGTCTCTTGAGATCGTGAAACAAAATAAGGGATTTGCACAGAGTGATAGGCGCCTTCATCTCTGAATTAATAGTCTACTTCACACTTCAGGGTAAAACCAACAGTTTTCTGTAACAAATGCTGGCGAGTCATTGAAGGAAAAAAATGTGTTTTGAAGAGATTCATTCAACAACCCAAAAAGGGCAAAAGTGATATTAAAAAACAACCAACCTTTACATTAAAGTTTTCATCCAGGAGAATGTTCTCTAGTTTCAAGTCACGGTGCACAATTCCTTTCTGTGTGGGAAAAGACAAATACCAGGGTCAATGGATTGAATCAATTTGGTTTGGTTAGATGTAAAAACTTTTAAAAAAAATCTCAAAGCTAAACCCAGTCCCCCTTGGAGCTGTCCCTTCCAATTTTAGCAGAGACAGGAACAGGGCTGGACAACGAACCCACTCCCAGGAGGCAGGTTCATAATGTAAATATTAAAATAAAGCTGCATGCCTTAAATTCTATCTTCCTTCTAGGTTTACCCATGGCAGACTGGGTTTCCGGGGCCTCAGGAAGCCCAGCGGTTGCAAGGAAACAGAAACTGCTGCATGGAATAGGTACGCGGGTTTCCAACACTACTTGTGGGTCAGACTTCAGAGTGCTTCCTCCCAAGCTAACAAGCTTACCTGTTGCCTCCAGGATTGTTTGATCCTCTCCCTGGGATCAGTCCCTGTTCAGGATTGCTGCACCGTTCTTTTTTTAACACAAAAATAAATCTACTTTGAGAATGTAAGGAAGCAGATAGCGGTAGACTTTTCGGTGCCGCCCGCCGTGGGAATCGTTGCAGGTGGAATGGACAATTTGAAGGACGTTTAAAGCTCTGTTGACCTCGGGTGGGAATTTCCGGTCTCAGGGTGGGTGCAACTGGAAAATCCCGCACAGAATGTGTCAGAATACCCACAATCCAGAAGTGCTGGGCTCAACCCTTCATGGAAATTGCTCAAAATCAGCAATACAATTTAGTAAAATTTCTGAAATTATTCCTTAAGGGATGGTCAAATGGATTAGATTCACTACAGGAGGCGGCCATTCATCCCATCGAGTCTGCACCAACCCTCTGAAAGAGCACCCTACCTAGGCCCTCTCCCCCGCCCTATCCCTGTAACCCCACCTAAACTTCACGTCCCTGAACACTAAGGGGTAATTATATCATGGAGAATCCACCTAATCTGCACACCTTTGGACTGTGGGAGGAAACCCATGCAAACACAGGGAGAAAGTTTCCACACCTACAGTCACCCAAGGCTGGAATTGAACCCGGGTCCTTGGCACTGCGAGGCAACAGTGCAAACCACTGTGCCACTGCGTTAATAATTTTAAATCATACTTATCGCTATCAGTGAGTTCACTGCTGCTTCACAGCCTCAGTGACCGGGTTCGATTCCCGACTTGGGTCACTGTCTGTGCGGACACTGGCACGTTCTCTCCGTGTCTGCGTGGGTTTCCTCCGGGTGCTCCGGTTTCCTCCCACAAATCCCAAAAGACATGCTTGTTAGGTGAATTGGACATTCTGAATTCTCCCTCGGCAACCGAACAGGCGCCGGGGTGTGGCGACTGGGGGATTTTCACAGTAACTTCATTGCAGTGTTAATGTAAGTCTACTTGTGACACTAATAAAGATTATTAAGCGTGTGTATGTGCGTTTTTATGGTTATCGGTATTGCTGTGTGCTGCTTATGGTTGCACACATTGCCGCTGGAGTATTTTATCATTGTAGGTATTGCTTTGGGTGTAATTACATCGTCGTCATTAAGGCTGCGCCCATTGCTTGTTATGATGACTGCAGAATTTGCTGTGGGTGGGCTAATTGTTGCCCTGATCACAGTGTCTATATTTATAGCTGTACATAAAGACCAAGGTGTGTTTATATGGGTGGAGAATTATTATGTGGTGTACTGTGTAAATGCCTCTGTTTTGGTGGCAAGAGAGGGGAGGGAACAGACAAAATGGAACTTCTCTATTGCGACTGAGTAATCGTGTAGCAATTTAGAATTTATAATTAATTCGCATCACTCCCCCCCCCCCCCCCCCCCCCCCCCCCCCCCCCATCACCTCCGCTCTCATCAATCCTTCTGGGCAGAAGTATACTACTGTGTAAGGATTTATTAATATGGTACCATTGGAAAGTGTAATTTGTGGGCACCAGTCAGAAAGTTCCTGCCAAGAATATGGTGGAAGTTTTTTTTTACCTTATGACAGTAGTGAATTGCTGAGACGATTTGCCTGAAAGCTTTGCGTGCTTCATTCTCGGAAAGTCTGTGACGCTCATTTACATAATCATATAGTTCACCATTACTGCAGTAGTCCATTACAATGACAATCTTGTCCTTATTTTCAAAAACTGCAAAAAAAGCACAGGTGATCACTGAATCTGGAACATATTGTCTTATCATCTAATATCACTGATCATGCAAGGAAAAATCAAGGGCAGGATTCTCTGATCCTGAGGCTAAGTGTTGATGCCGTCGTAAACACCGTCGCGTTTCTCGATGGCGTCAACATGGCCTCAGGAGCAGCAATTCTGACCCCTACAGGGGGCCAGCATGGCACTGGATCGACCCACGCCACTCCAGCTGCTGATCCCCGGTGTCAGATAGGTGTCAAGGGCCTGCGGCAACACGCGCATGCGCAGTGGGACCGGCGCGATTTTCACGGATGCGCAGTGGCTCCCTTCTCCGTGCCGGCCCCGATGCAACATGGCGTTGAGCTGCAGGGGCCGGCGCAGAACAAAAGAGACCCCCAGCCCGAGAGGCTGGCCTGCCGATTGGTTGGCCCCGATTGTAGGCCTGGCCACAGCGGAGGACCCCCCCACCCCCGGGTCGGACACACCCCCCCCCCCGGGTCGGACCCCCCTCCCCACCCACCAGGCCGCCCCCAGATGCATCCACGGCAAAAGTCCCACCGGCTAAGAGCAGGTGTGGACGGCACCAGTGGAACTTGGCTTTTTTAGCATGGCTGCTCGGCCCATCCCAGACCGAGAAGCCCCGGGGGGTTGGGGGAGGGAGGGTTGGGGGGGGGGGAGTGGGAGCGTAGAGCGGCCCCCGACCGGCACCATGCCGACCGCACCGGCGCCAATGCTGCCAGTTCTCCGTTTTCCGGAGAATCGGCGGACTAGCATCAGGGCGCGATTCGCGCTGGACCCGGCAATTCTCCGGCCCAGCCCCAGGGTGAGAGAATCGCGCCCTACGTACCAGATCAGAAATCGGAACTCCAAGGTCATTTTCACGGCTGGGATTTTACAGTATCCCTCCACATCAAAGAATAGAATCTGGGCAAAGTCCATTCTGGGTGGGATTAGCGGTGCCATTCTCGGGGCTTGTAGCTCCTCCTGGGAACAACGCCGTTATCTAACAGCATTCTGGGGGGTTTATTGGCCCTCAGGGGGGGGAACGCCCCCACGGAAGCTGCACTCAAGTTGTATTTCCTACACTGAAGAACTCCGCTTGTCAGTGCAGGGAGAGATCGGTGCTGCTTTAGCACAGGGCTAAATCGCTGGCTTTTAAAGCAGACCAAGGCAGGCCAGCAGCACAGGTTCAATTCCCATACCAGCCTCTCCAAACAGGCACCGGAATGTGGCGACTAGGGGCTTTTCACAGTAACTTAACTGAAGTCTACTTTGACAATAAGCGATTTTCATTTCATTTCAGTTTTTATTCATTATTAAATGGCACCCCAATCTCTCAATCCCCCGACTCCCCAATTCACTAGTTGGGGGGTCCTCGAGCACCCCATACCCCTCCTCATATGGGCAGGGCACTCCCGGGCCCAATCCTCGGCACAGGTAAAATGTCATCTTGGTACTGCAAGGCTGGCAATGTCACCTGGGCACCCTGGAAATGCGAGGCTGGCAGTGCCAGGGTGCCCAGGTGGCATCAGCAGTACTGTGGTCACCCTGCCCAGATACCAACCACCCAGTGGCCTCCGATTGTCTCGGTCTGGGGGACACCCCCAAGTGCTGTTTTGCCAATGCTAAATGGAACCCGGTTGGGGTCTCCTCAGCGAAGCCGGTAGATCCCAGGAGCCGGTTTGATACGGCATACGCAGAGCTCACTTAACTCTTCATGTCTGGATCCTACCTATTGTGGGTGGGATCCAGGTCACAAACACTCACAAGATCTCATTAGATCTCACGGAACGTAACGACCATTGGGAATCCTGGAAGAGGCCTCTCGCGGTTCTACTGGCTGCGTCCCCTCCCGATCCTGGTGGGATGCGTCCAGTAAATCGTGCCCTCGATTTCTCTACCCCTACTGAAGACATTAACAATGTGGGTGCGATTCAGCGATTGCGTTGTGTCCGCACCGGGTGAATCCGAAGGGAGCCCCAAATCAGGCTCTGCACCAGGCTGATCGCGAGTCATCTGACTCGCTCCACCTGGCACGATCTGGATCTCACCGTCACTGGGCGAGAACCAGTTCTGCATATTTAAATGAGCCGTTTTGGGGTATTTAACTACCCGGATGCTGGATTCACCCGGCTCCAGGGACTCAGCGACTGCGCCTATGAGACCTCACCAGGGTGCTGTTTAGTTCTGGTTCACACAAACGTGAACCAGGCGTAACGGCATCTTGGGGGGGGGGGGTCTCATAGGGTATTAGAGACCCCAGGTGGTCAGGGACAGGGCAGATCCCCCTGGCACTGTGGCACTGCCAGCTTGGCCCCTTCAAGGTGGCACTGCCAGATTGCCAGGTTGGCACATCCAGGGGTTGGGCCTTGGTGGGGGTGGTGGTGGTGGTTGGGGGGGGGGGGGGGGGGGGAGATGGGAGGGAATCCCCAGGGGCTTTGACAAGGTTTGGAGGGGAAAGGAGGAGGATGGATCGCGTCTGCTGCTCACAATGGTGCTCCGATCTACGAACAGACGTTCCTGCTGGTGAGATCAGCTCGCCAACAGGAAATCTCTCGAAATGTGACCTCGGTGGGGACAAACTCCTCGAGGCCAAAATAATGCGGCAAAGTGTCGTTGAACAGTGGGGTGATTCTCGGCGCTGACTTAAACTTTTGTCCACTGAATCACGCCCTGTATCTCTCCATCCCATAGTAACAGAGTAATATAGTCCCTCTACAAGTATAAATATTGTGCCTCGCTAACACATAGCTAGAGGGCAATGTTCACTGTGGACAGTAATGTTGTAGCCCAACCCACACATTGATAGTACTATCTCTCAAGTCTTCCAGACATGTGCTGATTCTAGCACTTGGGGCTGATTTTAAATGTTGATGGGTGTGGAAGATGGGCAGTAGCAGACTGACTGATCTTCATTCACTCTCCCTCATTTTCCATTCTGGGATAAATAGCCCATCTGCTATCATCGGTTTTCCACTCAAGCCAAAAGTTAAAATCTGCACTGTTATTTCTCTCAGGATCACTGACAGATGTCTGCACTCTGGGAATAATCATCGTTTTCTGATTTTACTTGACTGGCAATATGACAGACTATGGCTTGAATAATACCTGAATGTGTTAAATATTTTGCCTCTTGAGCACATTTTCATCACCTCCTAAAGTAATAATGATACTCACCTTCATAAATGCGTATGATATTCGGGTGGTTAAGAGATGCCATGATCTCCATTTCTCGCTGGATGTGGATCCGATCCAGTTCCTCTTGAACCTTATCCTTTCGGACAGATTTAATAGCTACCTATGAACAAGAATTCAAGATGACCCATAAGAACCCAAATCAGACATTGATAAAAATTTCTGTTCAATACCTTCACAAGATGTAAACAATTATTTCAGACCCTCCAGATAAACAAAGGAATTACTTGGTTTAGAAGTGCCCCTGCTCTGCTATGTTGGAGAGTATTTTGCGAACACCTTGTTCCAGTGACAGCAAGAGCACATTGAAGAACTGGGGCTATGGGTGCTCCCCGATTGCTGTCCACTCCTAACTGTGAGCAAGGATCTTAACTGAGAACCAAGGATCACAGTTTATAGGTATATATTTCCACTGTACACAGCCGGCATGTTCATGTTTCCAAGGCCCAAGCATTCCAGTGCTTTCACTGGTATACTACGCAAATACTTCAGGCACTTGTGTACACTTGTGGGGATGAGATCTTCTATTCACTGTAATGGCATCATAAGCAAAGCTTTCCTCTGGCTTAGCATTTAAAAATGAAATTCTTTAATGTCTTTCTGAATTTGCTTGAAATAGCAAGCAGAAGAAATCTTGCTGCAGTTAATTTTTTTTAAAAACAACATCTAGAGGAAATAAACCTCACTGATGAGTCAGAGTGTCAATTCTTTACCTATACCCCATGGAAAAAAGGTTTCTGCTTTATTCTATGTTGCTAAGTTCTACTGCAATTCTCCTTTTGTTAAGCAACACTATGCAGTGCTGTGTCTCTTTGGGGCACTGTTCACTTAGCTCCTCCTCAATTATTTGACAGAGCCTAAGCATTCCAAATTCAGATTTGGTATTGGCATTCTGAATTTCTCCTCTGGTCCAATCGCATTTCATTGAAGGAGATTAAAAAAAGACCAAGACGGCTATCACTATCGGACACAATTCATGTTCTCATGCAAGATAACATTGTTTTCAATAGCTCTCCACATACTTTCTGATAGGTTTTATCAGACAGTTTGTGTTCTTGTACCATTCCAGGTTATTTTTATACAATTATCTACCGGGCAAAGGGAAAAGCACCTAACTCAACAATTCCAGAAATGCACAAAGGTTATTTCAAGAATGCATCACTCCGGGAATGTTTGCAGATACCATTACTGAATTTCAGCTCTTGACATTTTGTGACTGGGAGCTTGGGAACAGTGTATGTTCAACACTAATAGTAAGAACTCAATAAATCTTCACTAATGGTGAAAACGAACTGTAAATATTAGACTTGGTGCTGACTTAATGAAAGTTTCTCTATTTACTCTGCCCTTAATCTGCTTGACAATCACTAAATGAATGTTTCTCCAACTGCTCGGTCAACAGTGCCCTTGGACACTTATTTTTATAATATTTTGCTTGTCAAGAACATTCCGGCCCTATTTTTGTGCAGGTGTCTTTATCCGATGCTGCAAACCTCAGATTCCTCCTGTAAATCTATTTTCCCTCATCAACCCGCAGTGTGTACAAATAAATCTAAAGGTTAAATTCTCCATTGTAAATAGTGGCTCATTTATTGGTCTTCTTCCCTTATTTCCTCATCTCACCTGTGCCTTTCCTGTCTAAGCTTTCATTGAAAACTTGCAGCTCCTCATTACCTTATCTTGCCTCTTTCATGGTTTTCCTTATCTTGCTACAACTCTCCTTCTTTCCCTCCCTTTGGTTGCCTTTTTAAATCACCTTTTAACCTTTCTTTTCACTCAACTCCACAAATATGGGGCAGGATTCTCCCAGTGGGCGGCTAAGTGCCGACGCCGAAATAAAAACTGGAGTGTTTTACTCTGGCGTCGACGCCCATTCCGGGACCCCATTCTGCAGCCCACAGAGGGCTAGGACCACGCTGGAGTGGCCTTCGCCGCTCCAGCTGCCGATCCCCGCCTGAACCCGGCGCCACAGGGTCCGCGCATGCGCAGTTGGGCCGGCGCCAACTAGCGTATGCGCAGTGGCCTTTTTCCCTGCGCCGGCCCTGATGCCAAATGGCACAGGGCTACAGGAGCTGGCATGGAGGAAAGGAGGCCGGGGTGGGCAGAGAGGCTGGCCCGCCGATCGGTGGACCCCGATCGCGGGCCAGGCCACTATGGAGGACCCCCCTCACAGGCCGCCCCTGGCCCCTTCAACGCCGAGTTCCCGCCAGCTCAGAGGATGTTAGAACGGCGCCGGCGGGACTCGGCTTTTTGATGACGGCCGCTCAGCCGTGACCGGCGCCGCGCCGACCACGCCGGTGCCAATGGCACCGATTGTCCGCACTGCAGAGAATTGCATCCCGACATCAGGGCCGCGTGGCGTGATTCGCACGGGGGTCGGAGAATTCCGCCCATGACCTCTCTGGGCTAAAATACATAACTGACGTACATTCAGAAGCAAAAATTGCTCTTGTGCCGAATTCTCTGAACATTGGGATTCTCTGTTCCCACCGGAAGCACACCCCAGCGATGTGGGGTGCTATCAGCGGGAGGGATTCTCTGGTCCCCCGGCTGTGGCGTGTCATTCACTGATGGCAGGATTCTCTACTCCCGTCACTTATCAATGGGATTTCCCATTAAAGACACCCCACACCACTGGGACACTCATCGACGGGAACAGAAATTCCCAACAGTCAGGGAATTCAGGCCCCCATTAACAAGTGGTGACAGTAGGGAATCCCAGCGCCATAGAACGGCGCACCACCGAGAAACATGTGGCTGGGAGAATGGAGAACCCTGCCCCTGGTGTTATTAATGGATCAGTACTCAGCATTCCCTGATGGAATTCCTTTATTTGCTGTTTTAATGAGACACTAGCTTTAAACTAACAAATTGCAATTTGTACAAGCTTTGTACAAAGTTAGGATGAAACTGGTCATGATTAGTAGCACGGTAACAGGGTGATTTAAAATCAGCTGTCTATCTTACACTACCCTCAAATTTCGTTCCTATTAAAATTGAACATTTCCACCCCCAGGCTGCTTATATCGCAACCAGAATCTTCTGTATTTTCTCCTTTATTTCGCTCTAGATCAATGGCTGGATTCTCCACTTTGCAAGGCCAGAAGAACGAATCGCAATCGGGCGGAGAATTGTGCAAAATTGAAAAATCAAGGTTTGCGGCCGGTGCCAATTCCGACGCCATGTTGTGGTCCCTCGCTGCCGGAATATTGATGTTTGCGCCTTGCGCCGGCAGAGCCATGCAAAACCGCGGAGAATCCCGCCCAATGCCTTTCATAACCTCAGAGCATCCCAAACTGTTTTACAGTCATTGAAGAATTTTTGAAGTGTATTTATCGCTGTAATGAATAGTTGCTTCTGGAGGTGACAGCACTTTTATATGCTGTCACCACAACCAGGTATTATTGCACTGCAAGGGTGACTGCACTTCAACAAGGATACGGACGAGCATTTCAGCAATAGATGAGCCCCGGCAGGGTGGAAGTGGATGCTACAGAGATGGCAAGAGGTAGCCTGAGTGGTTGAAATAAGATAGGAGATCAGTGCTTGGTAATGTGAGCAAGTGGTTTGCGATGGTGATGTCATTAGTTGGACCATGGGAGCAGAGAGAGACCATGTGGAAATGGCAGATCAAGCGGGTGGACATCTGGGGAAGTCCATATGGAAGGAACATTCAAGGCAGGCCAGTGAATTTGTACGAGAGACTGTAAGGGGATTTGAAAATATTGTGATGAGAAATTGCTTGTGGAGAGGCTCCGGAAAGGAAGATTAGGAAAAATCTCATTTTAGAAGTAGATAATGGTTTTAAAGAAAATGCAAGAGATGCTGCAACAGGCTGAGGTGTTTATTGGACAATATCACAGGAGGAGACCAAGTAGTGACTTGGCGTTGCAAAGAAGTTGGAAACTGATGGAGAAATCATTATTTTTTTTACGTAAGGTTACACTAGATCGGCCAAGTAGTTTATTTTATTTTTTACCAAGACACTACCCTCAGAACAACCAACTGAGCCATCATCATTGCAAAGTTTTGCTCTGGCATTTCACATTCGCTTGTATTCAAAGCATATTGTGTACTCTTATCTTCTTTTCAGGCCTTATAATTTTGTCCAGAGTCATACTGCGTGGCATCATTGTGTTTCTAAGGGTTCTGTAGCTTAATTTGGTTTGGCAGCATTTGACTTCACAGAACGTGTGAAGCATTAAGGGCTTTGTGTGTGTATTCCAATTGAAACCTTCTGCTTGACATCTTGTTTAGATAATTTAATCCCTTGCTTTATCGGAAGTTCCTCATTGCTCACACATTTCTCCCCACCACCCTCAGAACACGCAAGCCACAGATTAACCATTTTCAGAGTTAGTTTCTCGCTTCAATGCAACCAATGTTCTTGTTCTAATTCCTGAGTCCAGCCACGCGCCTCAAACCGGTGGAAGATTAATGACAGTAGACAGATTGAGGGTGAGGACTGGGAGGGGGGAGGTCTCAGTCCTACTAAATCCTCTCATTCTCCTGTGCTTACGCAGATGGTTTTTCTCTGCACATCAACAATGGCAACAGACTGAATATTAAAACAAGGATCATCAGAACTTTCTCCAAGGGAGTACTTTAGAATAACTTGGATAACAGTGTTGAATCCTAATTCCAATAGCTGTGGTTTGAATATTTAACCCTCTTGCAGGACACATTTGGTTAGTCACTAAGAACGTTTCACTTATATCAGTAAAGATTTACTTAGGGCGGAATTTACCGGCTGTTCATGCCCATGTGAAATTCCAGTCTCATGCTGGACCACGGGTTTCCCAACGACGAGGGGTGCTGTTGACAGGAAATCCGGTAGACCCAGGTGTCGGGCCGCCTCGCCCCCGCTGAAAAACACTCAGCAGAGTGGGTGGTAAATCCTGCCCCAAATGTAGTAATTGTCATCAATATTATAAATAGGGGGGGCAGCACGGTGGTGCAGTAGTTAGCACTGCTGCCTCACGGCGCCGGGCTCCCAGGTTCGATCCCGGCTCTGGGTCACTGTCCATGTGGAGTTTGCACATTCTCCCTGTGTTTGTGTGGGTTTCGCCGCCACAACACAAAGATGTGCAGGGCAGGTGGATTGGCCACACTAAATTGGCCCTTAATTGGAAAAAATTAATTGGGTACTCCAGATTTATTTTTAAAAAATTATAAATAGGGGGTGGAAACTGTTCTTTGACTTCTTTAAGGACTATTGAGTCGTCAGCGGAGGGGGGGTCATTTTTTCTGTTTGGTTTGATTGGAGCTTTAAAAAGCTGGGGGGGGGGGGGGGGGGTCACCGGGTGGCAGCAGGTAGAGTGGAACATGCTGACTCTTGATCAGATTATGACTTTCCAAAAGAAACCGTTATTCTCTCCTTAATAATTTTAATATATTCCCAATAATGGAAGCTAGACTAACAAGGCCTGTAATTTGCTGCATTTTGCCTCCTTCCGTTTTAGAACAAGGGTACCACATTGGCAGTTTTCCAATCCTTTGGCAGAGTTCCAGAATCCAAGGATTTAAAAGAAATGCTTACCAATGCATCCACGATCTTTGGAGTTACCGTCTTTGAGATCCTGTGGCACAGCACTCGTTGCACCTTGCCAAACAGAACATTACCCATTTATGCCGACCCTTTGTTTCCTGTTAGCAAGCCAATCTTTAATCCATGCCAATATTGCCAATATATTACCCCCCACACCCATGTGTTTTTTTTTCTGCAATGTGGCACCTTATCAAATGCCTTCTGAAAATCTAAGTACAGTACATTACATCCATCCACTCCCATTTATCCACAGTACATGTTACTTCTTCAAAGACCTCCAATAAATTGGCTAACTATGATTTCCCTTTCACAAAACCATGTTGACTCTGCCTGATTATCTTGAATTTTTCCAAGTGCCTTGTATAACATATTCAATAATAGCCTCTTTTAACATTTTCACTCGGGCAGATTTAATCTAGCTGGCTTGTAGTTGCCTGCTTCCTGTCTCCCTCTCTTTTTGAATAAAGGAGCTACAGCCGTTATTTTCCAATCCAATGGAATCTGAGGAATTTTGGAAAATTAAAACCGATGCGTCAACTATTTCAGGAGCCACTTCTTTTAAGACCCTAGGATGATGTCCCTGTGGGTGCAGGGATTTATCAGCACACAGTTCCAACAACTTTCTCTGAGCCACGTGGTTGTGATTTTCCAGGATTCTTCCCTCCCTTTAATTTTCTGATTTACAGCTATTCCTGGATGTTGCTTGTATCCTCGATAAGGAAATCTGATGAAAAATACCTGTTCAATTCATCTGTCATCTCCTTAATTTCCATTATTAAGTCTCCCCCTCACCTTCTATAGGATTAATGCATATTTTGTTAACTTTTCTTTTTTAAATATCCATAAAAACTTTTACGATTTGTCTTTATATTTCTAGCTAGCTTTTTCTCAAACTCTTAATTTTTCCTTCCTTATTAATCTTTTGGTCATTCTTACATTCTGTCCAGTCTTCTGGCTTGCCTCCCATCTTTACACAATTATATGATTTTCTTTAAGTTTGATATCGTTACCTATTTTAGTTAACCACAGATGGTTGGTCCTCCGCTTGGGAGTTTTTCTTTCGTACAGGAATGCATCTATCCTGTGTTTTCTGAAATATCCCCTTAAGTATTCGCCACTGCATCTCTATGACCCATCCCTTAACCTAATTTGCCAATTCATTCTGCTTTCATGCCCTCCTAATTGCACTTATTAAAGTTTAAAATATGAGGCTTGGACCCACCCTTCTCTGCCTCAAACTATTTCAAATTCAATCATAGTATGATTGCTGCTACCTAAGAGTACATTCACTATGATGTCATGAATTAACCTGTCTCATTGCATACCAGGTCTAGTATAGCCTGCTCCCTGATTGGTTTCAGAACATGCTGTTCTAAGAAACTATCCCAAAAACATTCTATGAATTTCTCAATTTTTCAATCTATATGTAACTTAGGATCCCCCATCATCATCAGCATACCTTTCTGACAAGCTCCCTTTATTTCTTCCTCATCCACTGTCCTACTGTATGGCTACTGTTAGGGGACTGTAGGCCACTCCCACCAGTAATTTCCTGCTGTTATCATTTTTCATCTCTACCCAAACAGTTTCTACATCCTGGTTTCCTGAGCTTAAGTCAACCCTTTCTGGATATGGATGGATCTGGATTTGGTTATTGTCACATGTACCAAGGTACAGTGAAAAGTATTTTTCTGCGAGCAGCTCAACAGATCATTAAGTACATGGGAAGAAAAGGGAATAAAAGAAAATACATAATAGTGCAACACAAGGTATACAATGTAACTACATAAGCACCAGCATCGGATGAAGCATACAAGGTGTCGTGTTAATGAGGTCAGTCCGTAAGAGGGTTATTTAGGAGTCTGATAACAGCGGGGAAGAAGCTGTTTTTCTATAGTGCTAATACCACCCCTCCACATTTTCTTAACTTCCTGTCCTTCCTATATGTCACATTCCTTTCAATATTCAGGTCCCAATCTATGTCACCCCACGGCCATGTCTCTATAATTACTATCAGATCATACTTACTTATTTCTATTTATGTTGTCGGTGCATCTGTTTTATTTAGAATGCTAAATGCATTCGGATGCAAAGCTGTTAGTTTTGTCCTTTTATTATTTTTGTAATATTTGGCCTTATCTGCTGATTTACTCTTAGGTTCTGTGCTCTCTGTCCCATTCCTATCATGGCCTGTTTATCTTTTCCCACATTAATGCCTCTCTCTCCTGCCTTGCCTTTTTTGTTTGATTTGCCACATCTTTCCAGATTTAATCACTCTCTATTTCTCAACTGATCCTCCCACAACCACTATATTTTTACTTCAATCCTGAGCAAATGTCCTGAGCCCTGGCACCTGGCAGGCAGCATAGCCATCTGGACTCCCACTCTTCGCTGCAAAGAACAATGTCAATGTGATGTCACTTTGGGGGAGATGATGGAGGAAGTTTTATGGTAAGCTTGCGGGGCCAAGCCAAAACACTCCTGCTGGCCCACAAGCAGTACTGTAAAGGTACTTACCTTATGGATCTCACTCATTGCCATTTTATTTTCGAATTTTCTGCTCAGTTTGGGGATTTTCCAAGGCTCAGAAACTAGCCAAAATGGATTACAAAAACATTGGAAGAATGGAGGCGTGCTTAAAAGATTTAAATGACCAGCACATTTCCTAAGAGTGGATTGATCACTCGTCTCTTCCTCTTTGTTAAGTAATGGGATAAGAGACATTCCAATTAGTTGTCTCCTTTATGTTAAGTATCCAATAATTGACACTGATATGTAAAGGGGCTTCAGGTGGCCTTTGTGTCAGGTGATGTGAAGATAGAGTTTTGTGCAGAGTCTTTTAAAGTGAAATAAAGGTGTTTGAAAAAAGGAGCAGAACCTTTGACTCTTTATGCAACAGCAGCTAAACGTCTAACAAATGGTAGCAGAGGATGGTTGCTGTGCAAATGTGAAGGGCTGAAAGATACAACATTTCCAGACCAAACCAAGGAGTGTGTGAGAAGAAAAAAAAAAGAAGGTATATGGCTGAACCTAGGATAAAGATGGCCGGATATGACTACCCCCCCTTATTTTCTGAAAGGGGATCGTACGACCAATGGAGAAGTGCAGCAGTTATGTGGACTAAGGTAACTGCCTTGGGAAAGAGAAAACAAGGTATGGCCTTGGCTCGTTCTCTATCTTATGACAGTAAAATCTGAAGCAAAGTGTTTTCTGAGCTGGAATTGGAAGAGTTAGACTCAGAAGAAGGTCTGGAGACTCTATTACGTTATATGGATAAGATTTATAAAAAGGATGACTTGTTAAGTGCGTATGAAGCATGGTCAGATTTTGATAGGTTCTGGAAAATAGAGGATTTCTCCATGGGTGACTATATAATGGAATTTGGCAGACTATATGAAAGGCTGCAGGATCACAATCTGGAATTTCCACAGTCTGTGTTGGCCTTTAAATTACTTGACTGTGCTAGAGTGAGCAACATGGATAGGCTCCTGGGTTTGACAAGAGTTCACTTTGCGGATCAGGATATCTTATTCAATCAGATGACAGCAGCTCTAAAAACGTTTCTGGGGAAACATTCAATTCTGATGGCTCTGATGACCCAAATAGGTCAGTCTGCAATAAAGCAGATTAAGCAATGTTTTAGTGGCACTTTAAAGGAAATCTTGCTGTCATCTTTATGATGCATGGCGATGATTTTTTTTGTGGGGTGGGACTAGTGATTTCGAAGCTATTGTAATTTCTGGTTTGAAGAAATAATTCAGGGTTGGAAGTCAGGCTTCCGGTGTATTTAAATATATTGGACTGGAAATCAGACAGACTAAGTTAGGGGTAACTTTACGTCAGCAAGCTTATTTAGAAAGCATCAGCCCAATAGCAATTAGTCGTGGTGGGGTTTCACAAAAAGACGCAATGGTTTCAAAGATGGAAAAAGAGCAACTGCAAAGTTTAATTGGGCAACTGAATTGGTTAGGTAGACAGACTAGATCGGACGTGAGTTTTAATATCTTAGAGTTGAGTACAAAACTGAATGATCCCAAAGTGGAAGACATAATAAGAGCAAATAAAGGGTTGGCCAAACTAAAAATGCAGGAGTGTGTTTTGAGGTTCCCAGTTTTAGGTGACCTTAGGCACTTGAAACTCATAGTTTATAGTGTGTGTCCTATGCAAATTTATGTGATGGGGTTTCAAGCGCATGAGGTTTTATAATTTTCCTTTTGGGGAACAATGGTAAATGTTGTCCTCTTGTGTGGGAAACAAAGAAAATAAGGAGAGTGGTCAAAAGCACTTTGGCTGCTGAGACATTAAGCCTTATAGAGGCTGTGGATATGGCCTTTTATACATCTCAGATATTGACAGAAATTTGGGGATTAGGGGATTTGGGTAATATACCTATTGACTGTCACATTGACAATAAATCCCTGTGGGAAAATGTGCACTCTACAAAAAGTGTCAATGAATAACGGTTAAGGATAGACATCTCAAGTTTGAAGCAGATGTTAAACAGAGAGGAAATACCAAAAATTTAATGGGTCAACAGTAGCTATCAATTGTCAGACTGTTTTACAAAAAGAGGGGCTAGTTCACAGAAACGTTTGAATATTGTTAATGAAGGGTGCCTATTTCTGTGACTTTTTTTGTTTCAAAAAAGAATGAAAAAAAAAGAAAGGGGGAAATTGCGTGTGTGTTTTTGTGTTTCTTGTAATTTTGTTTTCGCCTAATAATTTTTTTTTCTCTAAGGAAGGGGAGACTATTAAGTAATGGGTTAAGAGACATTCCAATTAGTTGTCTCATTTATGTTGAGTATCCAATAATTGACACTGATATGTAAAGGGGCTTTAGGTGGCCTTTGTGTCAGGTGATGTGAAGATAGAGTTTTGTGCAGAGTCTGTTAAAGTGAAATAAAGGTGTTTGTAAAAAGGGGCAGAACCTTTGACTCTTTATACAACAGCAGCTAAATGTCTAACACTCTTATCTCATTCAACTTCCCTGGGCAGCACGGTAGCATTGTGGATAGCACAATCGCTTCACAGCTCCAGGGTCCCAGGTTCAATTCCGGCTTGGGTCGCTGTCTGTGCGGAGTCTGCACATCCTCCCCGTGTGTGCGTGGGTTTCCGCCGGGTGCTCCGGTTTCCTCCCACAGTCCAAAGATGTGCAGGTTAGGTGGATTGGACATGATGAATTGCCCTTAGTGTCCAAAATTGCCCTTAGTGTTGGGTGGGGTTACTGGGTTATGGGGATAGGGTGGAAGTGTTAACCTTGGGTAGGGTGCTCTTTCCAGGAGCCGGTGCAGACTCGATGGGCCGAATGGCCTCCTTATGCACTGTAAATTCTATGATATAACCAGAAGTGGGCAGATAAGAGACAGGTTGGATTCCTCCTTCAGATTTTAAACTTCCTCTTTAACAAGTTTATAACTCTTTGCACTGAGTACATACCAAAATCAGCTCCCAGTTTTTCAACTGGATGATAATCAATCTCTCAAACTATTTGATGGTTATGCATTAGTTAACATCACAAACTAGTTCAAGACTCATTTCTGGTTTTAGTTTTCTGGTATATCTTTTAGTTGACCACCAAATGCCTACGTTACCTCTGAGATGCAGAACATTTGCACGATTATGCCACTAAATGAGATGTTCATACTTTGCCGCTTTTTATCTTCTCCTCTTGTGTAACTTTTCAGCTCCCACTAGAGCCAGTTTCCCTAACAGTATGGCATAAAGCTGCATTGATCCTCAAGACGACAATAAAGTGTAATAAAGAAGTGAACAGGCCTTTTGTCAGCATCAGGGCAACTGCTGTTTAAAGGATATGATGCTGGCTCCAGTTTAAGTTGGTGTTAATATCAGAACTTTGGCACTAGATAAATCATAGAAAATTATGGAATCCAGAAAAATCCTCCAGAGTCCCAGCCTGCAGCTGTTGTAAAATGGAGTTGATAATCACTGATACAGTTCATTCTTCACACTTAGATTAAGCTGCCAGACACCAAGAGCTATTTTGCCATAGTATGGCATAAACTCTGGATGGATCGCAAAGATCCACCAGGAAAATACATAAATGTTCTGTTGCTAATTCAGGTGGAAAAAGAAGTGGTTCCAAGTGAAGGTGAGCGATTAGCCTGCTCTGATCTCAAGTTTAATTCTTCTCCACTGAATGGTCACTTTTGCATCTAAGTAAAACTGTCCAATAATAAATCTAAGACTAACAACGCTAAATAATTGAACAGAAGATGGATTTTCCTGGAAAAATGTGGTAAACCTTATAATAAACTATTGAATGTGCATCAAACATTCACCATTCAGTTACTTCAAAGTAAAGGTTGCCAAAGTGATCACAGCCCTTGTTATTTGTAACTGAGTTTATCAAAATAGCTTGCTAGTTGGTACATAAAGTATCAAAGCCATGCACTTTCCATAGAATCCCTACAATGCAGAAGGAGGTCATTCAGCCCATCGAGACTGCACTGACCCTCTGAAAGAGCGCCATACCTAGGCCCACTCTTCCGCCCTATCCCAATAACCCCCTAACCCCATCTAACCTGCACATCTTTTGACTATGGGAGGAAACCCATGCAGATACAGGGAGAAAACTCGACAGACAGCCACCCAAGACCAGAATTGAACCTGCATCCCTGGTGCTGTGAGGTAGCAGTGCTAACCACTCTGTCACCCCACAATATTTCAAAAAAAATTTCAGATGTATTTGAAAAAGCAAAGAAAATGTGATCTTTTTGAAGTTTTCAAAGTATGCAAGGAGTTGATCAAATTGGTCAGCGTGATTTAGGGCTCTAGAGCAGGGGACAGCGTTAAACTTTCGGTAAGCTAAGAGTAAGCATGTGGAACCTTTCCATTGGGTAACAGATGTTTTGAAAGACTGCCACCCAAAAGGCAGAATAAATGGATCCAAAATACAATTGGATGCATTTCTCAAAAAAGTGATTCAGTGGACTGAAGAAAAGGTTGGCAGGTGAGGATGATCGATGAAGAAAAAAAAGAATGGACCTTTTTTGGCTCTAGTTGGATTTTCTCTTTCTGAATATACTTACATTCTTAGTTTGGGTGGTGGAGATTTCCTGTAAACATCACATAATCTAAGGAATTTCTTGACTGTGAAAGGTTCTGCATTAATTTGGGGTGATTGCCAATTGTGTCTGACCATTCAAAACAATGTACCTTGCTAATATCTTCAGATAGCAATCAAGAGTCAACTACATTAGTGTGGGATCGGAATCATGTATAGGCAGGGCCAGAATCAAGTGTGGGAGGGACTGACTTACATACAAGCCACACTGTGTGAAAGCCAGTTGAATTCCTTCCTTAATTAGTAAACCAGTTGGGCACCACATCCAATGGGCTAAATTCTCTGTCTCGCGCCGTAGCGGCATTACTAAGATGGAGAATACAACGGTATTGAAGAAAACGTTTCCAATGCTCCGCACCCACCCCCCACTGGCGCCAGGATCGAGGTTTGCAACCTGCACTCGCACCCTGCACCCTAACAACAGATCTGGGACTGTAATCTCTGGGCCTGCGTGATTCTCCAGTCCTTAAGCCAGGGAATCACGTGGGTGAGAATCTCTACTCATCCTGACAAATGTGTACCTGGCACGGTGGATCTCACGGTGGGCCAAGGGGGTAACTCTTTAAGGGAGATGACCCAAAGTCCATCGAGGACCACCCTACCCCCACCAATCCAATCACCTCCCTACACTGTTGAGTGATTTTGAAGTCGTCAGCTAGAAATTGACAACATTTAATTCGATTTGAAGTGGTCCAAGAGCTGTCAATCAAAGCTTGATGTTTAGAAACATTGCCGGTTGGAGTACTTCAGAGTTACTCAACCATGAAGGAAGCTGAATGGAACAATGCTGACAACTGTGGTGTGTAGAAGCTGTCAATCACAGCCGAGTAAAATCAATATCAAAGGGAAATGAATGAATGGCTTGCAGATCAGATATCTGTGGGGGTTTAAACCCAGCTGACTGATTTTCCCTTTCCAGGAATTGACAGATGCTGCTTCCTCTCTCTGAGCCAGCAGGTATATTGCCCAGGTGAGTGTTAGAGCAGTGTTTTTTAAAAACTGCCTCCATCTGGACTGCTCTCCAGCTTCCAGATAGCGCTTCCTGTCAGGGGTCTCTTTTCTGAGGGGCTTCCTGACAGGGATCTCATTTCGGTGGGGGGGGGGGGGGGGGGGGGGGTCTGTGTGCAGATCTACATATTTAGGGGGTCTCTATGGGACAGTCTCTTCATTTAGGGAGTCTCTGTGGTGGGAGCGGGGTGGGTCACTGACGAGGGGGGGGGAACTTACAAAATCCAGGGGTGAGGGCTGAATTGCGATGCAAAGGAGGGTGTGGCCATCTGCGGGACCTCACTGTTGGACTACCCACTAAAAATGGCGGCCCAATTGCAGGATTCCCTAGGGAATCCCTTGCAATCCTCACCATGCATAAATTTGTATGGCGAAGGATTGGGAATCGTTTCCTCACAGCAGGAGCAATAAACGGGTGCATTTCAGCTCCAGCAGGAGAATGGTCTTCCAAATGGAGAATTCTGTCCAGTAGCTTAATGATCATTTTAACTGATAATAGCATTTTATTTACAGATTTTATAACAAAGAATTAATTCAAATTTTCAAAGTGCCATGGTGCAATTTAACTCAATAGTCTTTGGGTTATTACTAGCCCAATAACATAAAAACTCATTCACTTAATTATGTTGTCACCAAACTCAGAACGATACAAGATACAGACCTGTGCACATTGGAAATAAAGATGTATATGAATCATTTTCAAATTAACTAAAACATGCAACTCTACATCAGAGTCAGTAACTGAAGGTGTTTCCTCTGTAACTAACCACATTTTTACCACATTCAATGTCAGCTACATTCTGACAAACGCTTCTGCTGCAGTTACATGCGAAATAAGTTAGTTTGCTAACAAGCCACAGATGTGTAATTTGATGATCTGCCTGGAAATCTGTAGATTATATGATTTTGTTTTGCAACTTAAAGGTGAATTTGAGCTTAGAAATTTGATTACTGCGTGCCCACAGAGGGAGAGGAGCATCATAAGAGGTTGGAGTCAGAGGAATGAAGCACAGGAATTTTGGGGGGGGGGGGAAAGGAAGGGCTGAATGACTACAAGTACTACAACTGCATATGGCCAAAATGGCTGCCATGGTTACAATTTTCGCTCATCCACTTTTCTCATGGTCACAGCAGAAAAACAGTTTTCCTAAACTTACTGAGTCTACGATGAAACAAAACATATGTTTTTAGGTGTATGTTACTGTATGTAAGCACTCATTTTTCACCGTAGGAGAAATGCCGTGTGCATTATATATATTGGCTTTTTGAAAATTAATTTGCGGGATATTGGCAATGGTGCTTCGGCAGTAATTATTGCCCATCCCTAGTTGCCCTTCAGAAGGTGGTGGTGAGTTGCCACAACTGTATTAATTTCTCATTGGAAGTGCATTTCTGTAGCTTCAATAGGTCACAGGTACAGAACACAACATTCTTCAGGGCGAGAGAGAGGTCCACAGTCGAGAGTCAGCCGTGACTCTGTTAGCAGCACTCTCGCCTTTGAGTCACCAGAAGATTCTAGGTTTACAGTCCCATTCCAGCACTTGAGCACAAAAATCAAGGCTATTCCAGTGGAGTGCTGAGGGAGTGCTCCCCTGTTGGAGATTCTGGGCGCGATTCTCCCAAAGGGTAACAACGGGCAGAATTCTTCGCTCCCCACGCCGGGTGGGAGAATTACGGGAGGGCCGGGCAACTCATGACACGCCGCCCTGGCACCCCCCGCGATTCTCCCACCCCCCCCTCGAGGAATCGCCAGTCGCCGGGAAAACCGGATGAGCCGAGCGGCCTGACGTTCCCGACCTGTTCACGCCGGCGGCAACCACATACCAGCGCTGCCGTCATGAACATGGCGCCAAAGTTTTGTTTGTGGCATGTGGGGGGCGGAGAGGGGAGTGAGCACCACGGCCGTGCTCGGGAGGGGACTGGCCTGTGATCGGTGCCCACCGATCGTCGGGCCGGCGTCTCCAAGAGACGCACTCTTTCCCCTCCGCCGCCCCACAAGATCAAGCCGCCACGTCTTGCGGGGCAGCGGAGGGGAACATGGCAACTGTGCATGCATGGGTTGGAGCCGGCCAACCTGCGCATGCGCAGCTGACGTCACTTAGGCGCCGCCGTTGCGTCATTCTCGGCGCGTCGCCTTGACGCAAGCGTCAAGGCCCGGCGGCCAAGGTTTACAGAGCGCCGCTCCTAGCCCCCTGGGGGGAGGGGGGTGAATAGGGTGCGAGGAGTGGCCTCCGAGGCCGTCGTGAAACTCGGCCTAGTTCACGACGGCCTTCCCGATGCCGTGCTGGAGCGGAGAATTCCACCCAAAGTGTTGACGCCGGAGCGAAAACTGGAGTGTTTCACTCCGGCATCGGAGGCCGCTCCTCGCCCCCTATTCTCCCACCCCCGGGGGCTTGGAGCGGCGGCGCGTCAATCTCGCGCGCCGGGCCTTGACGCTTGTGTCAAAGCGGCGTCGCCTGAATGATGCGGCCAGCGGCGCCTAAATGATGTCACACACGCATGCGCAGGTTGCCGTCCTCCCCGCGGGCGCCCCACAAGATTTGGAGCATTGATCTTACGGGGCGGCGGAGGGAAAAGAGTGCGTCTTTCAGAGACGACGCCCCGACGATCGGTGGGCACCGATCGCGGGCCAGATCCCTCCTGAGCACCTCCCTGGTGCTCGATCCTCCCTCCGCCCCCCACAGGCCCCACACGCAGCGGTCGCGCGCTGTTCACGCCGGCAGCGACCAGGCGTGGTTGGCGCCGGCGTGAACCGGTTGGATTAGGCAGAATTCGACACGCCGTTTTGGGGGGGGGGAGGAGAATCGCGTGCGGGTGCCAGGGCGGTGTGGCGTGAATCGCCCGGCACTCCCGCGATTCTCCCACCCGTCATGGGGATCGGAGAATCGCGCCCTCTGTCCTTACGATCAAACATTGAACCTGGACCTCATCTGCTAGCTTGGGTGGATGCGAAAGGTCGCATGGCAATACTATAATGTTCTGGCCAATATTTATTCCTCAAATCAACATCACAAAAACAGATTAGCTGGACATTGTCACATTGCTGTTTGCGAGGGTTTGCTATGCTCAAACTGGCTGTTGTGTTTGTGCTTCATTTTCAGTAAAGTATTTTGAAATGTTTGCTGGTAATGTAATTGGGGAGCACGGTAGTATAGTGGTTAGCACTGTTGCTTCACAGTGCCAGGGTCCCAGGTTCGATTCCCGGTTTGGGTCACTGTCTGTGTGGAGTCTGCACGTTATCCCTGTGTCTGCGTGGGTTTCCTCCGAGTGCTCCAGTTTCCTACCACAAGTCCCAAAAGACGTGCTGTTAGGTAATTTGGACATTCTGAATTCTCCCTCTGTGTACCCAAACAGGCGCCTGAATGTGGCGACCAGGGACTTTTCACAGTAATTTCATTGTAGTGTTAATGTAAGCCTACTTGTGACAATAAAGATTATGATTATTTTTATTATTGTAAGTGGCTATATAAATACAGGTCTTCTTCTTTTTTTGTTCACATTCTATGAAATTATAGGATGGAAATGCACTCAAGCCAATCCATTTCATATAATGCAAAAAATATTTTTGTGCTATACTTTTAGTTTGTAACTTCAAATTTCCTACCAGCTTTCGAACTGGCTCACGCTGTGAACTAACTTGAAGCTAAATGCTATAGATGTAAATTCTATCAGGGAATGTGTATCCAGATTACAACTACTTATCCTACTGGATCAATGTCTGTGAAGAATCAATTTAAATTACTTAATCGCCTGTTAGCTAGCTTATTCAAAATAAGATCCCACTCCTGCTGGTCCCACAACTCCCATGAAAATTCTCATGAAAAGTTCTGGCGTGAATAATGCGATGGACAGATCATTGAGGTTCCCTCAGAACGCTACACATTTCACATACCCGCCATTAAGCTTCAGTAGCAACAATGCTGCACATGGTTGACCTGGGCTGTGAGATGACAAAACAATGGAATCCAGGTGGAGAAGAAGCGAAATGGCTGTCGCTAGACCGGAAATTTGCACAAAGTGGCTTGCTGAAAACTGAGAGACTTTACTGTGCTCTCATGCTTCAGGTTTCAAACAATAACACTCTGGCGATGAAGTTAGGAGAGTTACAAGCCTCGAGGACATGATGGGAAATATAGGACCCTGAGACCAGAGTAGGTCAGGAAATACTACCAACTATATGGTCCAAGGGATCTTGTGGCATTGTGGTAGCGTGTCTGCCTTGGAGCCAAAAAACTCAAGGTTCGCGTCTCACCCCAGGTACTTGATGGCTAAGGAAGGTGTGTTCATAATGTGGTCAAACAGATTGAGTGCGATGACCTGCAAACCCTTCCAATGCACCGATGGCTGGTGGTAGAGTGAGAGAGACTCCTGGAGTGGTGCCCCTCAAGGTACTGACCTGTTCTGGGAATTACTATCTAAGGAAGTGGACAAAAGTCTGCCTTAGTGTGCCACTAGGTGTGGGATGAGGATTGGAATCTGGTGTAAGACTACTTAAAGATCATGACCTAAATGTGTGTCTGAGCCCAATTTTGGGAGTACTGAGTGCATGCCCAACTCCTGAATGGTGAGGTCTGAGGCAGCCTCACATATTGGGCCCCATTACAATGGAACCAGCATGGGTTAATAGCCAGCTGGCAAACAGAGCAAGATCAGGCTGCTACTAACATTCCAGTGGTCCTCAAGTAAGTGAAGTTGAGATCAGGAATGGACGCTTGTGTGTGCGTTTGGGGTGGGGGATGTGTATTTTGTGATAATAATAGGAGGCTGCAGAATGGGTGTCAGAGGTCAGATGGGATGGATACGAGGTTGGGTGACAGGTCAGGAGGATGGGGTTGGATGGAGGGGCCGCTATTGTTTGGAAAATTGCTGCTGTGTGGCCAAATCTATTAAATGAGGTTCAAGAGCCACCAGCTTTCAAACCAGACCAGGGAGATATATTAGCCACAAAGACTAAACCATTAACCTGGGGAATGAAGTTGCAAATGATACCAGCCAGCCAGACAGGTTGGAAGCAACCTGAGGATGTTGGACAAACAAACACGGGAGAAAATATCAATCTCTGAGGATTGAAACTGTAAAAAGTAATCATCCCTGAGACAGGCTGTCAGTTTGGAGATGTTTATTGGCGCCACTCCAGAGTAATTAAAGCAAATCTGGAAAGATTCCCATCCCTCATACATTTTTAGCCAATTTTACTGGAATACATTTTCCAAAAATAACGTAATATTGTTTGAGGAAATGTGCGGAATGCAGTTCCTGTGTAAATTAACCTTGTATAGAAATATGAAGGCTGACAAGAAGCCAAAAATATTCACTTGTGTTATTGTCCCTGTTGAAAGTACCAATGCACTGAGACAATCTGGCACGAGAAACATAGCTGAGTTCTAACGTGGGAGGTCTTGTAAATTTGAGGTGCTGCTAAGCATGACGTTATGGCTTTCCAAAGACGTTTGTGATCACGTTGAATATACTTGCCTCATTTACTGCGATTGATTGAGGCAATGGTGTGCTTCATTCTTGTTCAGCCTTGTCAACATAAATATGTCAATCACACATATACCTGAATAAGTACTGCAAAATTGATTCCAATTATTTGACTATATCTGATTAATGAACAGCATTTTGAAGCACAAGGATAGCCTCTGCACAAATTGATTTTTTTTTGTAGAGCTCTTTTGCGATTAAATGAATTATGCATTTTTTGAATTTTTCAAACTTTTGCTGCAGGTACTTAGTTAAAGGTAAACAGTGGTGATCAAGTGAGAGGTTAGATGGATAAGGCTCAGTGAGTAACATCAATACTTAACTCCTTGTCTCAACACCGCAGAAATAACAGAAAGTGGCCTTGCTGTTCATTCAGGTTCTTACCCTCTATCTCATTTGAAATGACTGACAGTAGAATCAGCATTTTTGATGGCGTTCGGCACCAAAGAGTCTGAACCGAGATCAATGGAGGCCCAGGGAAAACCCCTCCAGAGACTGGTGATAGAACTGACAAGACAGAGAATGGTCATGGCTTTTTAAGATTAATCATATTAGCCTCAGGATATGACTGCAGGAATTCTTCAGGGACGTATACGTGGCCCAACCATTATCAGTTGCGTCATCAACGGTCTTCCCTCCATCATAGGGTCAGGGTATATTGTTCAATGCTTGATTCTACAAGTGTTCAGCTTCATTTACAACTCTTCTGATGATAAAGCAGGCATGTCAGCCTACAGCAGGCCCTGTGCAACATCTACGCTTAGGCTCACAGTGGCGGATAACAATCACATAATACAAGTGCCAGGAAATAACGAACAAGGAAAGGCCTAACCACTTCCCTCATATCCCCGATAGTACATGCTATCATCACTAATAACATCCTGAAGAGTCACTATGGATCATCAGCTTAACTGAGCTGACCATTTTAGCAATATATCTACAAGAGCAGATGAAAGCCTCGGCACTCTGCAATGTGTGACTCACTTCCCATCCATTAATGTCTCTCCACCAGCTACAATACTCAAGAAGGACTGCAATAAAATATTCGCCAGTCACTTGAATGGGTTCAACTTCTTAAAGTGTCTTTAAATGTGGATACCACTGGAACGTTCAGCGTCTATTACCCGTTCTTAATTTCCTTAGAGACAGTGAGCAACCTTCTTGAACCATTGCCGTCCATATGGTGAAGGTCCTCAGGCGCTGTTGAGAGTTCCAGGATATTGGCCCAGTGATGTTGAAGCAGCAGCGATATGTTTCCAAGTCAGGACAGTATGAGGCTTGGAGGGGAATTGTAGATGGTGGTGTTCCCATATGCCCTCTGCCCTTGTCCAGGCGGTGTTGGTTGTAAGTTTGGGAGGTATTGTTGGCGAAGTGTTGCTGAGAGGCTGCAGTGCATCTTGTCTGTGATACAGATTGCTGTTGCACTGGTGATGGAGTGAGGGAATGTTTACGGTGGTGGGTGAAGTGGCGATGAAGCAAGCTGCTTTGTCCTGCATGGTGTTGAGCTTCTTGAGTCTTGTTGCAACTGCACTCACCCAGACAAGTGGAAAATATTCTATCGCACTCTGACCTGTGTCTTCTCAATGGTACAAAAGGCTTTGGGTTGCCATGGGGTCAGTTATTTGTCACAGGATCTCCATCCTCGGACTTGCTGTTAAAGCCATAGAATCATATGACTAATCCAGTTATTTTCTGCTCGCTTGTGACGCCCAAAGATGCCGATAGTGGGAATTTGGCAATGGTAATGCCATTGAATAGCATCAAGGAGAGATGGTTAGGTTCTCTCTTTTTGGAAATTGTTACTGCCCAGCACTTGTGTGATCTGAATTTTATGTGAAGATCTTGCATAGGCTGCTCAATCTATGAGGAGTTATAAATGGATCTGAACAATGTGCATCCCACTTCTAACCTTAGGGACGGATGGAGGCCATTGATGAAGCAGTCGAGATGGTTGCGCTTAGGTCACTGCACAAAGAAATTCTTGCAGTGATGTCCTGGGGCTGAGGTAATTGGCAGCCAGCAACTGCAACTATCTTCCATTGTGTTCGGTAAGATTCTTGCCAGTGAAGAACTCCATGATTCCTACTGACTTCAATTTTACCAGGGCTGCTTGATTTCACTCAGTCAAATGCTGCCTTACTGAAAAGGGCAGTCATTCACCAAAGGAATTCAGCTGCTTTGTCCATGTTTGGGGCAAGATATAATGATGTCTAGAGCTGAGCATCTCTAATGGAACAGAATTGTTGAGTAAGTGCTGCTTGATAGTAAGGGAAATGACACATTCAACACATTGCCAATGATTGAAATTTGACAGATGGAGAAATAATAGATCAGCTTGGATCTGTTCTGCTTTTGATGAGCAGGGCATATCAAGGCAATTTTCAATTTTGTTGGGTAGATAGTGGTGTTGTACCTGTGCTTGAACAGCTTGACTAGAGATGAGCTTTGTTCTGGGACACAAGTTTTCAGCACTATAGCCAATATGTTGTATCCAGAGCTATCAGCTGTATCTTGATTTTATGTGGAGGTGTCACAATTGGCTGAAGATTGGGTGATGACGGTGATCTCAGTAAGGAGGCTGAGATGGATCATCCACTTGGCATTTCAGGCTGAACCTAGTTGCGAATGCTTTATCCTTGTCTTTTACAATTTTGTGCTGGTCTCCATCATATTTGCAGATCGGGGTGTTGATGTTCAACCAAAATATATTCCATCAAAAAAAACTCAGTAAGAACGAATGTGGCTTACTAGGAAGTTAAGGATAGCAGGAATTTAAGGATAGCATTAGATTAAAAGGGCTTATAATTTTCCAAAAAATAGTAGTAAGCTTGAGGACTGGAACAGTTTTGGAACCTGCAAAAAGGAAAACGATGGCCTGAATTTTACTCTCTCCCCTCTGGGGTGGGTTTTGAGGTGCTGGGAGGGTGAGGGGGGAGGGGTTGGGGTGCATGGACAGGAACCCCTCTGAGATCCCACTTGCTACAACCTGGGCACAATTCTATCATGGGGTGGGCAGGGTCTTGGGCAGGAAGTCCATCCTTGCCCCTATTAACCCCTTAAGTGGCCAATGAAGGGTCTTTTCCCGCCCAGCCTCAATTTTCAGGTTGGCAGGCACCACGTATCTCAGGATGGGAAACAGAAGATGTTAATAGTCTGGGTCCCAGTTAGGAAGTGGGAGGTGCCTCTATCAGAAGCCCCACTTCTAACTGGAGGGCATGCCCCCTCATGGACTGGACACCTCCAGGCCCCTCTCTCTCCTCCCTTCACCAACCCAAGGTCTATACCCTGATTACTCAATCCCCGTGACCCGCACAAGACATCCCCTACCCTCCTCTCCCCGGGACCCCTGCTACTTACATCACACCAGCTCTCTACACTTTGTCCCAAGAGGGCGCTGCACTGCCTCTTCTGGCCACTGCAGCCCTGTGCATGGAGGTTCTGGAGAACATTTGGCCAATCTGATTGACTGACAGCTCTCCCAGGCAGGATTTTCTTCCAGGGGCAGGTGGAACTAAAAAGAAAACTGAGTCCCATTTTGGGCACGTTTAGCAGGGCGTTTCCTGTTGCCTGCAGCACTGAGAACGATCCCGCTATTAAACGGGACTCTGTTTCTTTATCGGACCTCGGCGAGGAAAGCCCCACCAAGGCCGCACTTTTCCTGCATTGAGTTCATCAATGCAGGAAGAGATCAGGCTGCCATCTTTAAATGGTGCCCCGTTCTCTCGATTCCCCCAGAACCCCCCAACATGCTAACATACCTGTGGTGAATGTGATTCACACGGTAATATAATCTGTATATATATGTGTCTATATTGTAAGTGCAGTTGCACTACCTGACCACCAGGTGGAGTAGCTCTGGGAATACTCGAGAGTTGTACTGGGCTTCTCCCTTGGCTCCGCCCAGGACTCCTCCCCCGGGAGCTACTGTATAAAGATCAGTGCCACAGGGTCAGCCGGCCAGTTCACCGAAAGTTCAACGGCTAACAGGCTGGCTCTGTTGTAAGTATATTAAATCGCTATTCTAATCCTACAAGCACGTGTCCGTAGAATTGTTGGTTCCAACAATACCCATTAGGGGGTCCTCGAGCCCAGCCTCACCCTAACTCATAAGGCCAGGGCATCCCTCAAAGGGGAGATCAGCCAATGGTCATCTGGGACTATGGTGACTTTACTTACTTACTAATTGTCCATCATCATTTATGACTAGATGCAACAGTAACGTAGAGCTTCTTTTGGATTGGTTTGTTTTGGGATCATTTTGCTCTGTCTATAGCATGCTGCCTCCGCTAGTTAGCATGTATGTAGTCCTAAATTGTAGCTTCCACAGGTTGGTACCTAATTTTGAAGTACGCCTAGTGCTGCTTCCCGAATACTCCTTTACACTTCTCAATGAACCATGATTTATCCCCTGACGATGGTAATGGTAGAGTAAGGAATATGCTGGGTCATGAATTTACAGATTGTAGTACAATAAAATTCTCTTGCTGCTGATGGCCCACAGTGCCCAATGATGAAAGAAATCTGAGCTGTTAGATCTATTCTGAATCTATCCTATTTAGCATGGTGATAGCGACAAGTAGCACAATGGAGGGTGTCTTCAGTCTACCAATGGGCTTTTGTCTCCGCAATGTATCTGCAACAGATAGATAGTTGGGCTTTTTCCCTCATGTTGGTACTTTCAACATATGTTTCAAGCCCAGCTTGTTCCCCATCTAGAATACATTCTGTACCCCCGACACCATTTAGGACAGAGCAGTCAGCTTGATCGGTGCCCTTGACACCATTCTCAATGTTCTCCCCCTTCATCACTCTCTTGTCAAGCTTACCACCCAGTCCTGCAACCTCAGCCATCAAGAAGGACAAGAGCAGCAGGTTTATGGGACCATCATAGTTTCCAGCTTCCCTTCCCAGTCACTCCTCATTCTTACTTAACATATGCTGCCATTCCTTCATCATTGGTGTGTCACGGTCAAGGAAAGTTAAATGTTCTTTTGCCAGTATTGTCCATATCCTGCGAATAAATGTGAAAACTATCTAATTGATCAGACAAGGTCTGAGGAAATTCTACAAACGTTACTGCTAAATGGATATCCTGGATATAGGAGGTGGCATCACTGGGAATGATGATTTGATAAGTTGCGATGTCTTAAATCACTGACACTGAAAGAAAACGCATCATGAGCAGATTCAAAATCAAACTCATTTCCAAATAAGTATTTGTCCATATACCCTTTTACTTATTATTTTTTAAATGAGCCAATTTTAAAAATAACACTCACCTGTGTAAGTTGAAACACCATTTTCTATTTTGCTGAAATATAATTCCACTAAATGATATGCTGCATTGTGTTCACTGTATTGATTGTTAACTAATCATATTTTATCCTATAGTGCTGAATTGATCTGAACCTAACTCTACTGATGAGATTGTCTTCTGATTGTGTTGATTAAGATTGAATTCTTTGGGTAATTATTGATCTTAACTTCATGGCATTTCAAGCTTGAAACTGAAATTGTCACATCTAGAATTTGCGCAATGTTGACAATGGATGATTGGATGTGAATACAGAACTGGTTTCGAGTATTATTCTGGTTGTTAGTTCCAAAGACCATACATTGATGGGCTCGGAAGGAGTGATAGAAAAATAGACTGAGCTTCTCTTTTGCTAACACTCAGTTTAACATTTGTTTACTGTTTATCCTTCTGTCATCACACTGGTACATTTCTTATTAGCTCTCCAAACCAGAGCTACTTTAAATCAACATAATCCACTTAATTCCGACAAACTGAAAACACCAATCTGTGCTAAATTAGCTGTACTCAACTGAGGTGGCAGCTGGGACATTGCAATTGGTCTTGGTAGTGCCAGAGTAGGGTGGAAAAAATTGGCTTGGATTCTAGCTCCTGATCACAATCCAGCAATCCTCATGGTGCGAATGGATGAAATTGGGATTGGTCACAGTTATAATGCCCATGTGGTAAAATAGCCTGCAGGCCCGAAGTGGTAGAAATGCATTGTGCACATTTATCAAGTGTAAAACAGAAATAATGCTCACAATTACCGTCCCTGATCTGTGTATCTATGAACATATATATCCGGAGCAAGAGTAGACAACACGGCCCCTCAAACCTGCTCCGCTATTCAATAAGAACATAGCTGATCTAATTGTGGCCCCAACTTCCCATGTCACCCCTCCCCACCCCGAAAACCTTTGACTCACTTCTTAGGCAAGAATCTATCTACCTCTGTGTCAAAATTATTCGATGACCCTACCTCCGCCACTCTCTGGGGAAGAGAGTTCCACAGACTCAGTACTCTTGGGTGTGAAGAAAATTCTCCTCACCTAATTCTAATCTCTACGTAAGCATATCGGTCACTGTTAAACTGACACGGACAACTTTTGGCTTCAGTTGCTACCAAAATGTGTTGATGAAGAGCAGAATTTCCACCATGATCACCTACCCCCACACGTTGCTTGTCACAACCACCTCCCAGAAAGTACCTTCAAAGCCGATGACTCTAGGTTGGCATTTTCAATGTGCAGAGTGCCTTGCACTGAAATGTATACTGAGGCCCAACATTGACTGGCTCTTGGACCTCCTGGTTGGCTTAGTCATGCAGTGCTGAGCCCATAACACAGTCCTGACTGAGTGTCTATGAAAAAGGTATCCGGGGATATCCTGCACTGTACTCCAGCAAGCTGCTTCAGGAGCAAGGGAAGCAGGTTAACAAGAACAAGACAAAATATAGATAAATGCAAACAGGGCTAACAAGAAGTGGGGTCGTGTGGGATCTGGAACGTTAACCTTGAGATTTGGCAACGGTGCTTGTTTACCAAGAGCTTGGATGCAAATGACAATAATAATCTCACACTAACTATCCAGCAGTAACCTGCGTTTATAGAAAACCTTTATTTATGATCACATCCCAAGGCACTCCCCCGAGACAGTTACAGAATAATCATAGAATCCCTACAGTACAGAGGAGGCCATTTGGCCCATCGATTCTATGACGACCCTCTGAAAGAGCAGTCCACCCAAGCCCACTTCTCCAACTATACCTATAACCCCTTAGCCTAACCGTCACATCACTGGACATTAAGGGGCAATTTTGCACGGCCAATCCATCTGACCTGCACATCTTTGGGCTGTGGGAGGAAACTGGAGCACCCGGAAGAGACCCACAGAGACACGTGGAGAACATGTAGACTCCACACAGACAGTCACCCAAGGCCGGAATTGAACCCGGGTACCAGGCGCTGTGAGGCACCAGTGCTAACCACCGAGCTGCCCCTTAGGAATCCTAGGAATACCAAATGCATCAAGATATCTATCTCGAATCCTGACCCCTTCTTGCTACACCAGCCCAGTTCATTTAAATTCCGTGGAAACTTTTGGAAATAGACTAGACATATTTACATATCTATTTAGAAACTATTTGCATCGCCAGCACGGCATGGTTGCACGGTGGTTAGCATTGTTGCTTCACAGCTCCAGGGTTTCCGGTTCGATTCCCGGCTTGGGTCACTGTCTGTGCGGAGTCCGGACGTTCTCCCTGTGTCTGCGTGGGTTTCCTCCGGGTGCTCCCGTTTCCTCCCACCATCCAAAGATGTGCAGGTTAGATGGATTGGCCATGCTAAATTGCCCTTCGTGTCCAAAAAGGTTAGGTGGGGTTACGGTGATTGGGTGGAGGTGTGGGCTAAGGTGGGGTGTTCTTTCCAAGGCCGGTGCATACTCGATGGGCCGAATGGCCTCCTTCTGCACTGTAAATTCTATGATTCAATGATCTCCTGTTGCTGTATTTTTTTTTCATTGGGCTGTCCCTTGTCTTTTAGTTCCTGGCAATGGAGAGCCAGGTTGTTGGGGTCAGTGTTTGGAACCAACACACTGGACTTTCACAATAACTGGGAACTCTCTCCAAAAGCTCTCTCCAATCCCACAAACCCCCAAACTCAACCCACGCAGTCAGTTTACTAGAGATCATTTCAACACACACTATTCTGATGGGATTACTACTTACTGTCCTGCCAGTGGCTGTCTCCTGCGCTTTCTTGACTTTCCCATAGGCTCCCCTGCCCAGAGTCTGCAGGATCTGGTACCTGTGCTTCAGGTTGTGTTTGTGTTGGTGTTTCTTTACAGCGCGGCACAACTTGCTGTCGGAAGTCCCTTTGCAGTCCTGCTCCTCGGCACCGTCGTGTTTCCCCCTGGTTATCATCTCGCCTCGCTGCCACTTTCCCTGCTCGCTCCCTCCATCCGCTCTCAGCCCAGTTGTCCGGGATCAGGGCTTGCAGCCGGTTACACAGGGGAGGAGGGGTAGACTCCCCTGGGGGAGTCCCCACACACGCCCACAGCAACCTTGGCAAGGTCGAGAAGTCAAAAGTCAGGGAAGCTGAAAGAGTTTTCTCAACGTGTGTGTGTGTGTGCACAGTGGCTCGGAATGAAACAATGTTGCAGCCTGGTGGCTGTGTGAAGCTAAATTGCCTTCCTTAAACACAAAGCCCCAATCGCCTCTGGCCAGGGTCAGGATTCAGCTCTTGGGCAGGTCAGCAATGAATCAGCCTTCAGACAGTGCAGAGCATTCCACACGCCTGGCTCACCGCAGCTCCTGTGCAATCTCTCCACAGCCACACTCCTCCACAAGCAGACAATGTCACAACACATTCTCTCTCTCTCTCTTTGTGCCTCTTCCACCCCCCCCCCTGCGCCTTGTGTCTGCCTCATGATCTGTGTCCCCGCCTCTTTATCTCCTCCTGTCTCGCCATCTGTTTGCCAGCCCTTGGGTGTCTGGCATTGTTTCCCCTCCCAGTCAGTCCACACTGCTTGCTGGGTACTCCCTGCACACTCTTCACCCCACTGTTTAACAAGCTCCCCGAGCCCACCCTGCACCTCTGCTCTCTCTCATTCTCTTTAATGTTTCACTTTCAGTTATAACCAACCCCAATCTCAAAAACCTTCTGTCCTTAAAACTTTCCAACTCTTCAATATTTTGGTAGCTTTGCTCCAAAAGAGTTGATGGACTGCGGGTCCCATGCATGTTTGATTTATTCCCAGCTGCTTGTTCCCGATTTTTAATTTTTTTTGGATCAATTGGATTCATCCAAATGGGGATGATAGAGAAAGCGACCAACCAGCATCCTCCTGAAGCAGGCGAGTTGCTTTTGTATATGGGGGTGATCTGTGAACACCTCACTAAACTCGGGATCACTGGAAAAGGGATTTACAAATGGCCCAAGCAAAGATTTGGTAAAATTAGCAAAATACTGGGGATGGCGGAGTCTGAAAGAAGCTGAAAAACTCAGCAGGTCTGGCAGCATCTATTAGGAGAGAAAGCAGAGATAACAGGCGGGATTTTCCAGGTCCCCCCACCACCATGTGGTCCTACAAATCGTGAACCCTGCATGGCGGCTGCGGACTGTGTCCAGCGGTGTGACACCCGGCCGCGATCCTTGCCGCTGGCCGGGCGGCTTCTGCGTGGGCTGGGGAAACTGGCAGGAGTGGCCAGGGGGTGAGCTGTGGGGTCGCAGATGGCGGCTTGGGGCTGCGCACGACAGGTGCCATGCTGTACGGCGCAACCACTGCAGCCATGCATGTACGCAGCCTGGGACCCGGCCATTTTCCGGCCGTTTTCGCCGCGGGAGGCAGGGGTTTCACTCAGCGCCGGTGCTAGCCCCTCACCAGTCTCAGAATGGGTGAGGGTTTGACGACAATTTTTTGGTCATGAAAGATCACACGCTTCGCTGGCGCCGACACTTAGCCGCGGAAATGGAGAATTCAGCTCAGAATCTTTGAGAACAAAACCAATGGCCTGGTGTGGGAGGGGGAAGGTACGGTTTGCATTGAGGTAATTCACACAGGATATATTTTTTTGAAGATTTAAGATGGGAATGAAAGGTCACAATCTAAAGCTGACGAACAAAACGTTGAGTCCCGAGGGCTGCCAAGTGCCCAATCGGATCTGGGGTTGGGATCTCAGATGGCTGGATGGCTGGTTTGAGATGCGGACCGACTCTAACAACATGGATTCAACTCCCATATCGGCAGAGGTTATCCATGAACCTTGCCCCTCATCTGAGGTGTAGCAGCAGGCCAAGAGCGGGCATGTGGGCATGATAGCAAGGTGAGTTAAAGTGGTAAGTAACAAGAAGGCTGGGGTTATGCTCACAGACTGACCAAAGGTGTTCCGCAAAGCGGACACCCCGTGTGATGTACCCGGTAAAGTCCGTTTCACTGGCCCAAGCGCAGAAGTCCCGTCAAAGAGCTTGGCTCCTTGAACCTCCTCATTTTGCCCCTTCCTGGGCTGGGTTTAATCAATTATGGATTTTTTTTTCTTGTTTTGCTTCTTTTCAATGCTAAAACCAGATTCACTAAATTAAAACAAAACAATCTCTTTAAATGCCGAATATTTCAGGGGAAAGAATATACATCTGAAATGAAATGAAATAAAAATCGCTTATTGTCACAAGTAGGCTTCAAATGAAGTTACTGTGAAAGCCCCTAGTCGCCACATTCCAGCGCCTGTTCGGGGAGGCTGGTACGGGAATTGAACCGTGCTGCTGGCCTGCCTTGGTCTGCTTTCTAAGCCAGCAATTTAGCCCTGTACTAAACCAGCCCCTCTTGTAGGTATCAAGGAAGTATAAATGACTGGAATTCTCCAGCCGTTGCAATTTGTTTTTCCCGCTGGAAGTGCATCCCCCGCACATGGATTTCCTAGCAGCGTGGGGCAGCTTCAATGGAAAATCCCATTGATGAGCAGCGGGAGAATAGACTCCCACCGCCGGACGTCCGGTGGCGGCGATGTTCGAGTGAGCCGTACATTCGGTGGGCTCTCACTCCGGCGGGCGTTTAGGGGCTGATTCCCCGCGATAGCGGGACCATGGAGCTGAAGGAAGGCGGCAGCGAAAGTGCTGAGGAGCGGGCTGTGGCACATGGAACAGCGGGAGTCCAGGAGGCAGAAGAAAAGAGAGAAAAAGGGACAGAGGCAAGGACCTGAAGAAACTTACCTGGAACCTAAGATGGCGGACACACGGACCGCGGACTCAGCAATCCAGCAGGCGCTGGATAACATGCTCCAGGTAATGAAGTCCAGTTTTGAAGCGCTGAAGCAGGACAGCTTGGACCCAATCCAGAAAGCGGTGGATCAGCTGAACCAGAGGCTGGATGCGCAAGATGTTAAAGTTAAGGAGCTGGGAGAGGCGGTGGAGGAGCAGGCGGATGCGCAGACGGTTGCGGCGCTAGAGGTTGACGGGCTGAAGGAGCGGCAGAGAAGACTGCTGGACAGAGTGGAAGAGCTGGAGAATACAGCCCGCAGGAACAACCTGAGGATGGTCGGCCTCCCGGAGGGGGCTGAGGGAGCTGATGCTGCAGCGTTTGTAGCAGACCTATTGATGCAGCTGATGGGGGCCGAAGCCTTTCCGCGACCGCCGGAGCTGGAGGGGGCATACAGAGTGCAGGCGAGGCAGGGGCGGCCGGGCGGACCCCCCCCCCCCCCCCCCCCCCCGCCCGATGGTGATAAGGTTCCACAGGTTCTGGACAAGGAGCGGGTGCTGCGGTGGGCAAAGAGCGCCAGGAGCAGCACGTGGAACAACAGTGTCCTCCGCATTTACCAGGACCTAAGCCAGGAGGTGGCTCGGCGGCGAGCAGCCTTTAAGAATGTCAAGGAGGTGTTGTTCAAACAGCACGTGAAGTTTGGTCTGCTGTTCCCGGCTCGCCTATGGGTCACGCACCAGGGTCAACTTCACTACTCCTCCGAGCCTGAAGAAGCGATGGATTTTGCGAGGGATCAGGGGCTGGTCCCGAAAAGAGGCCCCACGGATGCGAATTAGGGCCCGAGGACTACCGTAGGAAGGTACGCCGAATGGGCCTGGACTGCTGTTCAACGGTTTGCTGGGTCAAAGGTGCCAAGCGGAACATTTGGGACTCTTTCCTTTGTTCATGGACATTGGTTTGGGTTTTTTTTCTTCTTTTTTTTTCTTGTTTGTTTTTTCTCTTAAGTTTTTGTCTTTTCCTCTTTTTTCTGTTTTTTCCTTTTTGGGCGGATTTGTACTTTTTGTGCAGCTCGCGGAGGAAACTGGAGCCGGCACGGTAACGAAGGGGGGCCGGTCAGCAAGGGGGGCCAAGGACGTGGGTTGGGGGGGGTTTTCTTGGGGGTTTTTTGTTTTGTTGATGTCCATGCCTTCCTGTGCCAGTGAGTTTTCTCCAGTGGGTTGGAGAGGGGGATGGGGCGCCGGGGAGTGAGGAGGAGGACGGGGAAACAATGGGAATGAGACAGGAAGGCGCCGGAGTGTTGAGTCACCGGGCTAGCAGATTGGCTAGTCAAGGGAGTCAGGTGGGGGGAAGATCACAGCCAGTGGATGGCAGGGGTGGGGGTATCGGGGGATGTTGTTAGGGGGGGGGGGGGGGGATGTTCTGCTGACGTGGGAGGGACTTGAAATAGGCACTGGAAAGGAGGTCGAGGGTGGAGGCAGCCAACAGGCGGGCCAGAAATGGCGCGACGCATGGGCCAGGGGCCGGCCCGAGAAAGACTATGGCTGACCGGCGTGGTGGGGGGGGGGGGGGGGTTGTGCCCCCGACCAGGCTGATTACCTGGAACGTCAGGGGGACTGAATGGGCCGGTTAAGAGGGTGCGGGTGTTCGCGCACTTGCGGGCTCTGAGGGCGGACGTAATTATGTTGTAGGAGACACATCTGAAAGTGTCTGACCAGACCAGGCTAAGGAAGGGCTGGATTAGCCAGGTCTTCCACTCGCACTTGGACTCGAAGTCCAGGGGGGTGGCAATCATGATCAACAAGCGGGTGCAATTTGAGGCGGAGGGCATAGCCGCAGACAGGGGGGGGGCAGATACCTGATGGTACGGGGCAGACTGGAGGGGAGAAGAGTGGTGCTGGTGAATATATATGCCCCGAACTGGGATGACGTGGACTTCATTAAAAGAATGCTGGGGAAGATCCCGGTCCTGGACTCTCGCAGGCTAATAATGGGGGGGGGGGGGACTTTAACATGGTCCTTGACCCGGCTTTGGATCGGTCGTGTCCCAGAACAGGTAGACTCACAGCAATGGCAAGGGAGCTGAAAGGGTTTATGGAGCAAATGGAGGCAGTGGACCCCTGGAGAGATAGACAGCCGACAGGAAGGGGCTACTCGTTTTACTCGCACGTCCATAAAGTATATTCTAGGATAGATTTCTTCGTACTAAGCAGGGATTGTATAGGGGAGGTAAAGAACACGGAATATTCGGCAATTACTATCTCAGACCATGCCCCGCACTGGGTAGACCTGCAGATCGGGGGAGCGAGCTACCAACGCCCGCAATGGAGGCTAGACGTGGGACTGCTGTCGGAGGAGGGGATCTGTGAGAGGCTTCGGAGGTGTATGCAAAATTACTTGCAGGTGAATGACATGGGGAAGATCTCAGCGGCGACCCTGTGGGAGGCGCTAAAGGCAGTAGTGCGGGGGGAGCTGATTTCAATTGGGGCCCACAGAGCCAAGGCAGATAGGGCAGAGATAGATAGATTGGTCAGGGAAATGGGTTGGATAGATGAAGAACACATGGAGTCCCCGGGGAAGGTTTTACTCAGGAAGAGGCAGAGACTACAGGCGGAACTGGGGGCACTATCCACGAGTAGGGCCGTGGAACAGCTTAGGAAGGCGAGGGGAGTGGTGTACGAGCATGGGGAAAAGGCTAGCAGACTGTTAGCGCAGCAACTCAGGAGGAGGGAGGCGGCCAGGGAAATAGGTAGAGTGATGGATGGGGAGGGGCGTAAAGTGGAGGACCCGGCAGGATTGAATAAGGTATTCCGGGACTTCTATCCCAAGCTGTATACTTCGGAGCCGCCGGAAGAACCGGAGGAGATGAAAAGGTTTCTGGACGGGTTAACATTCCCAACAGTAGGTGGGGGGCGAGTGGATGAGCTGGGGGCCCCGATTAGAGTGGAGGAGGTATTGGGGGGCCTAAAGGCCATGCAGTCGGGGAATGCCCCGGGGCCGGATGGATACCCAGTAGAGTTCTATAGGAAGTTTTCTGAGCTGGTGGGCCTGGTCTTGGCGAGGGTTTTCAATGAGGCAAGGGACAGAGGGACCCTGCCGCCGACAATGTCGCAAGCCACTATATCACTCTTATTGAAGCGGGGTAAAGACCCGGAGGCGTGCGGGTCCTACAGGCCAATCTCCCTGATTAATGTTGACGCCAAGCTCCTGGCAAAGGTACTGGCGGTTAGAATGGAGGACTGCGTACCGGAGGTGATTAGGGAGGACCAAACTGGGTTCGTGAAAGGTAGGCAGCTGGCGGCCAACCTGAGAAGATTACTTAATGTGATAATGATGCCCCCGGCGGGCAGGGAGGTGGAGGTAGTGGTGGCGATGGACGCCGAGAAGGCCTTTGACCGGGTGGAGTGGGACTATCTATGGGAGGTGCTCGGACGGTTTGGGTTCGGGGAGGGACTGGTGGATTGGATCAAATTATTATATCAGGCCCCGAGGGCCAGCGTCAGGACTAACAGAGAAGTGTCGGAGTACTTTAGGCTGTACCGAGGGACCAGACAGGGCTGCCCGCTCTCCCCGCTGCTGTTTGCGCTGGCCATAGAGCCGCTGGCGATTGCGCTGAGAGCCGCAGAGGGATGGAAGGGGATGGTGAGGGGCGGGGTAGAACATCGGGTCTCTCCTTACGCAGACGACCTGCTCCTGTACGTGTCGGACCCAGTGGCCGGGATGGGAAGTATACTGGGAATGTTGAGGAAGTTCGGCCAGTTTTCAGGATACAAATTAAATATGGCCAAGAGTGAAATGTTTGTGGTACAGGCAATGGGCCAGGAGAACAGATTGCGAGGGCTACCGTTTAGGCTGGTTGAGGAAAATTTCCGGTATTTGGGAATCCAGGTGGCACGAGACTGGGGCAGGCTGCACAAGTTAAATTTGGCCAGGGTGGTGGAGCAAATGAAGGGAGAGTTTCGGAGATGGGATGCACTCCCTCTGTCGCTGGCGGGGAGGTTGCAGACTGTAAAGATGACAATCCTCCCTAGATTTCTGTTTATTTTTCAGTGCCTCCCGATCTTTGTCCCACAGTCCTTCTTCAAAAGAGTTAACAGGATGATCATGAACTTTGTCTGGGCGGGAAAATTCCCCGCGGGTGAAGAAGGCGATGCTGGAGAGGAACCGCAGCGAGGGAGGGCTGGCTTTGCCGAGTCTGATTAATTATTACTGGGCGGCCAACATCGCTATGATAAGGAAGTGGATGGTGGGTACGGGGTCTATCTGGGAGCGGGTGGAGGCGGCTTCGTGCAGGGGCTCCAGCTTGGCAGCCCTGGTCATGGCTCCTCTACTGCTGCCGCTGGCCAGGTACTCCACCAGCTTGGTAGTGGTGGCGACCTTGCGGATATGGGGCCAGTGGAGGAGGCATGTAGGGGAGACGGGCGCGTCGGTTTGGGCGCCAATCTGCGACAACCATCGGTTAGCCCCCGGGAGTATGGATGGGGGGTTTCGAGCATGGCGGCGGGCGGGGGTGGGAAGGGTGGGCGATATGTTCCTGGAAGGGAACTTTGCGAGTTTGAGGAGCTTGGAGGAGAAATTTGGGCTGGTAAGGGGAAATGATTTTAGGTACCTACAGTTGCGGGACTTTGTTCGTAGACAGGTCCCATCTTTCCCACGCATCCCGCCAATGGGGATCCAAGACAGAATAGTCTCTAGGAGGGAAGAAGGGGAGGGTAGTGTCTCTGATATTTATAAGGTGCTCATGAGGGAGGAACGGTCCCAGACGGAGGAACTGAAACTTAAATGGGAGGAGGAGCTAGGCGGGGAAATGGAGGACGGGCTGTGGGCAGAGTCCCTGAGTAGGGTAAATTCCACCGCGACATGTGCCAGGCTCGGGCTGATTCAATTTAAGGTCGTTCACCGGGCCCACATGACGGTGGCTCGGATGAGCAAATTCTTTGGGATAGAGAACAAATGCGCTAGGTGCGCGGGAGGACCAGCGAACCACGTTCACATGTTTTGGCATACCCTAAGCTTAGGGGGTACTGGGAGGGATTTGCGGGCATCATGTCCCGGGTGCTAAAAACAAGGGTGGCGATGGGTCCAGGGGTGGCAATTTTTGGGGTTTCGGAAGACCCGGGAGTCCAGGGGGAGAAAGAGGCCGATGTTTTGGCCTTTGCTTCCCTGATAGCCCGGCAACGAATGCTATTGGCGTGGAGGGACTCAAAGCCCCCGAAGACTGAGTTGTGGCTTGCGGACATGTCGAGTTTCCTGGGTATGTAAAAAATTAAGTCCGCCTTGAGGGGATCTGTACAGGGGTTCGCCCGGAGGTGGCAACCATTTATTGACTTCTTTGCGGGAGAGTGAGCATCAGCAGGGGGTGGGGGTTAGAGTAGAGTAGGAGGGATAAAATGGCGGGTGGTACCGGTGGGAGAGGAGCGGGCTTGTGCAGTATGTTACGATTGAAGTATTGAAAGTACGTGGATGTTTGCACATTTTTGCCTTTTTTGCTTTCTTTCTGTTGATGTCTGTAACTGTTTACAAAGCCAAAAACTACCTCAATAAAATTGTTTATTAAAAAAAAGAATCCCACCGCCAACAACGGGCACCACTGAGAAACACATGGCTCGAGGAACCAAATAATCCAGCCCGATATGGAAATGCCATAAATTAGATCATTGTTTAAATGACTTGATTTATTTGTTTATGCCAAGATGTGCTGCCATTTGATTTGATCCAGCAACTCAGGTTTTTGATAGGGTTTACTTGTATTCATTTCCAATAAGCTATTGACACAGGGATTTAAATTGGGCAACTCCGATGTTATCACCTTGAAGACAGTATCTGGGAAGCTCAGGCGTTTGCTAAGGATGTTTGGCAACCTGATAGATATTTGTTTTCTTTTGTTCACTCTTTGGACTGCAATGGACTTGGAAGGTGTAATTCCAAACAATTTTTATCTCCATTCAGCAATCTCTCTGAAACCACTAAAAAGGAGTTTGGGGGTGGGGTGGCTGTAAAAGTTGTAATCTAGGACCTAGATCAGATTTAACACATCTATTTCCAACAAGACCAGGCCCTGGAAAGGGTTAAAAGATCAGCAGTGTGTCAGTCACCTCGCCCCAGTTTACCATGTGCCATTTTAACAGACCTGTTTTCAAATGCAAATATTGGATTCTAATGAGGAGGTCATTTAGATCTGACAGGAGTTTAGCATTTTCAATAGAGTTAGGCCTGGTGTAACAGGCCCAGAAGAGTCCCTGAGAAGATGTGTCTATTTATTATATTGTGGGTCAGGAAAGGACAGATGAGATTCCCCTCTCCTCTGACTGTGATGCCCTCCATACCCCTTCATCAGCTGACTGACTTTAGTTCTGGAGAATAGTCCTGTGAATCTCTGGAGCAGCCTCCTCCTACAAAGTCCAAAGATGTGTGGGTTAGGTGTGATTGTGGAGATAGGGCAGGGGAGTTAGGCCTAGGCAGGGCGTTCTTTCAGAAGGTCGGTGTAGACTTGATGGGTCAAACGGCCTCCTTCTGCACTGTAGCAATTCTATGGTTCTATGGTACACTTGCCCTGGACCGGCCCATCAGCCTCATGTCTTTGGTTTGGAAAATGTCAGGACTGGAGTATTTAAATGAGGACCAGGTGTTAGAATAGCTTGGGCCTTGTCCACATGATTTGGGGTGAGCCTGATGCTTGCCACACCATCTCAAACTCATCACTCACCCATTTGGGGCTCTAAACTCGAGTCCAATTTTTATGTGAGTTGTGATTGGTCATTATTTTCTGTATGTTAATGAGGATTAGTTATATTAATGCAAATTTACAGTCTGCCTTTCTCTTGTTTTCTGCCCCGTTTATTGCTTGTTCTGTAGTTTAAAACGCAGGACACAGCCTGGTGGATTCTTTATTCCACAGCTTTATGAAGTAAAAGAGATCATGGGCTGAATGCTGCACTTCACAATGCCGGAAGCGCGAATCGCGATTGGGCGGAGAATCGCGCACAATGAAAATAAATCGGTTGTGTGCCTGCCGCCGATTCCGACACCATTCTCCGGTCCCTCACTGGCAGCGATATCAATCTTTACACCGGCCGATCCATTCAAAACTGTCACTTGTGTGAAATTTAATCTTATTAATGGCTTGGATACTTCAAGCTCCACCCCTCTGTGATGCTCTGCCCCTCTTAGGCGGATGGCTCATCGATGCAAACTAGTGCAAGTATTTACAAGCGGAGCCTGGGCGTCATGGCTGCGGAGGGGAGGCTGGAGGCTACAAAAAGTCTGCAAAAGCCTCAAAAAAGTGTCTGGCATGCTGGGAGGTGACTGCCAGGGCCGGGAGCAGTAGTGGTGTCGGGTTCATGAACTCGGATGTCCCGCTCTGGAAGGTCTGGCTCAGCCCGATTGCTGCTTTAAACGCACTCCTCTGCCGCTACTCACAGGCACCTGGCTGCTCACACTGCTGAGTGCTGCCTGTATCCTTTGATTGCTCAGACAGCTTTTGGTGATGTTGGAGCCCACCCAAGCCGCACCTCTGGACTCCCACATACCGTCAATCCGGGGTCCACCAGGTGTTGGTACTCCTCAGAAGCGCTTCCCCACTGCAGAGGTGGCAGGGGATCAGCAGAGCTCACTCCAACCAAAGGACACCTGCACAGTGGCCTTTGGAACCCTCCCTGATTCTCTGGCCATCTCATGGCAGAGACCTCACCCGTGGCCTCCAGTCCTCAGGCTCACCAGCTGTCTCCTGCCGGTGAGACTGGCAGCACTGACTGCCTCTGCCACCAGCTCCAAGGCACTGTTCAAAAAGATGGGTTGAGGCTGCGGCCCACCAATGGGAAAAGGGTGTCCCTCCTCTCCTCACTGGCATGAAGTTGTGGTTCCACCTCGGACACCCGAACTTGGAAGGCATGTCTTCTGTGAGCCATTGTCGTAGCTGCAGTGAGTATGTGGCAAATGGAGCGCTTTGGTGTTAATTCCCATCCCAGGGGGTTCAATGCCCACTGAGCCGGGAACTGCTCTTAATTTGGGCTGGCAGAGTGCTGGCCAATTTGCATTTCCTGACTCGCTTACTGAATAGTGTCCCCAATGGAAATGTGAATCGCACGTTTTCTGTCCTGGTGGGAACACTTTAGGCGCGTTTTAATGGAAACATTTCAACGTGCCATTTTGGGCACGATTGATACGGTGTTTCTCGATGGCCGTGTTGGCAAGATCTCAGAGGTGACCACCATCGAGATGTGACAGCTGTCACCCCCAGCACAGAGACACACACCTCAGTGGGTGACATCAGTGGATAAGCTTCTGGAGCACAATCTGGTGAGCACCACACAATTGCTGATGCACATCAGGTGGAGGCACGAACATCCAAGGAGGTCCCTCCGCAGGATGTCCCAGACACCTGTGGAAATTGCCGGGAGCTGGAGAGCATGGCACAGTCATTGAGGACCATTGCTGAGGGCGTAGACACCATGGTGCAGACAATTGGGAGCCACCAGGACTGGCAGAGCCAGATGACGCATGAGGCCTCTGGAGCTCACTACAGCTGCTCCTCTGTCACATGGAGACCCCCGGGGCCCTACGGGCACCGCCAGGGAAGAGGAAGCGCTGAAGGCCAACTCCGAGCCTGCCACCAAGGGGACGATGGTGGTCTCCAGTCCTTCCGAATCTCCCCCTCCCTACACTGGCACATCTCCCGGGCAGAAGAGGATATCACGGCGATTCCAGTGACACCGGTAAGTCAGGCAGGGCCCTCCGACTCCGGACATTCCAGAGGACATCCACCAAGGATATTAAAGGCCATGGGGCACGGAAAGCAGCAGGCTGCCTCCACCTCTGATGTGCATCCTGGGGACAGACTAGAGGTAGCACTCGGACCATATAAGATACAGAGAAGTGGGCACTTGTGGGGGGGGGGCATCATTATGTGTATCTAGGGCAGTGGTTCTCAACCTTTTTTAACCCATGGACCCCTTTTCCTCTTAATTTTTTTTGTGGACCCCCATAGCCATTCCACAGAAAAAAAGGCTTCTTATATTTTTCACTAACAAAAAAGTAAAGGAATTGTATCAAATATTAAAGAAATAGTAAATGATTATGCTTTATTTTGAAGGAAAACTAATTTATTGCAAATGAACATATTTAACAATTAAATTCTATAGAGCATTATGTACACTAGTAAATAATTCATAATAAACCATTTTAAGATAGGCCTAAGTGAGTAATTAAGAAAGAAATGCAGATTTATTCAATGAGATCCCTGTGGTTGATGCTGCTCAGCGGGTTTTTTAATATTCGGTTCCATCGCGGTCAATGATAGTCGAAGATCACCCTTTTTCACAATGTCGAGTCTATTACGAGCTTTGGATAATAAGTGAAGAACACGACTAAATCCTGATTCAACAAGGTGAGATGATGGAAAAGCTATAACGTAGAGCTGTGCTTTATCCCAGAGTAGTGGGTACTTTTTAGCAGTGTCATTTGTTTTCCATATATTATGCTTCCCATCTTTGAATTTTGCGAGCAATATTTCATCACTTTGTAATTCAATGAGGGTCTCCTGTAAAGAAATGTCTACATCAGCAGCATTAACTTCAAAAGGAATTGCCACCCAAGTTGGTATATCCATCATGAGTAGGTCACTAAACCGAGCTTGCATATTTTCATGCAAATTTTCCAAATATTCAGCATACAATGCAAGGTCATCATCGTGCAAATCGCTGCTAATCGAGGTCAAACAAGGAAACTGTTCAAATGCACGACGTCTGATATTAATTTTGTACAGCGGCAGTTTTCTCAGAAAAGCAGTAATAGCACCTTTACTGGATATGAGATCAGAATGTTTTCCTTCGAGCTGTTTATTAAGTAAATTGATTTTTTCAAATATATCAGATAAGTAAAATACATCACATTTAGCTGCACGCAGTTGTTCTCCAAGCTGGGTGTTAGCCAGAAATAAGACGATAGAATCCCAAAGTTCAGTAAAACGATGAAGACAATTCCCCTTTGATAACCACCTCACCTCAGTATGCATTACAAGGCGTTCAAACTCTTCTCCATTTTCTCTGCAGAATTCACGAAAGAGGCGATCTCGAAGAGAATTTGATTTAATATGGTTAACCACTTTTATCACAACACTAAGGGCATCATGCAGACGTCCGCCCAATTGCTTTGCAACTAAGTGTTGACGGTGTATCACACAGTGTATGCAAAATACCTCGGGGACAGCCTTTTTCAAGAGTGTAATAAAACCTTTGTATTTTCCAGTCATGGATGGTGCATCATCAGTAGCACATGCAATTATATTTTTGAGTGGAATATTGCTTTCCTTGAAATAAGTAACAACTTCATTAAAAATTGTTTCACCTTTTGTGTCTGTCCTAAGACTTCTGGCAAAGAGCATTTCCTCTCTGGGTCCTTCATAAACTCCTCCAGCCCTCAAGGTAAATTAGATAGATTATAATCTCTCTTTGACCTTTGTCAGTGCGAGAGAGAGAGAGAGAGAGAGTCTAATTTGTTCTGAAGTAGAATTGCTCTATGGACCACTAAAATATCACCGTGGACCCCCAATTCGGTATTTTACTTGTGTGGACCCCCAGTAATGTTACATGGACCCCCAGGGTCCATGTGGACCCCGGTTGAGAACCATTGATCTAGGGGAAATAGAAATGTCCAATGTTCACTATTAAAACATGTTACACCTGATACATGTGCAGCCTCTGTCACATTAATCTTCACAGTGGGCTTTCCCACACCCTCACTCTCCCAACCCATGGGCACACTGGTCCAAGATCAAATGCCCCTGATGCAGACCCCGTTCAGAGGATGGGTGTGAGCGTGCTGTCAGCACGAAGACAGGAGTCCGACCTTGGCATAAACTAAGGAGCACCAGAGTTTTCCTCACAGAGCTATCATCACTCTCCGCCTTGTATATTGACCCACTGATAGTGCTGACACAGGCCCATCACCTGGGGTGATGTTACACAGACCCTGGAGGGGAATGGGGGGATTAGTGGTGGGGAGGGGCTGAGCTGATACTCAACACCTTTTTCTATGAGAAGCGGACGAGGATGAGGGCATGACTGGTCCTCCAGACATGCCAGACCTTTGCTGCTGCCTGAATTCCATCTTCCCGCTACCTGCGGGTCCTCCCCAGGCTTGTCCTCCATCCCTTCCTGGTCCGCCTCCACATCCTCCTCAGATGAGGCCGTATGGCCCTTGATGTGCCATCAATGAAACCAAGACGAGTAGCGAACGTAACTGAGGCTTCAATAAACTGAACAGAAAGCCTCCTGGCCTCTGATCCTGAACTGGGGCAGAGGCGGAGACCAGCCACCTTTATACCGAGCCCGAGGGGAGGCGGAGCCAGCAGGCAGTGGTTTACCACATTACATATAATACAGTGGCAGTTTACCACAATACACATACTATATACTACAGTGGTATACCACAGCCCTCTTCCTCTTCAGCACGTCTCCCCGCTGCTGTGCCAGGTTTTGGAGGGCACAGCAGACCATCACAAAGTGGGTGATCCTCTGGGCAGTGCACAGTGCACCACAAGAGCGGTCCAGGCATTGAAACTGCATGTTGAGCAGTCCGATACAGCGCTCAGTGACAGCACGGGTGACAACATGGGCTTCGCTATATCGAGTCTCCGCCTCAGTCTCTGGCCTCTGCACTGGTGTAATCAGCCAAGACCACAGTGGGTACCCCTTAACTCCCAAGAGCCAATTCGTCATTCTGGAGTGGTCCTCAAAAGATGCTGGGGATCTCAGAGTGTTCCAGGATATAGCTATCATGCACACTTCCTGGGAAATGTGCACACAGATGCATGATCTGGAGGTGCTGGTCGCAAGAGTTGAACACTCGGAGTGGAATCCCTTCCTGTGAATAAGTGATACTCCCTGATGGCCTGATACGTGCAAGGCAACATGCAAGCCATCAATTACCCCCTGGACCTGGGGCATCCCAGCAATGGTGGAGAATCCTGCTGCCCAGGCAGGTTGGTGGACTTGGTCCAGCTCAAAGTTGATATGGTCTGCTGCCCGGGTATGCAGGGCACCCATGATCACACGGATGCACTTATAGGCTGTAGCTTGTGATTTGCTGCACAGATCCTCGCTCGAGCCCTGGAATGAACCGGTTGTATAAAGGTTCAGAGTTGCGGTGACTTTCACGGCCACTGGGAGCGGGTGCCGTCCTCCTCTACGGCGTGCCAAGTGCGGACGCATCTGGAAAATGTAGGCCCCCCCTCAACGGCTGCACGCCAGAGGATCCGTCAAGCCCGATCTCTCCCCCGACTACCCATAAGGACCTCCCCCCCCCGGTGCCCGATCCCCCCCACCAGGGAGGCCATGGACCTGAGTCCGCAGCCGCCACGCGAGCACCCCGACCGGCCATACCATGTTAGTTTCACTCCGTCGGGAACTCGGCCAGTCGGGAATGGAGGATCGCTGGGCGGGCCTCTGGTAATGGCCCACCAGCCGTGTGGAGTACTACGCGCACGCGCAGATTTTCAGGGTCCTGAGAATCGCTGGACTGGTGCTGGGACCGATTGCGGCACCAAATTGGAATCTCCGCCCCCGCGCCAAACACTATTTCGACGCGGGGCCGAGGAGAATCCAGCCCATGGTCTCCAAGCAGCAAACATTACACAGTCAATAGTACAATAACTCTCTCCCCCTCCCGCAGCTCCAGCAGTAGACTTGTATCAGTGGAAAGTCGCTCGAGGGTAGCGTAACAAAACATGGAAAGTCACACTGATGCAGAGCACGGCAGAAGAGCGAAAGAGTGCCCCTTTGTTAGCACTGGTACTAGGTCACCTTGCTACCACCCGACCCCTTGCTCCAAGCCACAGAATCAAGAGGGGTGGCAGCAGACATGCATACGGCCTCCAGGCATTAAACATTAAACAATCGACAGTACAATAAAGTCACCAGCAATCTGCATGGCTTCCAGACATTAAACAGTAAACAGTTAGCAATACAATACAGTCACCAATAATCTGCAAAAGCATTTCTTCAAAGTCTTCAGGAGGTTGCTCAGTATTGGACCGCCACCCTTTCCCTCCTTTAGCACAAACAGCAGGTCATCTGACTGCCTCCCTTTCCTTGCTCCAGGCCATTGAAGCAAAAGAGGTGGCAGCGAGCAAACACACAGCTTCCAGACATTAAACATTGAACAGTCAACAGTACAATAAAGTCACGAGCAAGCTGCACAAGTAGTTTTTCAATATCTGTGGCAAGTTGCTCAGTTCAGCCAGGCCACCACCCTTCCCCTTCGTCAGCACTGGCAGTAGTTCATGTCCCTCACTTTCTTTACTCCAGGCCACAGAAGCAAAAGAGGCAGCAGCAAACAAACACACAGCCTCCAGGCAGCTGCAGCAGCATTCCGGTCACTCCGCCTCTCTTTCCCCCTCCTGCAGTGCTCAGCAGCAGACACTCAAAGGCAGGAATAATCATACTAGAAATGATTATTCTAGTAATCTTCGAGAAGATCCCGCTCATTCGTGTTCTCGTTAGGTACGTCCTGTGCACCACCTTTAGTTGCATTAGGCTCAACCCTGCACAAGTGGAGGTGAAGTTTGCCCTGTGCAATACTTCTATCCAGGGGGAGAGCTGAGGGAGGAAAGACAAAGTGGGGGGGGGGGGGGGGGGGGGAAGAGGGAGGGGTGGGGGGGGAGGTACTGCTGATGGGTAAGGGTCAGCTAGGAGACTGGAGATGGAGATCAGATGGTGGTCGCCGCCAAGGGGCGGATCAAGTGAGGTGTGGAACACGGGCTAGGACCTGGCCGAGGAAAGGTCATGGCTGATCGACAGGGGAGGGCGGCAAGGCCCCCCCCCCCCCCCCCCCCCCTCCCACCCGACCAGACTGGTGACATGGAATGTTCGTGGACTGAACGGGCAGGTTAAGAGAGCTCGTGTGTTTGCACACCTGAGACAGTTAAAAGCAGACGTGGCCATGTTACAGGAGGCACACTTGAAGCTGGGAGACCAAATTAGATTAAAGAAGGGATGGGTCAGGCAAGTGATTCATTCAGGACTGGACTTTAAAACAAGGGGGGGGGGGGGTGACTATCCTGATTAATAAAAGGGTGACATTCGAGGTGGGGAGGATAGAGGTAGACCCGGGAGGCAGATTTGTTATGGTTAGTGTGAAGCTAGAGGGAATGGCAGTGGTGCTGGTGAATATATATGCCCCAAACTGGGATGATGTTGTGTTTATCAGGAAGGTGCTGGGGAAGATCCCAGACCTTGACTCGCACCGACTGATCATAGGGGGTGACTTTAATACAGTCCTGGACCCGAGGTTGGACCGGTTGAGTGCCAGGTCGGGGAAGCTATCAGCAATGGCAAAGTGGTCCTATGGAGTGCATGGGAGGGGTGGATCCATGGAGATTTGAGAGACCAAGGAGCAGGGAATATTCATTCTACTCCCATGTACATAAGGCGTACGCCAGGATAGATTACTTCATGCTAGATAAAACACTGTTGAGGGGTGGAGGACACGGAGTACTCAGCAATTGTGGTCTCACACGGGATAGGCCTACAGGCAGACACGGGAATGTCCCAGCGCCCACAGTGGAGACTAGATACAGGACTGTTAGCGGATGAAGAAACCTGTGAGCGAGTGAGAGAGGCCATTCGGGGGTACATAAAGATCAATGACACGGGAGAGACAGCAGCTTGGGGTGGTCTGGGAGGCACTGAAAGCGGCCTTTAGAGGGGAATGCATTTTGATTCGAGCCCACAGGGATAAAACTGAGCGGTCGGAGCTTGACAGGTCGGTAGGAGAAATCTTACAGGTGGACAGGAGATATTCGGAGTCTCCAAATGAGGAGCTCCTGAAGGAACTCAAATGGAGTTTGGGCTCCTTTCCACAGGTAAGGCAGAAGGTCAGCTCAGGAGGGTAAAAGGGGCAACATATGAGCATGGGGAGAAAGCTAGCAGGATCCTGGTGCATCAGCTGAGGAAACAGGAGGCGGCGAGAGAAATAGGGAAAATAAAGGATATGAGGGGGAAGACAGTGACAGACCCGGGGGTGATGAATAACGTGTTCCGGGAATTTTATAGCCAGCTAAACGAGTCAGAACCCCCGATTGGGGAGGAGGGCATGAATCAATTACTGGCGAGGCTAGAGTTCCCGAGGGTAAATGAGGTGGAGGCCTTGGGGGGGGGGGATTGGGCTTGGGGAGGTGATAGATGGACTGGGGACGATGCAATCGGGTAAAGCCCCAGGGACCTGATGGATTCCTAGTGGAATTTTATGAGAAGTTCTCTGGGTTACTGGGTTAAGGCTTTTAACGAGTCCAAGGAGCGGAGAGCACTCCCCCCAACGTTATCACAGGCATCAATTTCTCTCATCCTGAAGCGAGACAAGGATCCGGAGAGCTGTGGATCGTACAGGCCAATTTCCCTCTTGAATGTAGATGCCAGATTATTGGCAAAGATCCAGGCCACTCGAATAGAGGATTGTGTCCTGGAGATAACTGAGGTGGATCAGACGGGATTTGTATAGGGCAGGCACCTGACATCCAACATTAGACGGCTTCTTAATGTAATTATGATGTCAGTAGAGGGGCGCGAGGCTGAGGTGGTAGTTGCCATGGACGCGGAGAAGGCTTTCGACCGAGTGGAGTGGAAGTATCTATGGGATATTTTAGGCAGGTTTGGGTTTGGCCAGGGATTTGTGGAGTGGGTCCGGCTATTGTACCAGGCCCCGGTGGCAAACGTAAGAATTAACCGAGTTCGGTCGGAATACTTTAGTCAATGTCGGGGGACAAGGCAGGGATGCCCGCTCTCCCCATTACTGTTTGCCATGGCCATAGAACCCTTAACAATGGCTCTGAGAGCAGCGAATACCTGATGGGGTATAGTGGGGGGAGGGGGAGGGTAGAACACAGGGTCTCTCTATGCGGACAATTTGCTGCTTTATGTCACGGACCCAGTGGGGGAGATGACCGGAATCATGGAGGTATTAGGAGCATTTGGACGATTTTCAGGCTAGAAGTTAAATATGGGAAAAAGCAAGATGTTTGTGATTCAGGCACGGGGGCAGAAAAGGAGACTGAAGGAGCTTCCTTTTCAAGTGGTTGGGAGGAGTTTTAGGTATATGGGGATTCAAGTGGCCAAGGATTGGGGCAGCTTCAAAAGTTAAATTTGGTCAAAGCAGTAGATCAAATGAGAAGGGATTTCCGTAGATGGGACATGCTCCCAATGACGCTGGCGGGGAGGGTGCAGACGGTGAAAATGACGGTCCTTCTGAGACTGCTTTTCTTTTTTCAATGTCTCCCGATTTTTGTCCCAAAGGCTTTTTTCAGAAGTATAAATGCGGCGATATCGAGGTTTATATGGGCAGGTAAAACCCCGAGAGTAAAGAGGGCACTCCTGGAACAGACCCGCAGAGAATGGGGCTTGGCTCTCCCGAGCTTTATTAACTATTACTGGGCTTCCAACATATCGATGGTCAGGAAGTGGGTAATGGGGGAGGGGTCGGTCTGGGAGCGGATGGAGGCAGCATCCTGCAAAGGTACGAGTCTGGAGGCTTTACTGACGGCGTCCCTGCCATTCTCGCCGGCTCGGTACACCACAAGTCCTGTGGTGGTGGCAGCCCTGAGGGTGTGGGGGCAATGGAGGTAGCATATGAGACTGGAGGGGGCATCATTGTGGTCACCGATCTGTGACAATCACCGGTTTGTCCCGGGAAGACTGGATGGGGGTTTTAAGGTATGGCAGCGGGCAGGGATTGAGAGGTTTGGGGATCTATTCATCCAGGAGGGCTTTCCGACCTTTGAGACATTAGAGGAGGAGTTTGTTGCCGGGTGGGAACAGGTTTCGGTATCTTCAAGTGTGGGACTTTGTACGGAGGCAGGTTCCAAGCTTTACTCGCCTCCCCCTGAGGGGACTACAGGATAAAGTGCTGTCAAAAACAGGGGTTGGAGGTGGGAAGGTTTCGGACATATACAGGGAATTGTTAGAGTGGGAAGAGGCCCCTGTCAGAGAGGTGAAGAGGAAGTGAGAAGAGGAGCTAGGAGGGGAGCTAGAAACTGAACTGTGGGAAAAAGCCATGAAAAGGGTAAATGCATCCTCGTCCTGTGCTAGACTTACCTTGATTCAGTTCAAGGTAGTCCACAGGGCCCACATAACGGTAGCCCGGATGAGTAGATTTTTCAGTTGTGAACGGTGTGGGGGTAGCCCGGCCAATCATGTTCATATGTTTTGGGCATGTCCGAAACTGAGGGAATTCTGGCAGGGATTTGCGGATGTTATGGCAGAAGTCCTGGAAGGTAGGGTAACTCTGAGTCTAGAATTGGCAATATTTGGGGTGTCGGAGGATCCGGGGACAAACGGGGGGGGAAGGGGAGGCCGCTATCCTGGCCTTCTCCCTCCCTGGTGGCCCGGAGACGGATCTTGCTGAGATGGAGGGACTCGGAGCCCCCAAAGTCAGGAGTGTGGGTCAGCGAGATGGTAGGGTTTCTCAGGCTGGAGAAAATCAAGTTCACTCTGAGAGGATCAATACAGGGATTCGCCCGGAGTTGGCAGCCGTTCATCGATTTCTTTAACAAAAACTGAACGTCAGCAGTAAGGGGGGAGGGGAAAAGCTGGGGGGGAGGAAAATAGGAGGCAGGGTAATTTTAAATAAGGACAGGGAATTTAGTATACGGGTAATTGGGGAAAGGGCGGGAGAAGTGGGGGGCGTGGTTTATTGTTTGTTGTTATTTTAGGGGGTATTTTGTGCGTTGACCCGCGTGGTTGTTTTAGAAATGTCAATGTGTTAAATTGTGAAAATTACAAATGCTGCAATAAAATAATATTTTCTAAAAAAAAAAGTACTTCTATCCAGAGTCCTCCCCCTATCTCCCTGCCTGCCACTTCTCCTTTGTCTCATCCAGGGTGAGTGTACCACTTCTAACAGTTATCCATACATGTCCGAACAATTCCCCTCCCTGATGTTGCCCGTGTTCAGTAGTCTTTCGAGTAGTGATCGTCCGGGTATCTGGGGGGTGCGTCACTGTTTCCTTGCGGAGGAAATTTTTAACCTGTATGTACCTCAGGTCGTTCCGTCTCGAGAGCTCAAACGTCTCTGTAAGTTCCCCCAGGGTCGCTACACTACCATTTGTGTGCAGAAGGAAGCCATTCAGCCCATCAAGTCTGCACCCGCCCTTGAAAAGAGCACTCTACCCAAGCCCTTACCTCCACCCTTTTCCCACACCTTTACCCTATCCCCGTAACCCCACCTAACCTTTTTTGGAAACTAAGGGCAATTTAATATGGCCAATCCACCTAATCTGCACATTTTTGGATTGTGGGAGGAAACCGGAGCACCTGGAGGAAACCCACACATGTCCCTAACCATCAGTGCCCCTCATCCTGTCTCCAACCCTTGAAGCAGGCATTCATTGTAGCTGGAGTGAATGTGAGATTATTGCAGATGGGGGCCATGATGGACATTTCAGTTAGCCCAAAGTGCTGCCTCATTTGATTCCATGTTGAAGCGTGGTTACTACCACTGGGCTTTGAGTATCTGGCCGGGGAAGGGGGTGATTGGAGTGCGGTTTTGGCTGGCATTCGGAGGGATACCCCGGCACACATTCCTCCTTCCTCACCCACCCCATTCCCGGTTCCTTGACCCATCCCTATACTCTGTAAATCTTTGTGATTCTATGGGAGCTGGCTGGCGAGGACATCAACTATGCCTGCTCCAATGGGTGAGGTCAGTGGTGTACGTCCAAGTAAGGATCATGCACCAGTTCATCCCTCAGACAACGATACTGTGTCCTGTTTTGGGGTCACATGCCATGCACTAATTATCTGTCCTTTCTTTCATAGGCACCTCTGGAGGGCATCCACAAGCCACCAGTCACAATGTTCACCAACACTCACCTCCAGCACAGAGGTACACACCTCGGTGAGAATGAATTCTCGAGGAGGCTCACAGTCACTGTCCTGTAAGCACAGCATACAATCTGTTTCGCAGCAGGCAGAGGCAGGAACATCGAGATCACCGGCACTTGAAAGACTGCTGGAGGCCACAATTCTGCTAAGTCCAAATCAGATGATGAGCCCCCGGACACGGTCCTAAATCAGTTGCTGAAGCTGCTGTGAAAATCACAGGAACGTCAGGAAGATACGTCAGCTGCACTCCTCAGATTGCAATGGATGATGGAGGAGTCTGTTCTCCTTCAGTCTGAGTTGATACTGCCGGCACATCAACACACCAAGATCAACGCTGGTAGGATGGCGACCACCGTGGAGGCATTTGGTGGGAGCACAATGGCACAGCGGGTTCAATTCTGGCCTTGGGTGACTGTCTGTGTGGAGTTTGCACTTTCTCCCTGTGTCTGCGTATGTTTCTTCCGGGTGCTCCAGTTTCCTCCCACAATCCAAAAATGCGCAGGTTAGGTGGATTGGCCATGATAATATTGCCCCTTAGTGTCCAGGGGATGAACAGGTTGGATGGGGTTACAGGGCAGAGGAATGGGCCTGTGTGGGGTGCCGACTTGATGGGCCAAATGGCCTCCTTCTGCTCTGTTGAGATTCTATGATTGGTCCAGGACATCGCCCTGTACTGGTATCGAAGCTGGCATTTATTAGTAGCCATGCGAGAGAAGGGTGGGACACCTTGAACCCACTCCAAATTCCCTTTCTCCTCAAGGGGTAGGCCAATGAGCCTCGGGACCCCATAGGAAGAAAGACAAGCAGCTGAACGTCCCGGTGCCACCCACCCAGGTGACTCCAGGACTCTCCAGTTGATTGAAAACCCCTCTTCCTCTGATCCCATCTCCTCCAGCTCCACAGGCCAAGGAAGGTGCTGCTGTGCCACAGGAGATGTCACTATTATGGGCCTCTCATTTATCTAGTGTGCTTCCATATCACTTCAAATCATTCTCCAGATCAGTGATGCCTCAACCTTAATGTTAAGTGTGTTTGTGGAACGAACCTCGCTCACAGGCTTTGCAGAATCATGTCATGTCATGTTAATGGAGATGCCGTGTCATGTTTTGAGAATGCACTGCAAGTGCATGTTGTTGCTTTGGACAATGTGGATGGGAGTAATGGGATAGGAGTGAGGATGAACTGACGTTGAACTCTTTATCAGCAATGACTCGTGTCTGCTTCATGCTGTCTGAACATTTTAGACTTGGCCAGGGATGGCCATGAGGGCACAAAGTCTTTGTTAAAAAGGAGACATTTTAATGTCTGGTAGGTGAGTGTTTGACATCTGGAGGCGATTCTCCAATATGGAGCCCAAGTGTTTGCGCCGTCGTCAACGCCATTGCGTTTCACGCCGGTGTGAACCGGGCCCGGGTACGATTGATTCTGGCCCCCACAGGGGGCCAGCATGGCGCTGGAGCGGTTCACGGCGCTCCAGCCTCCTTTCCCAGCGCCAAATGGGAGCCGCGCCAACCCGCACATGCGCAGTTGGGCCGCGCCAACCTGCGCGTGCGCGGGGGACTTCTTTAGCGCGCCGGCCCCAACTCAACATGGCGTCGGTGTTCAGGGGCCGGCCGCACCAGAAAGTAGGCCCGGGGGGGGGGGAGGAGAGGCCGGCCCGCCGATTGGTGGGCCCCGATCGTGGGCCAGACCCCATTGGAGGCACCCCCCCCCCCCCCCCCCCCCCGATGATGAAGCCCTCTCCCCCTCCTCACCCCTCCACAGGCCGCCCACCCCGTCCGTTCACGCTGAATTCCCGCCGGCAGTGACCAGACGTGAAATGCGCCGGCAGGACTCTGGCGTATCGACGTGGCCGCTCGGCCCATCCGGGCTGGAGAATCGGCGTCCAGCGGCCCGCGGCTGGTGCCACGCCAAACGCACCGGCTCAAATGCCGCCGATTCTCCGCACCTCGGTGAATCGTGCGCCGGTGTCGGGGCGCGTGGCGCGGTTGCGGCGATTCTCTGGCCCGGCGCAGGGCTCGGAGAATCGGCCCCTTCATCCTCAGGTCCGCATCAAAATTAAGGTGAAGACAAATGCAGCCCAGGATCCCAAATTGAGTGAGCCGGATGTCAGTGTGATTCGGGAGAACGCACCACAGACGTCAGAGTCATCGCTAAATGGATTCACAGCTGCAGAACATCATCGGCTGCCTTTGTCCCAAGTGTGAATGATCTGATCGACCATCGATGTGTAACTGTGTGTTGTTCCATTGCTCATGATGGATCTCCTTGAGGAACCTTGTCAGATTGGAGGCATACATCTATGAACCCATGCAATGGGCTCCTGCTTCTTGTAATGTTCGGTTGCAACTGGGATGCGGCTTAGACTCTCAAAGAGGCAGCACCTTCTGATGTTGATGCCAAGATGCCCCCCTCCAGTTTACACCTCATTGCAACATGGCTTCCAAGATTTCCGCATCCTTCAAAGAACCGGGACACTGTGAGCCTGATGTGTGACTATTCACTCTCATAGTGAAGTTCATGGCTAAAATGAGCGGAATAGCATCAGCCGATGTTCATGTTGGTTAATGATGGAGGGTCCTTGTCCACCTCCTGCTGGAATCTGGTGGCAAATAGGGCCTCATACGCATGCCTGCCTCACCTGGCCTGTGCCATGGTCTCTTCCCCTGCAGTCCAGCTTCTTCACCCTCATCTCCTTTGAGATTCTTCTTATTAGAGGAGATGTGCAGCTCCTCCATCTTATAATCTTGCTAGTCCTCCCCCCTTTGCAGTGCCAGGTTGCGCAGCAAGCCACAGTAACCCGTGAAATCCTGTGGGGAGTGCACTGAAGTGATCCATCAGATCTGTCCAGGCTTTAGAGTCACATCTTTAGGATGCCTATGTCTGTTCTACCAATGCTCGGATAGTGGCATGAGTCTTGTCGTAGCTTCTTTCTGCAGGAGTCTGAGGCCGCTGCATGGGTAGCGTCATCATGTCCTTAGCGGATAATCATTGTCACTGAGGAGCTAGCGCTGGATCCTGTTTGGTCCCTTAAAGATGTCCAGGATCTGCAATCTATTCAAGATGTATGGCGTAGACGTTCAGTGTGGCTGTTACTTCGATAGCCACTTGTAATGGATGCCCTCCCGATCCCCGTGGCACCAATTCTTGGAGAAGGTAAGCAAATGTGAATCACCTAATCCCTGGACATGCAGAGCCAACAGCGACACTGGTTCTTGCTCATTTACAGATCGGACATGCTAGTTCTGAATATCCTGGCCTCCCCCCCACCCTGGCCCATGCCCACCCGCCTCCTCCACCCACATCTCCCGACGCCGCCTGGATGTGCTGTTCTTCGCTCAGATGCTGAGATCCTCATTCACTGCATTCCAATTCTACACTCTTTTGAATAAATATGAGGATAAATGTATAGTCAGGAAATAAGATTATTTGAGGGGCCTGAGGTTCCCCTTCAGTGAACCTAATAGGCTTTTGAAGCTTGGATTTGGATTTATTGTCACGTGTAGTGAGGTATAGTGAGAAGTATCGTTCTGTGTACACTCAGACAGATCATTCCATACATGAAAAACATAGGACATATGATAGATACACGATGTAAATACATGGACACAGACATCAGGTGCAGTACGTGCCATGGGCGGCACAGAAGCACAGTGGTTAGCACTGTTGTTTCACAGCGCCAGAGACCCAGGTTCGATTCCCAGCTTGGGTCACTGTCTGCGTGGAGTCTGCACATACTCCCCGTGTCTGCGTGGGTTTCCTTTGGGTGCTCCGGTTTCCTTGCAGAAGCCCCGAAAGACATGTTAGGCGATTTGGACATTCTGAATTCTCCCTCTGTGTACACGAACAGGCGCCGGAGTGTGGCGACTAGGGGCTTTCCACAGTAACTTCATTGGAGTGTTAATGTAAGCCTACTTGTGGCAATAAAGATTACGCGGAGTGTAATACTACTCCGTAGAGAAGATGCGTGGAGATCAGTTCTGTCCATAAGAGGATTATTCAAGAGTCTGGTAACAGCGGGAAAGAAGCTGCTTTTGAATCTGTTATCGGCAGGGATGCGCTGTTGCTGGAGGTTCTACTCAGCTTCGCTTTAGGAGTAGTCCGTGATGTTTTTTAAGCCTTGCCACAACTGACGAGAGTCCGTGACAATTGGCTGTGACTCTAGCTTGGTCTGGTATTGTCTCTTGGCATCCCTGATGGCTTTACAGATGTCATGCCTAGATTTCCTCTCTAGGTCAGGGTCACCTGGCTTGAACACCTCAGACCTGGCTTTCAGTAGGGAGTGAATTTCCCAGTTATACCATGATTTCCAGTTGGGAACACACGTACTATCTTCTTTAGCATGTAAACTAATACACGATGAAGCCTGTGACAATGGTGGCATACACGGTTCGGTTGGCCACTGAGTTCTTGAATATGACCAGTCCACTGACTCCAAGCAGTCACGTAGGAGCTCCTCTGTTGCCTCGGACCAGCTTTGCCCGACCTTCTTAACCGGATTCTCCCGCTTAAGTTTCTGCCTGTATGCTGGGAGAAGGAGCACCTTCTTGTGTTCCAGTCGCCCAGTTTCTCTAGAACTGTGAACAAGGGGATCAATTTGTGCCTCTTTGTGCGATTTGACTTGCATGAAGGAAGGGGCATCATTACCTCAATTCCTGATTTCCTGCATTGACATTGAAAGGCTCCTAACATGTCTCTGCTCCCCATTTGGCACTGCACAGTTCAGTTCAGTAACCCTTTTATCAACCTGCACAGTGCATGCACCTTCTCTCCAATCTGCCCAAAGCCCTGACCGGTAGAGTTTCTCCTCATTTTATTTTAAACTACATCACCGCTGCAGGTTGGAAGATGGCGGTGCTGAACTCTCACTGCCAGACCAGCATGGAACCTCCTTGTGTGAGTATGGACACCCCTCCCAACATCCCAGAGGAGTTAAATTACCCTCCATCACAGACCCCTCAATCCTCTCCCTGTATTCCTTGGACGTGGAAAATTCCGGCTATTGGTTATGTAAGAGCACCCTTTGGGTTTGTGAGGTGCAAGGACTTGCTTACAGTCATGGTTGCTCAACATGAGTAAAGTATCTTGACTGAAACTCCAAAGAGCAGGAGATCTCTCCGAATACCCCGGCCAACATTTATTCCTCAATCAGCACTGCTATATTATCACATTGCTATTTGTGGGACTTTGCTATCTAAAAATTGGCTATATTACAGCGACTGCCAATATTCTGTGAGTGCAGCAACCTTAAGGTTTCATGCTGGCTACGTACATGTCAGCCCCCTTAGATATCATGGGGACACAGCTTCGCAAATGTATTTAAGGGGCTGCACACTTAAGTAAGTCACCTGTGCACTCCAAAAAAAAATTAGAGGGTACTTTGGCGACTACACTTCAAAATTAAACTATTCCAGTGGCTGTATAGTGGGCGACCTGAAGGTGTGAAAAGTGCGACTTGAATGGATGTTCTTCTGTGATATCTCAGGCATTGAAAGACTGAAAGAGATTCTAAAATGGAGACCTTGCTAAGGCTCTGTTTATACATTTTTCTCTTTCTCAATGTAATTCCCATTCAGATTCTCCTGCAGTTATCTCGCTCAATACCCCATAATTTCACCTTGGTTTTTACTCTGACATTTGCTGCACTTTAGGGTTCCATAAATTACCGCAAGTTCTTCAAAACTGGGATTCTCCCCGATGTTGGTTTCAATCATTCATTGTTAACCGAAACCTATCTCCTATAACTTCATCCATGTATTATTGTTTAAACATATCAATAAAACATATATGAACTTAACTGCTGGAATGAGAGCACTTTTTAAATGACGGCCCAGCATTTGAATTATTTCCTATTTCCTGTCAGCAAAGTCTTAACAGTTTTAAATAGTGAAATTCTTCCTCTCAACCAGCCATCCACAATTATTTCAACAATTTCCCAGGAATTGCATTTTGGAAGTGGTAGTTCTACAGTCTTTTGTACTCTCAGACAGAGAGTCAGAACTTTTTCTTTTATCTCTGAATCACTTGGGTTTTTTGACATTTGAAGGATGAGGTGAAGAAAAAGACGGTGGTTGGTGACTCAACCTCAGATTTTGGGGACGGCGGGCCTGAGATGAGGTAAACAAGGCTTGATGATTCAGCACTCGAAGCTTTGTAAAATCTATTCAGTTAGTGTGAGTCATATGAACATTCAGTAACACTGCACATATCGGACATTTAAATCTGTATACCAAAGACAGAAATTTATTCAAGCGGAGTACACATTAAATAAGTGCAATTGCAATTTATTTCAATGAAGAGAGGGCAAATTAAAAAATATATATTTTTAAGTCCATTGATACGATCTCCATAGAGACTAATCTTTACAAAGAAACGAATCCCGCCGACCCCCTCATTGCTGGAAGGGGTGTTGAAGGCAGGGAGAATGGAGAAGGGAGTGTTGTCAGCGAATTATGGGGAGATTCTGGAGGAGGACGGTGTGTCCATGGAGGGCCTTAAAGCCAAGTGGAAAGAGGAGTTGGCGGAGGTTATGGAAGACGGTTAGTGGTGTGAGGTGCTCTGGAGGGCAAACGCCTCAACCTCATGCGCGACGCTAGGGCTGATATAGCTGAAGGTCTTGTACAGGGCGCACCTCATGAGGGCGAGGATGAGCTGACTCTTTGAGGGAGTGGAGGAAGTATGTGAGCGCTGTGGGAGGGGCCCCCCAAACCATGTTCATATGGTTTGGTCCTGTCCGAAGCTGGAGGGAGGTTTTTAGTATCATCTCAGGAGTAGTACACGTGAATTAGAATCAGGTTCCGAAGAAGCCATTTACCGGGTGTCGGACCAGCCGGAGATGCAGGTAGGTGCGGGGCAGATGTTTTAGCCTTTGCCTCGCTGATTGACCGGAGGTGGAGGTGGAGGTCAGCTTCTCTGCCCTGTGCCTCGACATGGTGGGGTGACCTACATGAATTTCTGACCCTTGAGAAGGTGAAATTTGAGCTGAGGGGGATGAAGGAGGGGTTCTACACTTCATGGGGACTGTTTATTTTGCACTTCCAGGAACTAGTTTCCATTGAACATTGGGCGGGGTAGAAGGGGTGGGGCGTTGGGTTTATTATTGTTGTTTTGTTGCATTGTTCATCGTTTGATTGTTAACTTTTACCTGGAATGCAAATGGATGCACTGGATTGTATATTGAGGGGGATCAGTATTCAGGCAGTGCTCGGGGGTGCCCAGGCAATACCACCATTCCCTGTTGTTTCTGGGGGATTGTTATTGTGGTTCATTTTTATTTGTTTTTCTTTTGTTGTTTATTGGATGAAAATGTGGCGAATAATAAGATTTTTTCAAAAAACGAAGAAAGGAATCCCCTCAATACCAATGGAAAAAAAACAATGGACAAGATTTCACTTTTTAAAACCTTTACTGTAACAAACTAAGGTCAACATAATTCAAACACTAAAAGGTGAATGATATTTTTTTTAAAAGGTAAAGTTCACTTTAAGTAATCGATACACAAAGGTTTACAATCTTGGTGTTTCCAACACAGCCTGCAGTATGTAGGGTCTCTCACTTCCTGCTCAATGGATTTGGCCCTTAAATTGGTTTCAGTGATAGCTCTGCTCTGAGGTACCTGGCTATGGTTAACACTGACGACATAGATCTTTTTCAACTGACCAGCGAACACACCCATTTCTTGGTCTAGTCCTCTGATACAACCACTCAGCTTGTTGCTTCACCAAGATGGAGTTATATTTTCTTCTTCGCGTCAAACAGAAAACTGATCTATTCATAGAGAGCTTTGTAAGATCTTCCCGGATACTGGCAGCTTATGTTGGGTGGGTAAAACGGCATAGAAGCCGGCAACAGCTTTCTCTGGTGGCTTACTCTGTCATATAGTCCGGGACTTTGATTCGCCCGCCCTGCCAGCAACTTATAAATGTGAGGATTGGGGTACCATTTTTAAAGGTCGCGCCAGTACACAGCAACCAAACCAATTAAACCTTGTATCCCTCCTGGCAACCCCCCCCCCCCCAAACACTGCCTGGGCACTACACCAGCTATACTGGCATTGCCCGGGCCCCCCACCGGCACTATCCAGGCAGTGCCAGGGGGTTCCCAAGCAGTACTAGGATTACCTGTGCACTGTTGGGAGGGGATTGCCTGGGCAGTACCAGTGGGTTCCCAGTCAGTGCTAAGGGGTGCCAGGGCAGTGGCATGGTACAACCCGGGTATGACCCTCTCCTCCTTACAGTCACTTGAGCTCCTCCCAAGACCAGTCAGGTTCCACGCTGTTCTGCTGTCATGCCGCCATGGGTGGATGTTTTGATGGGTGGGGGTGGTGGGAAGATTCCAATGCACGGGTCTCATAGTTACATGTTAATATATTTAAATGAGGTTCCCATGTTCAGTGTCAGGAAATGTGCCTGGTCACTGATGAGGGGAGGGGACAATCATGTCAGGCGTTTGTATAAAACGCGGCTTTGTACCTCATGATATTTTCCGTTCCTGTCACTGAACCAACCGATATAAATGGGAGCAGAAAATGTAGCTTTAAAGATTGATGGTTAAAAATCAGGTGACATTTTAAAATAGATTTCCATTTTGTAATCTCCCATAGATGATGCAGAATAAATATCTGATTTGAAAATATGTTTACTGTGGTGTTCAGAACACAATGTATTCATGTATAAATATTTGAAACAGTTGAATGTGCATTCCCATTGTGAAAATTAGTAGCATGAGTTGCCTGTCACATATGCTTTGCCTGAGTAAGTTTTATCAGAACAAGTCCCTGGACTACTTGTCTTTAACATCTGCCTGTTTCAGCTGGGTGGGTTTTATCACTTCTCATCCCAGGGGTCCTTTTCACACTCATGGACCTAAGCAAATTACACGACCAAGGGTCTCAAGACTATTTGTCACTCATCCCATGCCTCAGTGGGGTGTACTCCATTAGGTCTCAGTCAAGTCACCAGATAGTTCATCAATTAAATAACATTCCATCGAGGGGTGAGGAACGTGAAAACAAGGCCATCTGGCTTTCTCTGCTTGAAACTATCTAAATGATAATTTATTCCCCATCTGAAAGAGAAATCTGTCAGGAAACACTGACAGACACGCTGTACATCCATCCCGTCTGTATAAGCTGACTCTTCAGTTGCAAACATTCACCACCCCCCCCCCCCCCCCCCCCCCCCCCATCAGATTGGTATTAAAATCAAAACCAAGCTGAAATAAACAATTGGTAAAAGTGACCAAATGAAAAATAATAAGAATTATAAAGTAAGCCTGACCCTATCCATCACGGTCAATACCCCCAAATTTATGCATATTCACATGGAGTGAATAATCCTTTGCTCTGCCCGGATCTATACAAAGATCAGGTCAAAGTATATAGAAAATAATTAGACAGGGAACATATCATGCTCATGTGAAAGTCAGTCTAATTTTAGGTGCATTAATTTAAATGGACTTATAATTTAATGTGCTCACTTATGGACCTGCATTGTGCCCAAATGAAAGCACAGGAATGTCTGCCTTATGTTTTTTAATCCTGTTTACTGAGAGAAAAGGTAACTCCTTTCTCCTATATTCAGAAAGCCATGTAGACTAATGGTTCAAAATAAGGGCGGCCAAATCCTGGGGTTGTCACTGGGGTGGCCAACAATCCTCAATCCTAACCCAAACCCTAATCCTCCAAAAGCTGCCGGCAACAATCAAGCTGTTGGTGCAATGGAACATCCTTCAATTCTTTTTAAGGTAGAGCCTTTTTAAGTCATTTGCTATCTTTCTCCCAGTTGGAGTAGCGAACAGTTCCCCGCCCACCGCATGAATTAGAATAGAATAGAATAGAATAGAACAGTACAGCACAGAACAGAACAGGCCCTTCGGCCCTCGATGTTGTGCCGAGCAATGATCACCCTACTCAAACCCACGTATCCACCCTATACCCGTAACCCAACAACCCCCCCCCCCCCCCTTAACCTTACTTTTAAGGACACTACGGGCAATTTAGCATGGCCAATCCACCTAACCCGCACATCTTTGGACTGTGGGAGGAAACCGGAGCGCCCGGAGGAAACCCACACACACACGGGGAGGACGTGCAGACTCCGCACAGACAGTGACCCAGCCGGGAACCGAACCTGGGACCCTGGAGCTGTGAAGCATTTATGCTAACCACCATGCTACCGTGCTGCCCCAATTATCGACATTGCAAAAGCTAATTTAGTTTATCTTAGCTCACTTAGACAAGCATTCCATGGGAATCAGGGCAGGAAATAAATTCTGGAAATGAAGTAAAAGGACAATACAGTTAAACAAAATCAAAAATTAAATAGTGAAAATGAAGTTAAAGCCGAGGAGATACAAGAAAGAATCAAGGGACAGGATGATGCTGTTCAAATAGGCGAAGGAAAGAGATGAAGATGAATCAGAAATAGTAGTTTGATGAGTTGAGCAGTCATAGTAAAAAGGTAAACCAGAAATATTTATTTACTGAAAGAAAATATCACAGGAGAAGAAAGCAACCGAAAAAGAATGGTGAGGTAAACGGAACGAAAAATAGTTGAATCCCATTAACATCATAATAGTTTCTGGATCTTTCAAAATAATTGGATAAGCAAATTTTCATTTCAGCTCCAATTTCATGAACAAAGTGAAATTAGTTTTCTCAAGATCTCTTTGTGGCTGGCAGTGAAAGAGTTCTCCTTTATATTAAGAAACCCCTGCTGGGAACTTCCCTTACAGACCCTCAGCAGGCTCCAGGCCCATCTGCTGCCTTTGATGTGGATGTTGCTACTGCTGATAGTGCAATGAGGGCATTTTCTCCCTATTCTGTGAGACTGGCAGCATCAAAACAGCAGGTGGGACCAAACCCTGCTGGGGAGCACAACAGAAGCTAGATGGGGCCCATTTGGTCCCAGGGCCATGTCACAAATACCCCAGCCTACTGTCCAACATTACAGGGATGTGGTCAGGGAAACAGCCTTCAAAATGATTAAAAATGGATCAGCACAACAGATGTTATTGATGCTTAATATGGACCTCCATGGTTATGTCAGAAACTCAAACAGTTGTTGCATTTAAATGTCAATCGCATTGCTATTTTATAAGAGACACTTCGAATAAAATGCCTTCATTAAAACAGCAGAGGAAAAATTGACAGGAGTTTGTTGAGAATTTTTACAGAGCATTGGCTTTAATTTTAATAAAAAATATTGCAATAGACTATCAGTGACAAAGGTTTGCAGGTGGCTTCTCAGCCAAATTCTCTCACAGCCTGTTTAATCACGGACCCTGTCATTTATATATGAAATTTAAACATCATCTGCTGAATCAGGGACATTTATATTACTGCTGAGGTTCTTCACATTGTGCCGCATTGCCTGGTAAATCCCTCCATTCTTTTATTTAAGTCATTTATAAATATAGTGAAAAGCTGAGGCCTGAGTTCAGACAACTGGGGAACATCATTAGTTACATCCTGTCAAATTGAGTGCAGACAACCCCAACCCTTAGAATACATTTTCAGAACTTGAATACAAGAGTATACAGATTATGCTTCAGTTGTACAGGGCACTAGTGAGAACTGTTGGTGTTTTTTCCCACCCAGTGGCACCAATAATGTTGCTCTGTTTCGGTCCCAACAGCATCGCCAATACTGTGGGTATTTCTATTTATCTTAGTGAACCACAAGCCTTCCCTTATATCGATCAAATGACCACACAACCAGTTAGTGAGTTCAAAAGATGGTTTAGTTAGACACACAAGAGTTATGAGTTATCTCAACATGCAAACACAATATCTCCTACGAGTTAAACTACACCTATCAGCAACAATAACCTATACTTTACTTCAGGGCGACCGGCACTGTGCAAATGGATAAGGCATTTATATCTGGATTTCACTTGGCTGGTTCTACGAAAGTGGCTCTGTATCTGCTGGGCTCACCCATCAGGTAGCGATCGTTGGTCTTGAACTTGGCTGGCTGTTCCTGCTACAATTGGTTTGGCACAGGCCGGATCCAAAAGAGACAGAACACAAGGCTGTGCTCTCTTTTATCCCTCTGGGATTTCGCGCTTTTTGGGGCGGTCCTTAAACTTGGATCCAATAGTTTGACAGGGCTCTGATCACTGTCTTTGATTTCGGCCAATAAAGGGGCCGATGCCTTGGTGGCTGGGCAGGTCCTTAGCGGTCCTTGACCTCTGCAGTTGGGCTTTCTGAGTAAGGGGAGTGGTGTCGATCAGTCTGTGGCTGTACCGGTTGCTTGATTGGAGTTCTATTGTCCTTGGAAAATGGGCCATTAAAATGCAAACGAGCTGGGGTTTCGATCAGGTCTAGTTACCTGTGTTTTAGATACACATAGGCTGTGTATCTGTCTGAGTCCTGGGTTGACCGTAATTCCCATGGTCCTTTGCAGGTGGCTGGCTACAGAACATATTTGGACTGCTGTGTACAGTATTGGGCAGCTTATTTCAGGAAGGAATTAAATGCGTTAGAAGCAGTTCAGAGAAGGTTTACCAGACTAATAGCTGTCAATTGGTTGGACAGGCTAAGCTCATTAACCCGAGCCAATCCAAAATGGCCATCCCCTCCATCCTCACCGAGTCCCAACGAAAAACCACTGCGTCACCAGCCCATTTCCCCGCCCCCCCGACAACCTCCCCGCTACTCTCCGCAGCACCACCCCCACATTATTTGTGTTCACTAGCATACCCAACCACCCTATATAAAAACCAACCGACTGCACTCCCATTATTATATGCACATCTCATATCTTAAAGGTACCAATAACAACAAAACCACAACAGTGGAAGGTACAGATATACAAAAAATAACATCGCATAGCCATTAAAAATAAAAATTGGCATAAACATGTTGTCATAAAGAATACAAAAGTCCAAACATTAGCCCTCCCCAACCCATGCTCCTTGACAAAGTCATTCGCCTCATCTGGCATCAGAGAGTAATGTTCCTGGCCCTTAAAAGTTATCTAAAGTTTGGTGGGTACAACACCCCTAACTGAACCTTGCTCCGAAAGGGCGCTGCCTTGGCCCAATTGAACCCTGCCCATCGTTTGGCCAGGTCAGATCCAATTCTCCTCCCTGCTACAGTCACGAATCTATTTGGCTCACATCATAATCTTTTCTTTAGCCTGGAATTTGTGCATTTGCATAATCACTATCTGAGGTGGCTCCCCAGCCCTCAGCATCTGTCTGGGACAGATGGGCACGATCCACCTCTGGGGCCTTATCGAAATCTTCTCCACTAACGCCCGAACATCCTGAAGACGTAGCAATCGATGGCACTCGTTCCCTCAACTCCCTCCGCTAAACCACTGATTTGCAGGTTCTGCCGCTGGGACCGATTTTCCTGGTCGAGCTCCGTCCTCGGTCCTGAAATCTCGCCTCTGTCTGCTCTTTATTGAAATCTCACCTCTTTCTCCATGCTCATTATTGAAATGTCACCCCTCTTTTTCCACCTTGCCTCTCTCTTTCCGCTCTTTATTGAAATCTTGCCTCTCACTGCTCTTTATTGAAATCTCGCCCCTCTCTCTCTCCGCACTAGTTATTGAAATCCTGCCTCTCTCTTGGCTGTTTATTGAAACTCGCCTCTCTTTCCTCAATCGTTATTGAAATCTCTCCTCTCTCTCCGCACGAGTTATTGAAATCCTGCCTCTCTCTTGGCTGTTTATTGAAACTCGCCTCTCTTTCCTCTATCGTTATTGAAATCTCGCCTCTCTCACTCCGCACTAGTTATTGAAATCTTGCCTCTCTCTTGGCTGTTTATTGAAACTCTCCTCTCTTTCCTCTATCGTTATTGAAATCTCGCCTCTCTCTCTCTGTGCTCTTTATTGAAATCTCGCCTCTCTCCGCTCTTTATTGAAATCTCGCCTCTCTCTCTGCGCTCTAGTTACTGAAATCCTGCCTCTCTCTCCGCTGCTTATTGAGACTCACCTCTCTCTCCTCACTCGTTATTGAAATCTCTCCTCTCTCTCTCCGCACTAGTTATTGAAATCTTGTCCCTCTCTCCGCTGTTTATTGAAACGTGCCTCTCTCTCTCTGCTCTTTATTGAAATCTTGCCTTTCTCTCTCTGCTCTTTATTGAAATCTCACCTCTGTCTTCTCTTTATTGAAATCACACCTCTCACTCTCTCTGCTCTTTATTGAACTCTCGCCTCTCTCTGCTCTTTATTGAACTCTCGCCTCTCTCTCTGCTCTTTATTGAACTCTCGCCTCTCTCTCTCTCTGCTCCTAATTGAACTCTCGCTTCACTTTCCACTTTCGTTGTTGAAATCTTATCTTTCTCTCTCATCTCTTTATTGAAATTCCGCTTCTCACTCTCCCTGCTTGGCAAAGAAGTCTCGCATTTCTATCTCCGCTCTTTATTGAAGTCTCGCTTTCCTCTGACCCTCTTATGGACTGACCTTATTAACACTGCACCCTGTATGCTTCATCCGATGCCAGTGCTTATGTAGTTATATTGTATATCTTGTGTTGCTCTATTATGTATTTTCTTTTATTCCCTTTTCTTCCCAGGTACTTAATGATCTGTTGAGCTGCTCGCAGAAAAATACTTTTCACTTTACCTCGGTACACGTGACAATAAACATATCCAATCCAATCCTATCCAATCTCGTGGTCGTTATCAAAATCTCGCCTCTCACTCTGCTCTTTATTGAAATCTCGCCTCTCACTCCACACTTTATTGAAATATCGCCTCTCACTCCGCTCGTTATTGAAATATCGCCTCTCACACTGCTCTTTATTGAAATCTCGCCTCTCACTCCGCTCGTTATTGAAATCTCGCCTCTCACACTGCTCTTTATTGAAATCTCGCCTCTCACTCCACTCGTTATTGAAATCTCGCCTCTCACTCTGCTCTTTATTGAAGTCTCGCCTCTCGCTCCGCTCTTTATTGAAATCTCACCTCTCACTCCGCTCTTTATTAAATTTGTGCTTCTCTATCTGCGCTCTTTATATACCTCTCATTATTGATGTCTCACCTCTCTTTCCACCCGTTATTGACGACTCACCTCTCTCTCCCTGCACTCATTATTTAAGTCTCATTTCTCTCTCTCCGTGCTCTTTATTTAAGTGGAGCGTCATTTTCCGCGTTCTTCGTTGAAGTCTCAGCTCGCTCTCTCTCCATGCTTTTTATTGAAGTCTCACCTTTTGCCCTGCCCTTTATTGAAGACTCATCTCTCCCTCTTTCTGTTCTTTATTGAAGTCTCACCTCGCTCTCCGTTCTTTTTATTGGAGTAAAAATGAAAGTCACCTTTGTCCCAAAGGACCATCTGCTGCTCTCCCCTTTTAGAGAGAGCTGATTGGTGGTGATTTAACCTGAGGGCCTCCACCCCCTCAGGAGAGGTGCAAAGTTGAGGAGGGCCTTCATGGATAACCTCAGCCGGTACAAGAATTGAACCAGCGCTTTTGGCGTCACTCTGCATCACGAACCAGCCGTTCAGCAAACTGAGCTAACTGACCCTCTTATTGAAGGGAGTAAGGTGGTGCAGAATATCAGCCTGCAGTTATCGTTGCTCTTCGGGATGAGCTTATAGCTGTGCACAGTTGAGGCAGAAGAGAGGGAGGTCTAACGGTGTTTGACGAGATCTAATCATATCTGGGGATGAATGACTAAACTCTCAAGTCTATGTCTTGGACTTGAGGGAATGAAGCTGAGCAGCAAACGGGGGGAATAACAAGAGTGGGAGAGAGCAAAGGTATTTCTGGGAACAAAGGCATCAAAGATGGAGGCAATGGATTGTTGAACAAATTGGTGGCTGCAGAAGGATTGTGATGAATGGAGGGTCATAGGCTAGGCAATTGGCAGTCTGAAAGTGAAGTTGGAATTGACTTGGGGAGCGATCCATCCAGGGCAGGCACGGAATAATCCATGGGAGGCAGGAGTTCCGTCACCACACCAATATTTATTTACAATAACGATATTACAGGAGCAGCTACAAACAGTGCTGCTAGCAGTCCAGTCAACTTAAGACTGGCTCACAAAGCCTACACAGGTGATTATATGGGCCCCCTCAATGAGCTATCATTGAGGGAGCTCATACTCCAATTGGCCAACCAATAAAGCCAATTGGAGTTCATTACACCCCTCCCCCCCAAGGTCCGAGGAATTCCTGCCAGCTGGCATTCCTCTGAGCTTCTTCCTGCTCCTCATGTCTGGGTCTGTCACCTCTGTGTCGTCCGCTGGGTCGTTCTCCGAAGTGGGCGGGGTGTACTTTTTAGGTGCCCGTCGTTTCCTTGACGACCTCCTTGGAAGTTGTTCTTCCTCCTCCTTGGGGAGAGGTGTCGCGGCGGCCTCGTCGAGTGTGTCCATCTCCGACTCTGATGACTGGATGACGGGGTCTGGAGAAATTGCTCGGGGCTGGGGTGTGGGTATCCAAAAAATTTAGAGTCATTACTGTCTTCTCTACTTTTGGTATTTGCGGCGGAGTGTCCGGGAAGGGAAGTCTGTTCAAAGCATCTGCATGTGCTACTCGCGTTCCCGGTCTGTGCTCCAGAACGTATCTATATGCTGCCAGTAGCAACGCCCAGCGTTGGATTCTAGCTGATGCAATCGGGGGTATTGACTTGCCTTCTTTTAATAACCCTAATAACGGCTTATGGTCCGTCACTATGGTGAATTTCCGCCCGCACAGATACTGGTGAAATTTTTTTACTGCGAATATCACCGCCAGTCCTTCCTTCTCGATTTGGGCGTATTCCTCTCAGCCATCGCCAAGGCCCTCGAAGCATAGGCTATTGGCCGTTCTTCCCCATTCCTTCCTCTATGGGCTAAGACGGCTCCTACCCCGTATGGGGATGCATCACAAGTGACCACCAACTCCTTCCTTGGGTCATAATGCTCTAGGACATTTTCGGATGACAGCTGTTCCTTAATGTCCCTAAATGCTCGGTTTTGGCGGGTGGACCATTTCCATTCTTGCCCCTTTTTTAGTAGCTGGTGGAGGGGTTCCAGGATGGATGCCCTATTTTCAATAAATTTTCCATAATAGGTTACCAACCCTAGAAATGATCATAACTCCTGGACCGTGGTGGGAGCTGGGGCTTCTTTTATTGCCCGTACTCTGTCTTCTAATGGATGTAAGCCTGACTCGTCTACTTTATATCCCAGGTATGTCACTTGTGGGGCCAGAAAAACACATTTTTCCCTTTTTAGCCGTACGCCTGCCTTTGCGAAACGCCTGAGCACTTCCTCCAGGTTCCTTAAGTGTTCCCTGTTTGTCCTACCTGTGATTAAGACATTGTCCAAATAAATTGCCACCTGCGGTAGTCCCTGCAGAATATTTTCCATCGTACGCTGGAATATAGCGCAGGCTGATGACACTCCAAAAGGTAGCCTAGTATAACAAAAAAGGCCCTTCAGGGTGTTGATCGTAGCAAACTTCTGGGAGCCCTTGTCCAGTTTTCACTGCAGGTAGGCGTGGCTCATGTCTAGTTTCGTGAACAAAAGCCCACCTGCCAATTTGGCATATAGGTCGTCTATTTTCGGGATTGGGTATTTGTCCAGCAGTGCGTATTTATTTACTGTCTGTTTGAAATCTCCACAGAGACGTATCGAGCCGTCTGGCTTCAAAATTGGTACCACCGGCGCTGCCCATTCCGAGAATTGTACTGGTCTGATAATGCCGTCGCGCCGTAACCTTTCTATTTCGTCATCTACTTTCTTTCTTAATGCAAAAGGTACCGGCCTGGCCTTACAAAATTTTGGAAGGGCTTCTGGGTCCACGTGCAAAGTTGCTTTGGCGCCTATGATTTCCCCCAAACCTTCCTGGAAGACCTCCGGGTATTTTTGGAGTACTCCACTCAACTGCCCGCTTCAACTCTGGAAAATTTTCATCCAATCTAACTTTAGGTCTTTCAGCCAGTTCCGTCCAATTAAGCTCGGTCCGGAGCCCTCTACTATCGTCAACAGTAATCTGAGCAATTGTTTCTCATATTCCACAGGTACATGAGTCGTGCCTAGAACTTCCAGGGGTTCCCCCGTGTAGGTTTTAAGTTTTGTCGATGTTTTTGTTAGGGTTAGTGCCTGGAGTCCATCGTTGATTTTTCTAAATGCTGCCACTACCATTACTGATACGGCCGCACCCGTGTCTATTTCCATTATTGTCGGCCACCCGTTCACCCGTGGGGTAATCCCAATGGGTTCTGCTTTCTTCGTTGTAATATTATATAATTGTTCCCCTTCGGAGGAGGATGACATCTAGGTTGTGTACTTCCCTGCATCCCCACCTGCTATTCCTCTTTTGCCACCTCCTTCTAGGGTTTCTGTCGTTGTTACCCCACTCTGTCTGGTGCCAGAAACGGTCCTTCTCTGTTGGGGGAGCCTCAGCCGGTACTTCTCTCTGTCTCCAGTTAGTCCTGGCAGACTTGGGGGCAGTCCTGGGGTTTTCCTTTTTCCCTTTATTCCTCAGGTTTTTCCTGAGAGCGGCTATCTGGTAGCAGGACCCGTTGTGGTAGTCCCTCTCACAGGTATCTACCTCCATTGGCGTGCCCTGTAGTTCCTGCACCCCACTTGCTGCCTTTTCTAGGGACAGTGCCAGCTGTAACGCCTGCCTGCAGTCTAGCTCCATTTCCGCCAACAGGCGTTTCTGTATTGTGGGGTCGTTTATACCACACACTAACCGGTCCCGAAGCATTTCATTTAGCGTCGGGCCGAACTCACATTTTTCCGCCAGCCTTCTCAGGCGGGTCAAGAAATTCGTGACTGACTCCCTGTCTTCCCGCTTCGCTGTGTAGAATCTGTACCTACACAAAATGAGGGGTGGTTTTGGGTCGTAGTGCTTTTTCACCAATTCCGTTACTTCTTGGAAAGTTTTCGTGTCCGGCGCATCGGGATAAGCCTGACTACGTATAATTGTGAAAGCGGAAGGTCCGCACGCCGACAGCAGGATAAGCCGTCTCCTTTCGTCCGTCAGTATATCATTTGCCCGGAAGAAGTAACACATTCTCTCCACATACTGGGACCAGTCCTCAATAGCCGGGTCGAATGCCTCTAACCTCCCAAAAAACGGCATTTTTAAAATGGCAAGGCTTACCCTCCGAGAGTGGCAGCTGGTCTCCGCAAAATTCTTAGTTTACCTCGTCGCCACTGTAGTAATCCACGGGAGGCAGGAGTTCCGTCACCACACCAATATTTATTTACAATAACGATATTACAGGAGCAGCTACAAACAGTGCTGCTAGCAGTCCAGTCAACTTAAGACTGGCTCACAAAGCCTACACAGGTGATTATATGGGCCCCCTCAATGAGCTATCATTGAGGGAGCTCATACTCCAATTGGCCAACCAATAAAGCCAATTGGAGTTCATTACACCCCTCCCCCCCAAGGTCCGAGGAATTCCTGCCAGCTGGCATTCCTCTGAGCTTCTTCCTGCTCCTCATGTCTGGGTCTGTCACCTCTGTGTCGTCCGCTGGGTCGTTCTCCGAAGTGGGCGGGGTGTACTTTTTAGGTGCCCGTCTTTTCCTTGACGACCTCCTTGGAAGTTGTTCTTCCTCCTCCTTGGGGAGAGGTGTCGCGGCGGCCTCGTCGAGTGTGTCCATCTCCGACTCTGATGACTGGATGACGGGGTCTGGAGAAATTGCTCGGGGCTGGGGTGTGGGTATCCAAAAAATTTAGAGTCATTACTGTCTTCTCTACTTTTGGTATTTGCGGCGGAGTGTCCGGGAAGGGAAGTCTGCTCAAAGCATCTGCATGTGCTACTCGCGTTCCCGGTCTGTGCTCCAGAACGTATCTATATGCTGCCAGTAGCAACGCCCAGCGTTGGATTCTAGCTGATGCAATCGGGGGTATTGACTTGTCTTCTTTTAATAACCCTAATAACGATATTACAGGAGCAGCTACAAACAGTGCTGCTAGCAGTCCAGTCAACTTAAGACTGGCTCACAAAGCCTACACAGGTGCTTATATGGGCCCCCTCAATGAGCTGAGGGAGCTCATACTCCAATTGGCCAACCAATAAAGCCAATTGGAGTTCATTACAGAGGTGGAGTTGAAAAGAGGTAGCAAAATGAAGGTGGTTATCGACCTAGGCAGAGTTCTCAACTGTAGTAGAATTCTACCACTATCATCAACTTGACTTGTTTGGTGAATGAGGCAGCGTTATAGCCTTTGACAGGACAAACATGGCTTCAAATTCTGTTCTTTCCCCGATTTTCCAAAGAAAGCATTGTCAGTAAAGAAATCTTAACAGTTGACAGTGAGACAATGCACCAATGTTTTATTGGCTGTAGACAAACGGAGCGCTTAGTCTTCATGCAGGCTATCCAGGAAGCGTTAGTGAGGATGTTACAAATCATAATCCGGAATATTATGGAGAAAGTTATATATTATCTCAGAACCTTAGTTAGTAACACTATTCAGTTATATAAATCAATCATCTACACTCCATTTAGAAAGTATGTATAAAATGAGTGCAATAGGGGTTCAAGGGTTATGGGGAGAAGGCAGGAGAATGGGGATGAGAAAAATATCACCATGATTGAATGGCGGAGCCGACTCCTATGTCCTATGGTCTAATACATGACTATTTGCTGCACTCAGAACTTTGTAAATATGCATCTCTCTGGTGGCCAGTGTGGCAAAGATTTAGAATTTTGTCCATATTTTATGGGGTTTGGTTTGACTTGTCGCCCTTTAGCTGTATTGCCTTCTAGGTTGATGAGGTTTCTCTTCCTCTACAATTGGAAATAGTCAGTATTTAGTTTTCCTTCAACAATTTATTTGCACTATTTACATCCAAGGCCTCATGGTAAGTGTAGTATAAAACTCCGGCACATACAAGGTTAATGTGGGACTGAATACAGTACAGCCCACACCCTAATTTTAGAGGCATAAAACCTTCAGCCAGGATAGAGCTATGTACACCGACAAGCAGGGAGACAACTCCGAGCTTGTAAGCTTAATGAATAAGAGTCAACAAAACCTTACAGTTAATCTACGGACGTCTATAAAGACTCCTTCAGACCTTCCGAACTTTAACCAACACCCTGCAACATGGTGGAACTTTGCGGAAGAAAAAAGAAGACCTCACAGAAAGCAGAGAAAAACTAAAGTGCTGAAAGACTGAGAAAACAATCAGAAAAGAAAAAAAGCCCCAGAAACAGAGGCGCAGAGGGAAAAAATCAGCAAGAAAAAGCTCCAAAGAAAGGCTTGGAAGCTGGAGGCAGGAATTTAAAATTCCTTAGTGCAGCAAAAGACTCCATTGATTCTCCTTTGGAAATTCAGCTTCTAATCATAGAGACCGAGCAGAGGTGAGCTACTGAGAAATCTTTGAATAATTCAGAGGCAGAAGTGCAGTTTGGAAAAAGCTGTTGCTGAAACCCAAACCCTGAGTGGCTGCCTGAGCTCACTCCGAACCTGAAAAAATAATGAATTACGCAATCCAGGGAAGTGCGATTTCAAAACTCAAACTGACAAAAAGCAAAAGGCAGGTTTCAACCAATTTGCAACTTTAAAGTAAAACACAAAGAGAAAAATGCAGATAGTTGATCCAGGCAGTCATTATTTTTTTTCAAAATTAAGCTGAACGCCGCCAACCGCCAAACCTAGTGAACACAGGAAATCGCTTTGTCTACAAGTGAACAGTGAAGCCATCTTGAAATTCAGAAAGTTCTTAAAGCAAAACTTAGCTTTTTAAACATTTAGGGTATGATCGAATGGCCACACTGCACCCAAAAAGCAGCGCGCCGCTGTGCACCGTGGTCAGTAGAAGCCAGGGGAACCTGCTCCTGGGATCAATCCAGCTCACAATGCCTCGCAAGCTCTATAGCGATCTCATGTGACGTTGTGATGTGCAGCCCACCCCATTGTGGGCAGGGATCACTTTTTAGCAAATCTACATATTAGAGCGAGACAGCTAGTCTCACTCTAATATACAGTTTCCCGAGGAATTGGGATCTATCGCCTTCACCTCAGAGACCTCAGATGAGCGCCATTTAGTACTGGTCTCCACAAACGGGGACCAGATGGCACTCATAGGGCCTCCCTGGGAATCGGAGGCCCCCGGGGGGCATGCCTTTTGGGCAGGGTGGTACCCTTGCACTACCGGTGCCACCCAGACAGCCTGGTACTGCCAGCCTTTCACCCTGGCAGTGCCACAAGGGTGCCAGTCTGGCATTTCCAAGGTGTCCATGTGGCACTGCCAGCTGGCCTGGGCAATGCCAGGGTACCAGGTTGGCACTGCCAAGGTGCGAAGCTTGCATTTTTCACATGTCGGTGATTGGGCCGGGTTTCCCTGTGCTGGGGGCCTGGGAACCTCCTCATAGTGAGTTGGAGCTTTGGAGGGGGGGGGTCAGAAGTCACTTTGGTTGGGGGTGGGGGGGGGGGGGGGGGGGGCTCCAGAGATGAGATCGGAGTGCCAGTTAAAAATGCCATCCTGACGAGTGAACGCCTCAGTGCAGAAAACGGCCTTGGCCGGACTTTCGTCGCGGAGGCCCCCCATCTAACCCAAGTGACGTTTGATAGCATTGTGTTCCTTGGTGATGCGGGCACCAGGAAATATGTGGGTAAATGCCCTCACTGTGGGACTTTGTTCCCATTTCGTTAAATCACGCCATTAATCATGAATCAGAATTCCACACTTCCAAATCAGTTCAGACTAATCCAAGGCACAGATCAATCACATGATTAGGGACATTGGAGGAAAGGATTTCTAAGGAACAGCATAACTTCAGGTTCAGACAAAAAGTCAGAAGCAGATCAGGTTAACACGCTGCTTTACTCAATAGGTCTGATTGCACAAGACATTGGTCAAAACTCTCCAATCGTTGGATTCTCTTTTCCCACAGGCAGCACACACCCACCTGCGCATTTCCCGGCAGCGTGGGGTGCATTCTAAGGGAAATCCTATTAACAAGTGGCTGGAGGAGAGAATCCCGTGACCAGCAAACGGGGCTGCCGAGAAAAGCCCGGCCGGGGAACTGGAGAATCCAGGCCATTATTGCAAATCAGGGAATCAATGAATCATCTGCTAAATTTGAAGTACTAAAATCATTTGGCATTTATTTCAATTTAGTAAGCAATAAAACACTTGAAAGAGCTACATTTAACAAATGGATCCAGCAGCCAGGAGGTTTGTACAGGAAGGCAAAGGTTTACGAATACGGAGACTTCAAAAATGGACTGATCAGAGACAGAATAACGGTAGGAGTAACAGATGATGCACTCTTCAACTTCATGCAAGCAAAGGGAGATCTATCCCTGGGAAAAGGACACCCAGAATTCCATGAGCAGCACAGGACCATTTTAAGGGGAGATTAGAAACCGTGGTGCAGAGGCCAACCCACAGTTCAGCTGGAGAAGCAGCAAAGACAGAGGGACAATCGAGGTCAGGGAAAGCTGGCCAATAGGCTGACCATGCCAACGCTGTGGAGCAAGGCCCCGCTACAGGTGAGACCAACATGCTGCAATTTCAGCTCAATGCTTTCAGTGCTACAGGATCGGATACTGCGGCAAACCGTGCAGGGCAAAAACTCTGAAATGCATAGAAAACTAAAAGATTATCTATGAGGTGAAGACTGTAAGCCTTAAGACACACAGACATGCTTGTTTGGGGAGGTTAAACATCTTGTTTTCTTATTTTGGAATGTGGACATTTCAGTAAACGGTCATTGAACAAATTTTAAATTAGACTTAGGAGCCAGTGTATCAGTCCCGTCAGATAGAATTGTGATTAAAACACCTCAGGCTTTGAAAGACAGCCAAACCACTCAACAGGCCTGAAGGAATTCAATTTTCAGGCTGAAGCATGATTCTAGAACCATTAAGACATGGTCGCAAGCAAATCTTTGCGCTGATGTACGTAACCAACCTTTCTCTCTCTTGAGCAGAGATGCTTGTGTAGTCCCTCAAAATGGCAGAGATGTCAAACAAACAACTGTTATTCGTCATACAGAACTGAAAGCTATTGTGTACTCATGAAAAGAATATCCTGATGGGACTTTATATCTGAACTGTCTTCTCTTGTTGCAGAGCAGGTTTGTCAATTTCTATTACTGGTGCCGGAAAGCCTACACTATTCAGACCAGCCAAACAACTGGGGGTTAACCATGGTGCCTCAGTGAAGGACATAAAAGAGAGCGACCAGCAGTCCGCTGAGCCTTAACCTGTGACTCCGACACTGGTACGGCAGGTCAACACTACAATGATCAAACATACGCTGCAACTCCTAGCCAATATGTCAAAGCCACAAAAGATGCTAGAACCTGGTGGCAGCTATCCATTATTGACAGCGTAACGCATGGGCGAACGTACCACTAGTCCTCATTCTAGTGACAGGAATGTTCATCCTCCACTGCAGAGGACATTCCCATCACCCACACAATGAAAAAGAAATGAAAGAAATAATGAAGAGACAAATGCAATGTTCGTCCACCCTGTAAAAAACAGGTTAGGGTAGCAACCACTGACCAACACAACAGTCAAATGCAATTTAACACAAAACAATGGAAGAAAAGGGTGAAAACATACCCAGATGCCAGAACCACCTCCAAACATACAGGAAGAACCAGCAATGACACAGCCTACCACTACTCTTACAGTAATGTGACTGGGAGAGAGGTGTAGTATAAGGGTCTGACACATATAGGGTTAATATGGGACTGTGTACAATATCATCCACACAGTGATCCAAGAGGCACATGACCCCACCTATGGTCAGGCAAATGTTGGGCAGAGCTGTGTGTACCAGCGAGCATGAAGATTTGTATCCTTTACTGTATATTTGTATATAGTTTTTTTCAGTCAATACAGACTGACAGTTAACTTAGGTATGTCTACAAAGATTTATTCGGACCTACCAAACTGTAACCAGCACTCGACAAAGGTCCACAAGTTGTCCTTTGGACACACCATGATCTGTCTTGCTCCCTTGGAACAAAGCATCTGACCCTGAATTCATCATTAATATTCTTGTCCAATTAACATAACCATTAAACCTTTACTCCACAGGTTCTCTCTCTCTATACTATATTTCTTGACTTGGGCTGTTTTAAGAAAGATGCTAGCCTCACAATGGTTTTTGTAACTGTTTGCTTTTGGATTCACATGAGGTCAATAAACAAAATCTATGAACAAAATCCAGTCAACTTAATGTAGTTGATTACTAACAGCTGTATGCGTTTCAATCCATAATAACGGAGGAAATCAAGATGCTGGGAACATTCAACACTATGCTGTTAATCAATGATATGGGATAGAGTTTGGGAATTAGTACTCCTGGGACTTTACGTAACAGGAGCACAAATCAGGAATTTCAGCTGTTGTTTGATATGCCTACTTTGGGTCTTGCTTGATTTAATGTCTAAATAAGTTGCATGCATAGATAATTGGGTGAGCCACAAACTGGGCACTTTCACCTCTGTGCCTAGTACTCTGACTGATTTTCTTATCACACAAAGCTTTGTGCAGGAACCACGTGTCTTAGACCGAGCCACAATAGATGCTGAAGGGAAGATTCAGCTGCACAGGTACACGGCCCTGTGTAACTGTCAGGTGATGTGTTATGTACTCTGGGATAGGCTGCAACTGGATGCAGCTTTAACCAAAAAATACTCCAGACCTTGAAGTTAGTTCAATCTGATTTATTGAACCAGTAGCACAGTTAGCACAGTTCTCTATGAGTTCGACTGTCTGCTAACCTAAGTGTGGTTACTCTGTCTGACTGAATCAGACTAACTCTTAGCCAGGTGCTGGAGGTGTTAAAATGTACATATACCCGGATTCACTCTGTAGATGTTCATCAGTGGAAAGAGGCGGAGTGTGAGTGCCTCATGCCTTTTATAGTGAGATACCACCCCTGAGTGTCCTATCTGCTCATTGGTCATGTCCTGTTCTCTGTGTTCATTAGCTGCCTGTCTGTGCCTGTCTGTATATCAGGAGCATGGGCCATCACCCCAAGAATCATTTACCACAGATCTTTTAGAAACTTCATCAAAATTAATGGAACATAACAGGAAGCATTTTCTGTTTAACTATTTAATGTTTTGGCTCAAAGGTTTTTTTTGTGTTACTTGGACTGACTTCCAGAAGTCACTGGTACAGCTTTCAACTATAAATAGCTCCGACCCCCCGCCGGGTTGGAGAATCGGCACGGCGCCGCGCAAATCGTGCCTCACCGCCCCGACGCCGGGACACGATTCTCCACAAATTCGGCACCATCGGAGCTGGCGTGGTCAGTGCTGCGCCAGTTGGAGTATGAGCCAACTCTCCGGCCTGGGCTGGCACAGGTCGGCGTGCCAATTCGTTGGCCCGGATGGGCTGAGCGCCCGTCACAAAAAATCCGAGTCACGCTGGGACCGTTCTAACATCCTCTGAGCCGGTGAGACCTTGGCGTTGAAGGGTCCGGGGGCGGCCTGTGGAAGGGGAGGGGAGTTCCGACCCAAGGGGGGGCCTCCATAGTGACTTGGCCTGCGATCGGGGCCCACCGATCGATGGGCCGGCCTCTCTGGCTGGGGGCCTCCTTTCCTCCACGAGGGCTCCTGTAGCCCTGTGCCATTTGGCGTCCGGGCCGGCGCAGGGAAGAAGGCCACTGCTCATGCGGTAGTTGGCGCCGGCCCAACTGCACATGTGCGGACCCCACGACGCTGGGTTCACGGCAGATCGGCAGCCGGAGCGGCATAGGTCGCTCCATGTTGTGCTATCCCCCTGTGGGCCGGAGAATGCGGTCCCGGAACGGGCGCCGACGTCGGAGTAAAACACTCCCATTTTTACACCGGTGTCGACACTTGGCTGCCTGATGGGAGAATCCCGCCCATTAGCTGAGCTTGAAAATGATCGTCTGACTAATATTAATCATCTCAGGAAATGGGAGAGTGGGCGAGTGGGAATAAATAATCTTTGTTTTCTACCTGGCTGATCCATGTGTGCTGCTGTAGTGGATTCTACACTACCGCACATTCTTCTCAGCTCCAGAGAGAATAGGCCAATTTACCCACTTTCTCCTTATAGGAATCTGGGGCGGGATTCTCCCCTACCCGGCGTGACAGAGGGTCCAGGCGTAGGGGAGTGGCGCCAACCACTCAGGGGTCGGGCCTCCCCAAAGGTGGGGAATTATACCCACCTTTCGGGGCCAGCCCCGCGCCGGATCGGTTGGCACCAGAAGACTGGCGCAAAAAACTGGCGCCCCCGGCAGCGCGGCTGGCCGAAAGGCTTTCGCCGGTTGGCGCATGCGCCGGCAGTGACGTCAGCGGCAGCTGGCTGCTGACGTCACTGCCGGCGCATGCGCGATGTAGGGTTCTCTTCTGCTTCCGCCATGGCGAAGGCCGTGGCGGCCGCGGAGGAGAAATAGTGCACCCAGGGCACTGGCCCGGAGTCTGAGCGGGCGGGCCTCGTTCGCGGGCCATGCCACCGTGGGGGCACCCCCCGGGGTTCGATCGCCCCCCGCTCCCCCCCCAGGACCCCGGGGCCCGCTCGCGCCGCTGATCCCGCCGTTCCAGAGGTGGTTCAAACCTCGGCGGCGGGAGAGACAACCCAGCGGCGGCACTTCGGCCCATCCGGGCCGGAGAATCACCGCAGGGGCCTCTCCGATCGGTGGTGATTCTCCGCCACCCGGGAAGTGGCGGTGGCGGGAATCTCTGCCACGGCGGGGGCGCGATTTTCGGCGACCCCAGGCGATTCTCCGACCCTGCTGGGGGTCGGAGAATTTCACCCCAGGAATCAATATCGTGAACCTTTTTTGCAGCCCTTCGAGGGCAAATGTATCCTTCCTTGGGTACAAAGACCAAACCAGTCCACTGTACTCCAGGTGTGGTCTCACCAGAGCCATGTACAATCGCAGCAAGGTTTTCTTACTTCTGTATTCCAATCACCTTGCAATAAAGGCCAACATACCATTTGCTTTCCTAATTGCTTGCTCAACCTGCTTGTTAAAATCTGTCTGAGTACAAACATTTCATAGCTTCTTACTGTTAAAAGAAAATGAAGTAGTATCTGAGAAACACCAAATTGTAACAGGCATATCAATAATAATAATAATCGCTTATTGTCACAAGTAGGCTTCAATGAAGTTACTGTGAAAAGCCCCTAGTCGTCACATTCTGGCGCTTGTTTGGGGAGGCCAGTACAGGAATTGAACCCGCACTACTGGCATTATACTGCATTACAAGCCAGCTGTTCAGCCCACTGTGCTAAACCAGCCCCTATTTTTCATTCACAAATTCTATCAGAATTATCATAGCTTGTGGTACTACAACAGCCTTTGATCAGATATTCTTTTAAAATTGTTACAAATACAGTTTTGAGATGGAGCAGTCTAAAGTGAGTAGCTAGGGGACAAAGCAGTGCAAAATCTAGACAGGGGGCAGAGACCAGAGGGGAAGCATGGAGAGGAGACTAGACAGGACAGAGAGTGTGAGAAAGAGTTAATGTTCCTGAGTACTGAAGTATGAATTGGAGTTTTGAATGTTGAATGGACTGCACCACTATATAAAGGGAATACAGGTGGCATTGTTTGGCTGTGGAGAAGTGATACTGAACCCAAAGAAACTTGGAGTGGAAGAAATCAAGACTTGCTTCCTAGTTCTTGTCATAGATTTACCATTGGAGCGTAACAATAGTAACAGAGGATGGTTTCTCCCTGTCAGAAAGAAGGATGCAAACTAAGATGTTTTCAGACGATAGACTATCTTCTGAATTCTAAACTGAAGAGTGATTTTGAGCAACTTGAAAAAAGACTGTCCTTTCCTGTTTAGGGCAGCACGGTAGCAAAGTGGTTATCACAATTACTTCACAGCTCCAGGGTCCCAGGTTCGATTCCAGGCTTGGGTCACTGTCTGTGCGGAGTCTGCACATCCTCCCCGTGTGTGGGTGGGTTTCCTCCGGGTGCTCCGGTTTCCTCCCACAGTCCAAAGATGTGCAGGTTAGGTGGATTGGCCATGCTAATTTGCCCTTAGTGTCCAAAATTGCCTTTAGTGTTGGGTGGGGTTACTGGGTTATGGGGATAGGGTGAAGGAGTGGGGTTGATGGGGCGCTCTTTCCAAGAGCCGGTGCAGACTCAATGGGCCGAATGGCCTCCTTCTACACTGCAAATTCTATGAAATCTATGAAACACTTCCTTTCCTCAACATGCTAATTGAAAATTCCATTCTGGGTTCTCCACTACCTTTTACTGCCAGCCTACCTGCACTGATCAATATAAACGTTGGGATTTGTTTTGCTATACAACTATAAGATTGAATTTGTAAGCAATCTTGTAAATTGGGCCCTAGCCATTTGCTCACCTTTCAAGTTTGATGCAGAAATAGAAGGCATCAAAGACATCCCGGGGGACAAGGGCCATCCTGATCAGATCATTGCTTCCTGTGCATTTTGCAACCTCACAAATGTACCAAAGGCCAACACGTTTGGACCTGAAAAGTGCCCAGTCTTATTCAAATTACCTTGGAAAGGCAAAATTTCTCAAATATTTTAACAAGTAAAGCAAGCCATTTCACCCTGCTACTGTGTAGTGGCTCTATGAGTGGCATTTTCCACTAGTCCTAAAAAGACGTTGTGCCCACCACACTATAGAGTAATTTCATGCATGAATTTTGGTGTGATGCCAGGCATGTAGGCCATACGTCCCAATGATTGGCTGATCAAATCAAAAAGCTTGTTCATAATAGGCAGAGTATAGATTGTACCAACCAGCCTGTGCTTGCGAACTTCAAACAAAATGTATACTGTCAGATGTGATTCTGCGATTGGGCAGCACTGTTGAACAATCCTGAATGCGGTCATATTTACACTAACAACCAATTGAAATCGAGCTCATTTATACTTGTTAATTACCGCATAGATTTATAAACCTGTTCCCTGCAGACAAAAGGAATATGTTCAATACTTAGGCCTTTTTTGAATTATCTGGGAGCTTGGTGAGCCTGTTCCATGTTAGTTTTCCATCTTTCCCTGTTCTTTTCTCCATAGAAATGCCTTGACTAATCAGCAGCTGTTTCTCTTTTAGTATAAATTGCTGTGATCATTTGAAATTTGGTATTCTTGTATCTGTCCTGATCAGTGTCAGATGAAAAGCTTTGGCAACATGTCTCTTTTTTCAGCAATGGTGATTACAACATGGTTCTCAGTTATAGTCCTGGGTTGTGCAGATAAAATTGTCTTGGTTTTTCGATGTATGATATATATGTGCATCTACATAGAGAGCAGTGACTGTACAACAAATTGTATCTTAAGCACTCTGGGGCATTTCTGAGATGCAGGTTAAGGAATTATATAAAAGCAAGTTCTTTCTTTTGAGAGGTAATTTTTTGGAGATTTCCAATGAGTCAGAATACAGGAGGGAGATAATCTAGTGGAGTGGTGTAACAACAACAATCTCTCCCTCAATGTTAGCAAAATTAAAGAGCTGATCATTGACTTCAGGAAACAAAGTACTGTACACACCCCTGTCTGCGTCAACGGGGCCTAGGTGGAGATGGTTGACAGTTTCAAATTCCTAGGTATGCACATCACCAACAATCTGTCCTGGTCCATCCACGTCAACGCTACCACCAAGAAAGCACAACATAGCCTATACTTCCTCAGGGAACTAAGGAAATTTGGCATGTCCACATTGACTCTTACCAACATTTATAGGTGCACCAGAGAAAGCATCCTATCTGGCTGCATCACAGTCTGGTATGGCAACTGCTCGGCCTAAGACCATAAGGAACTTCAGAGAGTCGTGAACACCGCCCAGTCCATCACACAAACCTGCCTCCCATCCATTGACTCTATCTACACCTCCCACTGCCTTGGGAAAGCGGGCAGCATAATCAAAGACCCCTCCCTCTTGGCTTACTCACACTTCCAACTTCTTCCATCGGGTAGGAGATACAAAAGTTTAAAAACACGCATGAACAGATTCAAAAACAGCTTTGTCCCTGCTGTTATCAGACTCCTAAACGGCCCTCTTACAGGCTGATCTGATTAATGCTACACTCCTGTATGCTTCACCCGATGCCTGTGTCTATGTATTTACATGGTGTACCTTGTGTTGCCCTGTTACGTATTCTCTTTTCATGTACGGAATGATCTGTTTGAGTTGCACACAGTAAAATACTTTTCACTGTACCTCGGTACACGTGTCTATAAACAAATCCAATCCAATCCAAATGACTGATGCTAGTACTGAACAGTTTTGAATACTTTTCCTTCTCTGTATCAACATGCACTTCCAGGGCAAGCTAAAGCACAAGTTAGATAAAGAGCAAAGTTTCCACTATTCAATCTGATTAATGTTTCTTAACTCCCGGTGACATTTCCATTTACTGGCCAGACCATCAATATGTCCTTTTTGAATGAGATTGACAACCTAGTGCTAATTTATGTTCAATGGAAGGCAGTTATCTGTTGCCTCGGTCTCCTATATAGGTGAGTTGACAGAATCCAAATGGAGTTCAAATTCCTTACAGCCAACAGAAAGGAACCTTTCATCTCTGGTTGGATTCAAATTTGGGTCACTGAGAGGAAAGGTCACTGCGGTAACACGGTGTGCGTTCCTTTATTTGGCATTTTCATTCTGGTGAGGGAGGGAGTTACGTACACCCTGTGCCCCCTACAGGACTTGTACATTTTCTGCACTTGTGTAAACTGGACCAATTTTTAAAAACACTTCTGCCTTAAAACGTTCTGGATTCAACCCTCCCTTCAACAGTTGGGCACCGCAGTTGACTGACACTGCAGTGCCGTACAGAGGAAGTGATGTATTTTAAGAGACATTTTAATTAGGTTGAGGCACATTTGCCTGCTTAAGTAGATGTAAAAGATCCCTTAGCACCATTTAAAGAAGATCAGCAAGTTCCCTATGTCCTACCAATCAATTCTCCTTCAACCAACACCCCAATGATTGATTATTTATCTCATTGATATGTGCCAATTATCCACTGTGTTTGCCTACAATGGGCAACAATGATTGTACTTCCAAAATAATTCAGAGGCCATGAAGTGCTTTGTGGTAGTACAGAACGCTTACAGCACAGAAGTAGGCCATTTGGTCCATTATGTCTGTGCACATAAATGCAACTTGTTTCTTTCTGTAAAAATGTGATGGGATCTCTATCTCTAACTCAATGTATGCAAACAGATCCTTTGAGTAAAATTGAGACTTTTTGTGCTGTAGATGAATACCTCTGCATATTTGCAAAAGATCCATCTGGTAATAGAGCTAAAAATGTTCCCGCACCCTTTCTGTGAGAAAGAGTAGCTGTATTTTCTTCATGTGACCCGGGTTGATTGTTTTGATCATGCAAACAGTTGGGTGTATTTTCTCAGTCTGTGTTGTTGAAATTGTGACCCACAACCTCTGACAAAGGTAACTGAGTATTATTTGTATTTATCTATTTCTTTGCCTACATTGATTTGCTTGAATTTTGCGCACCGGAGGATTAGAGAGGACTGTTTCTAGCCTCACCGGTTGATCATCTGTCATGATTGCTCACTTGGGATGTATATAAAAGAATGATGTGAACGTTAATTTGAACTTAAGTGGTCTGTCAGGCTCCATGGGCAAAATTCTCCCAAAACAATAACGTGCCATTTTGGGCGTATAAATCAGTAAGAATCGTGCCGCGATCATTGCAGACTTTAGTGGCTCACAAGATTTTGCAACTATCTAAGAGGAAAAATCTTTGCATTCATGGGCATTCAAGGGCATCTCATGCCCTTAGTGACTAAAAAGGTTAGGAGGGGTTATTGGGTTACTGGGATAGGGTGGAATTGAGGGCTTGGGTGGATTGATGCAGACTCGATTGGCCGAATGGCCTTCTTCTGCACTGTATGTTCTAAGTTCTGTAAATCTGAACCTTGTGTGAATATCTTACCCCAGTGTCTGAGGCAAGGAGTGTTTGCTTTCATTATATCTGTAAAAAAGGTGGCTATAATTCAAAAGTACCTAATTGGCTGTAAAGTGCTTTGGGGCATCCTGAAGTACTGAAAGGAGCTGGATAAATGCAAGTACTCTGTTAATGTAAAGACTGCATTCTCTGAATAGAGATCTGTGTGTAAAATGATCTGTTCCAGCTGAGTATCTATGGTCTCCTATGAGCTGATGGTTGGTTGGTTAGTCACAGTTGGTTTTGTGGATTTGAAATTATCTTGAACAGCACATGGAGCTGTGAGCTTTTGAGCGTGAAACTGAACACGGTTCAAGCTCAGTCCCCAGGAATTGGGTGAGATGGAAGCTTAAACCTTTTCATCTCTGCGTGTATGCTGAAGTATAACATTGTAATTGTCACAACTCTGATCAGATATTGTACTGCGCAAGATGTCTGGGAAATAAAATAATATCCACGAGGATCATCAACTCAGATAATTTGCGCTAACCAAGGAATTTTAAGTATTTCAGAATTTGTCAGGTTTTTGGCAATTCTGAGCTAGAGAAAGCAAAATAAATCAATGAGGATTCCTGCTCCAGATCCCTACTTAACCTGCTGGAAACGTGTTGACGTGAAGGTCAGGGAGAATCTGGTTGACACAGCTGTGATGAACTCCACTGTTATATGACCTTTGACACAAGTTGAAAGTGAGCATGTAATCAAACGAACCGAATTAGCACAGGAGCATCATCTGCTTTTGTTCTGGCTCCTTTTCTATCTCACACTTGGGCAGCCTGACAGCTGTGAGGCAGCTCCTGGGCATTACATTGCTAAGTGCTGCTATTGCCTTGTCCTGGTGGTGCACTGGTCAACTCACCAACTTTTTCAAATCAATATCAATAATCAAAGAGCTAGTAGATGAAAATGGGTCTGAGTTGTATTTGTCCACTTTGTGATATGATTTTAGGGGACTGGGGACTTTAGCTGAATATGCATTTTGGGGTGGGGGAATTTTATTTGCCATTTCGCACTATTCAGATGTGTACAATATCAATTGTAAAGGGCATTCTGAGCTGACGTGAAATCAGCAGTGATAGTAGCTGATTTAAAGAGCTACGGTAGCTACTTTATGAATTTAAACTTTTAAAAAATATATACTTTATTCAGGAATTTGCATCAACAAACAACAAACAAAAGCAGAAGTAAAATTATACAACACAATAAATAATCAACGTCCACTCCCCCTCCTGCCCTCCTCCTGTCCTGCCTTCCCCATTTTAACCCCCTTATCTCCCCCACCTTCTGCTGACACCTCAATTCTCCTTAAAGAAGTCAATGAACAGCTTCCACCTCCAGGCGAACTCATCAACCAACTCCCTCAGGATGAACTTGACCTTCTCCAGCCTCAGGAATTCCTGCAGGTCACTCACCCACACCCCCGCTTTCGGCGACTCCGAGTCCCTTCATCCGAGCAAAATCCATATCCAGGCTTACAGAGAGACAAAGGCAAAACATCGGCCTCTCTCACCCTCTGGATCCCCGGGTCTTCTGACACCCCAAATATCACTACCTCTTTAGTGAAGGCAATGCCATTCAGTGTCAAGGGGTGATGGTTATATTCTCTCTTGTTGGAGATGGTCATTGCTTGGCATTTGTATAGCACACAATTACTTTCCACTTGTCAGCCCAAACCTGAATATTGTGCAGTTCTTGATGCATTCGGACAGAGAGTGCTTCAGTATCTGAGAGTCACAAATAGTACTGAACGCACGGTGGCGCAGTGGGTTAGCCCTACAGCCTCATGGCGCCGTGGTCCCAGGTTCGATCCCGGCTCTGGGTCACTGTCCATGTGGAGTTTGCACATTCTCCCCGTGTCTGCGTGGGTTTCGCCCCCACAACCCAAAGATGTGCAGGCTAGGTGGATTGGCCACACTAAATTGCCCCTTAATTGGAAAAAAGTAATTGGGTACACTAAATTTATTAAAAAAACAAAAAAAAAACAAATAGTGCTGAACATTGTTTAATCATCAGAGAACACCCCCATTTCTGAAGCAGCTGAAGATGGTTGTGCATAGGGCAGTACGGAGGAACTGTTACATGTCACTTCTCTGTTTTCTTCTCACTTCAGCCTCAACAAGATTCCAGTTTACGGACAGGCATTGAGGTAGCACATTAATCTGAAATCTATCCTGCTTAATTTTGTAGGAATTTCTCTGCCATGGTGCTGAAATCTGCATTTATACCTTTGTCACCTCCTCGAGATACAATTATTCCAATGCTCTCCTGCCACACCTGCAAACTTTGGCTCATGAAATTGGATTTAGATTTATAGTCATGTGTACTGAGGTACAGTGAAAAGTATTGTTCTGTCTACAGTCCAGGCAGATTGTTCCATACATGAAAAACATGGGATATACAATAAATACACAATGTACACAGACATCGTGTGAAGCATACAGAGTATGGTGCTACAGCGGTAGAGAAGATGGGTAGGGAGATCAGTTTAGTCCATAAGAGGGTCATTCAGGAGTCTGGTAATAGCGGGAAGAAGCTCTTAGTAAGAGTCAATGTGGACATGCCGAATTTTCTTAATTTCCTGAGGCGCTGTTTGGCTTTCCTGGTTGTGTGTCAATGTGGGTGGACCAGGACGGACTGTTGGTGATGTGCACACCTAAAAATTGGAAGCTGTCAATCATCTCCACTACGGCCCCATTGATGCAGACAGGGTGTGGACGCCATTTCACTTCCTAAAGTCAATGACCAGCTTCTTAGTTTTGCTGACATTGAGGGGAGGTTGTTGTTGTTGCACCATGCCACTATGTTCTTCATCTCCCTCCTGTATTTTGACTTGTCGTTGTTTGAGATTCGACCCACTATGGTTGTGTCATCAGCAAACCTGTAGACAGAGTTGGAGAAGAATTTTGTCACACAGTCGTGTGTGTATAAAGAATATAATAGGGGACTAAGTACGCTGCCTTGTGGGGCCCAGGTATTGAGGACTATCATAGAGGGGGTATTGTTGTTTATCTTACTGATTGTGGGCTATGGTCAGGAAGTCGAGGATCCAGTTGCAGAGGGAGGAGTCAAGTCCTCGGTTTTGGAGTTTGGATTTGAGTTTGGCTGAGATTATGGTGTTGAATTTGTTTTGATCCTGTGTTCTATCACCTTCCTAGTCTTTTATTTTTAAGGATAATCTTTCCTTATTCATTGTGCAGAATGTAGATATGTTTTCTGCAATAATGATGCTACATAGATACAAGTTGTTGTTGCATAATTCTACAACTGAATGGGGAGTGAGTTATCAAAGACCAAAGTACAAAGAACAATACAGCACAGGAATAGGCCCTTCGGCCCTCCAAGCCTGTACCGGTCATGATACTAACCTTGGCCAAAACCCTCAGCACTTCCTTGTACCGTATCCCTCTATACCCATCCTATCCAAAAACAATAGCAATCTTGCACAACCCAAAAGCTCTGAACAGTCACAATATACCAGACTGGCACAGATTCACAATAAAGCAGCTTATTTAAGGACACGAGTCACAATATACCAGTTTACTGAGTAACACAACAACAGTTTATTCACAATACTTTACTAAATGTACCTGCTCGCTTGCTGATAATGAGTCACAATACATTAGTTTATTGATTGGCATTAAAAAACAAATGACCCAATCCAAAATTCACAGGACAGAATGACTCAATTAAACCTATCTTGGTAGTTTTAAACAAGCGACACAGTATATCTCTTAGTCCAGCAATGACAGGCCAAATAATGAAATCTGCTTTCGGTGGAAATGATTATTCACTGGCCAACAATGTGGGTGGATGAAAACATATTCACAGTTGACATTTCCCTTTAATGGGAATGCATTTCAGTATATTCATATTGCTATCCCATTCCCACAATGATGCCAGACTATCCCATATTAATATTCATAACCTTATGGTAATAATGTTCAAATTGGCTGGAACAATATTTTGAATGTTATTAATTGATACTAAAACACATCTATGGTAATAGCATCCCACTTGCTGTTAGCAAATGGAAAGGAGCCATTACATTTCCATTATGTGAGTATAACTGTATGGTCACTGACCTCGTATTAACACTTCACAAAATGTACTTGATAGATTACAGACTAGGTATTGTGCCACAGATCATCATTGGAGTCACAGTTGTTAACAGCTGCAACATAGGAATAACCTCGACTAACCGTGACATTCCGATCAAAGCAGGTCACAATTAACCATGACAAATGCTTTCTGGACCATTGCTTTTACATTTCTTGCATCATTGTTTTATTTCTGTCTTGTGGGGCAGCGTCGAGTAAATCCGCACCTCTGACATTTTTCACAATCTTATTCCTCTCCCTTCAACGTCCGCCAACAGCGTTTGTGTATCTGTCATCGGTATGCCAATGGCTGAACTTATAAGGATGTGGCTCTGACTTTGAACGTAACTAGATATTGCATATGGCATATGAACCAGCCTTTTAATGATTTCAAGAATTTTGTGACCTGAAATGTTTCTGTTGGTGTGATGACAGCAAAGGTCATGTACCACTTCTAATAATAGTTTTCATTGACGTTAGTCAGCTGCTGAATGACAGCTGAGCAGATTTCTGCTACAGATTTATAGCGAGGTTTCAGGATGTGCGCTTGAGTGTAATTGTGCTCTTATGAAAGATTTGACAGGAAGAATGTGGTTGGCACAACCCTTCCTTCCTCTGGGCTTGTGAGTATCTCTGAGTGCTAGGATTTGGTGGTGATGACGAGTGCAAACATATTGTGGTAGAGGCATATCGGCAATACAAACTATTCTCCAATCATCCCACATTGTAAGGCTCCAATGTGGATGCTTTATTTTTACAGAGGCTAAGATTTTTTTAAATGTTGAACTTAAAGCAAAATGCTGCAGGTGCTGGAAGTTTGAAACTTAAGCAGGAGCTGCAGGAAACATTCAGCAGGTCAGGCAGTTTCTGTGGTTGGGAGGGCGGGGGGGGGGGGGGGGGGGTGCATGGTAGCACAGTGGTTAGAACAGCTGCTTCACAGCTCCAGGGTCCCAGGTTCGATTCCCGGCTTGGGTCACTGTCTGTGCAGTCTGTATGTTCTCCCCGTGTCTGTGTGGGTTTCTTCCGGGTGCTCCGGTTTCCTCCCACAGTCCAAAGATGTGCAGGTTAGCGGATTGGCCATGCTAAATTGCCTTTAGGTTAGGTGGGATTACTGGGTTACGGGGATGGGGTGGAGTTGTGGCCTTAAGTGGGGTGCTCTTTCCAGGGGCCGGTGCAGACTCGATGGGCCGAGTGGCCTTCTTCTGCACAGTAAATTCTATGAAATATCGATGTTTTAGGTATAAATCCACCGTCAGAATGAGAAGATATTACAGAGAATTATGGGCAGCATGGTAGCATGGTGGTTAGCATCAATGCTTCACAGCTCCAGGGTCCCAGGTTCGGTTCCCGGCTGGGTCACTGTCTGTGCGGAGTCTGCACGTCCTCCCCGTGTGTGCGTGGGTTTCCTCCGAGTGCTCCGGTTTCCTCCCACAGTCCAAAGATGTGCAGGTTAGGTGGATTGGCCATGCTAAATTGCCCGTAGTGTCCTAAAAAGTAAGGTTAAGGGGGAGTTGTTGGGTTACGGGTATAGGGTGGATACGTGAGTTTGAGTAGGGTGATCATTGCTCGGCACAACAGGGCCGAAGGGCCTGTTCTGTGCTGTACTGTTCTATGTTCTATGTTCAGATGAACGATACTTAAAAAAAAGAGGTTGAAGGAAAAAAAAAAATCAGTCTGTTAAGTGCATGGGTAGAGAACAGGAAATGGATGGTTCAATAGTAGAAGGGAGATTTGTACTAGACAAAGGGAGGCATAGTGAGAGAAATTAAACATTTGGATAACACAGGGAAAATATGAATAACTAAATGCGATGACCGAGTGCTCAGGTGTAGTTAGGCAGAAAGGGTAGCATGAAGGATAGGCAAAGTGGAGCTGCCTCCAGTTGTGTCCTCTCAAAAGGACAGGGAGATGGGGCGGGTTTGTATTGTTAATAAGAAATTAACTTAAATCAATAACAAGAAGCGAGAGAGGGTCGGAAGGCGGAGAAGGGGTAGAATTGAGGAATCGCAAAGGAAAAAAGACCCTGATGGGAGTTATCTGCAGGCCCTCTGGCAGTAGTCAGAGTGTGGGGCAGAAAATAAATCAGGAGACAAAAAAGGCATATAAGAAAGGCAATATTACAACAATCATGGGGGACTTCCATATGCAGGTGGACTGGGAAAATCAGGTTGGTAGTGGATCCCAAGAAAAGGAATTTGTGGAATATCTACAGGATGGTTATTTGGAACAGCTTGTGGTAGAGCCCAATAGGGCATAGGAAATTCTGGATATGGTGATGTGTAATGAGGTAGATTTGATTCAGGAACTTAAGGTGAAGGAACCCTGATGCACTATCAATTACCACAAAGACGAGAGTAGTGGAATATTGAGCAAGATGTGGTGCCTCCTGTAGCTGGAACCAGAATGGCTGCAGCACCGGCGAGCACACACATTTATACACCACCTACTGGGCGGAACCAGCAAGCAGGGATTTACCCATGTACCTCTACTATAAGGGCAGTGCCGTTATACATGTAATATACTACTAGTGGTGACTACCACATTCACCTCCTGTTAAAAAAAAGTCTGGCGGGGGTGGTGGAAAAACATTACAAGTTAAGTCTGTCGGGGGCCTTGACCCTCCTCTGCAATTGCCTCAATCCTGGTGGTGATGTGGGTGCCGACTTGGTCACCTGCAACTCCGGGAGTGTGTTGTCCTCATCTTCGTTCACCCCTGAGCGGAACCAGTGGGAGGAAGGATCCTACTGGGGCGGGGCTGCGGTGAGATTCGCCGGAGGGAGGGTGAGTGGCGCAGGGGTGAATGAGGCAACGAGGTGGGGGGGGGGGCAGTGTCAGGTTGTGGGTCGTGGGTGGGGATCCAGCGGGTGCCATGTCCCGGAGGGAGACTGTATCCTGGTGCCCGTCAGAGTGTGCCACGTAGGTGTTCTGCGGGTTTGCATGTAGGAGGTGGACTTTCCGACCAAGGGGTCCGACTTATGGGTCCGCACATGCTTCCGCAGGAGGATGGGTCCAGGAACTGTCAGCCATGTTGGGAGCGAAACCCCGGAGGTGGACTTCCTGGGGAAGGCAAACACATGTTCGTGAGAGGCCTCGTTAGTTGCGGTGCAGAGCAGCGATTGGATGGAGTGGAGCGCGTCAGAGAGGACCTTCTGCCAGTGGGAGACCGGGAGATTTTTAGACAGCAGGGCCAGCAGGACGGCCTTCCAGACAGTCCCGTTCTCCCTCTCCACCTGCCCATTTCCAGCAGAGGGCAGCAGAGCGGAGCTACTGATTGGCTGTTCCGGGGAGATTTGCATACGTGCAGTGTGGTCACCCTAATTTGAAGGTGTACCTTCAAAAGAGACCCAAGGAGTTTGAGTGAAGGCAAGCATCCAGCAGAGGGCAGCAGAGCGGAGCTACTGATTGGCTGTTCCGGGGAGATTTGCATACGTGCAGTGCGGTTATCCTAATTTGAAGGTGGTTTGTGAAGGGGCTGTTGTCAAGTGACAGTTAAACCCAAAACACTTCCTCAGTGTTTCCCACCCTATCCCCTCCTCTAACCAAAAAAAAACCTGAGGAAGGAGCTGCGCTCTGAAAGCTTGTGTTTGAAACAAACCTGTTGGACTTTAACATGGCGTTGTAAGACTTCTTACTGTGCTCACCCCAGTCCAACGCCGGCATCTCCACATCAAAAAAAAACAACCGTGGTTGTCGGGAAGGTAAGTTTATCTCTTTAAAAACGTACCTTGAAGGGTGACATCACAGCAAAGCAGTGACCTGATTGGCTGGCAAGGAAAGTGCTCCAATTAGCAGTTGCTGGGAGAAATTTAACTCTTCGTGTGTTGGTGAGTATTGTGATTGGTAAGTAAAATCTTTATTCCTTTCACTTATTAATTATTTGATACTATATTTGTAATCAGTTAAAGTAAAGGGTAAAAATGGCAGTAGATCCCAGACCCGTGTTATGCTCCTTGTGCGCAATGTGGGAGTTCAGGGACACGGCCGATGCCCCTGAATCCTTCATGTGCGGGAAGTGTGTCCAGCTGCAGCTCCTGTTAGACCGCATGATGGCTCTGGAGCTGCGGATGGACTCACTTTGGAGCATCCGCGTTGCTGAGGAGGTCGTGGATAGCACGTTTAGTGAGTTGGTCACACCGCAGATTAGAATTGGTGACGGAGACAGGGAATGGGTGACCAAAAGGCAGAGAAAGAGGAGGAAGGCAGTGCAGGTGTCCCCTGCGGTCATCTCCCTCCAAAACAGGTATACCGTTTTGGATACTGTTGGGGGAGGTGACTCACCAGGGGAAGGCAGTAGTAGCCAGGCTCATGGCACCGTGGCTGGCTCTGCTGCACAGAAGGGCGGGAAAAAGACTGGCAGGGCTATAGTCATAGGGGATTCAATTGTAAGGGGAGTAGACAGGCGTTTCTGTGGTCGGAAACGAGACTCCCGAATGGTATGTTGCCTCCCGGGTACTCGGGTCAGGGATGTCTCCGATCGGCTGCAGGACATACTGAAGGGGGAGGGTGAACAGCCAGTTGTCGTGGTGCATATAGGCACCAACGATATAGGTAAAAAAAGGGATGAGGTCCTACAATCAGAATTTAGGGAGTTAGGAGATAAGTTAAAAAGTAGGTCCTCAAAGGTAGTAATCTCAGGATTGCTACCAGTGCCACGGGACAGTCAGAGTAGAAATTCAAGAATAATCAGAATGAATACGTGGCTTGAGAGATGGTGCAGGAGGGAGGGGTTCAGATTTCTGGGACATTGGAACCGGTTCTGGGGGCGGTGGGACCATTACAAACCGGATGGTCTACACCTGGGCAGGACTGGAACCAATGTCCTCGGGGGAGCTTTTGCTAACACTGTTGGGGAGGTTTTAAACTAATGTGGCAGGGGGATGGGAACCAGATTAGGAAGTTAGAGGTCAGTAAAGAAGCAGCAACTAAAGCCAGGAAGGTACGAGACAATAAACTCAATGTGACTAAGGGGAAGAGTAGACAGGGAAGAGATGATGAACGCAAAGGGACAGGTGGTCTGAGGTGCCTTTGTTTTAATGCAAGAAGTGTAGCAGGTAAGGCAGATGAATTTAGGGCTTGGATCAGTACCTGGGAATATGATGTTATTGGTATTACTGAGACTTGGTTGAGGGAAGGGCAGGACTGACAACTGAATATCCCAGGGTATAGATGCTTCAGGAGGGATAGAGAGGGAGGTAGAAGGGGTGGAGAAGTTGCATTACTCGTCAGAGATTATATCACAGCTGCGATTAAGGAGGGCACGGTGGAGGATTCGAGCACTGAGGGAATATGGGTGGAGCTGAGAAATAGGAAGGGTGCAGTAACATTGTTGGGACTTTACTACAGGCCTCCCAAAAGTGAGCATGAAGTAGAGGTACAAATATGCAGACAGATTATAGAAAAATGTAGGAGCAATAGGGTGGTTGTGATGGGAGATTTTAACTTCCCCAACATTGAATGGGATTTGTGTAGTGTTGGAGGCATAGATGGAGCAGAGTTTGTAAGGAGCATCCAGGAGAGTTTTTTAGAGCAGTATGTAAATAGTCCAACACGGGAAGGGGCCATACTGGACCTGGTATTGGGGAATGATCCCGGCCAGGTGGTTGATGTTTCAGTTGGTGATTACTTTGGGAATAGCGATCACAATTCCGTAAGTTTTAGAATACTCATGGACAAGGACAAGAGTGGTCCGAAAGGAAGAGTACTTAATTGGGGAAAGGCAGAGTATAACAAAATTCGGCAGGAGCTCAGGAATGTGGATTGGGAGCAGCTGTTTAAGGGTAAATCCACATTTGAAATGTGGGAGTCTTTTAAGGAAAGGTTGATTAGAGTGCAGGACAGACATGTTCCTGTGAAAATGAAAGATAGAAATGGCAAGATTAGGGAACCATGGATGACGGGTGAAATAGTGAGACTAGCTAAAATGAAAAAGGAAGCATGCATAGGATCGAGGCAACTCAAAACTGATGAAGCTTTGGAGGAATATCGGGAAAGTAGGACGAATCTCAAACGCGCAATAAAGAGGGCTAAAAGGGGTCATGAGATATCTTTGGCTAACAGGGTTAAGGAAAATCCCCAAGCATTTTATGCTTATGTAAGAAGCAAGAGGGTAACTAGAGAAAGGATTGGCCCACTCAAAGACAAACAAAAGAATTTATGCGTGGACTCAGATGAAATGGGTGAGATTCTTAATGAGTACTTTGCATCGGTATTCACAAAAGAGAGGGACAAGACGGATGTTGAGGCTAGGGATGGATGTTTAAATACTCTAGGTCAAGTTCTCATACGGAAGGGGGAAGTTTTGGGTATTCTAAAAGACATTAAGGTGGACAAGTCCCCAGGACCAGATGGGATCTATCCCAGGTTACTGAGGGAAGCGAGGGTTGAAATAGCTGGGGCCTTAACAGACATCTTTGCAGCATCCTTGAGCACGGTTGAGATCCCGGAGGACTGGAGAATTGCTAATGTTGTCCCTTTGTTTAAGAAGGGTAGCAGGGATAATCCAGGGAATTATAGACCTGTGAGCTTGACGTCAGTGGTAGGCAAACTGTTGGAGAAGATACTGAGGGATAGGATCTATTCACATCTGGAAGAAAATAGACTTATCAGTGATAGGCAGCATGGTTTTGTGCAGGGAAGGTCATGTCTTACAAACCTAATAGAATTCTTTGAGGAAGTGACAAAGTTAATTGATGAGGGAAGGGCTGTAGATGTCATATACATGGACTTTAGTAAGGCGTTTGATAAGGTTTCCCATGGCAGGTTGATGGAAAAAGTGAAGTGGTATGGGGTTCAGGGTGCACTAGCTAGATGGATAAAGAACTGGCTGGGCAACAGGAGACAGAGAGTAGTGGTGGAAGGGAGTGTCTCAAAATGGAGAAGGGTGACTAGTGGTGTTCCACAGGGATCCGTGCTCGGACCACTGCTGTTTGTGATCTACATAAATGACCTGGAGGAAGGTATAGGTTGTCTGATTAGCAAGTTTGCATATGATACTAAGATTGGTGGAGTTGCAGATAGCGAAGAGGACTGTCAGAGAATAAAACAAAATATAGATAGATTGGAGAGTTGGGCAGAGAAATGGCAGGTGGAGTTCAATCCAGGCAAATGCGAGGTGATGCATTTTGGAAGATCAAATTCAAGAGCGGACTATATGGTCAATGGAAGTGTCTTGGGGAAAATTGATGTACAGAGAGATCTGGGAGTTCAAATCCATTGTACCCTGAAGGTGGCAACGCAGGTTGATAGAGTGGTCAAGAAGGCATACAGCATGCTTGCCTTCATCGGACGGGGTATTGAGTACAAGAGTTGGCAGGTCATGTTACAGTTGTATTGGACTTTGGTTCGGCCACATTTGGAATACTGCGTGCAGTTCTGGTCGCCACATTACCAGAAGGATGTGGATGCCTTGGAGAGGGTGCAGAGGATGTTCACAAGGATGTTGCCTGGTATGGAGGGTGCTAGCTATGAAGAAAGGTTGAGTAGATTAGGATTGTTTTCGTTGGAAAGACGGAGGTTGAGGGGGGACCTGATTGAGGTCTACAAAATTATGAGAGGTATGGACAGGGTGGATAGCAACAAGCTTTTTCCAAGAGTGGGGGTGTCCGTTACAAGGGGTCACGATTTCAAGGTGAGAGGGGGAACGTTTAAGGGAGATGTGCATGGGAAGGTTTTTTACGCAGAGGGTGGTGGGTGCCTGGAACACTTTACCAGCGGAGGTGGTAGAGGCAGGCACGATAGCATCATTTAAGAGGCATCTAGACAGGTATATGAACGGGCGGGGAACAGAAGGAAGTAGACCTTGGAAAATAGGAGACAGGTTTAGATAAAGGATCTGGATCGGCGCAGGCTGGGAGGGCTGAAGGGCCTGTTCCTGTGCTGTAATTTTCTTTGTTCTTTATTCTTTGTTCTTTGGTTCCCCGGGGGTTGTAGCTGGTCGTCCTGCTCGAGGCAATGCCCCTGCTGAGCAGGAACTAACGCAGCTCATTGCTCATAAAAGAGGATCCCCGATGACTGTGGATGTAGGTGGGGAAATCGAACAGAGTGAAGATGCTGTGCAGGGCTTTGATTACCGTGGCAGAAGTCATATCGGGGCATGGGATGGCAAAAGGGAACCTGGAGTACTCATCAATCACGTTCAGAAAATACGTGTTGCGGTCGGTGGAGGGGAGGGGCCCTTTGAAGTCCATGCTGAGGCGCTCAAAGGGGCGGGAGGCCTTCACCAGATGCGCTCCATCTGGCCAGTAGAAGTGCGGCTTGCACTCTGCGCAGACCTGGCAGTCTCTGGTGATGGTCCTGACTGCCTCAATGCAGTAGGGCAGGTTGTGGGCCTTGATGAAATGGACGAACCGGGTGACCCCCGAGTGGCAGAGTTCATAGTGGAGTGCCCCGAGTTGGTCCATTTGTGCGCTGGCACATGTACCTCGGGAGAGGGCGCCTGGGGGCTCGTTGAGCTTCCCCGAGCAATACAAGATCTCATAATTATAGGTGGAGAGCTCGATCCTCCACCTCAAGATCTTGTCATTTTTGATCTTGCCCCGCTGTGCATTATTAAACAGAAAGGTAACCGACCGTTAGTCAGTGAGGAGAGTGAATCTTGTGCCGGCTGGTAATGCCTCCAATGTCGCACAGCTTCCACAATGGCTTGGGCCTCCTTTTCGACAGAGGAGTGCCGAATCTCGGAGGCATGGAGGGTGCGGGAAAAGAAGGCCACGGGTCTGCCTGCCTGGTTGAGGGTGGCGGCCAGAGCTACGTCCGATGCATCGCTCTCTACCTGGAAAGGGAGGGACTCGTCGACCACGTGAATCGTGGCCTTGGTGATGTCTGCATTGATACGGTTGAAGGCCTGGCGGGCCTCAGCCGTCAGGGGAAAAACTGTGGACTGAATGAGTAGGCGGGACTTGTCCGCATAATTAGGGACCCACTGGGCATAGTAGGAGAAAAACCCCAGGCATCGTTTCAGGGCCTTAGGGGTGTGGGGGTTCCATGAGGGGGCGCATGCGGTCAGGGTTGGGCCCTCGGACTCCATTTTCCACAACATAGCCAAGGATGGCTAAGCGGTTGGTGCGGAACACGCATTTCTCCTTATTACATGTGAGGTTAAGGAGTTTGGCGGTCTGGAAGAATTTTTGGAGGTTTGCGTTGTGGTCCTGCTGATCGTGGTTGCAGATGGTGGTATTATCCAGGTACTGGAAGGTGGCCCGCAGTCCGTGCCGGTCAACCATTCGGTCTATCGCTCGCTGGAAGACCGAGATCCCATTAGTGACGCCGAAGGGAACCCTAAGGAAGTGATAGAGGCGGCCATCAAGGTCCTCCGGACGGATGGGGAGCTGGTGGTAGGCGGACTTCATGTCCATTGTGGAAAAGACTCGATACTGTGCAATCTGATTGACCATGTCAGATATGCGTGGGAGGGGGTACGCGTCGAACTGCGTGTACCGATTGATGGTCTGACTGTAGTCAATGACCATCCTGCGCTTCTCCCTAGTCTTCACTACTACCACTTGAGCTCTCCAGGGGCTGTTGCTGGCATCAATGACCCCTTCCTGCAGAAGCCGTTGGACCTCTGACCTAATGAAGGTCCTGTCCTGGGCACTGTGCTGTCTGCTTCTAGTGGCGACGGGTTTGGAATCCGGGGTGAGGTTTGCAAACAGGGAAGGTGGATTGACCTTAAGGGTCGTGAGGCCGCATATGGTGAGGGGGGTAGGGGTCCGCCGAATTTAAAGGTTAGGCTTTGGAGATGGTACTGAAAGTCCAGGCCGAGTAACAGGGCAGCACAGAGGTGGGGGAGGACGTAGAGCCGGAAGATGCTGAACTCTACGCCTTGGACGGTGAGGGTCGCGATGCAGTACCCCCGGATTTCCATGCAATGGGATCCGGAGGCCAGAGAGATTTTCTGGGTGACGGGGTGTACCGTGAGGGAGCAGCGCCTTACCGTAGTGGGGTGGATGAAGCTTTCTGTGCTCCTGGAGTCAAAAAGGCAGGACGTCTCGTGCCCATCGATCTTCACCGTCGTCATCGCGGTCGTGAGGTTGCGGGGCCGGGACTGATCCAGGGTGATAGAGGCGAGCTACGGCAGATGCTGGGAGGTCCCGGGCTGGTCAGCGGTGGTGGAGGTAGCGGCAGGCGATGAACAGCCAGACGAGCATTGGTCCTGAGGCACCGTCCAAAATGGCGGCGAAGATGGCGGCGCCCAAGGGGAGCACGTGGCTTGTATTGAGGAAGATGATGGGGCCCACGGGCCGCACGTGGCTTGTGAAGGGTAAAATGGCAGCGCCCCTGGGTCGCACGTCGGGGGGTGTTGGAACGCCGGGCCTGATAACAGCGGCGACCGACCGGGCCTGGCAAACAGAAACAAAGTGTCCCTTCTTCTCACAGCTGTTGCAGGTTGCGATCCGTGCCGGGCAGTGCTGCCTGGGGTGTTTGTTTTGCCCGCAAAATAGCACTTGGGTCCTCCAGAGTTGGCTTGCGGTGAGCTGGAGTCAGCAGCTGGTGGGCCCACGATTCCCACAAGGGTGCCGCGCAGTCGGGAGCGTAGGACTGGACGTTATGGAAGGCCACTTCTAATGAATTAGCGAGCTGCCTAGTTCCCGCAAGATCAAGCGTACCCCCTTTCCAGTAGCTGCTGGCGGACGTACGCAGACTTCATGCCCGTAACGTAAGCATCTCGAATTAAAAGTTCGGTGTGCTGGACTGCAAAACTGCCTGGCAGTCACAGTTCCTACCTCGGATGTGCAGGGCACGCCAGAAATTGTCCAGGGACTCACCGGGGAGTTGCTGTCTTGTGGACAGGAGGTGCCTGGCGTATAGTTGATTGATTGGTCAAACATAATGTCCCTTCAGGAGTTCCATCGCTTCGGAGTAAGTGGGCGCATCCCAGATGAGAGGAAAAATGTCAGGGCTCACCCGTAATAAGAGGACTTGGGGCTTCTGCGAGTTTCAGGGTTCCTCAGCGGATGTTTGGAGGTAGCTTTCGAAGCAGGCTAGCCAGTGGTCAAAAGCGGACGTAGCGTTGGCTGCTTGAGGGCTCAGCTGCAGGCGATCTGGCTTGATGCGGAGATCCATCGTTTCACAAAATCTTGCTCAATAAATTGATGCACTATCAATTACCACAAAGACGAGAGCAGTGGAATAATCGAGGCTTTATTGAGCAAGATGTGGTGCCTCCTGTAGCTGAAACCAGAATGGCTGCAGCACCGGTGAGCACACACATTTATATGCCGCCTACTGGGCGGAGCCAGCAGGCAGGGATTTACCCATGTACCTCTACTATACGGGCAGAGCTGTAATACATGTAATATACTACTAATGGTGACTGCCACAAACCCTTAGGGCAGGGGTGGGCAAACTACGGCCCGCGGGCCGCATGCGGCCCGCCAAAGGTATTTCTGCGGCCCACCAAGTCATTAAAAAAAAAAATAATTTTTTTTAAACAAATTTTTTTTTTTTTTTTAATTTTTTTTTTAAGGTTAATGGGGGGGGGGGCTGTTGGGTTACTTACTGGTATAGGGTGGATACGTTGACTTGAGTAGGGTGATCCTTGCTCAGCACAACATCGAGGGCCGAAGGGCCTGTTCTGTGCTGTACTGTTCTATGTTCTATATGAGGCGCCCAGAATCATAACCGGGTGAAGTAATTATTTTACTTAATATACTATGCGGCCCTTTGTGAATTGTGAATTTCTGAATGTGGCCCTTGCACGGAAAAGTTTGCCCACCCCTGCCTTAGGGGGTAGTGACCACAATATGAGAGATTTGACCCTGCAGTTTGAGAGGAAGAAGTTGGAATCAGATGTAACGGTATTACAATTAAATAAAGGTAACTACAAAGACATGGGGAGAACCTGGCCTGAGTGGATTGGAAGGGGAGCCTAGAAGGAAAGACAGTGGAACAACAGTAGCAGGAGTTTTGGGGTGTTATTCAGGAAATTCAACCAAAGAGGAGGAAACATGCTAAGGGGAAGATAAAGCAACCATGGCTGATGAGGGAAGTCAAGGACAGCAATGAAAGCAAAGGAAAAAGCAGACAACATGGTGAGGGTTATTGGGAAGCCAGAGGATTGCAAAGCCTTTAAAAGCGAGCAGAGGACAACTAAAAAAGCAATAAGAGGAGAGAAGATGAAATATGAGTGTAAGCTAGCTAGTAATATAGAATAAGGTTTTAAGAGGTTTTTTCAATATATAAAAGGTAAGAGAGAGACAAAAATAGACATTGGACCACTGGAAAATAAGGCTGGAGAAGTAATAATAGGGAATAAAGAAATGGCAGAGGAACTGAATAGGTACTTTGTATCAGTCTTCACAGTGGAAAACACCAGTGACATACCGGAACTTCAAGAGAGTCAAGGGACAGAGGTGTGTTTAGTGGCCATCACTCAGGAGAAGGTACTGGGGAAGCTGAAAGGTCTGAAGGTGGAAAAATCACCCGGACCTAATGGACTACACCCCAGGGTTCTAAAAGAGATACTGAGGAGATTGTGGAGGCATTGGTGGTGATCTTTCAGGAATCACTGGGGGCAGGGAGGGTCCCAGAGGATTGGAAATGGCTAATGAGAGAGGCAGAACACAGGAAATTATAGGCCGGTTAGCCTGACTTTGGTGGTTGGAGATGTTAGAGTCTATTATTAAGGATGACATTTTGGATTACTTAGAAGTCCATGGTAAAATAGGACTGAGTCAACACGGATTCGTCAAGGCAAGGTCATTTCTGACAAATCTGTTTAAATTCCTCGACAAAGGAGAACCACTAGATGTGATCTATTTGGATTCCGAGAAGGCATTTGACAAGGTGCCGTACAGGAGGCTGCTAAATAAGATAAGCGGCCATAGTGTTAGGGGCAAGGTACTGGCATGGATAGAGGATTGGCTGACTGGCAGAGGGCAGAGAGTGGGGATAAAGGGGTCCTTTTCAGGATGGCAGCAGCGATGACTAGTGCTGTTCCGCAGGGGTCAGTGTTGGCAGTACAGCTATTCACAATATACATGAATTATCTGAAGTACGAATTGAGGGCATTGTTGTTAAATTTGCAGATTATAAAAAGATATGTAGAGGGGCAGGTTGAGAAAGCAGGGAGGTTTCAGAAGGACTTGGACAGGCTAGGAGAGTGAGCAAGGAAGTGGCAGATGGAATATAGGCTAGGAGAGTGAGCAAGGAAGTGGCAGATGGAATATAGGCTAGGAGAGTGAGCAAGGAAGTGGCAGATGAAATATAGGCTAGGAGAGTGAGCAAGGAAGTGGCAGATGGAATATAATGTGGAAAAATTTGAGGTTATGCACTTTGGTCGGAAGAATAGAGGCACAGACTATTTTTGAAATGGGAAAAAACTTTAGAAATCAGAAGCACAAAGGGACTTAGGATCCTTGTTCAGGATTCTCTTAAGGTTAACATGCAGGTTCAGTTGGCAGTTAGGAAGACAAATGCAATGTTAGCATTCATGTCGAGAGGGCTAGAATACAAGAGCAGGGATGTACTGTTGAGGCTGTGTAAGGCTCTCATCAGACCCCATTTGGAATATTGTGAGCTGTTAGGGGCCCCATATCTAAGCAAGGATGTGCTGGCCTTGCAGAAGGTCCAGAGGAGGTTCACAAGAATGATTCCCAGAGTGAAGGACTCATCATATGAGGAATGGTTGAGGACTCTGGATCTGTAGTCGATGGAGTTAAGAAGGATGAGGGGGGATCTCATTGAAACTTCAGAATACTGAGACGCCTAGATGGCCTGACCGTGAACTTGCTGCAAAATGCCTAATATATGAATTATGCTTCCTCACACTTGTGTTGGTATTCCATGGAGCAACATAACAATCCAAAAACAAAGGAAAAGGTGTTTAATATCCCACACTGGACTTGTGAGGTGGGAATAATTATCATCCCCATGCTGCACACAGAGTACGAGCTCCCCTGTCCCTCGTTCAACTATGTATAAACATTGGCCAGTAAGGCACGACTGAAGAGAGACCCAATAAGGATCTATCGGGAGTTGTAAATAATGTAATTGTTAATAAACCGATGTTTGATTTTCTTATTTGGTGTGAATTCCCCGTATCCTTATTAAACTGGCGACGAGGAGTAAGCCGGTTTGCCATCGACGCTACAACCTACTTGGCTGAGCCACCTCCCCGATTTTCTGGACCAAGATTGGAACCAATTATTTCGCCCTGCCTCTGTCTGGGTGATTGGATGCATTTAACGCCAGTGCACCGTTCTCAAAAAGAATGTGTACTTCTTCCTGGAAAACAACATCACAGAGAACAAGCGCCAGACGGTCATACAGCTGATGGCCTGTGGGGTGCATATTTTCAGAACGGTCAGCAGTCTTACATACCCATCAGTGCCAGATACACACTTATTCAATCAACTTGTGGCACTTGGGGTGGCGCACCATTTTAACCCGACCCGGTCAGTGGCTATTCAACAGTGTCATATTAATACGGTGGAGAGGCCCATCACTGAGTTCATATCGCGGTTACGGTAGATAGCCAAATTTTGTGAGTATGGAACTGCTTTATCTGACATGCTCCATGATCATTTGGTCTGTGGTATAGATATTATGGAGACACCAAAAAGCCTTTGGGCAAAACCTCCCTGAGTTTTCAACAGACTACAGATCTCTTTGCCCCGAGAGAGCATGGAATGCGGGGCCCAAGAAATACAAGGCATGGAGGTGAACATTTTGGGGTGTTGCCCCTCATGTGGTGTTCCCATGGCCTTGACCGACCGCTGCAGCTGATCCGGACGAAGGGCCAGTCGTCGAGATGTGGAACGTCCTTGGACTCGGCTGAAGGACATTCCAGCCCGTGTACAACATGTGGGTGCTGCTCTCGGGCTCCAGGCACCCCAGGTGAGGTAGGTGTCAGCCCCGGGGCCAGAACGAGTGACGGGGGAGCTCGTACTCTGTATGCATCTGGATGGCCAGAAGAGCACAAGATGAGGCTTTTTTGATTTGATTTGGTTTGATTTTTTACATTATTGTTATTATTTATTATTGGCTGAGATACAGTTAAACTGTTTAACTGTTTGGCAGTACACCGTGTGGCCCCTATGTGAGTTCCGATTCAGGTAAATGGTCACATGCTCCAAATGGAATTGGAAACAGGAGCTGCCGTTTCTGTGGTGGTGCAGAGCACTGTTACTCTTATTAGACAGGATGTGAACATTTGACTTTGGCTGGCACGGTGGCTCATTTTGCCACTTATATCGGAGTGACTGAATATTGTGGGGATGCTGCTTACTCCGGTAGTTTATGAGCACTAATCCGTTCGCTTTCCCCTCATTGCCGAGAAAGGAAATGGCCCTAGCCTGTTGGGCCGTGATTGGTGACACCAGCTGCACTTGGATTGGCAACTCATCCTCCAAGTAGGATCTGACGGTCTGTGTGAGGTTCTAAGCAGGTTCCCTGAGGTTTCCAGCCAAGATCCAGGTGGAATCCCTATCTTTCTGTGCCCACCGCTTCCCTACATTTAGTGGAGAAAATCGAGACCAAACTTTGTCGCTTGGAGAGTTTGGGCATCATTATAACTGTGCATTTTGCCGATTAGGTGGTAATGCGGCCGCCATCATGAAGCCTGTTAAGCCAGTCCACTTCTGCGGGGACTATAAATTGACGGCGAACACAGCTTTGAGGTTAGACCATTATTCTTTACCCTGCATCGAGGATCTTTGTGCTACATTGGCCAGTGGCACAAACTTGGCATGAGCAACGCTTATCTACAACTGGAGCTCGATAAGCCCTCACAACGTCACGATCAAGATATACAAGGGCCTATACTAGTATACCCGACTACCATTCGGAGTATCCTTAGTGTGCACAGTCTTTCAGTACATAATGGAGAACATTCTGCACGATTGCTGTGCATTGTGGTCTATTTAGATAACATGGGGACCACGAACCACGAACATTTGTGCCACCTCTAAGTGGTGTTGCAGCGCTTTTCTGAGTACGGGGTCCACCTGCGTCGTGCAAAGTGGGTGTTTCACACGAAATAAGTTGTCTACTTGGGGTATGGGGTAGACCAAGATAGCCAGCACTCCTACTTGGGGTATGGGGTAGACCAAGATGGCCTGCACCCCTACTTGGGGTATTGGTTAGACCAAGATGGTCAGTATCCCTACTTGGGGTATGGGGTAGACCAAGATGGCCTGCACCCCGACTTGGGGTATTGGTTAGACCAAGATGGTCAGTATCCCTACTTGGGGTATGGGGTAGACCAAGATGGCCTGCACCCCTACTTGGGGTATTGGTTAGACCAAGATGGCCTGCACCCCTACTTGGGGTATGGGGTAGACCAAGATGGCCTGCACCCCTACTTGGGGTATTGGTTAGACCAAGATGGCCTGCACCCCTACTTGGGGTATGGGGTAGACCAAGGTGGCCTGCACCCCTACTTGGGGTATGGGGTAGACCAAGATGGCCTGCATTCAGTCGCCGAGAGGGTGGAACCGTCCAAATGGCCCCCACCTCACGAGACACCACGGAGCTTCGCTCTTTTCTTGGATTGGTCAATTACTAGGGCAGATTAATTCCAAACTTTGCAACCATCCTGGCGCCCCCTTCATTTGTTCCTCAAGAAGCAGCAATCGTGGGTGTGGAGTAAGGCCCAGGATGAATCAGGGAAACAGCAGTTGTCCTCTCCGGGTGCTGAAGCATTTTGATCCTTTGAAGCCATTATTCGTCACATGGGATGCATCGCCATATGGGATTGGGGCTTTGCTGTCTCATCAGATGAGGGATGACCATGAACGTCTGCTCGCCTTTGCCTCACTGGCGCTGGCTGTGGCTGAGCACAAGGCTGGAGGCGACACCGCAGACTGGTTCGACAATGAAGTTGGAGGATCCAAGACAGGATTTTTCCGAGGAACCTGACGAGGGATCAACCTCCACCAGCGAAGATGATCCAAATGCCGTCACATCAGTTGCCCACATTTACATCCTTTTTGTTTTTCTGTCCTCGACATCTTTGTCAATCTCCACCTAGTGCTGGCCCCCTATCCGGCCCCACAGCTACATTCCTCACAACAGTGTAAATCTGACCCTACTTCTCCAGCTTTGACAGAGTCATCCAGATTCGAAGCATTAGCTCCCTTCTCCCTCCATAGATGCTGTCAGACCTGCTGAGATTGTCCAGTATTTTCTGGTTTTGTTATCAGATTCCAGCAGTGATTTGCTTTTATCTGACCAATATCTAACTGTATGACAACATTACTCTGCTGGATAACAATCCACATCTCCTTGTGATTCACTTAACCAGGTTACAGGACCAGGTTATACACTTTGCAATTTGATACATGGAATCCCTTCAGTGCAGAAGGTGACAATTCGGCCCATCGAGTCTGCACCGACCCTCCGAAAGAGCACCCTACTTCAGCCAACTCCCCTGCGCAATCCCCATAACCCAGCGCATTGATCATGGCCAATCGACCTAACCGGCACATCGTAGGACCGTGGGAGAAAACCAAAGCACCCGGAGGAAACCCATGCAGACACGGGAGAACATGCAAACTCTGCAGTCACCCAAGGCTGGAATCGATTCCGGGTCACTGGCACTATGAGTCAGCAGTGCTAACCAATGTGCTACCGTGACACCCCTATTGGATATTGGAGATATCCAACACAGATTGAGAACCTGTGTAAAGCAGATTTGATTGATAAATCTTTCACTGCAATAAATATTTCAGTAGATTAAGTTCTTTTTTTACCTTTCTTCATGGGATGTGGATGTTCCCACCCCTAATTGCTCTTTAACTGAGTGGCTTGCTAGGTCATTTCAAAAGGCAGTTAAGATTCAACCACATTGCTGTGGGCTTGGAGTTACATTACACAGACCGGGTAGTGATGGCAGATTTCCTTCTCCAAAAGCAATTAGTGGGCCAGGTGGGTTTTTACAACAATCGATAATCCATCACTGAGACTAGCTTTATAATCCAAGTGTATTAATTGAATGCCATGGTGGGATTTAACCCATATTGCTAGAACATTAGCCTGGACCACTGAATTCCTTGTCCAAAGATATCACCCTAAATGATAGATTTTCCCTGGAATTCTGAGGTAAAAGGGAATCGACAGTTACAAGTATGTCATCCAAATATTTATAGTTTTCACAAACAAAATATTCCAATACCAGTAACAGCAGGAGTTAATTTACTGTAAACCTGAATTCGGGCAAATAAGATCTAAAGGGATTAGATGAATTTTCCACATTACAGCTATAAGGGCTAAATGCTAATGAAGGACTCCATTGGTAAATTTTTCAATGTACAGCTGTTTACATTTATTTATTTATTATAAATTTCGAGTACCAAACTCTTTTTTTTTCAATTGAGGGACAATTTAGCGTAGCCAATTCATGTCTTTGGGTTGTGGGGGTGAGACCCACGCAGACACAGGGAGAATGTGCAAACTCCACACAGACAGTGACCCGGGGCCAGGGTCGAACCTGGGTGTTCAGCGCTGTGAGGCAGCAGTGCTAACCACTGCACCACCATGCCGCCCACAAGGTACAGCTTTTCATCAAGAATCTATGATCCAATTGATCTGATTTATTATTGTCACATGTATTAGTATATAGTGAAAAGAATTGTTTCTTGGATGCTATACAGACAATGCATACCGTCACAGGGAAGGAAGGAGAGACTGCAGAACAGAGTTTAAAAGAGTTAGACTGAAGTTTTAGAAGCATAGAACGAGAGTAAAAGATAGAATTAGAGGGTATGCTGGGCACAGCTTGCAAGAAGTCGCCTCGCACTGGTGCCATCCTGGATCCGTATTGGGTGGGGAGGTGGGTGGGGGGGGGGGGGGGGGGATAAAGGGGATGAAATGGGGAAGGCAGGGCAGGTGGAGGGGAATGGCAGGGACGTTGGGGAGGTCTGGTAGTTATTTATTTGATATGAGCTATTTTGTTTGTTTTTACTCTGGTTTTGGTTGTGTTTCATGTATATACAAATGCTTTAATAGAAATTATTTCTTTAAAAACTGAGTTGAAGTACTGATCCATGAGGAATTGACTAATTTGTGAGTTGCTGCTGAAAATTAATTAGTCGCTTTCAGTGGGAATCGTGTGGAATTTTATTTCCACTGATTTTGCCAAGGTTACCAAATAATATATGCCTTACGTATTTTCTTTTCATGTACCAAGGATCTGTCTGAGCTGCTCGCAGAATATGTTTCACTGTACCTTGGTACGCGTGACAATAAAAAAATTCAAACCTGTTTTTGGTCAGGATATCTCTCCTACTCTTTAGCAGACAATGCCATAGGATCTTTGATGTCCGCCTCAGAGGAAGAGGGAGCTTTGATTTAATGTATAATCTAGAAGGTAGCACGTCCACTAGCAAAACTGCCTTAGTAGTTAGTGAATAGTAATGCTAGTAACAAGGCTTATTTATGGAAGGTACATGGAATCAACGTTTATAATTCTCTAATATTGATGCTGTGTTCATTTTGAACTTATTACAATAATAGCAAGACTATTATATTTTGTTTGTGTCGCTTTAAATTTAAGACAAATGAAAGGGGTCATGTGACCTGTTCCGCAGTGTGCCCGACAGTAAGCCTGGGTGGTTTAATTGTTAGAAATCAAAGGAAGGCTTCTATTGTTTTACTGAGAAGGTACACAGTAGGTTAAGGGGTTATAGGAATAGGGAGAGGAATGGGCTTGGCTGGAGTCCTCTTTCAGAGAGTCAGTGCAGATTTGATGGGTTGAATGGCCTCCTTCTGCACTGTAGGGATTCTATGATTCTATTTAAGCGTGGAGAGATGGCAGCAGTCTCAGATATCGCCAGAGTTTACAATAAGTAGACACTTCTCTCTCAAAGTCCCAGAAAGTTGCTGTAGATAATGGATTGTAAACAATTGTGTTATAAACTGTCCATTTACTTCAAAGATGAAAGGAAGTTGACATCAAGGATAGCTGATTAGCATTTCTGTCACGATACAAGGCTAATGTATTTCACATTGCCCTGGGGAAGTGGGAATAAGCCTTTTTTTGAGATCAGGTTACAGGCTTCTGTACAAACCGTTGAAAATCATAGGCAGACAGCAGAGATTTTGTGTGATCAGCAGAGAAATGTTGCTTGGCTTTGTGAGCTACTAGAACCGGATGCGCAAAGAAGATGTCCTCTAGTTGAAGGGACGTATCCTGCAGCCATCTAAGGATTCCAGGAGATTCATCCTGGCATGGGCAGGAGGAAAAAGAATCATCAAAACTGGCTTTGCTGCTGGTGGTGGATTAAAGGAGCTCTGAGAACTGAGGAACGTGCCTGGAGATGGTCACTCGAAGTTACTGCTTGGCATAATGGATATACGAGAAAATATTTGGAAGCTGGTGTAACTGTGGACAGTTTGCTAAAAAGTCTTAGGGCGGGATTCTCTGGCCGCGCCCGCCCGGCGGCCAGAAATTCCTGCCCGAGGTCAATAGGCCTTTACATGGTTCACGTCCCGCCCATGGCGATCTTGCGGCGGGTAGGGTGGAAGAATCCAGCCCATTAATTCCGTGGAGAGTGCAATGGGGAATAAGTATACAAGGGAAACGTCACTTGCTGTAGTTTAAGGTATAAGTTGCCTCCAAAACAAAACTAGTATTTAGTCACCACCGGGGGGGGGGAGATCCCAGGGCTCGTGTCAGTCTTTCAGCTGATAATGGAAATTGGAATTTATTTTTAACTGTTATTGGTCTCTTGTGAAGATCCTGACCAGCTGTACATACAATGGATGTGCTAAAGTGAGCAACGCCCCATTGTGAGCCATTTGTGCTAAGAAACAGCAGTTACACAGATGTGATGTTGCTGCAGGACTGTCCACTGTGTAAAAGAAATGCCAGTCAAGTATGGCTGAGTGTGTGACAATTGTAAGGTCACACGAGACATAGATGTGGGCAATAATTCTCCCAAAGATTCCCCCCACTAATCTGCCCTAACTTTGGTAGAGCCACAGAAACCTTGGGAAAGTGGCAATTAAGCTATCCTGTAGGAGCTTGCATCAAAGTACCAGTGGACGAGCAGCAAGACCCTGGGGACAGTCACCATCTGCACCCCTCACTATCTGCACCCCGACTATTTTGACTGTACCTTCTCCTACTCAGCCCAGATTGGACACTGGCTTGTCAATAAAAAAGGATAGCACTAGAATTCTGAAATAAAATTCAGAAATGCTGCGAGCACATAGCAAGTCAATGCAAAGAACAAATGTTAACGTTTCAGGTAGACAGACATTCAGCAGAACTCAAAAGAACGATAATTAAGCGTTAAGTCAGAACAGAAGGAAAGTAAAAAAGAAGGCAATTATCAGTACAATGATCTGGACGTAATAATAATCCTCATCAGTGTCACAAGCAGGCTTACATTAACACTGCAATTAAGTTACTCTGAAAATTCCCATGTTGCCACACTCTGGCGCCTGTTCGGGTACACTGAGGGAGAATTCAGAATGTCCAATTCACCTAACCTGCACATCTTTCGGAACTTGTGGGAGGAAACCAGAGCACCCGGAAGAAACCCACACAGACACCGGGAGAACGTGCAGACTCCACACAGACAGTGACCCAAGCGGGAATTGAACTGTGAAGCAACAGTGCTAACCACTGCGCTACCGTGACGCCAGTTGATTGTTTGCATCAGAAAATAGAAAGATGCATGAAAACATTAGAGAAATGCGGAACATGATTGAGACATTGTATGTATATTAAGTCTCATGTTACAACAGAAGGTGTTAGCAGACACATTGGTACACCGGCCTCGAGGCAAAAGAAAAGGCAACGTCACACCAAGTATACAGACTAGCTTCACTCTGCAGTTCAGTCTCCAACTCAGGCATTAATGCCTGCCTCGTTCCCTGGGTACTGACAGACCCGTCACAGATAGCCAACCCCTGCTGTAAGAGGAAACAGGCTCCATAATTAAAGTCTGCAGCAATTAATGTTACATTTCAGGCCAGAATCTGCAGGATCAAAATAAACTGTTGTTCCAGAGCTTGCATTAAATGTCATTTTAAATAGTGTCCCTAGTTATTGTAACCCCCTGTTGAGCATTTATAACAGTTGTTCCTGTTTGTCTCACTTTTATGTTTGGTCCATTTTTCTCTTGACTATAAATTTATTTTCTCCTGCTTTTATTAAATTTAGCTTTGGCGCTTTCCCACAGCTTTCACCCACATTATCTGAACAGCTGGTCCTACTGGAGTCTCCTAGCAACCGTGAACGTGAAGATGCAGTTGTCAGAACTTGACAGGTAGGGGCTGGTAACTGCTACCAGCCCACTGAAATGGAACTGAAATCAATCAGCAGAACCCAGAGAAAAACTCTTTAAAAAGCTAATGATAATGTGCAGGCCTATCGCTACATAACAGAAAGGTTGTTCCTGAATTAAACTCAATTGTTTCTCTCTGCAGGCTTGGCTGCTTTGTGAAGTCTATCATTTTAATTACTCATTTTGTATCATCAGTAAAGCCACACATCAAATCATAAATTCTGAATTATCATGCTGGTTTACACGCAACATCCAGTACTCAGCTTTATGGAGCCAACTCAGAAATATTATGGCCGTAATTCTCCGATCGTTACGATTCAATTTTCTCGCCGGCAGCGCAGTGGGTTTCCTGGCCACATGGAGTAGTCACAATGGGAAATCCCATTGGCAATCAGCGGGAAGATAGAATCCCGATGCCAGCGTACAGTACGTGGCAGGGTACCACGTGGCTGGTGGACCGGATAATCCAAATCGTTAGCTTCCTGACATGTTACAGCCACAAAAGCATTTTGTGTCGGATTTCTTATCAGATTTGTCACATAAGAGATGAAGTATGAATGAAGCCCTGCCCGTTGCAAATGCCATGAAGCTCGAATAAAACAAGCGATTCACATGCCACCATTTATCAAATATATCAAAAATAATAATAAACAAAGAATTTGACAGTAACAGGTGGACCCAATGACACAGAAGCTAGAAATATCAGATATGACCAGTGGAGCGTTATCAGTGGGTTCTGTGTCACTGGATCAGCTTGTTGTTACAGGATTCTGTGTCACTGGATCTGCTTGTTATTACAGGATTCTGTGTCACTGGATCTGCCTGTTATTACAGGATTCTGTGTCACTGGATCTGCTTGTTATTACAGGGTTCTGTGCCACTGGATCTGCCTGTTATTACAGGATTCTGTGTCACTGGATCTGCTTGTTATTACAGGATTCTGTGTCACTGGATCTGCTTGTTATTACAGGATTCTGTGTCACTGGATCTGCTTGTTATTACAGGATTCTGTGTCACTGGATCTGCTTGTTATTACAGGGTTCTGTGCCACTGGATCTGCCTGTTATTACAGGATTCTGTGTCACTGGATCTGCTTGTTATTACAGGATTCTGTGTCACTGGATCTGCTTGTTATTACAGGATTCGGTGTCACTGGATCTGCCTGTTATTACAGGATTCTGTGTCACTGGATCTTTATTACAGGATTCTGTGTCACTGGGCCTGCTTGTTATTGCTGGTTTCTGTGTCACTGGATCTGCTTGTTATTGCTGGTTTCTGTATCACTGGATCTGCTTGTTATTGTTGGTTCTGTGTCACTGGATCTGCTTGTTATTGTTGGTTCTGTATCACTGGATCTGCTTGTTATTGCTGGTTTCTGTATCACTGGATCTGCTTGTTATTGTTGGTTCTGTATCACTGGATCTGCTTGTTATTGCTGGTTTCTGTATCACTGGATCTGCTTGTTATTGTTGGTTCTGTGTCACTGGATCTGCTTGTTATTGCTGGGTTCTGTATCACTGGATCTGCTTGTTATTGCTGGGTTCTGTATCATTGGATCTGCTTGTTATTGCTGGGTTCTGTATCACTGGATCTGCTTGTTATTGCTGAGTTCTGTATCACTGCATCTGCTTGTTATTGCTGGGTTCTCTGTGACTGGTCTGCTTGTTATTGCTGGGTTCTCTGTGACTGGTCTGCTTGTTATTGCTGGGTTCTGTATCATTGGATCTGCTTGTTATTGCTGAGTTCTGTGTCACTGGGTCTGCTTGTTATTGCTGGGTTCTGTATCACTGGATCTGCTTGTTATTGCTGGGTTCTGTATCACTGGATCTGCTTGTTATTGCTGGGTTCTGTATCACTGGGTCTGCCTTTTATTGCTGGGTTCTGTGTCACTGGATCTGCTTGTTATTGCTCAGTTCTGTATCACTGGGTCTGCTTGTTATTGTTGGTTCTGTATCACTGGGTCTGCTTGTTATTGTTGGTTCTGTATCACTGGATCTGCTTGTTATTGCTGAGTTCTGTGTCACTGGATCTGCTTGTTATTGCTGAGTTCTGTGTCACTGGATCTTTTGGTTATTGCTGGGTTCTGTCTCACTGGATCTGCTTGTTATTGCTGGGTTCTGTATCACTGGATCTGCTTGGTATTGCTGGGTTCTGTATCACTGGATCTGCTTGTTATTGCTGAGTTCTGTGTCACTGGGTCTGCTTGTTATTGCTGGGTTCTGTCTCACTGGATCTGCTTGTTATTGCTGGGTTCTGTATCACTGGATCTGCTTGTTATTGCTGGGTTCTGTGTCACTGGATCTGCTTGTTATTACAGGATTTTATGTCACTGGATCTGCTTGTTATTACAGGATTCGGTGTCACTGGATCTGCTTGTTATTACAGGATTCGGTGTCACTGGATCTGCCTGTTATTACAGGATTCTGTGTCACTGGATCTTTATTACAGGATTCTGTGTCACTGGGCCTGCTTGTTATTACAGGATTCTGTGTCACTGGATCTGCTTGTTATTGCTGGGTTCTGTATCACTGGATCTGCTTGTTATTGCTGAGTTCTGTATCACTGGGTCTGCTTGTTATTGCTGAGTTCTGTATCACTGGATCTGCTTGTTATTGCTGAGTTCTATGTCACTGGATCTGCTTGTTATTGTTGGTTCTGTGTCACTGGATCTGCTTGTTATTGTTGGTTCTGTGTCACTGGATCTGCTTGTTATTGCTGGGTTCTGTATCACTGGATCTGCTTGTTATTTCTGGGTTCTGTATCACTGGATCTGCTTGTTATTGCTGGTTTCTGTATCACTGGATCTGCTTGTTATTGTTGGTTCTGTGTCACTGGGTCTGCTTGTTATTGTTGGGTTCTGTATCACTGGATCTGCTTGTTATTGCTGGTTTCTGTATCACTGGATCTGCTTGTTATTGTTGGTTCTGTGTCACTGGATCTGCTTGTTATTGTTGGTTCTGTGTCACTGAATCTGCTTGTTATTGCTCAGTTCTGTATCACTGGATCCGCTTGTTATTGTTGGTTCTGTGTCACTGGATCAGCTTGTTATTGCTGGTTTCTGTATCACTGGATCTGCTTGTTATTGCTGGTTCTGTGTCACTGGATCTGCTTGTTATTGCTGGGTACTGTGTCACTGGATCTGTTTGTTATTGCTGGGTTCTGTGTCACTGGATCTGCCTGTTATTGCTGAGTTCTGTGTCACTGGATCTGCCTGTTATTGCTGGGTTCTGTATCACTGGGCCTGCTTGTTATTGCTGGGTTCTGTATCACTGGATCTGCTTGTTATTGTTGGTTCTGTGTCACTGGATCTGCCTGTTATTGCTGGGTTCTGTATCACAGGATCTGCTTGTTATTGCTGGTTTCTGTATCACTGGATCTGCTTGTTATTGTTGGGTTCTGTATCACTGGATCTGCCTGTTATTGCTGGGTTCTGTATCACTGGATCTGCTTGTTATTGATGGTTCTGTGTCACTGGATCTGCCTGTTATTGCTGGGTTCTGTATCACAGGATCTGCTTGTTATTGCTGGGTTCTGTGTCACTGGATCTGCTTGTTATTGCTGGTTTCTGTATCACTGGATCTGCTTGTTATTGTTGGATTCTGTATCACTGGATCTGCTTGTTATTGCTGGGTTCTGTATCACTGGATCTGTTTGTTATTACAGGATTCTGTGTCACTGGATCTGTTTGTTATTACAGGGTTCTGTGTCACTGGATCTTTATTACAGGATTCTGTGTCACTGGATCTGCCTGTTATTACAGGATTCTGTGTCACTGGATCTTTATTACAGGATTCTGTGTCACTGGGTCTGCTTGTTATTGCTGGTTTCTGTATCACTGGATCTGCTTGTTATTGCTGGGTACTGTATCACTGGGTCTGCTTGTTATTGCTGAGTTCTGTATCACTGGATCTGCTTGATATTGTTGGGTTCTGTATCACTGGGTCTGCTTGATATTGCTGAGTTCTGTGTCACTGGGTCTGCTTGTTATTGTTGGTTCTGTGTCACTGGATCTGCTTGTTATTGTTGGTTTCTGTATCACTGGATCTGCTTGTTATTGCTAGTTCTGTGTCACTGGGTCTGCTTGTTATTGTTGGTTCTGTGTCACTGGATCTGCTTGTTATTGTTGGTTCTGTATCACTGGATCTGCTTGTTATTGCTGGTTTCTGTATCACTGGATCTGCTTGTTATTGCTGAGTTCTGTGTCACTGGGTCTGCTTGTTATTGCTGGTTCTGTATCACTGGATCTGCTTGTTATTGCTGGTTTCTGTATCACTGGATCTGCTTGTTATTGCTGAGTTCTGTATCACTGGGTCTGCTTGTTATTGCTGGTTTCTGTATCACTGGATCTGCTTGTTATTGCTGAGTTCTGTGTCACTGGATCTGTTTGTTATTGCTGGTTTCTGTATCACTGGATCTGCTTGTTATTGCTGGGTTCTGTATCACTGGATCTGCTTGTTATTGCTGGGTTCTGTATCACTGGATCTGCTTGTTATTGCTGGGTACTGTGTCACTGGATCTGTTTGTTATTGCTGGGTTCTGTATCACTGGATCTGCTTGTTATTGCTGGGTTCTGTATCACTGGATCTGCTTGTTATTGCTGGGTACTGTGTCACTGGATCTGTTTGTTATTGCTGGGTTCTGTATCACTGGATCTGCTTGTTATTGCTGGGTACTGTGTCACTGGATCTGCTTGTTATTGCTGGGTTCTGTATCACTGGATCTGCTTGTTATTGCTGGGTTCTGTATCATTGGATCTGCTTGTTATTGCTGGGTTCTGTATCACTGGATCTGCTTGTTATTGCTGAGTTCTGTATCACTGCATCTGCTTGTTATTGCTGGGTTCTCTGTGACTGGTCTGCTTGTTATTGCTGGGTTCTCTGTGACTGGTCTGCTTGTTATTGCTGGGTTCTGTATCATTGGATCTGCTTGTTATTGCTGAGTTCTGTGTCACTGGGTCTGCTTGTTATTGCTGGGTTCTGTATCACTGGATCTGCTTGTTATTGCTGGGTTCTGTATCACTGGATCTGCTTGTTATTGCTGGGTTCTGTATCACTGGGTCTGCCTTTTATTGCTGGGTTCTGTGTCACTGGATCTGCTTGTTATTGCTCAGTTCTGTATCACTGGGTCTGCTTGTTATTGTTGGTTCTGTATCACTGGGTCTGCTTGTTATTGTTGGTTCTGTATCACTGGATCTGCTTGTTATTGCTGAGTTCTGTGTCACTGGATCTGCTTGTTATTGCTGAGTTCTGTGTCACTGGATCTTTTGGTTATTGCTGGGTTCTGTCTCACTGGATCTGCTTGTTATTGCTGGGTTCTGTATCACTGGATCTGCTTGGTATTGCTGGGTTCTGTATCACTGGATCTGCTTGTTATTGCTGAGTTCTGTGTCACTGGGTCTGCTTGTTATTGCTGGGTTCTGTCTCACTGGATCTGCTTGTTATTGCTGGGTTCTGTATCACTGGATCTGCTTGTTATTGCTGGGTTCTGTGTCACTGGATCTGCTTGTTATTACAGGATTTTATGTCACTGGATCTGCTTGTTATTACAGGATTCGGTGTCACTGGATCTGCTTGTTATTACAGGATTCGGTGTCACTGGATCTGCCTGTTATTACAGGATTCTGTGTCACTGGATCTTTATTACAGGATTCTGTGTCACTGGGCCTGCTTGTTATTACAGGATTCTGTGTCACTGGATCTGCTTGTTATTGCTGGGTTCTGTATCACTGGATCTGCTTGTTATTGCTGAGTTCTGTATCACTGGGTCTGCTTGTTATTGCTGAGTTCTGTATCACTGGATCTGCTTGTTATTGCTGAGTTCTATGTCACTGGATCTGCTTGTTATTGTTGGTTCTGTGTCACTGGATCTGCTTGTTATTGTTGGTTCTGTGTCACTGGATCTGCTTGTTATTGCTGGGTTCTGTATCACTGGATCTGCTTGTTATTTCTGGGTTCTGTATCACTGGATCTGCTTGTTATTGCTGGTTTCTGTATCACTGGATCTGCTTGTTATTGTTGGTTCTGTGTCACTGGGTCTGCTTGTTATTGTTGGGTTCTGTATCACTGGATCTGCTTGTTATTGCTGGTTTCTGTATCACTGGATCTGCTTGTTATTGTTGGTTCTGTGTCACTGGATCTGCTTGTTATTGTTGGTTCTGTGTCACTGAATCTGCTTGTTATTGCTCAGTTCTGTATCACTGGATCCGCTTGTTATTGTTGGTTCTGTGTCACTGGATCAGCTTGTTATTGCTGGTTTCTGTATCACTGGATCTGCTTGTTATTGCTGGTTCTGTGTCACTGGATCTGCTTGTTATTGCTGGGTACTGTGTCACTGGATCTGTTTGTTATTGCTGGGTTCTGTGTCACTGGATCTGCCTGTTATTGCTGAGTTCTGTGTCACTGGATCTGCCTGTTATTGCTGGGTTCTGTATCACTGGGCCTGCTTGTTATTGCTGGGTTCTGTATCACTGGATCTGCTTGTTATTGTTGGTTCTGTGTCACTGGATCTGCCTGTTATTGCTGGGTTCTGTATCACAGGATCTGCTTGTTATTGCTGGTTTCTGTATCACTGGATCTGCTTGTTATTGTTGGGTTCTGTATCACTGGATCTGCCTGTTATTGCTGGGTTCTGTATCACTGGATCTGCTTGTTATTGATGGTTCTGTGTCACTGGATCTGCCTGTTATTGCTGGGTTCTGTATCACAGGATCTGCTTGTTATTGCTGGGTTCTGTGTCACTGGATCTGCTTGTTATTGCTGGTTTCTGTATCACTGGATCTGCTTGTTATTGTTGGATTCTGTATCACTGGATCTGCTTGTTATTGCTGGGTTCTGTATCACTGGATCTGTTTGTTATTACAGGATTCTGTGTCACTGGATCTGTTTGTTATTACAGGGTTCTGTGTCACTGGATCTTTATTACAGGATTCTGTGTCACTGGATCTGCCTGTTATTACAGGATTCTGTGTCACTGGATCTTTATTACAGGATTCTGTGTCACTGGGTCTGCTTGTTATTGCTGGTTTCTGTATCACTGGATCTGCTTGTTATTGCTGGGTACTGTATCACTGGGTCTGCTTGTTATTGCTGAGTTCTGTATCACTGGATCTGCTTGATATTGTTGGGTTCTGTATCACTGGGTCTGCTTGATATTGCTGAGTTCTGTGTCACTGGGTCTGCTTGTTATTGTTGGTTCTGTGTCACTGGATCTGCTTGTTATTGTTGGTTTCTGTATCACTGGATCTGCTTGTTATTGCTAGTTCTGTGTCACTGGGTCTGCTTGTTATTGTTGGTTCTGTGTCACTGGATCTGCTTGTTATTGTTGGTTCTGTATCACTGGATCTGCTTGTTATTGCTGGTTTCTGTATCACTGGATCTGCTTGTTATTGCTGAGTTCTGTGTCACTGGGTCTGCTTGTTATTGCTGGTTCTGTATCACTGGATCTGCTTGTTATTGCTGGTTTCTGTATCACTGGATCTGCTTGTTATTGCTGAGTTCTGTATCACTGGGTCTGCTTGTTATTGCTGGTTTCTGTATCACTGGATCTGCTTGTTATTGCTGAGTTCTGTGTCACTGGATCTGTTTGTTATTGCTGGTTTCTGTATCACTGGATCTGCTTGTTATTGCTGGGTTCTGTATCACTGGATCTGCTTGTTATTGCTGGGTTCTGTATCACTGGATCTGCTTGTTATTGCTGGGTACTGTGTCACTGGATCTGTTTGTTATTGCTGGGTTCTGTATCACTGGATCTGCTTGTTATTGCTGGGTTCTGTATCACTGGATCTGCTTGTTATTGCTGGGTACTGTGTCACTGGATCTGTTTGTTATTGCTGGGTTCTGTATCACTGGATCTGCTTGTTATTGCTGGGTACTGTGTCACTGGATCTGCTTGTTATTGTTGGGTGCTGTGTCTTGAATTAATAGAAATTACAGTGCTGAAGGAGACCATTCAGCCCATCATGTCTGCACTGGCCCTTGGAAAGAGCACCCTACTCGCCACACCTCCCCCTATCCCCTTTATCCCCATAACCCAACCTAATCTTTTTGGACACTCATGGCAATTTATCATGGCCAATCCACCTAACCTGCACATCTTTGGACTGTGGGAGGAAACCGGAGCACCCGGAGGAACCCCACGCACACACGGGGAGAACGCACAGAGTCCTCACAGACAGTGACCCAAGCCGGGAATCGAACCTGGGACCCTGGAGCTGTGAAGCAACTGTGCTAACCACTGTGCCACCGTGCTGGATCTGCTTATTGTTGCTCATTCTGTGTCACTGGGCGTGCTTGTTATTGTTGGTTTCTGTATCACTGGATCTGCTTGTTATGGCTGGGTTCTGTATCACTGGATCTGCTTGTTATTGTTGGTTCTGTGTCACTGGATCTGCTTGTTATTGCTGGGTTCTGTATCACTGGATCCGCTTGTTATTGTTGGTTCTGTGTCACTGGATCTGCTTGTTATTGCTGGGTTCTGTATCACTGGATCTGCTTGTTATTGCTGGGTTCTGTATCACTGGATCTGCTTGTTATTGTTCATTCTGTGTCACTGGATCTGCTTGTTATTGTTCATTCTGTGTCACTGGATCTGCTTGTTATTGCTGGGTACTGTGTCACTGGATCTGTTTGTTATTGCTGGATTCTGTGTCACTGGATCTGCCTGTTATTGCTGGGTTCTGTATCACTGGATCCGCTTGTTATTGTTGGGTGCTGTGTCTTGAATTTATAGAAATTACAGTGCAGAAGGAGACCATTCAGCCCATCGTGTCTGCACCGGCCCTTGGAAAGAGCACCCTACTCACCACACCTCCCCCTATCCCCTTTATCCCCATTACCCAACCTAATCTTTTTGGACACTCATGGCAATTTAGAATGGCCAATCCACCTAACCTGCACATCTTTGGACTGTGGGAGGAAACCGGAGCACCCGGAGGAACCCCACGCACACACGGGGAGAACGCTCAGAGTCCTCACAGACAGTGACCCAAGCCGGGAATCGAACCTGGGACCCTGGAGCTGTGAAGCAACTGTGCTAACCACTGTGCCACCGTGCTGGATCTGCTTGGTGTTGCTCATTCTGTGTCACTGGGCCTGCTTGTTATTGTTGGTTTCTGTATCACTGGGTCTGCTTGTTATTGGTGGGTTCTGTGTCACTGGATCTGCTTGTTATTGCTGGGTTCTGTGTTACTGGATCTGCTTGTTATTGTTGGTTCTGTGTCACTGGATCTGCTTGTTATTGCTGGTTTCTGTATCACTGGATCTGCTTGTTATTGTTGGTTCTGTGTCACTGGATCTGCTTGTTATTGCTGGTTTCTGTATCACTGGATCTGCTTGTTATTGTTGGTTCTGTGTCACTGGATCTGCTTGTTATTGCTGGGTTCTGTATCACTGGATCTGCTTGTTATTGCTGGTTCTGGGTCACTGTGTCTGATTGTTATTGCTGGGTTCTGTATCACTGGATCTGCTTGTTATTGCTGGGTTCTGTATCACTGGATCTGCTTGTTATTGCTGGGTTCTGTATCACTGGATCTGCTTGTTATTGCTGGGTTCTGTATCACTGGGTCTGCTTGTTATTGCTGGGTTCTGTGTCACTGGATCTGCTTGTTATTGCTGGGTTCTGTATCACTGGGTCTGCTTGTTATTGCTGGGTTCTGTATCACTGGGTCTGCTTGTTATTGCTGGGTTCTGTGTCACTGGATCTGCTTGTTATTGCTGGGTTCTGTATCACTGGATCTGCTTGTTATTGCTGGGTTCTGTATCACTGGGTCTGCTTGTTATTGCTGGGTTCTGTGTCACTGGATCTGCTTGTTATTGCTGGGTTCTGTGTCACTGGGTCTGCTTGTTATTGCTGGGTCTGTGTCACTGGTCTGATTGTTATTGCTGAGTTCTGTATCACTGGGTCTGCTTGTTATTGCTGGGTTCTGTATCACTGGATCTGTTTGTTATTGCTGGGTTCTGTATCACTGGGTCTGCTTGTTATTGCTGGGTTCTGTATCACTGGATCTGCTTGTTATTGCTGGGTTCTGTGTCACTGGTCTGCTTGTTATTGCTGGGTTCTGTATCACTGGATCTGCTTGTTATTTCAGGGTTCTGTATCACTGGATCTGCTTGTTATTGTTGGGTTCTGTATCACTGGATCTGCTTGTTATTGCTGGGTTCCGTATCACTGAATCTGCTTGTTATTGCTGGTTTCTGTATCACTGGCCAGCTTGTTATTGCTGGGTTCTGTATCACTGGATCTGCTTGTTATTGTTGGGTTCTGTATCACTGGATCTGCTTGTTATTGCTGGGTTCTGCATCACTGTGTCTGCTTGTTATTTCTGGGTTCTGTGTCACTGGTCTGCTTGTTATTGCTGGTTCTGTGTCACTGGATCTGCTTGTTATTGCTGGGTTCTGTGTCACTGTGTCTGCTTGTTATTGCTGGTTCTGTGTCACTGGATCTGCTTGTTATTTCTGGGTTCTGTGTCACTGGTCTGCTTGTTATGCTGGGTTCTGTGTCACTGTGTCTGCTTGTTATTTCTGGGTTCTGCGACATTGCATCTTGTTGATATCACTGAATTCTGTGTTTATCTGTCAATTAACCCCTGCCGGCAGTGGTTAAGAAATCGTCACGATCTGACAAAAAGTGCATTGTGCTGGAGCATACAGGAATAGTAGATTTCGGAGTGAGCTCTGTAAAGCACAATGTTGTTTTGCAATTCGAATTAGGATGACCTAATTTAACGTGAAACCAGTGTGTCCCTTCACTAATCACAAAAATAACTCAGGGCAGAGCTAAGAACATCAAATTCAACAATACCAGACAGAACTATTGCCATAAAATTTCTGTACCGGTTGAACGCAGGCTGATGAGCTTCAGCACATTCTACAGCACTCGCAGAGAGTTTATATTTCCTGTGAGGATGCTTTTTATTGTTCTGCCTTCAGAGAGCACTTACTGCCTCCCACAGAATAACGGAACAGTTGTTGCAACTTCACTTAAGTCAAATAATCCATTTAATGTTCACCCGAAGCACATGGGACCGACAAGCAGGAGAAATAAATTAACTGCTAGCGATGGCTGGCAGTACTGAATCGGCTCAAATCTGCTCAACCTATTCTCACATCTGTAGAAAGGAAAGTGTGTGTGTGTGTGTGGGGGGGGGGGGGGGGGGGGGGGGGGGGGGTGATATATCACAGCTGATCAATCTACTATCGCCAGTTTGAGGGTGGAAATTATTGCATCATATTTCACTACATGCCAGGGCTTGGCCAGAGGTGCACTTTAAAATTACAGCAATTAATAAAGATAAAGAAAATACTCGGGCAGTTAAGGTGGCTTTGGACCTCTGTGCAATCCATATCGGTTGTTAGTTCTGGAGTAGTTAGCAATTTAAAGTTCTCTGGTAATAACAGCATTGTTAGGAGTTGGAATTCATTATAGTTAGGGAATACTTGGAAATAGAGACAGAATTATATTTATATTTTCTCTTCTTACATCTCAAAGCATTCCATCGCCAATTAATTGCTTTGAAGGAACAAATTGCATTTTCAAAGAGACATCCACAAACATGATGGGCCGGAAGTCCTCCTTTTCTGATGTATTATTCCCTAACTGCTGTTGCTGTTACGAAGGTAAGTGAAACAGTTATTTTATACTCAGCAAGGTGTCACAAATGGCATCTAGATAAATGACCAATTTGGCTGAGGGAAAGGATTATTCATATAGTCCATTTAATATCCACCTGAAACACATGGAACAGGCAGACAGGCCCTAGTTGTAGCATCGCGTCTGAAAGACTCCTCCAGAAATACGAATCATAGAATTTACAGTGTAGAAGGAAGCCATTCAGCCCATCGAGTCTGCACTGGCCCTTGGAAAGAGCATCCTACTTAAGCTCACACCTCCACCCTCTCCCCGTAACCCAGTAACCCCACCTAACCTTTTTGGACACGAAGAGCAATTGAGAATGGCCAATCCACCTAACCTGCATATCTTTGGACTGTGGGAGGAAACCGGAGCACCCAGAGGAAACCCTGCAGACACGGGGAGAACATGCAAACTCCGCAAAGACATTGCCCCAAGCCGGGAATTGAACCCTGGGACCCTGGAACTGTGAAGCAACTTTGCTAACCACTTGATACCATGCCGCCTCACTAGTGCGCCCAAGTGTCCGTTAAGAGAGTGCCCTGAACCTACAGCTTTCTCAAGAGTGATACCAGTGAAATCAGGCTGGTTTAGGACTTGTTGTACGTAAGATTCAGGAGAGAATTGTGAACATTGATCGGTGGAGGATGTGATTAATGGGAGTGGAGCTGCGGTGTTGCTCACGGTGGTTGAGGCAAAACATTTGCTGTCAACCTGCCACCCCCCCAACCCCCCTCAGAGTTCGTACATGGCCACAGTGACAAGAGACCTTGTCATGAGCAGCTGCTGGGGTCTTTGTTTTCTGAACAGGCCGTCATTTGCATTTGCTGTACCTTTTGGCTCAGTGGTATTTTTCGCACTTCTGCATGAGCAGATTGTGGATTCCGGTCCTATTTTAGACACTGCACACAATCTCAGTTTGTCAGTGTAATACTGGAGGGGGTGGGGCGTGGGCTGTGTAAATGTGCTCTTGTAATTGATGAGACTGTAAGTGGATTTGTTTAAAACGTGTTTGTGATATCAATTTGACAGGTTTTGGGTGAGATTTTAAACCAGTGTCCCTCTCATCTGCCCACTCAGGTGAAGGTTAAAAAAAAAAAATCCCAGATCACGTTTTGAAAAAGTAGATCCTCCTGGCCGACATTTATCCCTCTAATCATTATTTCACTGTTATCTGTGAGGCGTTGCGATGTGTAAACTGTCTGCCGCATTTCCTACATTTCCCAACAATGTCTGCATTTTAAAAGTACTTTTTTGGTCTCACTTCTTTGGTCCTCAAAAGGCGATGAGGAAATGCAAGACTTTTTGTTGACGTGATAGCTGGTTTGTAAATGAGAAATTCTCATGACAATGTTTCATTAAAATCATGGGAAATGATGCATGTAATACACTGATTCAGTACTTCGAAAAGATAAGGTACAAAAGGTGAAAAAAATCAGATGGAAGATTAATTTAAATATTTTCAAAAGAGGTTACATCTGACTAACGATCTTTCGTCACCCAATAAAACCAAAAGCAGCTAAGTGAAAAATGCTACATCCTGCAAATTTAGATTAGCCAATTATTTTTTCTAATTTAAGGGGCGATTTAGCGTGGCCAATCCACCTAACCAGCACATTTTTGGGGTTGTGGGGGTGAAACCCACACAAACACAGGGAGAACGTGCAAACTCCTCACGGACAGTGACCCAGGGTCGGGATTCGAACCCGGGTCCTCAGCGCCGTGAGGCAGCAATGCTAACCACTGTGCCACCGTGCTGCCCACATCCTGCAAATCTTCCTTTATTTCTGCCATTTCTGACCTGATATGTGAAGATTTAACTTTCAAATTCCATTTTTAAATTTTAATTATTAAAGAGGTTGAAAACAGAAATGATTAAAATTAGACATAATAATGATTACAGCAGGTAAAAATGGATATAGCTCCAGGGATATCAAAGCGCAGGATATAGCTGGGCAGAAAACATTAAAGTGTTACAGCATTGCCATGGTGAACAAAAAGATCTTCATTTTCTTCAGACATTATCATCCAGGATTACTAGTGACACCTCCTGGCAGACAGTGATACTGCAACCATTTTCTCTATATTTCTGCTATTTAAGCTGCTGTTTAATAATAATAATAATAATAATAATTTAACACTGTAATGAAGTTTGATTTGGTGGCCCAGCCCACAAACTGCTGCTCCTCCTCCTGAGATAGGAATTTCCTGACGGTTCACCTCTCCACAACTTTTGCGCTTTCTCCCCGTGTCTGCGTGGGTTTCCTCCGGGTGCTCCGGTTTCCTCCCACAGTCCAAAGATGTGCGGGTTAGGTGGATTGGCCATGATAAATTGCCCCAAAGTGTCCAAAAAGGATAGGTGGGGTTACTGGGTCCCCGCTAGTCACATTCATATGTTTTGGTCCTGTCCAAAGCTAGAGAATTACTGGAAGGAGGTTTTAGGGTAATTTCCAAGGTGGTGCACGTGAAACTGGAGCCGGGCCCCCAGGAGGCCATACTCGTGGTGTCGGACCAGCCAGGGTTGGAAACGGATGCGGAAGCAGATCCTGATGGGTTGGAGAGCAACCTCTCCACCCTGTGCCCTGGCGTGTCCTGATGGGTTGGAGAGCAACCTCTCCACCCTGTGCCCTGGCTTGTCCTGATGGGTTGGAGATCAACCTCTCCACCCTGTACCCTGGCGTGGCGGGGGAACCTGTTGGAATTCTTGACTCTTGAGAAGGTTTAGTTTGAACTGAGGGGAAGAATGGAGGGGTTCTACAATTCATGGGCATTATTCATTTTGCACTTTCAAGAACTGGATAACATTGAACATTAGTTGGGGCGGGTGGGTGGGAGGGTTGGGGGGAGGGGGGCTGTGTGTGTTAATGGCGACTATGGGTGATTCTGTGGTCAGGGGCAATCCCTCTCAGTGTCTATCCTGTCAAACCCCTTCTGATTTTTTTTGTCTTTTGATCAGATCACCTCTCATTCCTCTGAACTCCAGAAGCTCAATTCACTCAGCCTCTCATCACAGGACAACCCTTTAATTGTAGGGACCATTCTAGTGAACCTTTGCTGTACTGTCCTTATACTAGTACATCCTTCCCTAAATATGGAGACCAAAAATGCCCACGGTATTCCAGGTGTAGCCTCATCAAAGCCCTGTATAACTGTAACAAGGCTTCTTTAAATTAATTGAAGACTAGCGTCCAGTGGACTGCGGTGAGCAACTCTGTTGAAAAATCATAAAGTATTATGAGATTGTACTTTTTTATAAATTGCAAAGACTTTAGTTTATTACTAATTATAAGATTTTTGGACATGGAGAGAATGGCTGCTTGACTGCCAATCAGGTAGTGAAGACCCTATCCATTCTCCAGCTGGCATGGAAGGCAGGGCACCGAGAGTATGGACATACTGGGCAACGAATGCCAGACTTACAAGGCCAGGGAGCTTGGAGACGGGAGGTCATCTGATGACACCGACCAGAGTTGACAACCCTAAGAGCTGAGTGTTGCAACGCATTCCTAAATTTCCTCATCCAGTCGAAGGGCAGGACAGTTTGGGAATACTCACTCACTCTCAGTGGTTCCTCCTCTAGCTGGGAGATTGGTGGGAGGAGATTGCTGAGAGGTTGTTTCCCCTTGTGGGAGAGTCTAGGACCAGCGGGCATAATCTCAGAGTAATTTGTCGCCCATTTCATACAGAGATGAGGAGGGATTTCTTCTCTCAGAGGGTAGTGAATCTGTTGAATTCTTTACTGCAGAGGGCTGTAGAGGCTGGGTCGTTAAGTATGTTCAAGTTGAGATATACAGATTTTTAATCAGTCTGGGAATCGAGGGTGATGGGGATTAGGCGAGAAGGTGAGTTGAGGATTATCAATCAGGTAGCGCAGACTTGATGGGCTGAGATGCCTACTTCTGCTCCTCTGTCTTATGGTCTTATGGGGGTGGCGAAGGTCAGATTAGAGCAGTGTTTTAAAAACTTTTTTTCCTGGTACCCACTTTTACCAACTGGCTGACCTTTGCGCCCACGCCGGCCAACCTTCGCGACCCACACCAGCCGACTTTCGTGACACATCATTTTCATTTATCTTTAATGCGACAGGTGAGCCTGCTTGGTCCTCACAATCTAATTTGCTTTCTCATTCAATGTTACATTTCTGTTAAGGACTTCAGCTGATGATTTAAGTTCTCACTGCATCCTTTGAAAAAAAATTAAGAGGTTTGTCCTCGAACTCGCCATGCTTAATCTTCAAATGCCTTTGAAGTTCTGAGGGTTTTAAACTTTCATGTAACTGTACGTCCTGCGTATAACACACATGAGCTTTGCATCCTGATTTGCATTGGCACAATTAACAATGATGTGGAGATGCCGGCGTTGGACTGGGGTGAGCACAGTAAGAAGTCTTACAACACCAGGTTAAAGTCCAACAGGTTTGTTTCGAATCACTAGCTTTCGGAGCACTGTTCCTTCCTGAGGACTGTTGGACTTTAACCTGGTGTTGTAAAACTTCTTACAATTAACAAAGCCACACCCCAAGTAATCATTTTCATGCTGCTTTGTTCCCGGTTTCAGTTTTTTCTTTGTTGGCTGTCCAGCAGAGGTCCTGGAGCTCTGTGTACAGCTCACATCAGCACTGCTTTGTCTTGCCAATGGCTCCCCTAAGAATCTCTCTCCAGTTGTGAGATCCTGGCCTGTTTGTGTGTCTGGCCCTCTCTACCTGCATCCAAAATTACCCACCTTCAGTTCTTCACACAGTCCTGTTGCTTGCTTGCGGACAGCTACAAAATGGAGGCATTTCTCCTCCGTGACTTGGCGCTGAAAGCAGGGATGTACAGGGCGGGTAACATCAGTGTACGTGCCGGGCGTGTGACCTGCTCTCTGCTGCTGCTTCTGGCGGGAAGACTGTATTGTTTGTATTTTAAGGCCGGTCGCAGCCAGCATACACAGCTTAAAAGCCAGTTACGGCCATTAGGCGCTTTTGAGATCAGGAATGCCGCGACCGAATGCTCTGCGACCTTCCTGACACCTACCCGTGACCCACCCATGGGTTGCGACCCTCACCATCATGCCTCCTGCGCCAGAGAAAGCTGAAGACCCAGAAGCTGATTGTCGCTGGCAGCAGCCAGCAGTAATAATATACCTGCTCTGGTCCATCAATAAGGTGATATATTGTGCGTTACCTTCTAAACGACTTAGGTATGTCCAGAACGTAACTTTATTTGCATGTTTTTCTGGAACTTTCCAGCAGACCATGAAAAGTCAGCCTTTCAAACTGGATCACGCCCCCTTTTTGATGAAAGGTCATTGCTCTGAAACGTTAACACGGTTTCTCTCTTCACACTACTCCCAGTCCTGCTGACTATTTCCAGCATGTTCTGGTTTTCTTCACACTCACACAATCTTTACAGTGACTCAACACTCCCTCTGCTGGCCTTTACTGACATTAATCATGCATTAGAGCACAGCATCCACCTGAGAAATATTACTCAAATTCTTTGCAATTTGAGAAGAAATAATGGTGTTCTGTAAATAGCGAGAATTATAGGTCTAAGTCTTCCTGCAGCGTCAGATATTCTCCCAAATCTTGTTCCATTTGCATTTCATTCCTTTTCCCCAGGATTATAAAACATTCTCTGATCCTGCTCTGAAGTGTGTTTGTTTTATTCACCTCTGATTGTCCGTACCCTCCCCAGCACAGGAATGGGGCTGTCACGTTGTGCATTTTTCTGTTGAGTTGGGACGGTGAAGCAGATGACGAGCACGATTTATCGGCCGCGTCTCGCTGAATCGGAGCGGGATCCAGCCGGCAGATCCCGGAAGAGGCCTCTTTCGGTATTCCCAATGGGCGTTACGCCTTGCACGATCTAATAAGATGTTGCGATCTGGATCTCGCCCACAATGGGCATGACCCTGACTTGCAAAATTAAGTGGCACTGCCAGGGTGGTGATCCAACGGGATTAGAGGGTTTGAACGATCCTGCTATCTAACGGCACTCTGCTGTGTTTTCGGGCCCTGGCGGGGAAACCCCCCACCCCCTCCCAAAGTTGCACTTCGCGTCATTTCCTGCACTCAGGAGCTGGTGCAGGAAGAGATCGGGGCTGGCTGCGCCAAGGTACCCAGGTATCATTTTGCCCACATCAGTGATTGGGCCCTGGGGTGCCCTGCCCTTGTGACGTGGGGGACGGGGAGTTCACAGACCCCCCCCCCCCCAACAGGTGAATTTGGTGGGAGGGTCGGGAGATCGGGGCCCCATTTAAAATGGTGCCAGGACATCAAAGACCACGGGACATGAAAGGCAGCAGGCCGCCTGCAGCTCTGATGTGCATCCTGAGGACACACCTAGAGATAGCAGGAGACCGCGTAAGGTCAAGAGGAGTGAGGTTCACTGAGTGGGCGCTGGGGTAGTCTGGGGGGGGGGGCGGACGGGAAGGAAGGAAATAGAGGAGAAGGTTGGGGGAGGAGGAGGTTGGGTGATAGTGGGGGTGAGATGACGAACAAAGCTTCTTACTGTGTGACGGTAGGATGAGGGCCTCGCTGGTCCTCTGGGCCTGCCAGATCCTTGCCACCGCCTGTCCTCCATCCTCCGGCCTCCCGGGCTCTTCCACCAGACCTTTCTGATCCACCTCGTCCTCCTCAGTCAAGGCCGCATGTCCTCCTTCTCCAGCATGTAGTCAACCCACTGCTATGTCGGATGCTGTGTCAAGTTGTGAAGGGAACAGCAGATCACCACAAAGGAGGAGACCCTGGGGGGGGGGGGGGTGTACTGCAGTACTGCAGTGCACCACCAGAGTGGTTGAGGCATCGGTATCACATTTTCAGAAGTCCGATTCACCGCTCAATGACAGCCCGGATGGCAACATGGGCCTCATTATATCGGGTCACTGCTCGGTTTCCGCTCTCCGAACTGGTGTCTTCAGCCAGTGCCTCAGTGGGCATCCCCCAAGAACCAAGTTGTCATCCTAGGGTGGTCCTCGAAGATGCCGGGGATCTCCGAGTGTCCCAGGATGTAGCAGCCATGCATACTCCCTGGGAAGCGTACGCACATGTGCATGATCTAGAGGTGGTGGTTGCACACGAGTTGAGCATTCAGGGAGTGGAACCCCTTCCTATTAATGAAGGGCACTCCCTGATGCCCCGATGGGCGCAAGGTGACATGTGTGCCATCAATTACCCCCTGGATGTGGGGCATCCCAGCGATGGTGGAGAATCCTGCAGCCCAGGCATCTTGATGGACTTGGTCCAGCTCCAAGTTGATAAAGTCTGATTCCTGGGCATACAGGACATCTGTGACATCCGTGGGCTGTAGATCGTGAAATGCCGCACAAGTCCCTATTCGAGCTGTCCATCATCTCATCGAATGACCAGTGATGTCTGTATGGAAATCTTATGCAATAATCACCGTCTGAGATATAGCACGTGTACCCATGCAAAGCCACTAAGTAACAGTAACAAAGATTTGAAAATCAACTACGTAACATTCCACATATCACACTAACCATTAATCAACGAGGAAATGTCACCGTTCCATATTGATACCAATACAAAGCTATACAGCTCATTGTTACAAAAAACACCGAACACAGTATCCCCTCACAGGATCCTCAACAGAAATGGAGGATAAGCCTGAGAATGTTTATTATTGTTGTAAAATGAACAGTTCATCTATGCATCCCTTGTTGGTTATTCCACCTATCAGTGCCCATTCTCCATCCATGAACTGCAGCA